>NC_133768.1:94178171-95378171 GCF_036562045.2 Rhinolophus sinicus
TCCTCATCCTTGCAGAGATTCTGATCAAACCCCTTAAGTAGGGTGTTCCCCTCCCCTTTTCTCCCATTTAGAAAATAATGACTTAATGTGTCACACAGAATAAGCAGTAAAGGGTATCATGCTTTAATTGATTGAGATAGATTCTTTATTGCTTCTAGAATTCAAGCTCCTCCTACTGCCTTCCATGGTATTGAAAATAAGTTGTGTGTATGGTTTGCCTATGTGCAATATTTAATTACCTATAGCGGAAACTAGAACGCTTGCTGCAGAGTAGGGTTTTGGGCTTTGATTTGGGCTCTTCAGAGAGTCTGAAAAAAGCATGGTACTCCACACAAGTCTTCCAGAAAGCCTTGCAGGCATCTCGGCTGGCCATGGTGAACTCCAAGGTATCCTTGCACAACACCTGTATAAACCAATTTCCATCAAGCAAACATCCTTCAAGAATATCAAAGAACTTCAAATCCCAATGCCTTCCAAACTATTGGTCCAGGTGCCCAGGCAGCTTCTGGTTTTACACTTGGCTCTCTATAGGTTTCACACCTACTGAAACCAAATGATTGGCAATCTTCCGAGGAACAGACAGGGCCACTGCTCAAAAACAGACCCTTCACTAAGAAGTAAATCTTACCTTACACCCCCCCCCTCACCTCAAACACATTTTTTACCCCTCTTCTCTGCCAGAACATTCTTGTGAGGTTGGATATTAGGTTTAAATGAACATCAAAGGGCAACCTGTCAAGGTGACAAGTTATAAATAACCAACAGGAAAGGGGAGGGGGGAGGAGATTTCCTTACAGATCGCCAACTTTATAAGATGATTACACGCACATGAATCTTTAACATACCAGCTAGAAACACTTCTTCCTCTCTGTGCTGCCTTGTTTTATGATGCTCTGCATTGCACATTTAGTACATTTTAATCTGTTCTGTGGGAACTTCCAGACATAAAGCCAAGTTTTCCCCATTCTCCCGACTCACTATACACCTCCATTTGCCCATGCATGCCTGCAGCCCTGTTTTCAGCAGCCCCACCAACCCATTCTATTGGCCCCCCTTCTCTTATTCCTATCAGGTTTCTATATGCAGCCCTGGGACTCTCCATGAGCTTCATACTGGATACAGTCTCCTGGACTGCTCAAAGGAATGCTTTCATATAAGGCTAAAATCCAGAGGATGAAGCCCAAACTACTGGATCTTCTGTAGGTCAAAAAATTAATTGATGCACATTTTTCATTTCCTTTATAGTGATAAAGTAACATCCTTTCTAACACCTTTGTCTTACCCTGTACAATGCAGCCTTGACCAATAATTGCTTCTTTTGCTTAATGTACACCCACCCCCACACCCTGCTTTGGCAAATAGTAGGTACTCAATTATTTGTCATGTAGTAGGTTCTTGATTATCTGGCACATCGTAGGTGTTCAGTTATTTTTGCTTAAGAAAAGAAGAGGGAAATACTTTATAAAATGAAGCATACAGCAACAAATAAATATGTCCATAGTCCTAGATCTGGTCACTTTCATTTGACTCATCAGCTCCTTGAAAAATGGTTTCTAAGGAGACTTGTCTTTCATCCTAGCCACCCCATTTTCCTATTACTTTATTCTTCTGAACTGCCAATAGGATTTCTTAGAGTTTTGCCTTTAGTACAAATATGACTATGTAAATCTCTGGTTTATTTATGTAGAGGGAAAAGAGGGAGCACATCACCCCTCAAGGCCAGCTAGCTTTCACCACTCACATTCAAACCATTTGCAGAAACAACCAGGAAATCCCAAGTGAACAGAAAGCAACAAGATTTATTAGAAAGCTACTTACCAAGATGTTGGCATGAAGTTTGATGAGAAAATGCTTTCTCTTAAAACTCAACTTGCGGATTTTAGCCCAATTGAAAGTATTAATCTTTGTATTTCCCTATAATGAAACACATGGCAGATTTCAGGATGAATGTCAGCACAAGCTGGTTTGCAAGACAATGCAAGCCTGTTAAAAAATGCACTTCATGAATGAGAATATCCTTGATCTATCTCTTGCATAGACTGATCCTGTCATAACAAACTAGGTAGAAGTTACGGCCAAAGAAGGCATTCCAGGAGGGACACAAGCCCCTTTCACATGTGTCAACTTAACACCCCATACTTCTTCTAGTACAAGGTACGTCACATTTGTGTATAATTACTTGTTAATTGTCTGTCTTCCCCCTATTAGAATGCAAGTTCCATGAAGTCAGGATTATTCCTATGTGCTTCTGTAGGTCTAGTCCCTGGCATAGAGTGGATGCACAATAAATATACTGATAGCAGGATGAATAAATAGATTGCTGCCCTACTCTGTAAATACACTCAAATCCATTCACTTGCACAGTTAAAACATATTAATTTTGTGGGATGAAAATTATATCTCAATAAAGGTGGTTGGTTTTTTTTTAAATGACTACCTTGTTTTTGTTAAGGTGTTTTTTTTCAAAGAAAGAATAATACAAGGAAGAACACACAGAAAGTACTCAATACTAAGTATTCTTTGACTGGATTTGGGTAGGACAAAACAGACCAGCTATATTGTTCCTGACTGTCCACAGAAGAAGTCACACTGAAAGATATCACAACTAACATGATGGCCTTGCTCCGGTACCATCCCCATCTGCTCCCATGCAGGAGGACATAGAGAGAATCAGGTGTTAAAGTGGAATAGGTGAAAATTCCCTCCTGGGTGAATAGGTGTGCCTGTGATCCACTGAGTCTTTTGCCCATCAATGTGACTCTCATGCTCTAAAGTGTATATCAAATAATTGAGAAGGCCAAGATTCTGTCAGCCAAGTCTGTACCTGATTGGCTTAGTGACTTACTTTAGTGCTCTAATTCGGTTCTGATGGTCAGTGGGTCTAAGGTCACCCCTTCCTCTCAACCAGGTAATTAATTTCCAAAACAGCCTGGATTGTGCCTTTCATTTTGTAGGTTAGGCACATGTTTTTGAACCTTAACTTGGATCTAAATTCACTCAATGTTTACAGATGTGAGGAGACATAATAGACTGAAAAAAATAGCTTCTGGCCAAGTTCCCTGGAGTAAGGATTAATGACGATAGAGGACCAGACAGCCCTGAGTTGGTTTCTAACCTGGAAAACAAAGTCCTGGGTAAATAGCTTGAGCCAATAAACACCAACAATTGCTAGCAGGTTTGGGCACTAATTCCCTGCCTGCTGGCACTGGGTGCCTCCAAAGAAACCAGTAACTGAACAGAACACCATACCTTGGACCCTTCGGGTTGTTTCTGGCGGATTTGAACAGCGTGAATACACTTTGTCACAGACTAAGCTTTTAGGATGCCAAAATCCATGTGCTTATTTAGGGTCTAAAATTTCTAAAGAACATCTTGACTTCCTCTGTCCATCATGCTGACCTGATCTAATTTGTGAGCTCCTCAGAATCAAAACAGTCAGTTATAGACTGCAAATGGAAGCAAAGCACATTGAGAGGAGAGGACTTACCCAAAACACTTCCAAGCATCACCTCCCTTTCTGGCTGGTAGTAAGACTGAGGGGCTGGGTTACCATAGGAACAGACACTCAAATTTGAGCCAAGATAACCCCCAAAGCTGAGGGAATTTAAAGGAAAGAGTTGTTACCCGTAGCACCAGTACTCCCATGTGAGCAACAGCTAGGTGTATCTGCATCCCTTCGCCATCACTGGCAGGGTGAGGCCTGATGCCATACATATCCAGCTTCCTCACTATGTCCAAAAGCAGAATGTCAGATTCAGCTGGGTTCCTGCCACTGCAAGGGGAAAGAATTTATGAGTTTAATAAATACAGCAAGAATGACAGCTCCACCCTGAGAGCTCCATGTGGAGTTCAGTGTTTCTTAGGCCTAAAGCTTCTTTGACTTAAGGGCTTGCTTTCAAGATTCTGTCCCCAGCAGCAGTGTTCTCTGCTGGTGGAAGCAGGTGCCAGTTACAGTACTTACATGTGCTTCTGATGAAAGTGCATGATTTTGCTCTCTAGACGGTCTTGGTTCAGTAAGTATTGGGTTTGTGCCATATGTTTCCTATCTGTTTCTTCATGAAAGTCTCCCAGTTCTGCTGCATGACAGAAAGGTGACATTTTCACATTACCATTGAGGAGTTAGGCAGTGGAGCACTCAGTAGACACTCTGACCTCCCCAAACAGCCATTTCTTTGCAGCCAATGCAGCCTGAGGCTTCCCACCCCATATTGTATGTCTATTTATGTTTTAGGACATACGACGGGATTAACTGGTTCTTTTTCAAATCAGAAGCAGTGGGTTGCTAGGAAATCCATGCATACTAAGTCACACGCACAATGCAGGACTTAAAGGCCCAAGGATCACAGATGAATATTCTATTTTCTTCTCTTGCATTCCGTTTATGATCTCTTCTACTTCTGATCAGTCCCCATTATAGATTGAATTGTATCCTCCACCCTCAATTTCATAGTTGAAGTCCTATAAAATCCTACCTCAGAATGTGACTGTATTAGAGACAGAAACTATAAAAGAGTGATTACAGACGTCATCAAAATGGCAGCGTGAGGTGAGCCTCTGGAAATCTCCCCTGGAATTTACAACAAATTGAAAAACTATAACTCCACAAAGGACTCCATGCACAGCAGACAGGCAGGAGGAAGACTCTCACTACTGAATTCACCTAAAGGTGGGCAAATCGCACCAGCAGGGGAGGAGGGACGGGAGAAGTGCGGAGACGAAGCCACGCGGGTGTAGGACGCAGACCGAGCTCAGTGCTCTGAGCGTGCTGCATCCCGGAACTACTGAAGCTGGGGAGAGGGAAAAACTCGGACTGCCAGGGCTCCATTTATGGCCCACAGGGCTGAGGGGACACCATATAACACGACTGAACCCAACACTCACGGCAGAGACCTTAGGGCAAAGACTGAGGGAAGAAGGCTGAAAACGGTGGTTAAGCCCTCACTGCCAGAGAGAACGGAAGCCTTAAGCACAGAGACCAGCTGCCCCCTCCCTACCCTCTCATAGCTCACCCCGCCTCCACCTTCCAAGTGCTAGTAGCAGAGCAGTAGCAGTGTCAGATCAAAAAAACAAAATATTTGCAGTTCTGAGACTGTGGTCCGCAGACACAGATTTGCAGCTCAACTAGTTCTGGCAAAGGGCAGGAATCTGTGGAAGCAGGACTGGCCATGGTGGTGGTCTTCTGCATTGCTATAGGCCACCTCTCACAATCCACCCCACCCAGGTCCCCATATATCTGGGAGGAGCCCTGCAGGAGTAAACAGAACTGCTGAAACAAACAGACTCTGAATCTGGTGCATGAAGAGCTTTGGAACTTCAAAACCTCTCCGTATTCCCACACGGACCTGACGCCTTATGACACAGGCGAACTGCTAACAGAGGAGAAGCCCGCCTTAAAATCACCCCATTGTGTGAAAAACTGGAATAGTGCAGAGAAGACATAACACTGCAGTGTGACAGAGAAAAAAGGCTGCAGTTGGACAGAAAATAAAACATTTTACCAACATGTACTGGAAAACAAAAGAAAGACCTCTTCCTATCAACCTGTTGCAGAAGCCACTCCTGTAGATGTCTAGGAAGAGAAATAATAAATCATTAATTGCCATGAATAACCAAGGCAACAAGACAGCTCAGAAAGAAAGTGAAAAGTCTCCAGAAAATGAACTTAAAGATATGGAAATATGTGACTTAAATGACAGAGAATTCAAGATTGCAGTTCTGAAAAAACTCAACGAGATGCAAGAAAACACAGAAAGGCAGTTTAATGAACTCAGAAACACAATCAAAGAACAACATGAACATTTTACCAAACAGATTGAAATTTAAACAAACAAACAAAAAAAAACCATGTAGAATTTCTGGAGATTAAGAACTCAATAGAAGAAATTAAGAAAGAAATAGCCATCTTAGGAAGTAGAGTTGACCTGATGGAGAAAAGAATCAGTGACATCAAAGATAGAAACCTGGAAATTACACAGATGGAAGAAGAAACAGACTGGAGACTTAAAAAAAATGAAAGAACTCTACAAGAACTTTATGACTCCATCAGAAAGAGCAATATAAGAATAATGGGCATATCAGATAGAGAAGAAAGAGAGAATGGAACAGAGAGTATATTCAAACAAACAATCAAAGAGAACTTCCCAAACTTGTGGAAAGAACTGGATCCTCTAATCCAAGAAGCAAATAGAACACCTAATTACCTCAACCCCAACAGGCCTTCTCCAAAGCACATTGTATTGAAGCTGTCAAAAATCAATGACAAAGAAAGAATCCTCAAGGCAGCCAGGGAAAGGAAGACAGTAACCTACAAAGGAAAGCCCATTAGATTATCATCAGATTTTTCAGCAGAAACTCTACAAGCCAGAAGGGAATGGAAACAAATATTCCAACTATTGAAAGAGAGAAATTATGACCCAAGAATAATCCACCCAGCAAAGACATCCTTTAGATATGAAGGAGGAATAAAGACCTTTCCAGACATACAGAAGCTGAGGGAATTTTCTAATACACGACCTGCACTACAAGAAATACTAAAGGAGGCTATTCGACCACCATCAACAGGGACGATTTGTGACAACCAAAACATAAAAAGGGGGAGAGTAAAGGCCTGAACCGGACTATGGGAATGGAGAAAGTAAGCATGCTGAAGAAAACGGAATACTCTAAATATCAAACTTTCTTTTACATAAACTTAAGGGTAACCACTCAAAAAAAATCCAGAACTGAAATATATACTGTAATAAAAGAAGAAACAGAGGGAAACATCATAGAATACCACCACACAGAAATAATAGACAACAACAAAAAGGCAAAGAAACAATGGAGACACAGCCTTACCAGAAAACTAAAGATAGAATGACAGGAAATCCTCACATATCAATAATCACCCTAAATGTAAATGGACTGAACTCACCAATAAAAAGGCACAGAGTAGCAGATTGGATCAAAAAACTAAACCCAACCATATGCTGTCTCCAAGAGACACATCTCAGCTACAAGGACAAGCATAGACTCAAAGTGAAAGGGTGGAAATTGACACTCCAAGCAAATGGTACCCAGAGAAAATCAGGTGTAGCCATAATGATATCAGATGAAACAGACTTCAGGGTGAAAAAGATAACAAGAGACAAAGATGGACATTTCATAATGGTAAAGGGACTATACAACAAGAAGACATAACAGTCATCAATATTTATGCCCCCAATCAGGGAGCACAAATATACCAAGCAACTACTAACAGAACTAAAGGGAGAAATTGACCAAAACACAATTATACTAGGGGACTTAAATACATCATTGACAGCTATGGATAGATCATCCAAACAGAAAATAAATAACGAAATAGCAGCCCTAAATGACACATTAGATGAAATGGACATAATTGACATTTATAGAGCACTTCATCCTAAAACATCAGACTATACATTTTTTTCTAGTGTACATGGAACATTCTCAAGGATAGACCATATATTGGAATATAAAATCAGCCTCAGCAAATTCAAGAAGATTGAAAACCAAGCACATTCTCTGATCACAAAGCTTTGAAATTGGAATTCAATTGCAAAAAGAAAGCAGAAAAAAACACAAATACATGGAGATTAAACAACATACTTTTAAAGAAGGACTGGGTCAAAGAAGAAATTAGAGGAGAGATCCAAAGATGCATGGAAACAAATGACAATGAAAATATATCCTACCAAAATTTTTGGGATGCAGCTAAAGCAGTTTTAAGGGTGATATTTATATCATTACAAGCCTATCTCAAGAAACAAGAAAAACCCCAAATAAATAACCTAATGTTACATCTTAAAGAACTAGGAAAAGAAGAACAAATGAAACCCAAGGTCAGCAGAAGAAAGGAAATAACAAAAATCAGAGCAGAACAAAATGAAACAGAGAACAAAAGACAATAGAAAAATTAATGTGACAAAGAGCTGGTTCTTTGAAAAGATTAACAAAATTGACAAACCCTTGGCTAGACTCACTAAGATAAAAAGAGAGAAGACACTAATTAACAAAATCAGAAATGAAAAAAGGGGAAGCTATCACGGACACCACAGAAATACAAAGGATCATCCAAGAATACTATGAAGGACTATATGCCACCAAATTCAATAACCTAGAAGAAATGGACAAGTTCTTAGAAACATATAGCCTTCCAAGGCCGAACCATGAAGAACTGGAAAAATCTAAACAGACCGATCACCAGTAACGAAATTGAATCAGTCATCCAAAACCTTCCCAAAAACAAAAGTCCAGAACCAGATGGCTTCACTCGTGAATTCTACCAAACTTTCAAAGAGGATCTAATACCAATCCTGCTCAAACTCTTCCAAGAAATTGAAGAGACAGTACTCCTTAACTCATTTTATGAGGCCAACATTACCCTGATACCAAAACCTGGTAAGGACAACACAAAAAAGAAAACTACAGACCAATATCTCTGATGAATACAGATGCAAAAATCCTAAACAAAATTCTAGCAAATCGAATACAACAATGCATTAAAAAGATTATTCATCACGACCAAGTGGGGTTCATCCCTGGGCACAAGGATGGTTCAACATCCAAATCCATCAATGTGATACATCACATAAACAAAATAAAGGACAAAAATCATATGATTATATCAATTGATGCAGAAAAGCATTTGACAAGATACAACATCCATTTATGATTAAAACACTTAATAAAATAGGTATAGAAGGAAAATACCTTAACATAATAAAGGCCATATATGACAAGCCCTCAGCTAATCTCATAATTAATGGTGAAAAACTGAAGCCCTTTGCTCTACATTCAGGAACACGACAGGGCTGTCCCCTATCACCTCTGCTTTTCAACATAGTGTTGGAAGTCCTTGCCAGAGCAATCAGGCAAGAGAAAGAAACAAAAGGCATCCAAATTGGGAATGAAGAAGTTAAATTATCACTCTTTGCAGATGACATGATGCTATATATAGAAAACCCTAAAGACTCCACCAAAAAGCTATTAGAAACAATCAACGAATACAGTAAAGTTGCTGGCTACAAAATCAAAGTATAAAAGTCCATTGCATTCCTATATACTAACATTGAAATCTCAGAAAAAGAAATACAAAAAACAATTCCTTTTGCAATTGCAGCAAAAAGAATAAACTACCGAGGAATAAACTTAACCGCGGATGTGAAGGACCTACATGCTGAAAACTATAAGACATTTTTGAAAGAAATTGAAGGCGACACAAAGAAATGGAAAGTCATTCCGTGCTCATGGATTGGAAGAATCAACATAGTTAAAATGGCCGTATTACCCAAAGCAATATACAGATTTAATGCAATCCCCATCAAAATCCCAATGGCATTTTTTAAAGAAATAGAACAAAAAATCATCAGATTTGTGTGGAACCACAAAAGACCCCGAATAGCCAAAGCAATCTTAAGAAAAAAGAACAATACTGGAGGTATCACACTCCCTGACTTTAGCTTGTACTACAGGGCTACAATAATCAAAACAGCATGGTATTGGCAGAAAAACAGACACATAGACCAATGGAATAGCATTCAGAACCCAGAAATAACACCACATAAATATGGACAGATAATTTTTGACAAAGAAGCAAAAAACGTACAATGGAAAAAGGACAGCCTCTTCAATAAATGGTGCTGGGAGAATTGGATAGCCACGTGCAAAAGAATGAAACTGGACTGCTCTCTGTCACCATGTACCAAAATTAATTCGAAATGGATCAAAGACTTAAGCATAAGACCTGACACAATAAACTGCATAGAAGAATCATAGGTACTAAACTTATGGACCTTGGGTTCAAAGAGCATTTTATGAATTTGACTCCAAAGGCATGGGAAGTAAAAGCTGAAATAAACGAATGGGACTACGTGAAACTTAAAAGCTTCTGCACAGCAAAAGAAACCATTGACAAAATAAAGAGGCCACCAACTGAATGGGAGAAGATTTTTGCAAACAGTGTCTCCGATAAGGGGCTAATACCCAAAATATACAAGGAACTCATGCAAGTCAACAACAAAAAAACAAACAACCCAATTGAAAAATGGGCAGATGACCTGAAGAGACATTTCTACAAAGAGGACATACAAATGGCAAATAGACATATGAAAAAAATGCTCAACATCACTAATCATCAGAGAAATGCTAATAAAAACCACAGTGAGATATCACCTCACCCCAGTCAGAATGGCTATCATCAACAAGACAAATAGTAACAAGTGTTGGAGAGGCCGTGGAGCAAAAGGAACCCTCATACAGTGTTGGTGGGTATGCAGACTGGTGCAGCCGTTATGGAAGGCAGTGTGGAGGTTCCTCAAAAAATTAGGAGTAGAATTTCCATGTAACCCAGCAATCCCTCTCCTGGGTATCTACCCAAAAATCTGAAAACATTTATCCATAAAGACACATGTGCTCCAATGTTCATTGCAGCTTTATTTACGGTGGCCAAGACACAGAAACATCCGAAATGTCCTTCAATAGATGAATGGATAAAGAAGTTGTGGTATATATATAAAATGGAATATTATTTGGCTGTAAGAAAAGATGAAATAGGACCATTTGTGACAACATGGATGGATTTGAGATTATAATGCTAAGCGAAATAAGTCAGACAGAAAAAGCAGAGAACCGTATGATTTCACTGATATGTGGTATATAAACCAAAAACAACAAAAGAACAAGACAAACAAATGAGAAACAAAAACTCATAGACACAGACAATAGTTTAGTGGTTACCAGAGGGTAAGGGGGGTAGGGGGTGGGAGATGAGGATAAGGGGGATCAAATAAATGGTGATGGAAGGACAACTGACTCTGGGTGCTGAACATACAATGGGATTTGTAGATGATGTAATACAGAATTGTTCACCTGAAATCTATTGAACTTTACTAACAATTATCACCCCAGTAAACATTAATTTAAAAAAATACTAGCAAACTAAATCCAGCATCATATAAAAACGATTATATATTATGACCAAGTGGGATTTATCCTAAGATTACAAGATCAGTTCAACATGTGAACATTAATTAATGTAAAATATTTCAAGTATGTTAATAGAATAAAGGACAAAAATACATTACCATCTCAGTGGATGCAGAAAAAGTTTTGAGCAAAATCCAACACCAATTCATGATAAAAATGTTCAACAAACAAAGAATAAGAGAACTTCTTCATTCTGATAAAGGTTAACTATTAAACCCTACATCTAACATTATAATTACCCTAAATGGTGTGAAACTGAATGCTTTCCTTAAGATTAGAAATAGGGATGTCTTCTGTTGCCACTTCTAGCCAACATTGTACTACTGGTGGTTCTCGTCAGGCAACAAGAAGAAATATAAAAAATTTGTACTGGAAAGGAAGGGATAAAACTGTGTTAACTTGTAGTCAACATGGTTCTGTGTGTAGAAAACCCTAAGGAATCCAAAAAAAATTACTAGAACTGATATATGAGTTCATCAAGTTATCTGGACAGATCAGTATATGAAAAGATGTGTATGTAAGACTTATATACTGAAAAGTACAAAACATTGCCAAGATAAATTACTAAAAGATCTATATGAATTGAAAGACATTTCAGATTCACAGATTAGAAGACTCCATATTGTAAAGATTATAATTCTGCCAAAATTATTCTATAAATTCAATTCCATCCCCACCAATATTTTGTAGAAATTGACAAATGATCTTAAAATTTACATGGAAATGCACTGGATGCAAAATAAGCAAAAACTTTTGAAAAAGAACAAAGCTGGAAGATGTACACTTCCCTATGTCAAAGCTTAATACAAAGCTATAGTAAACAAGACAATGTGGTAATGGCATAAGGGCATATAGGTTAATGGAACATAGTTGAAAATCCAGAATTAAGTCCTTACATTTATGGTTAATTGGTTTTTGACACAGGTACAAGACAATTCAATGGGGATATAATAATAGTCTTTTTAATAAATGGGACAAATGGAGTGCCACATGCAAAAAAATGAAGTTAGATTCTTACTTCACAGTATGTACCATATAAGCATACAAAAAGTAATTCAAAATGGTTCATATACATAAATCTAAGAGGTAAGCGTATAAAATTCTAGAAGAAAATTTAGGAGACAATCTTTGCGATCTTAGGTTAGGCAAAGAGTTCATAGATATAACACCAAAAGCATGATCCACTAAGACGTATTGAAAAAGTAGAATTCCATCAAAATCAAGAACTGTTACACTCAAAAAGACAGCATTAAGAAAATGAAAAGTCAAGCTACAGACTGGGGGAACTTGCAAATTACATGTCTCATAAGAATTTTTAATAAGAATATATAAAAGTCTCTTAAAAGTCAACAGGAAAACAGCCCATTTAAAAATGGAGAAAAGATTTGAATAGACATTTTACCAAAGAAAAGATAGGAATGGTTAATAAGCAGATGAGACGGTGCTCAACATCATTAGTCAATAAAAACTGTAATTATAATTGAAATGAGATACCTCTTCATACTCACTAGAATGGCCATAATCAAAAAGATAGACAACAAAAACTGTTGGTAAAGATGTGGAGAAATTGGAAACCACATATATTTGTGGTTTTATTGTCATAATTTGGAAAACGTTTTGGCAGTTTCTTAAAATGTTAAACATACAAGGTGTGATCAAACAATACGGTGAATGTTTAAATAAAAAAAATGTATGCAGGGCTGGCCCAGTGGCTCAGGCAGTTGGAGCTCCATGCTCCTAATGTCAAAGGCTGCTGGTTTGATTCCCACATGGCCTAGTGGGCTCTCAACCACAAGGTTTCCGGTTTGATTCCTCCACTCCTGCAAGGGATGGTGGGCTCTGCCCCCTGCAACTAAGAGTTGCAGCACCTTGAGCTGAGCTGCCGCTGAGATCCCAGATGACACAGTCGGTTGGAGCACGTCCTCTCAACCACAAGGTTGCGGGTTTGACTCCCACAAGGGATGGTGGGCTGTGCCCCCTGCAACAAACAACGGCAACTGGACCTGGAGCTGAACTGCACCCTCCACAACTAAGATTGAAAGGACAACAACTTGATTTGGAAAAAGTTCTGGAAGTACACACTGTTCCCCAATAAAGTCCTGTTCTCCTTCCCTGATTAAAAAAAAAAATCTTTAAAAAAATGTATTTAGTGAAAGACAAATTGCCATTAACCCCTCCCCCTTAAAATACTCCCCCTCACTTCAAACATACTTATCCCATCGTTCTTGCCACTTTTTGAAGCAGTTCTGGAAGTCCTCTTTCGTGAGTGTCTTTAGTTGTGCTGTCGTGGCTGCCTCGATGTCCTGAATCATTTTGACTTTGGGGAAGAGCCAGAAGTCGCAAGGTGCCAGATCCGGTGAATAAGGTGGATGAGGACCCACTGTAATGTTTTGTGTGTTTTTTTTAAGATTTTGTTGGGGAAGGGGAACAGGACTTTATTGGGGAACAGTGTATACTTCCAGGATTTTTTCCAACTCAAGTTGTTGTCCTTTCAATCGTAGTTTTGGAGGGTGCAGTTCAACTCCAGGTCCAGTTGCTGTTGTTTGGTGCAGGGGGCGCAGCCCATCATCCCTTGTAGGAGTCAAACCCGCAATCTTGTGGTTGAGAGGATGCGCTCCAACCAACTGAGCCATCCGGGAGCTCAGCAGCAGCTTAGCTCAAGGTGCCGTGTTCACTCTTAGTTGCTGGTGGCAGAGCCCACCATCCCTTGCTGGAGTCAAGGAGTTGAACTGTCAACCTTGTAGTTGAGAGCCCACTGGCCCATGTGGGAATCGAACTGGCAGCCTTAGGCATTAGGAGCACAGAGCTCCAAGTGCCTGAGCCACCGCGCTGGTTCTGTAATGTTTTTATTTGACAGAAATTGCTGTACCAGAAGTGATGTGTGACTCAGAGACTTTCTGTCGTGATCAAAACATATGGTGAATGCTGCTGTCAAGTGCCATCCAATGGAAAGGCAGGAATCTTCGATACGGGAAGCAGCGCATCGAATCTTAGTAACAGTGTGTGACAAGTTTCAACTTGTTCAGTGCAGTCAGTTGGGTATGAGCTATAGCTGAGAGAAGATGTGTTTTAAAGTGTGCTGTAAATCATCCTCCATCATGACAGTGCTCCATGTCACACATCACTTCTGGTATATGGCAATTTCCATCAAATAAAAACATTACAGTGTATCCTCATCCACCTTATTCTCCAAATCTGGCACCATATGAGTTCAGGCTCTTCCTCAAAGTCAAAATGACCATGAAAGGTAAATGTTTTGAATCGACTCTGGATATCAAGGCAGCCACGACAGCACAACTACAGACACTCACTAAAGAGGACTTCCAGAACTGTTTCAGAAAGTGGCAAGAACGATGGGATAAGTGTGTTTGAAGTGAGGGGGAGTATTTTGAGGGGGATTGATGGCAATGTATCTTTTACTGTAATAAATTTTTTTATTTAAACATTCACTGTATTGTTTGATCACACCTCGTAAATTAACTATAAGATGAAGCAATCAATTGCACTCTTAGGAATCTACCCAAGAGAAATAAAATAATGCATCCACACAAAGACTTGTACATGAATGTTCAAAACATTATTCATAATAGTTAAACTGGAAACAATCCAAGTGTCTATGACCAGGTAAATAGATAAACAAACTGTGGTATATCCATAAAATGGAATAGTACTGATCAATAGAAAAGAACAAACTGCTGTGATTCATGCTACAGCATGCATGAATTTTAAAAACATTATGCTGAGTGAAAAAAGCCAGATGAGAAAGACCACATGTTTAATCATTAGGATTTAATGAAATGTTCAGAAAAGGCAAATCTATAGAAACAGAAAGTAAGTTTGTGGTTGCAGAGGCCAAGCGTGAGAACAGGGAGTGACTGCAAATGGGCATGATGGAAATGTTCTAAAATTGGATTGTGGTAAAGGTTGCACAACTCTGTAAATTTACTAAATAAAGTTGTATACCCTATATTGACCCTAAGAAAAACATAAGAACATATAAGACTGCTTGTTCTTCTCTCCATGTAAGACTATGACAATCTAGGAAGACCTAAGATATGCAAATGAGTAAATATCATCAGTAACAGAAGATAACAAATGTTATGAGCACCTTTACTATTATCACACTAATCTAAACTGCATTATCTCTCTCTCCTGCAATAGCCTCTTATCTGGTCTCCTCACACACTTCCCTCATAAGGTCTATTTTCTTCCCTTTTTTAAATTGAATAAATTTGACATGTAACATTGTGTAAATTTAAGGCACAAACAGTGTTACTTTGATATGTTTATATATTGTAATATGATTGTCATTGTAGTGATATTATCACATTAGATAATTATAGTACAATTTACTGTCTATATTAATTATATTGTTCATTAGATGTCTATGGCTTATTTACCACTCGTTAAAAGTTTCTCTTGTCACCATAGCAGCCAACATGGTCTTGTCAAAGCCTAATTCAGATCATCTCACTCCTTTGCTTTAAATGCTTCAATGGCTTCCCAACTCAGAGTAATGTTTTAGGTCTTTAATATGCTTTTAAGGCCCCCCATGATTAATCTCTGTCTCTCATTCAGCTGCAGCCAGCCACAAAGTCTGTTTAATGTTTCTTGAACATCCATGCATGCCCCCACCTCAGGCCCATTGCACTGGATGTTCTCTCTGCCTGGAACTCCCCTCTACCAGGTTTCTACATGGCTTGCTCTCTCACCTACTTCAAGTCTTTGTTCACCTGTCACCTTCACAGTGAAGCCTACCATGGCCTCCTTATTTAAAAATTCAGTAACCACCCCCAGAATTCCCCAGCTCCTTTCCATACTTTATTTTCGCCAACGCACTTATCACCTTCTAATATATAAGATATATTTCCTTATTTTGGTTATTGTCTGTTTCTCTTCCACTCCCAAAATGTGAGCTCCATTAGGGCAAGAATTTTTGTCTGCTTAGTTCACTTCTATGTTCCCAGTGCCTATAATAGTAGGACCTAGCATGTAGTAGGTACTCAACATTTTGTTGAATGAATGACAAAGAAGAATTACTAAGGCGTTCATAAAAGGGAAGTTTCATTTGGAATGTACAAATTGTGTGTGGGAGGGAGTGTCTGGCTAGATCCAGAGGGGTGTGTAAGAGAGAATTAATTAGATGAGAAAGTCAGAATGTGGAAGTTCTTGAATGCCTAGAACATAAATATTGGATAAATGAATAAATGAGCCAACGAATGAGCAATCTGATTGTATTTTACACACTGCTTTAACAGCCAGTAAAATAGTCTGACATGGATGGATTGTGAAGAACTGACTTACTGAAACTTTAGCCATTTTTTAATGGAAAGAGCATCTATTGACAAAATATCCTCTAGAAAAGCTTAAGTGTTCTGTGCTATGCCTGAATTGGCCACTAGGGAATGCCCAAATCTATAATGCTGAACCATTAAGAATGAAATCGGGTTCCCCCAATCTGAGGCTGTCGGGGAGCCCCAATCCCCTGACTGCTGCCTTAATAGGCAGCTCATGGAGAAGGATAAGTCTTCCAAGATTGTTTTCTCTATCTGCCTTACCCTGTGCTGCCCCATCAAGCCAAGCACAATACTGGACATATGGTTAGTGTCCTTGGCATTCAAGGCCCTACAAAATGATGCTTAGTTTTCTGCCACCTCTCCTAAACAGACCCTATACTTGAGCTTTACTTGTGCTGCATCCTCTGTATATACTACTTCTTGTCCCACTACTATTTTTTTTCATGCTGTTTTCTCTGCCTGTTACTACCTATCAAATGCCTATGTGTCCCTTTAGCAACCAGCACAAAAGCCACCTCCTTCATAAGCCTTCCCTGATTACTATTGCTTTCACTGCCCGCTGCCTTCCTGAGATCCTGGGGCTGTCATTACCTGTCCCATTCAGGAGTTGCTTTGTAAACACTGACTCAGACACTGTCCCTATTCAAGCACTTTATTCTGGACTTCCCAGTAAAAACAGAAATCTACACATTCTGGACTGTCAGGAAGATAAAGGATAGAGGTAAACAAATGAATTTGTGAAACAAACAAAAAAATGAAGTTATGATCCTGTAGAAATGGTAAGGAACAGCCTATTCTTGGAAGGCCTCTCTAGAAGAGAAAGTATAGCCGCCCTAGAATAAGAGATACTATCTCCAGCTGCCTCAACCGTATTCTTAGGGGTACAGAAACAGCCTGGTTGGCCCAGCTTCACCCCCTCCCAGCCAGGGCCCTACTGTTTCCCAGGTTCCTTCTCCCTGCTTTCATTATTCAGCCTAGCCCAACCACTTGGCTGCTAGGATATAGGGAACTCTAATAGATGCTTGGGGCCTTTTTCCCTTTTAGCCTCTCTCCACCTGCTGTACTCTGTGCTTTGTTCTCTGGAGTCATGATACAGAGCAACATGAAAATCACATCAAACGTGACAATGTGCCACAGAAAGCACGTATCAGAAATGTATCCTGAGGCAAACAGAGGGAGTGGAGGCCTGCCTGGCAAAGTCCATGCCTGGATTAGTCCAAACCAGTTCCTGGACAGTAAGCCCCAGGCAGTGGGAGGGGAAGGTTAGACCCAGATAGAAGAAAAACAGCATTTACTTTTAATCTATAAAAATACAACCACTCTATAAGAAAGTAGTCTTGTCACTATTTGAAAGACTAGGAAACTCAGGCACAGACAGGTAAGAGGACTTTACTCAAGGCTACAATAGTTAGAATGTAGTAGAGACAGTATTTGAATCCAAATTTCCCTGACTACAATGACAGCCTCTTTCTATTAGACCATGGTATTTCTGTACATCTTATCTAGGCTTTCTCTCCTCCATAAGTCCTAACACAATGATGGACATGCTGGGGGTGCTCAGCTCCTTTGCTTGGTTCTCTGCCTGGTTGATAGGCCCCAAAGCCAACATTTGCTACTTACATTGTAAGATGTGAGATACCATCAACGCTGTACAGTTGTCACTGCATGGAAGCCTTCCTAGAGCCAAATCCTTCTTTATTTGAAGAGTAAAAAGATACCTGCCAAGAAGTTGGGGAAAATCTCTTGAGAAAGAAACAAGAGCAAGAAAGAAGCATTCCCTTCTCCTAGATCCAAAATGTTTCAAGAAAGGAACAGTACCCCCAGTCAGTGAGATGCCTTTTTGGGGTGGTGAGTAATACATAGGCTTTGCTTCAGCCCCAAGCCAGCACTAGACCACAATTCAGCTGATCCAGCACTTTGGCGGGACTCACAGCCATTAGGAATCACCCCAGCCAAATCCTCCCGCCAACTTGAAAGAGTTGGCCAATCATCCTCTGGTGGTTTCTGCCACGTAGCAAAGCCACATACCCAGCCAGAGAGAAAGGGAAGTTCAGCAAGAATCAGCCCACTCAGGAGGCCAGTGGTGCTGTTTATAAAACGCTGTCAAGCACTATCAAAATAACTTAGAAGGTTGGCAGGGCAGGAAAAACCAGCCTATTTCACTATTACAGAAAGACAGAGGTTAGGTGACTTGGACAAGGTCACATTACTCAAAGATAGTGAAACTGTGGCCAGAACTCAGGGTTACCACTGAATTTAGGCCCCCTCCTATCCAAAATGATCATGTTTCAGAAACCAAGGACTTGAGGTCATGCTTCTGCCCCTTCACCTGGACCACCTTCTCTGTGTCACCACAGCCCAGCCTAGCACAGCACATTGCACAGAGCAAGTATGGGATTACTGTGTACTGAGTGAGATGAAGCCAAACTGCCCTTTTCCCCACTGACAGCTGGCTCATCAGGGACCCATAAAGTGCCAGTTGGTACCCAGAGCTTTGCTAAACAAATAGCATTTGTCCCATACTTTTAAGCCATTATCAAAGGAGAATCAATTTTTGAAAAAATGTGTATAATTAAGATTTTGCCACTGACTGCTTTCTTTCATGGTCAAAAATTGGTTCCAACACTTTATTTTATACATTAAAACATTTATTAAGTATCTATTGTGGTCATTTCCCTATATAAGATGTGGCTTTCTAAATAAATCTCTATCTGGACTTTTATTTATAACCAATTAAACCTTGAAGGCTTTGTGGAAAATCAAAATTAATTTCAGGTGATAGATGAAAATCCAGATTAGAAAAAACAGGTAAATTAGCAGGTGATTATTCAACTTACAAAAGCATTCATCATAATCCTTCCAGCTATGAACTCCCCTAATGAGTTAGAAATGCTTCAATTAGAAAAATTATATTTGCACACTAATCTCAGAAACTCGTATTGGACTTAAATAAGGCATCCTTGTAAAGTCAACCATAGTTAAGTATTCTTAAATGAACCAATGAGGAAAAAATAAAGGAAGTCTAACCTTTGCCATTGCCTGCTTTCCAATACAGATGTAAATGAGAGTCATCAGCCTCAATTGCTAAAGGGAAAGTGAATTTCATTTTTGCTCCTAGCAAGAAGGGAAGGAAACTTCTTGTCATCTGACACGTTCCTGCTACAAATATCAAACCCTTGCTCTGAACAGCTGATGAGTCATTTATCATCACAGTGATTTTTCTCACTTTTTTTTTTTTTTTGGAGAAAGTTTATGTCCATCAAAATTGGTCCCAATTTGAAACTCAACTGAAATGGGTTAGCAAATGCAAACTGATACAGATACCAAGATATCAAGTTATCTGGGAAAGTGTCTTGCAACTCACAAATGTGGAGAGAATTGGGATAGAAAGGCAGAGACTGAATTGTAAAAAGTGACTTTGGCAAAGACTCCTCAGAAAAGTAATACCCATGGGTGATAAAGAACTTGGCCATGAACCATGTTGGGGGGAATACTTCAGGGAGAATAACTGCCAACATCCTGTGATCTTGGCCAAGTCACTCTAGCTCCCAGAACCTGTTCCCTCATCTGTAAACCCAGAGGGTTGAACTACGTTATCTCTTATATCCCTTCTACATGTATGGGGACAGAGCCAGGAGTGCAGTTTGCAGGCTCTCGGCCTCACGTGGAAAGGTGCTAGCTCAGGTAGTAAATGGCCATCAACTGGGATTGGATGGCCATCAGCTGTGACTAGTTGGCCGTCAGCTGTAACCAGTCAGCCATTGGCCACTAATCTAACTGCTGTGGCTACGCTAGCAGAAAAATGGGTGCTAGCAAGAAGATGGTGGCTGAGATAGCAATAGCGAATTGCAGTTAGCACAGTGGAATGCAGCTAGCAAGTGAGGTTGGTTGGCAGAGGAACGGTCGGCGGGGTTGCGGATTGTGTGGCTCCTGCTTCCTGTGTCTGCAACCCAGCCGCCAGCGAGACTATAGCGGTATGACTTCTCTGTCTCTGGCTCCATGGGTGTTCCTTTTTGGTTTCACCATGTCCTGTGTTCTTGTGTGGAGGGTGAGGGCTGGGACCCCGCATGCCACCCTGCATGACACATGGCGCAGAGAGCAGGGTACGGTGCCGGCCAAAGCTCTCCAAAGGACGGTGGAACAGTTTGTGCATATGAACACTCAGTCTCAGGAAGACCAGGAGGAGCAGCTGCTGGAGGGCTGGACCCCCATGGAGGGGTGGGAAGCATAGGCCGGAGAAAGCAAAGGTCGTTGTGGCCCTGTGGGCCGGGAAGTGCTTGCTGAGGCCCTCTCCCCCTGGTTGGGAAGAACTTGGAGCCCTCACCCTGTGGAGAGGGCACACATTGTGAGGCTAACGCACAGACCTGGTGAATGACTGTGGACTATGGGGAATGGACTCCATCCCTAATTTAATGGACCACTTGACTGCTTGGAAACGTACCACCATGTAGTGGAACTGGAAGCAGTTTGTTTTTGTGTCTCGACCATCCACTGTCGAGAATATGTGAGAACCCTGGCTATGCCCAGAAAGTCTGGCTGTGCCCAGAAAGACTGCTGGTACCCTGAGAAACCCTGGTTGTGCCCAGGAAGACTGGCTGTGCCCAGAAAGACTGGCGGTACCTTGAGAGGCCCTGGCTGTGCCCGGGGAGACTGGTGGTACCCTAAGAAGCCCAGGAAGTCTGGCTGTGCATAGAAGCACTGGTGGTGCCCTGAGAAACCCTGGCTGTGCCCAGAGAGCCTGGCTGTGTCCAGGATATTGCATTCACCTCCAGGCTCCTCGCACAGGGCCCCTGGCGGAAGATTCCACCTGGAGGGGTGGAGTGTGGGGACAGAGTCCCAGAGAGCAGTTTCCAGGCTCTCGGCCTCACGTGGAAAGGTGCTGGCTCAGTTATTAGATGTCCATCAGCTGTAATCAGTTGGCCATCTGCTGTGGCTGGGTGGCCATCAGCTGTTACCAGTTAGCTGTTAGCCACTAATATAACTGCTGTGGCTATGCTAGAAGTGGACGGCAGATTGCAGATCGTGTGGCTCCTGCTTCCTATATCTACAAACCAGCCGCCAGCGAGAATATAGTGGTATGAACCCCCTATCCATGGCTCCGTTGTTGTTCCTTTTTGGCCTCACCATATCCTGCGTTTTTGTGTGGAGAGCGGGACCAGAGTCCCTGCATGAGATTTATATTACAATTTTAAAGGGTATTTTTATAAGTATAAAATACTTTTTTTAATGTGTTATACTTTTTAACTTTTTATAAGTATAAAATATTTTACTCTGAAAAATTTTAATAATTTATAATTATAAATTATTAAATTATTAATAATTTGGAATTAATTAATTATAGTAAAATTGTCAATACTGTATATTACACATTATGAATAATTTATAATTCTTTATACTTTTACTTTTTAAGTCTTGTATAAGTATATGTCATCATCACTTTCTACCCATGGGACACACACACACACACACACACACACACACCTCACTCACCTTGCCCCACATACACCATTTTCAATATCCATGGAAATTAGCTGGCATTACATTTGTGCTGTCAAGCTGCCCTCTGATTGGAACACAGATGCAAGGAAGGCAAACTCTCTGTTGCAGCAGTTAATGGCATAACCCCCAAGTGGGCACCCAGGCTGGCTACCACTTGTAGAACACTGCCCTTCCTTCACCCTGAAGTCCCCACCCTTTGGAAAATTAACCCTTTGGGGACCAGCCAGGCCCTCCTTCTCTCCAGCTCCTCACCATCTTCAGAGTGATGGAAACCCCAGCCTTCCAAAAAAGACGAGAAGCTCATTCACTGATAAATGGAGAATAATGATTCTTAAGTAACATCATGCAGCAGACACACAGGTTAAGTACTATACCTTGTAAGCTCTTCTCGCAGATGTCCAGGGTCCACTGGGAAAAATTTCACCATAAATTTGAAAACAACCTCCTTAGGATCTTAAAACACAATATCTCCATAAGTTTTATTTAAATGTCCATCACAACAGTTACAAGTGTTTACACACACACTCCCCTCTCCTCTTCCCTCCTCTCCTCATCACTCCCTCCCACAAACTTTTAAATCTCAAATTTTCACATTAGTAAGATGCTGCTATTTCTGGATTGTGTCTCTATGTGGACAGCCATTGGGAAAGTTCTCCTGACCCTCTTTCTACTATCTCTCCCTTTGAGTTTCATTTTATAAAGCTGTGCCTCTTTGGGGTCTACTGTGTCCTCTCTTAAGAAGTGTCCTATTTAGAAAAATATACCGTTTGCTACTTGGGATTCTGCATTCCTGGTATAGAGAAGGGCCTAGTTTTAGAGGCAGGTGAATATCACCTGGCTGAAGGAGCTCATAAAGGGAAGTAAAAGCATGGACTGATGCCACTATGTATCTTAAAATCTACATTAAAACACATCTACTTGCATTCATTCCTACTTGCATTTGAAAATAAGAAACTTTTTACACCAAAAGCAAACACATACATGCTGAATTTGGCATCATTCATTACATAAATATTTGTTGAGCTCCTAGTATTGGAAATAAAAAGACAATTAAGTACTCATATTCTGGTAGAAGAGACAGACATCTAGACAGACAATTACAGCACCACAAAGTAATATAAACACTGAGTACTGGGGAAGCACAAGAGAAAAAAAAAGAGTTTAAAGAAGGTGAGGAAGGCTTCCTATAGGAATTGACACCTGAGTAGGGATGCCAGATATAGCAAATAAAATACAGGACTCCCAGTTAAATTTGAGTTTCGATAAATGATTGCATGGGACATACTTATATGAGGAAATTATTCTTTGTTTATCAGAAATTCCAATTTATTAGGTTGGTGCAAAAGTAATTGCGGTTTTTGCAATTATTTTTAACCTTTTAAACCACAATTACTTTTGCACCAACCTAATAGTTGGGCATCTTCTATTTTATCTGAGAAGCCTATAGCTGAGGTTAATTTAGTCCAAGTCAGGAGAGGTAGGAGTACGAAGAGGTCAATGGCAGAGGTAAGGCTAGAAAGGCAGGCAGAGTCCAGTGTTTTATGGATCATGTTAATGAGTTTGAACTTTATTCTAAGGGCAATAGGGAGCCATGGAAGCATGGCCATAAGCAGGACAGTGATGTGGTCAGGTTTGTATTTTCAATAGATCCCTTTGGGAGTAGTGTAAATGATGGTGTGGGGACAGAGCCAGGAGTACAGTTTCCAGGCTCTCGGCCTCACGTGGAAAGGTGCTGGCTCGGGTAGTAAATGGCCATCACCTGTGATTGGATGGCCATCAGCTGTGGCTAGTTGGCCGTCAGCTGTTACCAGTGAGCCATTGGGCACTAATATAACTGCAGTGGCTACGCTAGCAGAAAATGGGGGCTAGCAAGAAGATGGTGGCTGAGCTAGCAAGTGGCGGAGTGTGGATTGCAGATTGCAGAGAAGCAGATTGCTAGCAAGTGAGATTGTTTGGCAGAGACAAGTGGATGGTGGGTTGCAGATAGTGTGGCTCCTGCCTCCTGTGTCTCCAACCCAGCCACCAGCGAGAATATAGTGGTATGACTCCCGTATCCATGGCTCCGTGGGTGTTCCTTTTTGGCCTCACCATATCCTGCGTTCTTATGTGGGGAGCGGGAGCAGAGACCCTGCATGCCACCCTGCATGACAGATGGATTATGGGGAATCAGTTCGGAAGCTGTTGGAATAATATGACATCATTTTGCAGTGGGAAAGAGAGCTGTGGGAAGCACCAACAGATAAAGGGCAGGTGGGGGATGAGACACTGTAAAAGAGTATTTCTCAAAGTGTTGACTGAACTCCATTGGCATCAGGAACACCTGATGAAATTTGTTAAAAATGTAGGTTGCTGGCCCCCAACCCAGGAATGAGGCCCAGGGATCTGTATGTTAACAAGTACCCCAAATGATCCTAATACACACTGAAATTTGAGAGCCACCACACTAGACTGTGAAATATGGGATGGGGGGAAATATTTCATACACAGTAGACACTCAAGTATTAACTGAAAAGAATGGACAATGTCTGTGACAGGATAAAAGTAAAACATTTTCAGGCAGAAGGTGAATAGCATTGCAGATTGACATCAAGGATGCTAGAAGATTTGCATGCTAGGACCTAAGATATATTCCCCAAGCCAATCCACAGGGTGCTGTAATTACCAGTTTTTCAGATTGATTCAAAGATCCAGAGGCACAATTTGCTTTGTCTTGGGGAAAGTTAAAATGATTTTTTTAATTGCTAAATTCACTGGATGTATGAAGGATTAAAATAATACATCAAAGCCCTTTTTGCCCCTTATATTAAGGTGAGGAATAGTGTGGTGTTGCTGAAATATTGAAATATTTTCAAGTTTTAACTGGGAATTGTATTCCTTAAATGATTTTCCATACTTACTTTTTACTTGCTTTGTAATGGGCTTCAGAAGTTCCAACCAGACCTGCAATAATATTAATTTAAAAAATGACAGGGCATGGCATTGAGTGCAGCTTTTCTTTAGTACCAGATAAAAGTCAACATGAAATAAACAAATACCAAGACTATTTAGACTTCTAAAGATAGTTAGAAACATCAATGTCTAAGAGATGACATATTCTCACTACACTCAATCTGCCCTCTTGTATTTTCTCAGTGACAGTGAACACTGTTGATCTATAAACTCTTTATTGTTGAGTTTTGAATCACTGCTCCCCTGCCTGTAGGATGACAGAGGTGTCACATACACATAATGCTCATTAGTTGCTATGAAAAGTAATGAAGGCATTTGGCTCCACCTTTGAATCCTACAGCCCCCAAATACAAGCTTAAGAGACAAAATGAGCCATTCTGGGAAGGTGCCAGGTAACAGATATGCCAAGGCAGAACGCAGCAGGAAGATCAGGAATGTTAAGACTCAAGAGAAGGGAGAAAGAAAAGTCCCCTGAATACTCATCAGTGAGCTTAGGAGTCTTAACTCTGGAGGTTGAGGTCCAGCCACTGAAAAGTCAGAATAAATAAAACATAGATAGCTGTTCACAGAGTGACAAAAGGGGAGCATGGGGTGGAAGAGTTTGTGTTTGGCAAACTGAGGTGACTTAATAGAAAAGTAGAAAGAATGGAAAATAGTTATTAAATTGAATAATTTTACAAGGGTTTAAATGTCCCCACCCCAACTATTTTTCAATCAGGGGTTTGAGCCGTACATACGTAACTGAAAACTACATTTAGAAGCCATTCTAGACACAAAGAACCATATAATGAAACCAACTTACATTATTTCCAGAATGGCTACAGAATTCTAATCCAAAATATTCCTTTTCAGCAAGATTTAGATGGCTGCAAGTCAGGTTAAACAGCGCCTTCCCGGATGACTTTTGCTAAACAAAACAAAGAGATCATAGCACAGTTTGCATTCCTAACCTGATACCATTAACTGCAGTGTGGAATGGTAGAAGCAACAAGACTCTTCAAATACTGTTTCCTTTAATCACTGCTTGGAGGTGCTGCATCCCCCCAAATGATGTTGAGTTTTACAGATAAATACATGCATCTATCTGTAAATTGTTTTAAGGGTACCCCTTAAAAAGCCTCAGACTAATGGCAAACCCTCTTGGAAAAAAAACAGCCTTGCACTTGGCTAGATCTGCAAATCTACCCTTTCAATGAAATTCTTTAATCAATTCATCCCATGGGCAATTTGAATGATTTTCTCCAATTGACAGATAGCTTAATCAAGATGCAAATCTGACCTGCTTAAAATCCTTCAGTAGCTCCCCTCAGGATAAAGTCTATACTCCTTAGCAGGGGAAGCTGGGCCCCCTCCAGCCTTATCTTTTGCCCCTCCCCCTCCCTGAGAGTTTCTAATAATGACAGCCTGCTCAGTTGTTCCCCACACTTGTCAAGTCCTTTCATGCCTCCAGACCTCTACTCATGTCATTCCTTCTACACAGACCACTCTTCCCACCTTTCTTTGGTTTGGCTTACTCCTACTCAGCTCAGATGTCATCTCCCTGGGACGGCCTTCTCCAATTCCTATCAGCAGCAGGTTTAGCCAAGGACAATCTCTATGCTCCCAAACACCCTGGCTTACCTCAAGCATGGCATTTCTTACACAGGATGTCTAGCTTCCCCATTAGACTGAATTCCTTCATAGCAGGGACCTTGCTTTATCTTTCTCGTTACTCACCAGGTCTAACTGAGCCTGGCACATAGTAGGGGCCCTTGAATGTTGGTTGATCCAATATAAAATTGACCAAATTGCTCTTAGGGTCCTTGAGTAGATTTTATTTCGTAGTTTTTCCCACCAAACTTGCATATGGTATACTTCATTCACATAAAGCCGCACATTTTTTTTCTTCATAAAGCTCATACACACTATGAGCACAAAACAGCCCCTTTCATATGCTTTTCTGAGAACTGGAGCTTTCAAGAACTGTGAAAATCTCTGAGCTGAGTACGGCTGGGGCTGATCTTCAGCCCCCACCATTGCCGAACCCCAGGGTTGCTGTTTGCAGGGAGGACTGTGATGGGAAAATTGGGTCCTGGCTGATAGGCACAAAGACACGTTGCTGAAAACCCCTAGTTAAAGCCAAGTCACGCGGTGGTAGAGTGCTGCAAAGGAAGCCAGGTGCGGGGGAGAAATGTAGTTGGAAATCACCGACCCATAGAATCAACAGCAACCTTGAGAGGTCAGAGAGTCCAGCCACCCTCCTCTCACCCACTGCTTGCTCCCTCAAGGCAATACCACACTGAACCAAACCCACATCTGGGATTTAATAGCTTCCAGGAAGGCGGGCTACCCCACGCCCTTCCCCCAGCGACCAAAAGTACTCTCCTCGCCCCTGGACTTCTCTCCACTTGGTTACACTGTTCCACACCAATTAGAGATCCGTGTGGGTTAACCAGGGTCCTATTTTTAAATGCAAATAGGCTGCAAAGAGTGAAAACTACTGGAGTCCCTAGCACCTGGAGACAGCTAAGGGAAAGGGGGTTTGATTTTATATGGAAGGTCACATTGGAACTGTGGTCCAGGAAAAGGGGGTCAGCCCAAGGTGAGGAGCAGGGCTTGGAGGGCAGGGGGGCCCATGGGGTGGGGTCATCTGATAGGCAGGAGGGAGGAGTTTTTGCCTATGTGGCAACCTTGCCTGGGGCAAGTGCTGACACAGACCATTCCAGACAGATGAAATCGCTCATATTTTTGAAGTCCTCCAGACAAGGAGCTGCCACAGGATTTTTATTATGAAAAAAAAAAAAAAAGAATTTCTAAAGAGAGAGAGAGATATGACAGCTATACTTTTTCCAACACCAAAGAAACAGTTCAGTCATGAGGACCAAATTCCATCATAGACTTCAGTTTCTTTGCAAACAATTTAAGAAACTCAAGATTTTCCTTTTTCTTCCTCATTTGTTTTTGTCTGTCAGGGTGCTTAATGCTCCCCATCAATGCCACAACATTCCATGTATTTCTATATGTAAATGTTTCGGTAGTCACAAAGGATATATAGCCTTTCTTGTAAGGATTCCAATCAAGTCTTCTTTTTGCTCCCTTCTGTAAGATCCCATACTGTGTTTATATGTTTATAAGAATAATTCCCTGATTCTTCCATTTCTGTATTTGTTGCCAACTGGCTCTAAAAGCCTTTGGCATTTATGCATTTGGAGGTCAGGAGCTCATGTGGTTCAAGCTCTCCACCCCACCCCACCCCACCCCCACCCCGTCTCAGGGAGAGTCATTTCCCTTCAGTCCTCCTTAGTGTACGGTTGAAATTGGCCAGCATTGTGGAATGTGTTGCATAATAGGTAAAGTCTTGGTTCTGTCTCAACGTGCAGCCTTTACTTTTTTTCAGCCGTTATGATCCGATCCCTCAATTTTTATGTTATGATTCTTTTTCATAATATGTCTTTTTTATACAACTTTCTTGTTAGTTATCTTTTTTCTGGTCTTCTAATTCTCTTTTCAATTGCTTGTTCTTGTTTAAGCTGACACTTTTGAACATTCTAATAAAGCTTTTTAGTGGATCTAAATTCTTCACTACTAGTCCTCCCACTCAAGGAATTAGAACTTTAAGCCTACATCCTGTCTTATCCTTGTTTCCCTTGGATTACAGTAGAGCAGTGTTTTCATATATATATATAATTTAAAACTTTTCAGAACTTCTATTTATGGTCTCCAATTTACAAGCTAGGTCTTAACTATTGGACACTGATTTCTGGCATCTGCAAACTCATTTTCTCATGAAAACAATAATATTTAAGGTGGCTAACTCAAAAAACAATCTACCAAAAATTCTATGTACCTAGAACTGTCATATACAAATTATTAAAACAAACCTGAATTGTAATCCTGCTCTGTCCACTTAGTAACTAGATGAATCGAGGCAAATCTTTTAGCTCACAGATTGACCTGACTTTTCCAGGTACCTAAAGACAAAAACCATGTGTTTGAATACTTGGAATTGTGTATAGTACCTGGTAAAGAGTGGGCATTCAATAAATAGATGAATGGTTCCAAACATTTAACTTGATTTGTGTACATTAGTAAGACAATCTATCTTCTCAGTAGGAAGAACAAATTAGGCACTATGTGGCCTAGGGCAAATTACTGAACCTTTCTGAGCCTCAGTTTACTCAAAATGATAATAGTAGTATTATCTCATAGAGTTGTTGTGAGGATTAAGCAAGATAATTCACATCAAGGCATTAGTGCAGTGCCTGGCAAATCATATAACTTAAGCAATGCACATGTATAAATAAATGCACAGAAGAGTCTGGAAGGATACACACCAAATATTCACAGCATTTACCCTGGAGAGGGGATCGATTAAGGGGAAATTTTACTCTGTAAATATCTGGATTTTTTTTAAATATGCAAGAACCATAGATACTCTCTTAACCAACTTCTACTCAACAATGCACAGAGAATGCTTTCCATTCCCTCTTTAAAATATTGGCAGATGCCTATATCATGGTGAAAGCTCATGGTTAGTAGGCTTCTCTGATATGATTGTGCACTTCTGTGCCCATTGATTGAGTCCCATGATTAATAATAATTATTTTAATGTATTTTTATAGTTCTACTTGTTATTGTAGTTTCAAAATTTAATTAACTTGTATATATACCAAAGAATGATGAACACTAAAAGCAAGAGTTGTTTCTATGAAAACTAAGTTGTTCACTTTGTAAAAACTCAGTAAGGGGGGAATCCCCCCAAATGTACTGCCAAAGTAGTTTTGGATATGATAGCAGTAAAATATCGGGGGAGGAAACTCTGGAAGGATCCTGTACTCAAATTGCTTTGCAAGCATCTATATCCTTGTTCCATATTAAATAAGCAAATGTTAGAAATCACAGGTGATGCATTATTGGTGTGCTTGATGGAAGAAAGACAAAGTCCTTACTCCAAAAAGCCTTGACCCTGCATCAAAAGATTGGCATATGGATATAAAAGTATATAGTTTATGTCAAAATAAAACGTAAGGTGTTTGTGTGTATATGAATATATTATGATTTTCTACTTAGCAAATTTTATCAATTAACTGACAAACAACTACCTTTAACCACATTAAAGGAGATTCTAATGTATCTACCTATTGACTGTGTACATAAAAAAATACATGGGGCGGCCAGATGGCTCAGTTGGTTAGAGCCCAAGCTCTTAACGACAAGGTTGAGGTTCGATTCTCATATGGGCCAGTGAACTGTGCCCTCCACAACTAGATTGAAAATGACTTGACTTAGAGCTGAGCTGTGCCCCCCACAACTAGATTGAAAAACAACGACTTGACATCCTGTAAAAACACACTGTTTTTATCCAATATTTCCCAATAAAAAAAAATAAGGCCTATACAATTTAGTTTTCAGAAAAGTATAAACTGGGACAAAATAAAGCATATTATCAACAGTAGCATGATAGGTTATTTATACTTTTTTCCTTATACTTGTTATACTTTCCAGATAAATGCACTATAAACATTATAACATTTAAATGCATAGTGCCATACAAAGAGTCTTATAGGTACTTCTGTTTCCAATGCTGATTCCCACATTCAAAGTATTTCTCATGCTCTCTTCAGAAAATTCTTCTTGATATTCATTCTCCTGACTTTATAGATATGCCTCTTTATTTAATCCCCAAATATGACTATATTAGCTCTGCCTGCCATAACAAAATACCAAAGACTGGGTCACTGAAACAACAGAAATTTATTTCTCATGCTTCTGGAGGCTGACAGTTTGAGATCAGGGTGCCAGAATGATCAGGTTCTGATGAGAGATATCTTCGTGTCTTGCAGACAGGCGGCCACCTTCTCTGTGTCCTCATAAAGGAAACAGAAAGACAGCTCTCTCTACTTTTCTCTCCCTCTTCTTATAAGGGCACCAATCCTATTGAATTAGGGTTCCACTCTTGTGACTTAATTTAGCCTTAATTAATTCCTAAAAGCCCTATCTCCAAATACTGTTACATTAGTCACATTTGAGGGTTACTGTTTCAACATATAAATTTGGAGGAGACACAATTCAATCCATAGCAATGATCCAGGTTGACAGCCCACTTTATTTACCATACTTGCTCTTAATAACTTTTGGCTCTTTCCAAACATTAAATCCACTCTCAAATAATGAAGATTTGTGAGGCATTTTAGAAAGAATGTGCCCAGTTACAGAAGGCCAAAAAAGAGTTCCAAGAATTTGCTGAGTACCTGCATTAAGTATGGGGAGATAGCACATCATGGTGGCTAAGAATGTGGGCCCTGAAGCCAGACACACCTGGGTCTAATTCTGATACCTCTACCCACTAGAAGGGTGGTCTTGAGCAGGCTATTTAATCTCTCTAAGCTTCAGTTTCCTCAACTGTAAAATAGGATTGTCAATAGCCAAACACAAAAGGCCACATATCCACATATTATGTAATTCCATTTAAAAGAAATGTCCAGAACTGGCAAATCCCTTGAGACAGAAAGCAGATTGATGGTTGCCAGGGATTTGAGGGAGTGAGGAATGGGGAGTGATTGCTAATTAGTACAGGATTTCTTTCTGGGAGGATGAAAATATTCTGAAATTAGTTAGTTGTTATGGTTGCACAACACAGTGAATATACTAAAACCCACTAAATTGTACACTTTAAAAGGATGGATCTTATAGTATGTGGATTGTATCTCAATTTAAGAAAATAATCATAGGGAGAATCTAATAAGAATATTTATGTCAAGTATTTTACACAATATCTGGTTCATAGGGAGAGCTCAAGAAGTGTTGGCTGTTTGTAGGGTGACCATATTTTATAACTCAAATTGGGACACTTTTGAGGGTTGATGAGGGCATTAGTAATTATTATATTGCCAGAACAGGTGTAAAACACTGTCCTGGACAATCTCTGATGTTTGGTCACCTAACTATTAGCATTTGAACCACCTAAGGGGTATGTTTTGACAAGGGCAGCATTTATTGGAATATTCAATATCTGGAATATTAGGTATCACACACATTCCTATTAGTTTCCCTCATAGAACCAGTGCCTTTTGACCATTCCTCCAGTGGCAAGTGAATGAGTTGTCTTTCAGTCATGTTAACCCTGATTCCATATTTTCATAGATAAGGCTCAACCATAACTGCCACACAAAAAGACAAGGACAGTGAACTGCTTCATCAGTCCTAACCCTCTCCTTAAACACTTAAAAACCAATCCCTCACCTCTCGTTCAGCATAGTTTCTCCATTGTTTAATCTCTTTTTCCAGTTCTTTTTGTTTTCCTATTGTAATTTCCCCCTGCCCAAGCTCCAGGCTTACTTTTGATGTGTTTGCCTTTGTCCTTTTGTATATGCCTTTACATTTTTGTGACCCTTTCCACCATCCCTTCAATTCAAAACACACTATTTAACACCTGTTCTGTGCCAGGTACTTTCCTGGGCTCCAGGTATACTGAGATGAACAAGACACAGGCACTACCACCAAGGAATACATAGGCTGGTAGGCAAGGCAGGCACATCAATAGATAATCACAGTAGTTGGGGCTAAGTGCCCTTGTGGAATGTATACAGGTGGTAATATGAAATCTCAACCCAAGGGCACTTACCCCAGAAAGATGGGAAAGGGCGTAGTACAATGGATTCCTAACAGAGGAGACACCTAATCTGAGACAGGAAACAAGAGTTGAAGTTAGCCAGGTGAAGAGGAGGATAGGAGAGGAGTGTCAGAGGCAGAGGAGATTAGAAAACTTGGTGTGAACAATGAAACTGCAAGCAGTGTGGCATTCCTAAAGGAGCAAGTGAGATACAGTAACTGGCAAGTGGGCAGGAGCCTTACCAAGATGGGCCTTTTGTGCCAAGTGAAGCCGTATACCTGAATGCAGGGTTTGGTGTGGGGGTAGCTGAATGATTTTAAGCAGGAAATTGACATGGTCAGAGTTATGTCCTAGAAACTCCATCCTAGCAGTATTTAGGGTAGAGCCTCCCAAATGGTGAAGTGCATATAAATCATCTGGGTATCTTGTTAAAATGTAGATTCAGATTCAATAGTTGGGGGTGTGGCCCAAGAATCTGCAGTTCTCCCAAGCTCCCAGGTAAGACTGATGTTGCTGCTTTGTAGACCATACTGAAGAACAAAGCTGTAAGGAGTGGATGGAGGATAGGGCAAAACAGGTGATGGGCAGACCAGATGGGGCTGCTGCAGCAGTTTAGGTGACAGAAGATAGTCGCGTGGACTACAACTGTGGTAGTGAGAATACAAACAGGTGAGATGTCAGACATGTCTCCATGGTAAGTGCAATTGGACTTGGGGAAGTCAGGGAGAGGAAGAGGCCTGGAGACAGATCCTGGTATTCTCTTTGCTTACTCCCCTTTTGCCTTTGGCCAGGGTCAGGGCTTGCACACACTATGACTGAACTTAGACTACATTTTTGCTGCCTTTTATCCACCTTTATGCCTCCTTTTGCACCTCCCTGACATTTTCTTCCCATTTCTACCTATCTGAGAGCGGGGATGCTTGGAACATTCCTCACCAATGTCTGCACATATTTGAGCTCCTCCTTTGACACTCCCTACCCTTTGTGTCAGTGTGGAAATTCACAGCTTGTCTTTTCAAAAGCTTTCTGCTGACATAAATTTATAAAATACCTTTTTGACACCCCACCACTGATGTGTTCACAGATTCCTTTTAAAGTCACCCACCTGGAATTTTCTTTCTGGTCTTTTATGGTGCATCTGGGAACTTCCCTGTGTATTATCCCATTTGCAACTTACCCCAGTCACCCACTCCTACACTGGTCCAGAATCAATTCCATCTAGGATAGTATAAACACATTGCCACTCAGCATCTTTATGGAGACAGTTATTAACTAGTCCCTTCTGGCTGCCCTGATGGCTAATTTTCATCTCTCCTTTTACTCTTCCTATCCTGAACTCTGAATAGCATTTTAGAACCCAGAACCAAGTAGAGCACTCTAGTGAGAGGATCTGACTTTTGATGAGTAACATAGGGAGTCTAGAGAGATTTCTGCATTTTTGGTACCATTTGGTGCAGCTCCAGACTAAGCATGTGTGGGGATAGAGTCCCAGAGAGCAGTTTCCAGGCTCTCGGCCTCACGTGGAAAGGTGCTGGCTCGGTTATTAGATGGCTACCAGCTGTAATCGGATGGCCATTCGCTGTGGCTGGGTGGCCATCAGTGGTAATCAGTTAGCCATTAGACACTGATATAACTGCTGTGGCTACACTAGGGGATGGATTGGTTGGCAGGGAAGTAGACAGCAGGTTGCGCATCGTGTGGAGCCTCCTTCCTGTGCCAGCTGCCAGCGAGAATATAGTGGTATGAACCCCCCACCCATGCTCCGTTGTTGTTCCTTTTTGGCCTCATCATATCCTGCATTCTTGTGCAGAGAGCAGGACCGGAGACCCAGCATGACTGCATGTCTTTGGTGACGCTTATTTAATTCCTTCCACGTAGGGAAATCTTATTCTGCATCTTGGTATATACTCCTTCACTTCAATCCAGCTCTGTTTATAAACAGTAATGGGCATGCACCTCATTTACAGACTTTGGACCCCTCCAAAGGTAAGTCTTTCTCCTTTCCTATCATGTATAGGCTACTTCCAGAAATCTCAGAATCCCTTAAGGATTAAACCCTGGAACTGCTCCTATTAAAGAGCTGTTTCACGTTTTATTAAAAATGCAAATATTCTGACTTTGCAGAAAAAAACAAAAACAAAAAACAGGGCACTTATCCTACGCATTTACCAATATAGTCAGATGCAACCAGTTTTCTAAGAAAGAAGTTGAACATAATTTCAAAGTTTGCACTGGATAGTTACCCAGGGAACTAGGAAACTGAGCTCCTTCAGGTCAGGGCAGAAGAAATTATGAGTCAAACAGTAACCCTTCTGGGGGGTTGAACTCCTGGTAAAAAGTGAACTGCTGAGAGTGGTGAGAGGCTAATTACCAGGTAGCAGTAGTACATTCTAAAATGGAGCCCTCTCTGCAGGCAGTCAAGTCTTTTAGCATCTGGTGGAGAGCAAGGTGCAGTTAAACACATCAAAGAACAAAGAATAAGTAGGAAGCCAACTGAGGCACTTTCCCCAGAGCCCATAGGACTCAGCAATAAACCCTGGAGGGAAGAACAGTTTAACTGTACTTAAGATTTCATGGTGGCAGTAGTCAGGGAGACCAACCCTTGTAGTTGTTTGTTCATGTGTGAAATTCACACCAAATTACAAATGATTTTTATTTTATTTCTGAAAACTCAAAGCAGTTCAAAATACTGCATGTATGATAGATAGAAGGCTTAAGGATTAACTGCTCAGAAAGCTCCTAGGGGGTCCTAGAGAATCAAAATGAACAGCTGCCTGCCCACCACCCTCTTTATCTGCAGCCATGTTGATACTGACTCAAACTAAGTTCAAAACAGAACTCTGGAATCAGAGATCTAATCTAGTTCCTGATAGATGATCCTTTTTGGCGGACACCTTTTAAAGCTATAAGGGAATGATATGTCACACTGCCTGAGGCCTTATGTAGGCCTGGCAATGACCTAGACAGGTTTGCATCTGATTCATACTCTTTGTTGGATGGTGTCTAAGAGACTCTGATTGCTTGCTCAGTTATCCTTCATATTAATGGGGAAAAAATGAAGAAAAAAAAAGATTACCATCCTAATAGCAACCTTGCTCCCACTCCTAGGACGTTGAAATTACCATGGCTATATTGGAAAGGCTGTTGAAAAGTGACAGTGTAATAATAGCATTCTCAAGACAGTGCTCCCAAGTCTTGTTGAAATTACTAGCTACTCTGGGTAATTAAAACAATTATAATTGTTTCCATGTAATGCGTTAGCACTAAACTCATGGTGCGCATGATGCACAACCGGATTCCAAATGGTAGTTGGAATTTTCTTTTAAACTTCAGGTTGATAAAACATGCTGCATATACCTAGCAACATGAGACATTCAGGACACAACAGAGACCATTAGATGTCATGTAGTCCAAGCCCTTCATTTTACAAGTGGGAAAATTTAAATCCAGAGCAGGGAAGAGACTTGCCGAAGCTCTTTCAGCAGGTTAATATCAGAACTGGGACTGGAACCCAGGTCTTCTGGCCTCCAGTAATGGGCTCACTTTATTACACCAGGCTGTCCTTAAATATAAAGGGAAAACTAATAGCTAGGTGTATGAAGGACAAGAAAAAGATAAACAGCTAAAACTTGTTCCTTTAATTCACTCTTTCCTTCCATATTCACTGTTTTTTTCTTTATCAGCTATTCTCAACTTTTGACTGTACTGTTGGCTCACCTTTCTCTCTGCTTATTATTTCAATGTCTCTCCTTTAGCCTCCTTTTCCTTGCTTGCTCTCCATTTCTATCTCTTTTTTTCCTAGAATCAGTTTTAATTCATTTACAAAGAGTGCTAACTATGCCACCCAGCAGGGCTGGGAACAGATTGGAAGCCACTCTGTTCTGACAGATTGTGAATTTCACAGAAACTCTATAAAGATGCCATTAAATAATGCCTTTTAAAACATCTACTTAATAAGAAACCATGAAACCCAATGTATTCGGGTTGCTGTGGAGCATCTGTGTGGACTGAACAGAAAATCTTTTACAAATATATTCAGGAAACTATTCCAAACTAAATGGAATGGGGAAGCACATGTTGAATTTAGGGATCCATAAGAAAGTAGTATTTCAATGTATAAAATATACACCAAAATGTTGAAACCTTGAATTTTATTTTTTCTTTTTGCTTACCAGAATTTCCCAATCTTTCTTCGATGAATTTATGTTCTATCATATATTAAAGCTGGATTTGAAAATTGAAAAAAAAAAAAAGAATCTAACTGACTAGCAAAATGTCTCCTTCCACCACATTTTTAACACCCCCATGTTAGCCAGGTGTGCTTGTTTGTCGACATCTGTGGACTACAGGAAGAAACCAGCTTTGCCCTGCAGCAAGAAGCCTATAAAGGGCTCCTGGCTTAGTCTTAATTTGGCTTCTTGCCAAGTTCCACTTTTGCAGCAGTCATTTAGGACCTGTTACTTCATTCCTCTTTCCCTACACACACAACTGTCTGACTTCCTGACTCTTGTTTACCTAGTCTCTTTACTTGGGTTCTTGCTGTTTGGTGATGGCTTGGCCCTACAAATGGGAGCCAGCTAGGCTTTGCTCTCCCTTGACTGATTTTCACCCACACTGTATACACAGTAGTTGCTTCACTAAAATTTGCTGAACCTGTGGCTTAGTATAACAACTCCTGGGCCTGCTTACAGCTTTCTACCCTTTTCCCTCTAGCCTACCCAGGCATATGACCATCCAAGTCCTGAGTGCTAACTCATACATGTGGTCCTTGGGGTGGCCTCAGCTCTACAAACCAAAGCCTAGGGATTACATAGTCTTCTCAGTCTGGCTTAGTCTAAACTGATCCCAGGTTTGCAGACCTCTGCCATTCTTCCTCTTCAGGGCTATTTCACTATGGCAGATCTGTTGTTAAGATGTGCAACATAAACTGAAACAGTTGTCCGGGATTTTCTAACTATACCCAGGGACAAGCACAGCCAAGCCCACAAAAAATTATTTTATATATAATTTTATATATATATATATATATATATATATATATATATATATATATATATATATATATATATAATATTATATATAATTATATTATATATAATTTTATATATATATATAATACTGCACATTTAAAATTCTAATGTACAAGAAAAAAAGAGAAAGCATGGTTTGACTTGCAAAACGTAGAATTGTGGAAACCTGAGAAGAGGGTAGTGGCAGGAATTGTTACTTATTAGCAATCTTTAGTGGGAAACTGGATCCCAAGAGATACTAACCTTTGTGTCTTAAAATTAATTGCAAACTCCCAATTCAAGCTTTTCCAATACCTTTCTCCTTAATTGCTTAGGTGGAATTCTTTGTGCAGAAAGATCTTGTTAAGCTGACTCATTGCTATGTATAAATCAAAACAAGAGATCTCCCTCTGTTCTGAACATTGAATTTGACATTTGCTTGTTCCAGTTTAGGAGACTCTAATCCACATTCTTCCAAATGCAGAAATGAACAAACATGTTCATGGTGGCATCCACAGACAGACTTGGGGAGCCTTTGTAGGCTAGTAGAAGTATACATGACCTGTCCTTTGTTGACCTTTGGGGGAGCCTGGGTCAAAGCATTTCTCATCTCTGACAATCTCATTTCTTTTTTTTCAGTTACAGTTGGCATTCAATATTGTATTAGTTTCAGGTGTACAACATAGTGGTTAGACATTTATATAATTTACAAAGTGACCCCCCATAGGTCTAATACCCACCTGGCACCATACATAGTTATTACAATATTATTGACTATATTTTCATTGCTGTACTTTACATCCCCGTGACTATCTTGTAACTACCAATTTCTACTTCTTAATCCCTTTTCCCCATTTCAAACAGTCAGTGAGGGCTTATTGTGACCACATGGTTTTACATGGGTGCAGGGCTGCTCAGGGAAATTTTGTTACTGTAATACATGAAATGTTTGTGCCACATTCCCCCTGACTTAAGACTTGACTTCTTATAATGGTTTATTAACTAACTAACATTTTATCAGCTAACTCATTGGAGCAGGGATTAGCTGCTTGGTAGCCAAGAACAAGAAAATTCATTCTTTCATTGCTTCAAAGGACAGTTACTGAGCATCAATTATGTTTCAGGTTCAGCGCTGTCGGTACTACAGACAGTTGCTGACTTCACTGAATTAAGAGAACCTACTATGTCCTTTTGGAAGCATCTGTAACAGTGAAATGCACCCTCTCTGACTCCATCTTGTTCAAGTCTGTGAGGTTCCCATGGTCTTAAGGCTATTAGCTCCTGCTTTAGACATGCAAATCATTAGAGGAATTCTGCTTGGGGCTTGAGGGTTTTTTGTTTTTTTTTAAACAGCCATATTGTAAAAACTGTGTATAGTGTCAGATGGGTACTAGACTTACAGGGGGAATCACTTCATAAATTACATAATGTCTAACCACTACATTGTACATTGAAACTGACATAAAATAATATTGAATGTCAACTATAATTTTAAAATAGTCATGGGATATATAGTACATCATAGGGAATATAGTCAATAATATTATAACTATGTACATGTCAGATGGGTAATAGACTTATTGGGGTTATCATTTTGTGAGGTATATAAATATCTATTCACTATGTTGTTTTGTACACCTGTAACTAATTTTAAAAAATAAATGAGAAAAACCCACCCCCTCGCATTTCCCTCCCTTTGACAGAAAAGAAGCCTGAACTGTACTTTCTTGAGATGGATTTGAAGTGCTGCTAGGGCTTCTTGGTTAGAGCCTTCTGTGGGGGCAGAGCCCCAGAAAGCAGTTTCCAGGCTCTCGGCCTCACATAGACAGGTGCCTGGCTCAGGTAGTAAATGGCCATCAACTGTGATTGGATGGCCATCAGCTGTGGCTAGTTGGCCGTCAGCTGTAACCAGTGAGCCATTGGCCACTAATATAACTGCTGTGGCTACGCCAGCAAGAGAGGAAGAGGAGAGTGGGGGAGAGTGAAAGAGAGTCGCCGGTGGGTTGCAGACAAAAGGGACAGCAGGTCGCACGTCCAGTGAACCCAGCCTCCAGTGAGACCGTAGTGGTATGACTCCCCTGCCTATGGCTCCGTGGGTGTTCCTTTTTGGCCTCACCATATCCTGCGTTCTTGTATGGGGAGCGGGAGCAGAGACCCGCAGGCTTCCCTGCATGACACCTTCTCAATCAGTAAACTTTCCTTACTCCAAACTCTGAGGTTTTGACTTTTGGCTTTTGAAATGTCAGGCTCATGGACTTTGGACTGAAAACATAACCACTCCCCCACACTGAGCCCCCAAGAATGACCTGTCTTTTTTGGCCTCCTGCAATTCTCAGATGCCCTATACCTTATCTTTCTAACCTTATCCATTTCTAAACTGTTTCCATTGTCCATTTGTCCCATGAAAGCTCCCTAACAGCTTTTGCAGGTCCTGCTAACCCTAAGTCAGTTTTTCCCTGAAACTGCTGACCTTGTTTTCTGCATCACCACTCCCAACATACGCAAGAGCTAACTGCTTAAGATGTGAAATGCTGAGGCAACTCCAACACAGTAGCTCTTGAAAGACAAGACTTAAAGAGCAAATACAGTGATCAAGTGCATGGGCTCTTAACCCAGAGTGCCCCATTCAAATTCTGTTTCTACCACTTAGACTTTGGGCAAGTTGCTTCATCTCTCCTCCCAGTTTGCTGAACACTCAAATGGGGATATTGGTAGCACCTACTTCACTGAGGATTTCAATGAGCTGATACATGTAAAATATTTATACTAGTGCCTATTACATAATAAACATTCTTTTGATATATATTAGCTATCATCATTGCTATTTATGTTGAAAAGGAATTGAATAGTAATTGTGGGCTAGTGGGCAACGGGGTTTACATTTTGGGGTAGGTGCCCAGAACCTCCACATATCATAGGACCTGGCTGTAAACAGATTAAAATGTCTGGCCCTACCATTTTGTGAGGAGTCCCCTATTTTGATTGCTCATGCAGGAAATGGAACTTATATAGCAATCATTTTTTTAATAAAGTTTCATTGTTTTTGAGGGTTTTTTTCCTCATTCAGAAAGCAAAATATGCTTATTAAAAAAATCAGGGTTAAAAAAGAAACAGAAAAGCAAGCAAAAAGAAAGTGCCTGCTATCCCATCCATCAAGGGACAGACAGTATTAGTGTAAGGGTGAAATTTTGTACATCAATAATGTAATTAAACTTAGCTAGTTTGCAGTTTGATCCATCTTGATAGTCAGTTTTTTCCTCTTTGTTTCTTTTCCCACTGATTAACGGGAGAACTCTGTTGCCTTTTTCAAGGCTATCCATACCGTGTTAACGAACAAACATCCTAACCTGAAAAGAGCAGCTTCTTTAATCCTGAGGCACCTGTAGGGACCCAAGATCACAAATCCCTAGCAGCTTTTCACAGATGGCAAACACAATAAGATTAAACATAACATCGAGGCAGACCTGAAGCCTTAGAAGACCACAGGAGACAAGTTCTCAACTATTAGTCCTGAGGCCTGTGTCGTGCTGGCGGCCTGCGGGGTCTCAGCTCCCGTTCCCCACTTAAGAACGCAGGATATGGTGAGGCCAAAAAGGAACACCCACGGAGTCACAGATAGGGGAGTCATACAACTATAGTCTCACTGCAGGCTGGATTCACACGATGTGCGACCTGCTGTCTGCTTTTCCGCCAACCGACCGACTCCCACTCTCCACCACAGCCACTGCAGTTATATCAGTGGCCAATTGGCTAACCAGCTACAGCTGACAGCCAACTAGCCACAGTCGACAGCCATCTACTACCCGAGCCAGCACCTTTCCACGTGAGGCCAAGAGCCTGGAAACTGCTCTCTGGGGCTCTGTCCCCACAGCCTGTTTTCCTTTGTTCTTTCCCACTTACCTGCCTATAAAACCTTCTGACCAGTATAGGAACGGGGAGGTAGCCTTTGGAAGGAGTCCTCCATCCTCCCAGGATGTCGGCATTCTGAATAAACCTGCTTTTCTTTCCACCAGCCATGTCTCTCGATTTTTAACTTTTAACTTTTGCAAGCAGCAGGCAGCTGGACCTTAGCACGATATCATTAGGACCTTAGGATAAAGCTTTCCGGATAATTCTCAATGCATGTGATACAACACTTTTTGGTAACCGACTGGTTTTTTTTTTTTAAATTAAAGTTTATTGGGGTGACAATTGTTAGTAAAATTACATAGATTTCAGGTGTACAATTGTGTATTACATCATCTATAAATCCCATTGTGTGTTCACCACCCAGAGTCAGTTCTCTTTCCATCACCATATATTTGATCCCCCTTTACCCTCCCCTACCATCTACCACCTCCCTCATCTACCACCCCCCTCCTCTGTTACCCTCTGGTAACCACTAAACTATTGGGTGACCAACTTTTAAAACATTTAGTATTATATTATTAATATCATCATTAATTACTGTATAGAACACTTTGTTGTATATGTAAATCATAGTCTCCTTTTAGTTATTACAAACAACACTAAGATAGCACACAAAGATATATATCTATCTTTGCACACAACCTTAATCATTTCCTTAGGACAATTTTTTCCAGAAATTGAATTTCCCAGCTTTTTTAGGTTGCATTGTTGGTTGTTGGTCTTATTTTTGTTTGAGACTTCCAACTAAATACTAAAGTATTTATATTTTGTGTAAAATTGTATTTAAATACTGAAATACAAATACAAATTGTGGAAAACAAACATGACAGCGATTGCCCTTGCTTGGTAAAGCAGTGAAAGGATTTTATGAACCCAAACTTCCTACTGATTATCAGCAGGTTGTAGGGGAAAGTTTGGGCTCTGAAGTCAATGCATCTACTTTGAATTCCTGGCTCAAGTACATACTTGCAGTTGTATAACCTTGGGTTCATATATAACCTTGCTGAACCTTGATTTCTTCATACTTGTGGAAAAAATCCCTTTTATGACTTGGCCCATGTTTGTTTCTTCTATCCTCTCTCAATCTCACCACTCTCATAGCACTCTCTCCCCTCAATTTTAAGATCCAATCAGGTTGAGCTACTCCATAAGCCTTTCCCTATGTTTCTACCTTTGTCTGGACAAACTTTCAACTCCGCTTCTTCCTATTCCCCCCAACTCCCCAACACGTGTCAAAATAATTAATACTGGTAATTAGAGCTCAGGTTAGGCATATCCCCCTCAAAAAAATCTGTGACCATCCCCTCAACATACATGCTTCAATCTGGGTTAGGTGCCCTTCCTTTGTGCTATTAAAAAAACTGTCCTTGCCACTGTCATTTATATACATCATACTGTAGTGTACATATCTGTTTCCGTTTCTAATTCTTCCACTAGACTATGAGATCATTGAGATCAGATGCTATTTCTTATTTTTCTCTTATTTTTCTCTGCGTCCTCAGTAGCTAACACTGCATGAAAGCAGTGAGGGCTCATAAGACCTTGTTGAATGAGTGATGAATGAGTGAAGTAGTATAATCATACCTATTTAACAAACTTATTAACTAATGCTTATATGAAATAATGTAAGTAGAAATTCCTAGAACAAAGTTAGGTCAGGAAGTGAGATCTCACAGCATCAAAGGCAATTGATAGTAACTTTGTGACAGATCTCTTGCAATCACTTAAAATATTCTGAGTGTGAAATTCTGGAGAACCTTTGTCTTTAAGTCTGTTGAAAGATGAATTTCAAATCTCGGAGGACAAAGGACCTTTTGTTTAAGACAGCTAAAAGCAGTGATTAGTGGTGAGGCCCCATGCGTAAGCACTTCTAGGGCCTGGGGTCAGCTCACTCAGATAGACCTCCCTTCTCTTGCCCTATTCCTTGGACCCAGAAGAGAAGGAGGATGTGGGTAAAGTGGAAGAGAGGGAATAAAGGAAAGGGGGTTGGAATAAGATTGTGTGGGGTAGGTTAATAACTGGAGTTTTTGCATAGCAGCTGTGTTTAGAACAGACAAGCTATACATTAGAGTTCCACAGCCCCCAGAGAAGTGCCCCCCCTGTCAACTTCCATTCTTCCTGAGCTTTGCAGCCTTCAGCAGATCTTCTCTGTGGTGCCTTGCCCTGTCACCAAGATTGGCCAATTTCCCTATACCGCCTGTGGTGCAAATGATTTGTTAATGGTGGAGCTCTCAGCAGTAGAACTGGTCTAACCTAATGTTTTTCCAGTTTTGACAGTCTGGCACAAAACTGCTTAGTGACACCTAGAATCAGAAAGGCCAGCACTGCTCTCTGCTGCAGGTCCTTTTAGGAAATTGCTGGGGCAATGTGGCCAACTCCCAGGTGGTTCTGCCCCTCAGGCCATACCCTTTTGAACCCAAGATATTGGACCCAACTCAGTCAGGTTGAAGAATTTCTCAGTCTCTCAGTTGCAATTCACAACTTCATTGTCTTAAAGCAACAATGAAAGCTAAGCTCTTATTAGTGTAATATCTTTGTATTTGTAACAAGTCAAACAATGATACTAGTACATGGTAAATGGCATTTAAAAGAGAAAAACTCATATAGAATTCAGAGGAATTTTGCCCTTTAGCAAGTTTCACTCAGAAGTTCTGCAGAGAGCTCTAGTTTCAGCTAGTCCTCCCCAGCAGCTAGGCAACAGGTGAGGCCCTGCACTGTGATGAAAAATGAAGTGGTGTCAAGGCCCCAACTAACTAAAACTCTTCATAGAGATTCCTATGAGTGCATATTTGAGCATACACCCAAACACCACCCGCCCATCTCCAAAGACATTTCCCCAATCACCACTTCAGTGCCTCAAATGTTCTTGGGTTCAAGTTCCCTCCTCCTTTCAGCTGTGGGGATGGAAAAAGAAGGGGCAGGGGAGGGTTAGAGGAGGGAAAGCTTGAGTCCAGGTCTCTCCTCTGAGTTCGAATGTCAGGAGGGCAACCTTGGTAACCTAGCAGCCAGGTGACAGCAGAAGACATGTGGCCCCTAGAGGGGTGGGGTGGGAGAAGCAGTATGTAAACCACACTTGGCTAGCTGCTCTGCCTGGCCTCCAGCCTGGCTTTGTGCCAGACAAAGCACAAGCATTTTCTTTCTTTTTCAGTTCAATTTATTCCCTGAATCAACAAACCTTAGGCTATAAGGGGCAAAGCAAACTCAGTAGTTTAAACAAAGGCATTCATCCTGCAGCTGGGGCTCTCTGTGATGACAAATAAATCCCTGGCGAAGAACTGACCAACATTGGTTAGGCTGGGACATTATGATTCCAGGATGATATTTCTGACATGGTTTAGAAGCTCCATCAATTGAAGTTCTTTGTACAGGCACGGAGTTAGTGATGAGTTGATATGGTCAGTCTATTGGTCAGTCTGTCATCAAACATTGATTGAGCACCTAGTGTGGGGCCAGCTGCTTGGAACTAGAGGATACATCATGAAATCCTGGAAAATCAGGAAGCTTTACAATACATACAACAATCCCCCTTGAGTCATAAGTCTACCAACTAACTAATGACCAGCCAGGGTTTTGAAGCTAGACAGACTGGGGTTTGAACCCCAGCTCACCCATTAACTTAAATAGCAATGTGACCTTGGGTAAGTCAACCTCTCTGTAAAATAAGGATAAAAATAATATTCCTGGCCTAAAACAAAATAATATTCATGGCCTCATCTGCTTGGAATATTGCTATTTGGACATAAGTATCAGGATGTGTGTTTACCATCTAAATGTGGAGCCAAATTCCATGGGGCATCCGTGTAGCAAGCACATTTATAGCACTTACCGTCACTGTTCTAAGTGTTTTAGATATATTAATTCATTTAATCTTTGTAATAATCCTATAGAGTAGGTACTAATATTATCCCTGTTTTACAGATGACAAAACCCAAGGCACAGAGAGGTTATATAACTACCCTAGATAGTGACACTCACTTATTTGATTTGTGTGAACATTACATGAAATAGTGCATGCAAAATGCACCCAGAACGTAGGCTTTGATAAATACTATGATTATCAGTCAGTAGTATTGCTGTTACCTTTATTATTAACTGTTAGCATTACTATGAATAATTACCACAGAGTAATTTTCTTTAGCTTTTAATTTAGTTTTTAAATTATTTTATTTTCCAATTTCAGTTAATATACAATATTATACTAGTTTCAGGTGTACAGCTTAATGATTAGACATTTATATAATTTATGAAGGGATCACCCCAGTAAGTCTATGGTGTCAGTATCCATCTGACACCATGCATAATTATTACAATATTATTGATTATATTCTCCATGCTGTACTTTACATCATAGTTGGGGGATGGGTGAAAAAGGTGAAAGGTATTAAGAAAATAACCACAGAGTAATTTAAAATGTAGTTAATCACAAAGGGTTTGGCTATTTTCACCTGCTTCCTTAATGGAAGTCCAACATTATTTTAGGTAACTCTAGACAGTTATTATGGACACTCCCAGGATTAATGACTCCAGCAAGAAGAGCAAATCCCCTGGGGCTGCTGACTAAGCAAAGGGCAAACTGCACAGAAAGGTAGGATAAATTAACCTCTGGAAGTCCAAAAGGAAGTGCAGATCTGGGGAAACAAAGCTCTACTGCCTGGAGGTGGGCTGCAAAATCAAGCCTTAAAAGAAACTCCAAGTTGAGGGTGAAAGACCATTCTATGCTGATTTGCAAACTGTAGAAATTAAGAGGTCTGTAAACAAGGAAGAGGGGAATTAACATGCTTTGAGCACCTGCTTTGCTTCAGGACTCTTACCTCTGGAATTTCATTTATCTTCACAATGACTTTGTGAGGTAGGTGCTATGAGTATACCTATTTTAGTGCTAAAGTCACTGGCTCAAAGAGGTGAAGTGACTCACCTGAGGTTAAGCGACTCACCTTAAAATTGTTAGAGCTGGGACTAGAACTCAGGTCTGCCCAACTCCAGATGTATTTCTCTTCCACAATATATAACTCCAAAACAACACTCATTATTGCCCACCTTTTATTCTGTTCTCTGTCTTGATGAGTGGGGCCACCATCCAAGCAGTCACCAAAGCCAAAAATGTGAAGGTCATCTAGATTCCTTCACACTCATCTCCTGTATATAGACCAGTATCAAGTGCTTTTAGAAATTCTATCTCATCCACATCTATTGTATAAATCCTTCCTGTCTGTTTCTGCCATTCACTTTCAGGCTGGAATATTGATGTTTGGGCATGCATTAGGACATAGGTTAACTAAAATTTGAGCCACTGAACTTGAAGCTATTACTCAGATTCTACCTGGCATCCCCAACACTTAGGACACATATTTCATTAAATATTGGCTGAGCAAATGAGTGCATAAATTAATGAATAAGCAGATGCATACGTTTCCATCTTGAGCTTCTTAGACTCTAGTGATTCTCTATCACTTTCAGGATAAAGCCCAAACTTTATATAGAGACTATATGGCTGGAATTATCTAGCTTCTGAATACTTCTGCTTCAACTTGATTTCTAGCTACTCTCCATTTTCCTTTCAACACTCCATTACAGATTGACCTTTTTCTTTTAATCCCAGTGAAAGGGACATGTTCTCTTTTGCATATTGACCTTCAATCTTCCCTTTGTATAGATCACCATACATCCCCCTACACCCCAGCTCCCACTCTTCACCTCCTTAGCTCCTACTCAGGAACTTAAATTGTTTATTCTTTGGAAAGTTTTCCCTGACACCCCAATTCCAAGTTTTGAGAGTTGACATAAATAAGTCTCAGATAGGCTAAGTGACTTGCCCAAAGCCACACAGCTTGTAAGTGGCAGAATCAAATTTGTCCTGCTTTATCAGACTCTAAATATACATTGTATCATTTATATTACTCCTCACAACAACTCAGGGAGCTAAGGCATTAAGTGACTGGCCCAAGATTACACACCTAAAATGGTGCAGTTTTTGTTGCCCCAAATCTAATTACATTCTCTTGTAGTAGTAACACTAGAGCAATTCCATCTCATTGAAGTTGGAAGAGCTTTTCCCTATGGAGAGGAGAGGTATCTATTTCACTACTGACAAAAATATGAAAAACACTTCATCATTATAAATTTAAAAAACAGCTCCTGGACAAACATACAAGGGTAAATACTACTACCAATAATAAAAAAAAATTACTATTGTCTGTGTCTATGAGTTTCTGTTTCTCATTTGTTTGTCTTGTTCTTTTGTTGTTTTTGGTTTATATACCACATATCAGTGAAATCACATGGTTCTCTGCTTTTTCTGTCTGAATTATTTCGCTCAGCATTACACACAATGGGATTTATAGATGATGTAATACAGAATTGCACACCTCAAATCTATGTAATTTTATTAACAATTCTCAGTCCAATAAATTTAATTAAAAAACAAACGGAGACTTCCGGAAAAATGGCGGAGTGAGGTGAGCCTCTGTAAAGCTCCCCTGGAATTTACAAAGAATCGAACAACAAAAACTCCACAAAGGACTCCCTGCACAGCAGACAGGCAACACGAAGAGGCCCACTACCGACTGAAATCACCTACAGGTGGGAGATTCGCGTGAGTGGAGGGAGGAGGAAAGGGAGAAGTGCGCGGAGACGGAGCCGCGTGGGCGCAGGACTCAGACCTAGCTCAGTGCGCCGAGCTCCTCGCTGCTTCCCAGAACTACCGCAGGTGCGAGTGAGGGAAGAACTCGGACTGCTAGGGCTCCGCCAGGGCTCCACAGGGCTGAGGGGACAGCATATAACACGGCTGAACCCAATGCTCACGGCAGAGACCTCGGAGAAAAGACTGAGGGAAAAAGGCTGAAAACGGTGGTTTAAGCCCCCACTGCCGAGCAGAGAACGGAGCCTTAGGCACTGAGACTAGCCGCCCCCTTCCTCACCTCCCAGAGCTTGCCCTGCCCCCACCTGCCCAGTGCTAGAAGCGAAACAGTAGCAGTGTCAGATCAAAACAACAGAAAATTTGCTATATTTGAGAACTGTAGCCCACAAACACAAATCCACAGCCCAACTAGTTCCGGCAAAGGGGAGAGAGCTGTGGAAGCAGGACCGGCTGTGGTGGTGGTTGCCGCCATTGCTCTGGGCCACCTCTCACAGCTCACCCTGCCCCTGGACCCACCTATCTGGGAGGATCCCTGCAGGAGTAAACAGAACTGCTGAAACATACGGGCTCTGAATCAGGAGCTGGAAGAGCTTTGGAACATCAAAAGCTCTCCGCATACCCACCGGGACACTGCGCCCTGTGACCTAGACGAATTATTAACAGAGGAGAAGCCCGTCTCCCAGGGAATCCCCCCATTGTGTGAGAAGTTGGAATAGTGCAGAGAAAACATAGCACTACTGTGTGGGAGAAGAAAAATAAGTTGCAGTTGGAGAAATAATAAAACATTCTACCAACAAGTACTGGCAAACAAAAGAAAGACCGCTTTCTATCAACCTGTTGCAGAAGTCACTCCTGTAGATGTCTAGGAAGAGAAATAGTAAACCAGTAATCGCCATGAATAACCAAGGCAACAAGATAGCTCAGAAAGAAAGTGAAAAATCTCCAGAGAAGGCACTTAAAGATACAGAAATATGTGACTTAAATGACAGAGAATTCAAGATTGCAGTTCTGAAAAACTCAACGAGATACAAGAAAACACAGATAGGCAGTTAAATGAACTCAGAAACTCAATCAAAGAACAGCATGAGCATTTTACGAAAGAGATTGAAATCTTAACAAAGAACCAAATAGAATTTCTGGAGATTAAGAACTCAATAGAAGAAATTAAGAATGAAATAACCAGCTTAGGTAGTAGAGTTGACCAGATGGAGGAAAGAATCAGTGACATCGAAGATAGAAACCTGGAAATGACACAAATAGAAGAAGAAAGAGACTTGAGACTTAAAAGAAATGAAAGAACTTACAAGAACTTTCTGACTCCATCAGAAAGAGCAATATAAGAATAATGGGCATACCAGAAGGAGAAGAAAGAGAGAAGGAACAGAGAATATATTCAAACAAATTGTCGATGAGAACTTCCCAAATTTGTGGACAGAACTGGACCCTCGAATCCAAGAAGCAAATAGAACACCTAGTTACCTCAATCCCAACAGGCCTTCTCCAAGGCACATTGTATTGAAGCTGTCTAAAATCAACGACAAAGAAAGAATCCTCAAGGCAGCCAGGGAAAAGAAGACGGTAACTTACAAAGGAAAGCCCATTAGATTATCATCAGATTTTTCACCAGAAACTCTACAAGCCAGGAGAGAGTAGAACCAAATATTCAAACTTTTGAAAGAGAGAAACCATGAGCCAAGAATAATATATCCAGCAAAGATATCCTTTAGATATGAAGGAGGAATAAAGACCTTTCCAGACATACAGAAGCTGAGGGAATTTTCTAATACACGACCTGCACTACAAGAAATACTAAAGGAGGCTATTTGACCACCATCAACAGGGACAATTTGTGGCAACCAAAACTCAAAAAGGGGGAGAGTACAGGCCTGAACCGGAATATGGGAATGGAGAAAGTAAGCGTGTTGAAGAAAATGGAATACTCTAAATATCAAACTTTCTTTTACATAAACTTAAGGGTAACCACTCAAAATAAATCCAGAATTGAAATATATACTGAAATAAAAGAAGAAACAGAGGGAAACATCATAGAATACCACCACACAGAAATAATAGACAACAACAAAAAGGCAAAGAAACAATGGAGACACAGCCTTACCAGAAAACTAAAGATAGAATGACAGGAAATCCTCACATATCAATAATCACCCTAAATGTAAATGGACTGAACTCACCAATAAAAAGGCACAAAGTAGCAGATTGGATAAAAAAACTAAACCCAACCATATGCTGTCTCCAAGAGACACATCTCAGCTACAAGGACAAGCATAGACTCAAAGTGAAAGGGTGGAAATTGACACTCCAAGCAAATGGTACCCAGAGAAAATCAGGTGTAGCCATAATGATATCAGATGAAACAGACTTCAAGGTGAAAAAGATAACAAGAGACAAAGATGGACATTTCATAATGGTGAAGGGGACTTTACAACAAGAAGACATAACAGTCATCAATATTTATGCCCCCAATCAGGGAGCACCGAAATACACCAAGCAACTACTAACAGAACTAAAGGGAGAAATTGACCAAAACACAATTATACTAGGGGACTTAAATACATCATTGACAGCTATGGATAGATCATCCAAACAGAAAATAAATAACGAAATAGTAGCCCTAAATGACACATTAGATGAAATGGACATAATTGACATTTATAGAGCACTTCATCCTAAAACATCAGACTATACATTCTTTTCTAGTGTACATGGAACATTCTCAAGGATAGACCATATATTGGGACATAAAATCAGTCTCAACAAATTTAAGAAGATTGAAATCATACCATGCATATTCTCTGATCACAAGGCTTTGAAATTGGATATCAACTGTAAAAAGAAAGCGGAAAAACACAAATACATGGAGATTAAACAACATACTTTTAAAGAAGGACTGGGTCAAAGAAGAAATTAGAGGAGAGATCAAAAGATACATAGAAACAAATGACAATGAAAATACATCCTACCAAAATTTTTGGGATGCAGCGAAAGCAGTTTTAAGAGGGAAATTTATCTCATTACAGGCCTATCTCAAGAAACAAGAAAACTCCCAAATAAATAACCTCATGTTACACCTTAAAGAACTAGAAAAAGAAGAACAAGTAAAACCCAAGGTCAGCAGAAGAAAGGAAATAACAAAAATTAGAGCAGAACTAAATGAAATAGAGAACAAAAAGACAATAGAAAAAATTAATATGACAAAGAGCTGGTTCTTTGAAAAGATTAACAAAATTGACAAACCCTTGGCTAGACTTACTAAGATAAAAGAGAGAAGACACTGATTAACAAAATCAGAAACGTAAAAGGGAAGTTATCACGGACACCACAGAAATACAAAGGATCATCCAAGAATACTATGAAGGACTATATGCCACCAAATTCAACAACCTAGAAGAAATGGACAAGTTCTTAGAAACATATAGCCTTCCAAGGCTGAACCATGAAGAACTGGAAAATCTAAACAGACCGATCACCAGTAACTAAATTGAATCAGTCATCCAAAACCTTCCCAAAAGCAAAAGTCCGGGACCAGATGGCTTCACTAGTGAATTCTACCAAACCTTCAAAGAGGATCTAATACCAATTCTGCACAAACTCTTCCAAAAATTGAAGAAGAGACAGTACTCCCTAACTCATTTTATGAGGCCAACATTACCCTGATACCAAAACCTGGTAAGGACAGCACAAAAAAGAAAACTACAGACCAATATCTCTGATGAATACCGATGCAAAAATCCTAAATAAAATTCTAGCAAATCGAATACAACAATGCATTAAAAAGATTATTCATCACGACCAAGTGGGGTTCATCCCGGGGCACAAGGATGGTTCAACATCCAAATCCATCAATGTGATACATCACATAAACAAAATAAAGGACAAAAATCATATGATTATATCAATTGATGCAGAAAAGCATTTGACAAGATACAACATCCATTTATGATTAAAACACTTAATAAAATGGGTATAGAAGGAAAATACCTTAACATAATAAAGGCCATATATGACAAGCCCTCTGCTAATCTCATAATTAATGGAGAAAACTGAAGCCCTTTGCTCTACGTTCAGGAACACGACAGGGATGTCCCCTATCACCTCTGCTTTTCAACATAGTGTTAAAGTCCTTGCCAGAGCAATCAGGCAAGAGAAAGAAATAAAAGGCATCCAAATTGGGAATGAAGAAGTTAAATTATCACTCTTTGCAGATGACATGATGCTATATATAGAAAACCCTAAAGACTCCACCAAAAAGCTATTAGAAACAATCAACGAATACAGTAAAGTTGCCGGCTACAAAATCAATGCACAAAAGTCCATTGCCTTCCTATATACTAACAATGAAATCTCAGAAAAGAAATATAAAAACAATTCCTTTTGCAATTGCAGCAAAAAGAATAAAATACCTAGGAATAAACTTAACCAAGGATGTGAAAGACCTATATGCTGAAAACTATAAGACATTTTTGAAAGAAATTGAAGAAGACACAAAGAAATGGAAAGACATTCCGTGCTCATGGATTGGAAGAATCAACATAGTTAAAATGGCCATATTACCCAAAGCAATATACAGATTCAATGCAATCCCCATCAAAATCCCAATGGCATATTTTAAAGAAATAGAACAAAAATCATCAGATTTGTTTGGAACCACAAAAGACCCCGAATAGCCAAAGCAATCTTAAGAAAAAGAACAATAATGGAGGTATCACACTTCCTGACTTTGGCTTGTACTACAGGGCTACAATAATCAAAACAGCATGGTATTGGCAGAAAACAGACACATAGACCAATGGAATAGAATTGAGAACCCAGAAATAAAACCACATAAATATGGACAGATAATTTTTGACAAAGAAGCTAAAACATACAATGGAGCAAAGACAGCCTCTTCAATAAATGGTGCTGGGAGAATTGGATAGCCACGTGCAAAAGAATGAAACTGGACTGCTATTTGTCACCATGTACCAAAGTTAATTCAAAATGGATCAAAGACTTAAGCATAAGACCTGACACAATAAACTGCATAGAAGAAAACATAGGTACTAAACTTATGGACCTTGGGTTCAAAGAGCATTTTATGAACTTGACTCCAAAGGCAATGGAAGTAAAAGCTAAAATAAACGAATGGGACTATATGAAACTTAAAAGCTTCTGCACAGCAAAAGAAACCATTGACAAAATAAAGAGGCCACCAACTGAATGGGAGAAGATTTTTGCAAACAGTGCCTCCGATAAGGGGCTAGTATCCAGAATATACAAAGAACTCATGCAACTCAACAACAAAAAAACAAACAACCCAATTGAAAAATGGGCAGAGGACTTGAAGAGACATTTCTCCAAAGAGGACATACAAATGGCAAATAGACATATGAAAAATGCTCAACATCACTAATCATCAGAGAAATGCAAATCAAAACCACAATCAGATATCACCTCACCCCAGTCAGAATGGCTATCAACAACAAGACAAATAATAACAAGTGTTGGAGAAGCTGAGGAGAAAAAGGAACCTCATACACTGTTGGTGGGAATGCAGACTGGTGCAGCCGTTATGGAAGGCAATGTGGAGGTTCCTCAAAAAATTACAAATAGAATTGCCATATGACCCAGCAATCCCTCTCCTGGGTATCTACCCAAAAAATATGAAAACATTTAGAGATAAAGACACGTGTGCTCCAATGTTCATTGCAGCTTTGTTTACGGTGGCCAAGACATGGAAACAACCAAAATGTCCTTCAATAGATGAATGGATAAAGAAGTTGTGGTATATATACACAATGGAATACTATTCGGCAGTAAGAAAAGATGATATAGGAACATTTGTGACAACATGGATGGATCTTGAGAGAGTAATGCTGAGCGAAACAAGTCAGACAGAAAAGCAGAGAACCATGTGATTTCACTGATATGTGGTATATAAACCAAAAACAACAAAAGAACAAGACAAACAAATGAGAAACAGAAACTCATAGACACAGACAATAGTTTAGTGGTTCCAGAGGGTAAGGGGGCGGGGGTGGGGGTGGGAGATGAGGGTAAGGGGATCGAATATATGGTGATGGAAGGAGAACTGACTCTGGGTGATGAACACACAATGGGATTTATAGATGATGTAATACAGAATTGTACACCTGAAATCTATGTAATTTTACTAACAATTGTCACCCCAATAAATTTAATAAAAAGAAACAAACAAACAAACCAAGAAACAAACAAACAAACAAAAAATTACTAAGCAGTTCTTTGCTATTTAGCTTGAATAGTGCTCAGTCCAGGCACTGCCTCCCCTCTGCCTCTTTCAGAAAATGTGTCCTGGTGGCCTTTATGATGGACTCCCAGGGAAATCAGGTAAGACGACTCACCATATTCTCTTGCTGTGTAAACCACTGGATACCCACTGTATTGATAGTCACTTAGCAATCGGGTAATTGTAAGATTTGAGATGTTTCAAAATTCTTATTTTGACTTTTGGCTCCAGAAACCATCAAAATGAAATGTTCTTTTGAAAGTTCACAAACAACTGCTGTTCTTTCCCTCCACCGTGCTTCTACAAAAAACAGGACTGCAGCAGGCAGGGTACCCTATAGCAGACAGAACTGTGTCAAATATAATGAGGGGATTATTGTTTTTGAAAACTCTTCCTCTAAACTTGAGATAAGCAAACAGTTCAGGCTTTAAAAAAAGATCAGTCTCCAAAGACACTCATTACTGCCACTGGTATGTGCGAATATTGGGGGGATTCATAATCAAACTAGGAACCTGACCTCTACTTTTTCTAAGAGTTCAGCAAGCCATAGATTTGGTCTCTTCTTCCTTTTTTCTATCAAGAAAAGTTCCAGACCCCATGTTGAAGAGACAAAACTGAATTTACACTAAAATCTACAATTTTTTAAAAATCATTACCTTATTACATTTCAAATCTAATGTGTCCAGAACAGGGCCTGGAACATATTAGGACCGCAATAATAATTTGTTAACAAAATAACTAAATGAATGAATGAGTGACTAAAAGGTCTCAACGATAAGGCCTTTGTGGAGATGGATGTATTATCAGGCTATCAAATATTAGAATAATAGTTCTCATTCCTTTAAATCTGACTCTTCTGACATTTGGCATTTGGTGTTACTGATGAAAGGAATTTACTGTCCACAGTCCCACTGTAAATGGTGACACTGGCATCCTGGTTTTAAATATCAGTCTCTGACTTCAGTTCTTGGGTAGTGCTGACAAATGTGTCTGTATGCCTGAGCCAGATCATGGAAACCAGGAAATTCCCCAAGATAATGCTACTGTGAGTGGTGTAAAGGGTTCTGGATGCCAATTACCCCTACCCAAGGGACGTTATTCTATCTGATCATGGGTCCTTTTCATATATCTACTACTGTACTTTCTGTAAAATCAACACAAATGGCCATGATTCCGTTATTTCTCCCTATGCAGACAATTATTTTCTTAAATCTTATTTTGAAAAACAACTCTTCCTGAGACTGATCCATGCCTCTTGAGATTTCAGTCAATTTTGGTATCAAAAGCCCCTTCAAAAAAGGTGAAGGGATTAAGAAGTACAAATTGGTTGTTATGAAATAGTCAAGGGGATGTCAAGCATAAGGAATATAGTCAATAATATTGTAAAAACTGTGTATAGAGCCAAGTGGGTACTAGACTAATTGGAGGGTCACTTCGTAAATTATATAAATGTCTAACCACTATACTATATACCTGAAAGTAATATTTAAAATATTGAATATCAATTGTAATTGAAAATGAAAATAAATAAATAAGTAAATAATATTTTTTAAAAGCTCCTCCATGTGGCTTTCCTTAGCTGGTGATGGTTTTCTCCATTATGGTTTTAAGCATGTCTTCATCCTGTTTAAGATATTAGTACTAATAAAAGAAAACATATTTAGTTGCTTTTTAAGCTTTTGAATCAATGAAAAGATTCATGCCATGGTCTTCCTGACCTCTAGGAACTACTTTCTCACATAGCTTTTTATCCATGGATAAGGAAAGAAGGATACACCAGTCATCAAAGGCTCACTGTATGCCAAATTTTATACCCTTTGACAGCAACAGAAAACAAATAATGTGCATGAGCAGTTTTACAGGGCTACAGGCTATTAACAGATGAGTCTTTTGGATACATTTGTACATGGTGTAGTGGGGAGTTATGGATTGGAAGTCCCAGCTCTGCATTTATATGCTGTGTAATCCTGCACAAGTCACTTCAGCTCCCTGAGACCCTATCTCTTAATTTGCAAAGTGGGAAAAGATTAATATTTTTTCCTACCTTCACTCACAGGGTGGAATGGAGGATCAAACGAACTAATGGATGTGAAATTGCTTTGTAAATGTTAAAGTGTTATTCATTTGTGACTCACTGCTACTGCTATCCTCCTCCTCCTCCTCCTCCTCATCATCATCATCAGTCTACTATTATTAAGGAGAGAAGATACTGTTGGATGGCTGGCTGCTAACTTAAGGTTCCATCCCTCTCAAGAGAAAGCTGCTCATGGGACTACAGTTAATGCTATTGCCACTCTGAGTATCACCGTGATTGCTACTTACAGAATAGCCTTCCACAAAGCAAAAGGAATCAGATTCTGTGACACCCAAATTGCTGCGTATCAAATCTCTCCCATTACCTTCCCAAGGAACACAATGTGTTGCAGCTGGAAAGAAACATTCTGACTAGAAGCCAAATCATTCTGATTTCAAGTTGCTGGAACTGGCTCCTCAGAAGGTGAATTTTGTGAAGCTATGGCCCCGTGCCTCCCACCCCCCATTTAACTGGATTTGAATTTGAACTGCAGACTCAGAAAGCTCTTCTGTCACTTTTTGTCAAAGACTTCTCTTTGACTTGCTTGAAATATCTATTAAAAAATTAGCCTAAAGCTGTGTCTTTTGAATACTCAGCTCACTAATTCAGGTACTGGAGCACTGTGAGTGTACACCACCAGCCTGCAAACGGACAAACTACTCAAAAGACATTTTCTACCCCTTACATGTAGTTCCAAGAAAGAATAGGAAATGTCTCATACCTTTAATGGAAGCTATTTGCTACAAAAACAAATCATTCAGGTTCATGGACCTAGAAATGCCTTTTGCAAATACAAGTGAAAGGAAGAGACAGCAAAACACAAGCTGAAGTCATGAAGTCATCATCCACAAAGCACATGATTCAAATAAAAATGAAATATTCATTTGAAAAATGGGTTACCCATACACCCAATAGCAGTTGTCAGTTTATGTATAAAAGAAAACAACCAGCATTTTTGTATGAATTTCAAAGAAAATGAACTATTTGTTCCTTGTTAGTAGCTAATGTAAATATCAGAGCAAATACCATTTTCTGTTCCAGTTGTAGATTTCAAAATGCTCATACATAAATCCTGACATCAAAATGTATGTATCTTACGATACTGGAAGATGAACCCCAAATGATGTGTTCAATACATTTGTTCTTTCTTGAAGAGATGAGTATAATTGTATGCAATCATCTTGTAGCTAGAAATTATATTAAGAACCCTGATCTATAAGTACTAAATCAAACTAAATAGTCTGTTATCCTATTTTTCTCTTTCATACTTGCCATTACTTCCTCAAGTTCTCATTACAACTGCATAATTCTATCGCTACTCCAAACCCCATAGGTTTTCTTCAGAAAAGGAGAGTAGCTTTCCCCTTCTCCTTTCCCTCAGAACCACAGTTTTCTCCCCATAAATGTTCATGGGATGAGACTCATAGACAAATGATTTCAATAAGCAATAGTACCTTTTAGGGTAGGACAACTCAGTTATGGCTGCTTTGTCTTCTTACAAATATTTAGCATATCTTTAAAACTTGCTTTTGCTGTGCCTTGAGAAAAGAGAACCTGTTCTAGAAGAAAGGTTAATGGGAAAACATGAGCTACATTGTGAAATTAAATACAGATTTCTTTTTCCAAAGCTAAAAAGCACAGTCCTCCTTCATTCAGTCCTAAAGAAGACATAACATTGCTGGCTAATGGGCTGTCCACAATGACCATTATTGAATGAATAATAAAAGAATAATAGCAATGTGATTTCCACTTACATCAACCACAAAAATCTTCTGGGAATCATCCAAAAACTGCACTTTTAAACGCAGCATTCTCGGAGAGACCGTTGGGCTGCAAGCAGGCTCAGAGGCTCAGAGTACTTGTGGGTGCTATGACAGGAAGGGGGCTTTCTCAAGGAATCTCACTCTCAGCTGGATGCATTGCGCTTGAGTTCCCCCTCCCCCACTGAGTCACCCCCACCTTCAGCAGGGCACACTTTTGTTTGCTTGAAGTGATGTACACCCAAGGGCATTTGTGCTGCCTGCTGAGTGCTGGTGATCAATAGTATCTGGACAATCTCCCATTTGGTCAACGTCAAATCTAACTGGACTCTCTCTAGCCCTCTTAAACTCTGTTCCTTTCTTCAAAGGAAAAGAAAACAAAGAAAGCATTTGCAACCCCTGGGGATTTTCTTTATTTCATAAGAGCACAATTTGAAAACGCTAGATAAAGTTTCAATCAACAAAAAATAGCCATTCTCAAAAGTAAAGGGATTAGAGTTAGTCCCATATTATACTAGAAATTTCATGGCCAAAGTAGGAAGCTTTATATATGATAATTTTAATTGTTTTGAATTTACATGATTTAAGAATGAAATAAGTGACAGTTACAGAGAAAAAAGTAGGTTTGGAAATCAGCTGGATTTAAGTTCAAATACCAGTTCTGCTATGAACGAGTTATTTAGCCTCAGTTTCCTCATCACTAAATGGGAATAAAATATGATCTCATAGGGTTGTGAAGATTAAAACAAATAATATATGATATATATGTATGTGTATATATATATATATATATATATATATATACACACACACACAGTACCCGGAATACAGTAAGTGTAACTTGTAAAGTTATTATGATGGTGAATTTGGGCTAGTTAACTACTGTTTCTAAGTATCAGTTTTCCCAACTTCCTCATGCTAAAAATGAAGAATTAATAATACCATGGACTCAGCATGGCTCAGTTGGTTAGAGCACGAGCTCTGAACAATAGGGTTGCCGGTTTGATTCCCACATGGGTCAGTGAGCTGCACCCTCCACAACTAGATCAAAGACAACAAGCTGCCGCTGAGCTGCCGGAGGGGTGAATGGCTCAGTTTGTTAGAGCGTAAACTCTTTTTATTTATTTATTTTTCTTTTCTTTTCTTTTCTTTTTTTTTTTTTTAATTTTATTTTATTAAATGTATTGGGGTGACAATTGTTAGTAAAATTACATAGATTTCAGGTGTACAATTCTGTATTACATCATCTATAAATCCTATTGTGTGTTCACCACCCAGAGTCAGTTTTCCTTCCATCACCATATATTTGACCCTTTACCCTCATCTACCACCCCTATTCCCCCCTTACCCTCTGGTAACCACTAAACTATTGTCTATGTCTATGAGTTTTGTTTCTCATTTATTTGTCTTGTTCTTTTGTTGTTTTTGGTTTATATACCACAGATTAGTGAAATCATATGGTTCTCTGCTTTTTCTGTCTGACACATTTCGGTTAGCATTATACTCCCAAGATCCATCCATGTTGTCACAAATTTTCCTATTTCATCTTTTTACTGATATATCCCCTCGGGCAAGGGAAGTAAGAGAAAAAATAAACATGTGTGATTACATCAAACTAAAAAGTTTTTTCACAGCAAAGGAAACCATCAATAAAACAAAAAGGGATCCTGCTGAATGGGAGAAGGAATTTGTCAATGATATATCCGATAAGGAGTTAATATCCCAAATTTATAAAAAACTCGCTGAACTCCAAAAAAACAAACAACCCAATTAAAAAATGGGCAGAGGACATGAAGAGACATTTTTCTAAAAAGGACATACAGATGGCCAACAAACATATGAAAAAATGCTCGACCTCACTAATCATTAGAGAAATGCAAATAAAAATCACAATGAGATATCACCTCACCCCAGTCAAAATGGCTATCATCAATAAATCAACAAACAACAAGTGCTGGCAAGGATGTGGAGAAAAGGGAACATTCGTGCACTGTTGTGGGATTGTAGATTGATGCAGCGACTGTAGAAAACAGTATGGAGGTATCTCAAAAATCTGAAAATGGAACTACCTTATGACCCAGCAATTCCACTCCTAGGTATCTATCTGGAGAAATCCAAAACTCTAATTTAAAAAAATTTATGCACCCCTATGTTTCTTGCAGCACTATACACAATAGCCAAGACATGGAAACAACCAAAATGCCCATCGGTAGACAACTGGATTAAGAAACTGTGGTACATTTATACAATGGAGTATTATGCAGCAATAAAGAACAATGAAATCTTACCATTTGCAACAATATGGATGGACCTAGAGAACATTATGTTAAGTGGAATAAGTCAGACAGAGAAAGACAAATACCATATGATCTCACTTATATGTGGAATCTAAAGAAAAGAATAAATGAATGAAATAATCAGAAAAAAACCACAATGAGGTATCACCTCACACCTATTAGAATGGCTATTATATAAAAGACAAGAAATAACAAGTGTTGGTGAAGATGTGGAGAAAAGTGAACCCACATACACTGTTTGTGGGAATGTAAATTGTTGCAGCTACTATGGAAAACAGTATGAAAAGTCCTCAAAAATTAAGAGTAGAGCTATCATATGATCCAGCTATCTTTTGGGTATGTATCCAAAGGATACGAAAACACTAATTCTAAAATATATATGTACTTCTATGTTCATTGAAGCACTATTTACAATAGCCAAGATATGAAAACAACCTAAGTGTTCATCTATGGATGAATGGATAAAGAACACACACACACACACACACACACACACACACACACACACACACACACACACACACTCTGGAATACTACTCAACCACAAAAAAATGAAACCTTGTCATTTGCAATAACATGGATGGTCCTTGAGGGTATTACGGTAAAGGAAGCAAGTCAGACCAAGAAAGACAAATACCATACATATGATTTGACTTATACATAGAATCTTAAAAAAATGAACTAATAAAACAGAAACAAACTCAGAGATACAAAGAACAGATTGGTGGTTACTAAAGAGGAAGGAGATTGGGGGTGGGTGAAAGGGCAAAGGGGATAAATTGTATGATAATGAATAGTAAGTAGACTTTTGGGAGTGATCACTTTATAGTATATATAAATGTCAAATTATAATGTTGTACACCTGAAACATATAATAAAAAATAATTAAAATATTGATTATTGTCCTTTCTCCTCAATCTAGGAATTCTTCAAACATTAGGGAAATTAGCCCTTTGTCTGTGATATGAGTTACAAACATCCCCCCCCCACTTGTCCTTTGATTTTGCTTATGGTGTTTGTATGTGTTGTTGTATGCCATAAGTTTTCAATTTTTGTGTGGTAAAATGTATCAGTCATTTTTTAAATGGTCTCTGGATTTTGAGTCATCATTAGAAAGGCCTTCTTTACTTCAAGGTTTTCTTTTAATACTTTTATGGCTTCATTTTTTAAAATTTAAGTCTTTGTTCTACTTGGATTTTATCTTGATACATGATGTGAAGTATGGATCAAATATAAACTTTTTTCAAATGGCTACACAGTTCTGATGTCATTAATAAGAAAGTTCATTTCTACCCCTATTAATTTAAGTAATTATCTTTAGCATGTAATAAATTGCTATATGCACTTGGGTCTGTTTTTGGATTTCTATTCTCTGTTCATGCACCAATTCCATACTGTTTTAATTTTTGAGGCTCTAGAGTATACTTCAATATCTAGTAAGGTTTTGCCACACCAAATTGCTCTTCATTTACAGTTTTCCTAGCTTTTCTTGTTTACTTATTTTTCTACATAAGTTCATTCATTTCCAGGAAAGGAATGTAGGTATATTTATTGGGGTGTGTTAAAAATCATAAATTTATTTATGGAGAATTGATATCATTCTAATGGTGAACCTTCTTATTCATGGGCATGTATGCCAATTTGTTCAAGTCTACTTTTATGTCCTTCTCTTCCAAAATGTTATATTTAATACACATTTTCAAGCATACACAAAACCAGAGTTTAGTACAATAATTTCCCATATGCTTATATAGATTAAATAGTGTTATTTACCACATTTATAGTGTTATCAATTGTGTTCTCCCAAAATTAGTATGTTGAAGTCGTAACACCCAATACCTCGGAAAGGGACTGTATTTGGAGATAGGGCCTTTAAAGTGGTAAGTTAAAATGAAGCCTTTAGGGTGGGCCCTAATCCAATATGACTGATATCCTTATAAGACAAGGAAATTTGTATACACAGAGAGATACCAGCCAGGGATGTGCACACACAGAGGAAAGACCAGGTGAGGACACAGCAAGAAGGCAGCCATCTTCAAGCCAAGGAGAGACCTCAGAAGAAATCATACCTGCTGACACCTTGATCTTGGATTTCTCGCCTCCAGAACTGTGAGAAATAAACTTCTGTTATTTATGCCACTTAGTTGGTGGTATTTTCTTATGGTAGCCCTAGCAAACTAATACCAATAGTATTAAGATTTAGGCATTTTTCCTCTCTTTTTTGTCTCTCTCTCTACCGGTCATGAATTATTTTAAAACAAATCTCAGACATCATGTCATTTCACTTCCTTAACATATTTAGTGTTTGTCTCTTTAAAAATATGGACATCTTCTTGTATAACCCCAGGATCATTATCACAACTAACAAAATTATCAAATGCATTCTTGTTATCATATAATATGCAGTCCATATTTAAATTTTTTAGTGTTTTCCAATTTTTTTTTACGGTTAGTTTGTTTAAACCAGGATCCAAACAAGTTCCACACATTTCATTTGGTTGTTACATCTATTAATTCTCTTTTAATCTATAGCAGTACTCTTCCTCCCTTTTCATGCCTTTGATTTGTTGAAGAAATGTGGGAAATTGTCTTATGGAATGTTCCATGTTCTGGATTTGTCTGATTGCTTCATTTTGTTTTCATTTAATTTCTTATTCTACCCCTCATATTTCTTATAAATGGAGAATAGCTATAAATGCTTGATAAGACTCACATTCAACTTTTTTGGTAAGGATACTTCATAGGTGATGCTGTGTATTTCATATTACATCACATCAGGAGACATATGCCTGTTTGTTTCTAGTGATACTAAAACTGATTAATGGGTTTAGGTACTAAACATCAAATGGTTTGAAAGTATTACATAGGCTTTGTGCATTTCTTATATATTTACTCCTAGGTATTTAAACTTTTATTGTTTTTTAAAACAAGGATCTTCTCTTCTATTATACCTTCTAACTGGAAGCTGTTTGCATATATGAAGGGTATTTTACTTGTATATATTAATTATGCATCTTGATAACACATTGAACTTTCTTAAATATTTATAGTAGTTCCTCATTTGGTTTTTGGGTTTTCAGGCTTAAGACAATTATATTGTTTGTGAATAAAAATGGTTTTATCTCTTCCTTTCCAACTCTTATAATGCTAATTTCTTTCTTCTGTCTAATTGGGTTGGCTAATACCTCCAGTGAAATTTTAAAAAATAGTGACAATAGTGGGCATCCTTTTCTTTCTCCTGACTTTAGCGGGAATGCTTCCAGTGTTTCTCCATTAAGTACAACACTGGCTTTTGAAGGAGACATTTTAAAAAGTACATTTAAAAATTTTCCAGCCATGTTTCTCTTATTGAATTTTAGTTTAATTTCATATGGTCTGAGAACATACGTTATATAAGTTTTATTTTTTAAAAAAATGTTAAAGTGTGTTTTGTGGTGCGGAATATGGTCTGTCTTGGGGAAATTCCATGTTAGCTTCAAGGGAGTATAATTAGCAACACACTTGTAAATAATACAGAAGACATAGAAGAAGTTTCAAGGCAAATTTAAAAATATTTTGAACTAAATGAAAATAAAAAATACAACTTATTGAAATTTGTTGGATGCAGAAAAAGCTATTATTCTTGAAGAGAAATTAATAGCATTAAATTCATATATTAGAAAATAGGAAATAAAATAACCTAAACATCCATATTAGGAAACTAGAGAGAGAAGAGCAATTTAAGCTTAGAGCAAGGAGAAGAAAATAAATAATAAAAATTAGAGCAGAAATCAATGAAATTTGAAACAGGAAACCAATGGAGAAAATTGATGAAATCAGAAGCTGATTAGTCTCCATACTGTTTTCCATAGTGGCTGCACCAGTTTACATTACTACCAACAGTACATGAGGATTCCTTCTTTTCCACATCCTTGCCAACACTTATTCTTTGTTGTCTTTTGTATAATAGCTATTCTGACAATTGTGAGGTGATATCTCATTGAGGTTTTGATTTGCATTTCCCTGATGATATTGAACATCATGGGAGGGGCTGGGGAGATGGGCAAAAAAGTTGAAGAGTATTATGAAATACAAACTTCCAGATATAAAATTAGTCATGGGGATGTAAAGTACATCATAGGGAATATAGTAAGTAATATTGTTAGAACTATGTATGATGCCAGATGGGTACTAGACTTACTGTGATCATTTTGTATGGCATATAAATGTCTAATAACAATGTTGTACACCTGAAACTAACATAATATTGTATGTCAACTATAATTTTAAAACAAATTTGAAAACAATTAAAAAAGAAAAGAAAAGTACATTTAAACCGTATTGGGCAAGAAGACCAAAACACCACTCTTTGTCTATATTGAGCCAACTTATTCTATGTCACTAAATAAATAGTCTGGTAAAGTTAGACCAATGAAATGCTGTCATCTGATGGACAAGAGTGCATACCTTTGCTAATATTTTGACAGTTCACAGCACAGTCTTCAGAACAACTCCAAGTGGAGAGGCAGCTGTGAAGATGGTGGAAAAAGCAGTAGCTCTGTTGACCAAAGGACTATTTTAAATCTTACCAGCAATGTGACTTAGGGAGGTCACTTCAGCTCCCTGTACCTCAGTTTCTTAACCTATGAAGTAGGGTGACAATTCTAATTCATAGAGTTGTGAGAAATAAAAGACCTAGATATGTGAAATCACATATTTCAGTGCCTGGCACACAGTAGGCACGCAATAAATGTTTGTTGAATAGGTGAATATTAAGGGAATAAATATGAATAGATCAGTTTTTACTGAAGTTTAAAATGGTAAATGAAGAATGAGTTCTTTTTCCTCTCTCTTTTTCCACCTAGACTTTATTCCTTCAGTTGTTACTGGCAAAATGTTACTGATAGATTATGATCCAAAACAGGAAACTGCCTGAAAGGAAATTTTCACATTCTACTTTAAAGTAAAAATCCAAAGTTGAGCTAACCCTTGGAAAAGTTAGGCTGGCTGGTCTGTCTTCACTTAGTCCCTCCACACAGGGAAGTGGAGAGGGAGAGCTGGGCAGGAGGCCAGAATAGGAGCAAGAGGAGATTGGGGAACGGATTCCACGGTTTGTGAACTAGGATGGGAATAGAAGAGTATATACTACAGAGCTGTTACCATTATAGTTTAAAAATAAATAAAATAAACCTAAACCAAGAATAAAAACACCGCGCAACTGTTTTTTCCTAAGATCTAGAGAGTGACCTGTGGCATGACTTGAAGGATAGAAGTTAAGAGTTCTGACCAAAATTATGGCCCCAGTTCCTGGTATTTCATCATTAGTGCCTTATTTCTTTAGGGTTAAAGACTATTCTTTCAGAGGTCCCTTATTTTTTTCCCCAGTTTTATTGAGAAATAATTGTATAATTTTATTAAGTTTAAGCTGTGCAACGTGATAATTTGATACACTTATATATTGTGAAATGATTACCTCAGTAGGGTTAGTTAACAACTCCATTACCTCACATAATTATCATTTCTTTTTTTCTGTTGAGAAAATTTTAAATCTACTCTCTTCGCAACTTTCAAGTATATAATATAGTATCGTTAACTATAAACACCATGCTGTACATTAAATCCCCAAAACTTATTCATCTTATAACTGGAAGTTTGCACCATTTGACCAGTATTTCCCCATTTTGCCCTCCACCAGCCCCTTGCAATCACCATTCTACTCTGTTTCTTTGAGTTTAGCTTTTTAAAATTCTACATATAAGCAATATCATATAGTACTTGTCTTTCTCTGTTTGACTATTTCACTTAGAATAATTCCCTCAAAGTCTATCCATGTTGTCACAAATTACAGTAGTTCCTTCTTTTTTATGGTTCACTAATATCCCCTTGTGTATACGCCACATCTTTTTTTTTAAATTCTTGTTGGCACACATTTTATTTCATTTTTGTGCTAAACCTTGAAATTGCTTTAGAATCTTTTAAAAATATTTTGTTATTTTACTTTTCAATTATAGTTGGCGTTCAATATTATTTTATATTAGTTTCAGGTATACAGAATAGTGGTTAGACAAATATCTAATTTACAAAATGATCCCCCCAATTAGTCTAGCACCCACCTGGCATTATACATAGTTGTTGCAACATTATTGATTATATTCTCTAAGCTGTACCTTATATCCCCATGAGCATTTTGTAAGTACCAATTTATACTTCCTAATCCTTTCCTCTTTTTTTAGCCAGTCTCCCAACCCCCTTCCCATCTGGCAACCATCACTTTGTTCTCTGTATCTATGAGTCTGTTTCTGTTCTGTTTGTTCATTTAGGTTGTTCTTTAAATTCCACATATAAGTGAGATGATATGGTATTTGTCTTTCTCTGTCTGACTTATTTCACTTAGCACAATATCCTCTAGGTCCATCCATGTTGTGGCAAATGGTAAGATTTCATTAGTTTTATGACCAAGTAATATTCCATTGTATATATGCACCACCTATTTTTTATCCAATTGCCTATTGATGGACATTTTGGTTGCTTCCATATCTTGGATATTGTAAATGACGCTGCCATGAACATACGGGTGCATATATCTTTTTGAATTAGTGTTTTGGATTTCTTCAGATAAATACCCAGAAGTGCAATTACTGGGTCATAAGGTAGTTCTATTTTTAATTTGTTGAAGAACCTCTATACTTATTTCCATAGTGGCTGCACCAATTTGCGATCCCACCAACACTGCAGGAGGGTTCCCTTTTCTCCAAAACCGCTCCAACACTTGTTGTTTGTTGATTTATTGATGATAGCCATTTTGACTGGAGTGAGGTGGTATCTCATTGTGCTTTTTATTTTTTGTATCTCTGATGATTAGTGACATTGAGAATCTTATCATATGTTTATTGACCATCTGCATGTCCTCTTCAGAGAAATGTCTATTCAAACATTTCTGGATTGTTTGGTTTGTTTTTTGGTGTTGAGTTGTATGAGTTCTTTTTAAATTTTGGATATTAACTAATCCCTCATAGGCTGATCATTGGCAAATAACTTCTCCTATTCAGTGGGTTGTCTTTTTGTTTTGTTGATGGTTTCCTTTGCTGTGCAATAACTTTAGTTTGATGTAGTCCCACTTATTTGTTTTTGCTTTTGTTGTTTGTGCTTTCAATGTTATATTGTAAAAAATCATTGTAAAGACCAATGTCAAGGAGATCTTCCCTGTGTTTTCTTCTAGGAGACTACGGTATCAGGTCTCATGTTTAATTCTTTAATCCATTTTGAGTTTATTTTTGTGAATTGTGTAAGATAGAGGTCAATTTTATTCTCTGCATGTGATTATCCAATTTTCTCAAAACTATTTTTTTTTCAGTTTCAGATGTACAAAGCAATGTAATAGTTAGACATTTAAACCCCTCAGAAAGTGATAACCCACTTTTATAGTTGTTATAATACCATCAACTATCTTCCCTATGTTGTACTCTACATCCTGTGACTATATATACCTACATATTTAGTTACAGTTGACATTCAATATTATTCTACTTCATCTCTTCAGGTGTATAGCGCATTGGTCAGGCATCTACACAGTCTATGACCTAATCCCCCTGATAAGTCCAGTGCCCATCTGGCACCTTACATGATCTTTACAACATTATTGACTATATTTCCCATACTGCATTAACTATCAATTTGTATTTCTTCATGCCTTCACCTTTTTCACCCTGCCCCCAAACCCATTCCCATCTATCATCCTGATAGATCTAGTAGTTATCTGGCACCATACCTAGTTATTATAATATTATTGACTATATTCCCTATGCTATACCCTACATCCCCATGACTACTGTGTAACAACCAGTTTGTACTTCTTAATCCCTTCCCCATTCACCCATCCTTAACCCACCTCCCATCTTAAAGAAGTCCCTCTAAGATTCCTTGTAGTACTGGTTTGGTGGTGATGAACTCTTTCAGCTTTTTCTTGTCTGGGAAGCTCCTTATCTGTCCTTCAATTCTAAATGACAGACTTGCTGGGTAGAGCAATCTTGGTTGTATGTCATTGCTTTTCATCACTTGGACCATTTCCTGCCACTCCGTTCTTGACTGCAAAGTTTCTGTTGACAAATCAGCTGACAGTCTTATGGGGGCTCCTTGTAGATAACTAACTGCTTTTCTCTTGCTGCTTTTAAGATTCTGTCTTTGTATTTAACCTTTGACATTTTAATTATAATCCGTCTTGCTGTGGGCCTCTTTGGGTTTATCTTGTTTGGGACTCTCTGTGCATCCTGGGCTTGTATGTCCATTTCCTTCACCAGATTAGGGAAGTTTTCTGTCATTATTTCTTCAAATAGCTTTTCAATTCCTTGTTCTCTCTCTTCTCCTTCTGGTACCCCTATAATGTGAATGTTGGTACACTTGATATTGTCCCAGAGGCCCCTTAAACTCTCCTCAATTTTTTTGATTCTTTTTTCTTTTTGCTGTTTTGGTTGGGTGTTTTCTGCTACCTTATCTTCTACATTGGTTGTTGGATCCTCTGCTTTATCTAATCTACTGTTGATTCCCTGTAATATATTCTTCGTTTCCATTATTGTATCCTTTATTTCTGACTGGTTCTTTTTTATGGTTTCCGTCTCCATTTTTATGCTTCCTATCTCTCTGTTGAAATTCTCCCTGAGATCATTGAGTACTCTTATAACCAGTGTTTGGAACTCTGCGTCTGACAGATTGATTATCTCCATTTCGCTTAGTTCTTTTTCTGGAGCTTTGTTCTGTTTTTTCATTTAGGACATGTTTCTTTGTCTCCTCATTTTGGCAGCCTCCTTGTGTTTGTTTCTATGTATTAGATAGGGCTGCTATGTCTTCTGGTCTTAGTAGAGTGGCCTTATGTAGTACTGTGTTTCCCCGAAAATAAGACCTAGCTGGACAATCAGCTCTAATGCATCTTTTGGAGCAAAAATTAATATAAGACCCAGTCTTATTTTACTATAATATAAGACCCAGTCTTATATAATATATACATTATATTATATATGTATATACACATTATATATAATATATACATTCTATTACATGTAATAGAATGTATATATTATATAAGACTGGGTCTTATATTAAGTTTTGCTCCAAAAGACATATTAGACCTGAATGTCTGTCTAGTTCTTATTTTCGGGGAAACATGGTAGGTGTGCTGTGGGGTTCAGTGGCACAGTCTTTCTGGTCACCTGAGCCATTCACTCCAAGTGTGTCCCTTGTGTGGGTTGAGTGTGCCCTCCTCTTGTAGTTGAGCGTTGGTTGATAATTGCACATCAATATGAGGGACTGACCATTGGACTCACTGTCTGTGAGGACTGGCCTTGACTACAGTGGAAGAGTTGTTGTGTAGGGGCTGATCCTACAGAGCAGGATCTGCCTCAGCAGGTCTCTGGTGCCTGCCTGATCTGCCTCTTGGGTATGTCGTACTTGGAGGTGGCTAAGTGATGCTTCCAGCTCGTTTTGAAGCTGGCCACTGGGGGTGCCAGCCTCAGGATCACCTTGGAGTGGATCCACTGTAGGTCAAGTTCAGCCACAGACTGTGCCCCACCCAGGGCCACCCAGCAGGAGCCACAAAGAAATCCACAGATGGCTGCTGCCCATGCTGTGCTTGGAAGCACCTTGGGAGGCCAAGTCATGAAGGAAGGCCAGCTGCCGCTAGTGCTGGCTTAGGGCTGATCAGCCAGAGGTACAGGACATGCTCAAGCCAGATACTGCTTCTCTGGGTTCCACGAACCTTTGAGAGACCCTAGGAAAGTCTGAAGCTTAAGCCAAGGTGGGCGGTCTGCACAAAACAGCCACTGAAAGCAGCCTGGGTATGCCCAAAAGTTGGGCGGGGCCAGGTCTCAAATCACCAGGGCGTGGTGAGCTAACAGCAGAGACTCAGAAATGGCTGCAGCCTGTGTTCCCACACCAGGAGGTGAGCAGGCTCAATAAATAAATAATGGCCTCCACCAACTCCCCTGTCCAGGAGAAAGCTGCCTCCCCAGCCCCCATCCCAAGCCAGACAAAGTCGCAATGTCCGCTGGTTTTCACAACCAAAAATTATGGGACTTCTCTCCCCAGCACTGGAACCCTGGGCTGGGATCGGGCTGGGACCTCTCCCTCCTTTAGGGGGTGGGGCACCCCCACAGCTGAAATAACCCTCCCAATCTTTAATGGTCACACACCGGTGTGGGACCAGCATGTTTCGCGTCTCTGACCTTCCTACCAGTCTGGAGGTGGCTTCTTCCGTAAGTCCTTAGTTGAAAAGCTTCAGTTCGGCTTGACTTTAAGCGATTCTCAACAGTGTTGGTTTGGTAGATTAGTTGTAATTTTGATGTGGTTGTGAGAAAAGGTAAACACTGCCTTTACCTACTGCACCATCTTGGTTGTCCCATGACAACACCATTTGTTGAAGAGGGTATCCTTTCCCCATTGAATATTGTTGACTCCCTTATCAAACACTAGTTGACTGTGTAAGCAAGGGGTTATTTCTGGCCTCTTGATTCTATTCACTTGGTATATTTCTCCATTTTTGTGCCAGTACCACACTGTTTTGATTAGTGTATCTTTATAATTCAGTTTGAAATTGAGAATTGTTACACCTCATGCTTTGTTTTTTCTCAGGATTATTTTCTTTATTTGGTGCCCTTTGTAATTCCATACAAACTTTAGAATTTTCTTTTCTGTATATGTGAAAAATATCATTGGGATTTTGATAAGGATTGCATTGAATCTGTAGATGCTTTTTGGTAATATGGACATTTTAATCATATTAATTCTCCTAATCCATGAACATGGGATATATTTCCATTTATTTGTGTCCTCTTCAATTTCTTTATTCATTTTCTTATAATTTTCAGTGCACAGGTTATTTACTTCCTTAGTTAAATTTATTGCTGAAGTGTTTTATTGTTTTTGTTTAAAATTTTATTAAAATATAGCTAACATACAATATTATGTTAGTTTCAGGTGTACATCATAGTTATTCAACATTTATATACCTAAAAAAGTGATCACCATGATAAGTCCAGCAATCATCTGACACTGTACCATACTGTCACAATATTATTTATTGACTATATTTCTTATGCTGTACCCTACATCCTCATGACTACTTTGTAACAACCAATTCGTACTCGTAATCCTTTCCTCCTTTGCACCCACCTCCCCAATCACCCTTCCTATCTTGCAACCATCAAAATGTTCTCTGTATCTATGAGTTTATTTCTGTATTGTTTGTTTATTTGATTTTTGTTCTTTAGAGTCCATATGTAAGTGAAATCACATTGCATCTGTCTTTCTCTGACTGACATACTCCACTCAGCACAACACCCTCCAGGTCCATCCATGTTGCCGCAGATGGCAAAAACCCATTCTCTTCCATGGTCCAGCAATATCCCATTGTATATATGTACCACATCCTCTTTGTCCGTTCAACCATTGATGGGCACCCAGGCTGCCTCCACATCTTGGCTATTGTAAATAATGATGCAATGAACATGTGGATGTACACATCCTGTTGAAGTAGCATTTGGAGTTTCTTTGGATAAATACCCAGAAATGAGATTACTGGGTCCATCTTTGTCTCATGTTATAGCCCTTGTTTTAAAGTCTATTTTGCCTGGTATAAGTATTGCTACCTCAGCTTTTTAAATTTCCATTTCCATTTTCATGAACTATCTTTTTCCACCCCTTTATGTTCAGTCTGTTTGTTTCCTTCAATCTGAAGTGAGTTTCCTGTAGGCAGCATATGTAAGGATTTTGTTTTCTTATCCATTCAGCCACCCTATCTTTTGATTGGAGCATTTAATCCATTTACAATTAAAGGAATTTTTGATGGATATGTAGTTATTGCCATTTTATTATTCACATTTTTTATCTCTTCCCCCTTCCCTCCTCCATCTTAAAGTACTCCCTATAACAGTCCTTGTAATACTGGTTTGGTAGTGATAAACTCCTTTAGCTGTTTCTTGTCTGAGAAGCTCTTTATCTGTTTTCCAATTCTAAATGATAGCTTTTTGGTTAGATTAATCTTGGTTGTAGGTCCTTGCTTTCCATGACTTTGAATGTTTCCTGCCAAGACCCTCTGGCCTGCAAAGATTCTTTTGAGAAATCAGCTGACTGTCTTATGGGAGCTCCCTAGTCGGTAACTGCTTTTTTCTTGCTTATTTTAAGATTCTGTCTTTGTCTTTAACCTTTGGTGTTTTAATTACAATGTGTCATGGTGTGGGCCTGTTTGGGTTCATCTTATTTGGGACTCTGTGCTTCCTGGGCTTGATGTCTATTTCCTTTGCCAGGTTAGGGAAGTTTTCTGTCATTGTTTCTTCAAATGCACTTTCAATTCCTTGCTCTCTCTCTTCTCCTTCTGGTACCCCTATGAAGCAAATGTAGGTACAGTTCATGTTGTCCCAGAGCTCCCTCAAACTATCCTCATTTTTTAAAATTATTTTTCCTTTTTGTTGTTCTGATTGGGTGTTTTCTGCTACCTTATCTTCCAAATTGCTAGTTCTATCCTCTGCTTCATCTAATCTACTGTTGATTCCCTCTATTCTATTCTTTTTCTTTTTTTTTTTATTAGTTTCAGGTGCACAAGATAAAGCAAAACTTAGACGTTTATCATTTATATCCCTCACACTGTGTGAACCCCCCTCTCCCCATCCACTATCCCTCTGTACATTCCCCAAATTAATTTTCAAACCCCCATGACCATCTTGTGATTACCAACTATTTTTCAAAACCTCTCACCTTCCCCTTATCCCCACCCTCCTGCCCCTCTAGCAACCCTCTGTTTTTCCTCCATGTTTCCAAAACTGTCTCTGATTAGTTCATTCACTTATTCTTTTCTTTAGATTCCGCATATAAGTGAGATCATAGGTATCTATCCGGAGAAATCCAAAACTCCAATTCAAAAATCTTTATGCACTCCTATGTTTATTGCAGCACTATACACAATAGCCAAGACCTGGAAACAACCGAAATGCCCGTCAGTAGATGACTGGATTAAGAAACTGTGGTACATTTATACAATGGAGTATTACCCTCTCTTCTGTTCTTCATTTCAGTTATTGTATTCTTTATATCTGACTGGTTCCTTCTTATGCTTTCTATCTCCATTTTTATGTTTTCTATATCTTTGTTGAAGTTCTCCCTGAGATCACTGAGCATCCTCATAGCCAGTATTTTGAACTCTGCATCTGGTAGGTTGCTTGTCTTCATGTTGTGTAGTTCTTTTTCCAAAGCCTTGTTCTGTTCTTTTGTTTAGGACATATTTCTTTTTCTCCCCATTTGGCTGCCTCCCTGTGTTTGTTTCTATGTGTTAGGTAGAGCTGCTATGTCTCCTAATCTTAGCAGAGTGGCCTTATGTAGTAGGTGTCTTGTGGGGCCCAGTGGCAGTCTCCCTGTTCACCTGAGCCAGGTACCCCAGGTATGTCCCTTGTGTGGGTTATGTATGCCCTCCTATAGTAGTTGAGCCTTGATTCCTCTTTCCTCATCAGTGGGAGGGAATTAACCCTCAGGCTGATTGTTTGTGAGGACTGACTATGACTATAGTGAAAGAGCTATTGTGCAGGGCTGACACTGTAGAGCATTCACTTTAGCAGAGCTCTGGTGCCTTCCCAGTTTGTCCTTTGGTGTGTCATCCTCAGAGGCAGCTGGGAGATGCTACAGCTCAGTCTGAAGCTGGCCACTGCGTGTGTGAAACCTGGGGCCTCCTGGGAGGTGCCCTGCACCAGACCAAGTTCAACTGTAGCCTGTGCCCTATCCAGGGCCACCTGGCTTGAGCCACAAAGCACTCACCAGATGGCCACCACCCATGCTGGGGCTTTGAGATGCCTCAAGAGGCCAAGCTGTGAAATGAGGCCAGCTGCCACTAATGCCAGCCTTGGGGCTGCTCAACAAAAGGTATGGGACATGCCAAAGCCAGATGCTGTTTTGTGTGTGTGTGTTGTGAACCTTTGAGAGATTTTAGGGAAGTCCACAGCATGAGGCAAGACAGGCCGTTTGTATATAAAAGCCACTGGGAGCGGTGTGGTTGTTCCCAAATTTGAGTGGGGTGAGGTCTTAGGGAATCACCAGCACAGGGCAAGCTCACAGTGTTAATCAAAATAATGGAGACTCAGATATGGTGGCCACTTGCATCTGCACCTAGGGATGAGGGAGGGCTCAACAAAGAAACAATGGATTCTACCATCACTTCTGTCTGAGAGAAAGCTGCCCCTCCAACCCTCACCTTGTAGCCAGACAGCTCAGTTCCTCCTCATTTGTACCTGGTGCCTTTCAAGCTGCTGCCCCAGAGCTAGAGCTCAGATTGAGTGAGTCTGTCAGTGAATAAGTTCGTGTGTGGGCTCTTTAAGAGGATCACCTAGGACTGTAACCACCCTCCATCTCACTCAGCCACAATCTCTGCTGGTTTTCACAGCCAGAAGTTGTAGAAACTTCCCTCCCCCGCACTGGAACCCTGAGCTGAGGAGCCTGGTTTGGGGCTGGGCCCCATCACTCCTTAGGGTGGCCCTCCACAGCCGAAATACCCTTCTCAATTTTTAATGGTCACACGTAGGAGTGCGAGCAGCGTGCTCCGTGTCTCTGCCCCTCCTACCAGTCTCAAGATGGTTTCTTCTGTATGTCCTCAGTTGTAGGATTTCAGTTCAGGGAGCCTTCAGGCTATTCTTAATAATGATTGTTCTGTAGTTTAGTTGTAATTCTGATGTGCTCACGAGAAAAGGGAAGCACAGCATTTACCTGCTCTGCCATCTTGTCTAGAAATCAGTATTTTATTGTTTCTGATGGTATTGTGAATGTGATTGTTTTCTTTATTTCTTTTTCAGATATTTCATTGTTAGTGTATAAAAATAAAACTGCTTTCTGTGTGTTGATTTTGCATCCTTTAACTTTAATGAATTCATTGATTAGTTCTAATAGTGTTTTGGTGGAGTCTTCAGGACTTTCTATATATAAGATCATACCATCTGCAAATAGTTACAGTTTTACTTCCTCCTTTCTGATTTGGATGCCTTATTTCTTTTTCTTGCCTAATTGCTCTGGCTGGGACTTCCAATAATATTTTGAATAGAAGTGGTGAAAGCTGATATCCCTGTTTTGTTCCTGATCTTAGAAGAAAAGCTTTCAAACTTTCACAATTGCATATGAGGTTGACTGTGGGCTTGTCACATATGGACTTTAATATGTTGTTACAGGCCTTCTATATCCCATTTGTCGAGAGGTTTTATCATGAAGGGATAATGTATTTTTCAAATGCTTTTTATGCATATATTGAGATGATTGGATGATTTTTATTTTTCATTTTATTGATGTGGTATAAAGAATTTATTGATTTGCATATGTTGAATAATCCTTGCATCCCAGGGATAAATCCAACTTGAACATGGTATATGATCCTTTTAATGTGCTACTGAATTCATTTTGCTGATACTTTGTTGAGAATATTTACATTAATCTTCATCAGGGATATTGGCCTATAGTTTTCTTTTTCAGCTATAAAGAAAGGGCACAATTTATTAGTTCCTTTCCATTCCCTGAAAAATTTTTGTGATTCTTGCAAAGACAATCCAGGTTCATGAAGTACTACTTTAAGAGAATGGACATGGGGGGTGGGCATGGGGGCCAAGTTCAGCTGTAGCCTGTGCCCTGCCCAGTGCCACCTGGCATGAGCCACAAAGCAATCCCCATATAGGCACCACCCATGCTGGGTTTGAGGTGCCTCAAGAAGCCAAGCTGTGAACTGAGGCCAGCCACCACTACTGCCAGGCTTAGGGCTGCTCAGCATGAGGTATGGGATATGCCAAAGCCAGATGCTGTTTTTGTGTGTGTTTTGTGAACCTTTCAGAGATTTTAGGAAAGTCCAAAGCATGAGCCAAACATTGTGCTGCTAAGAAAAGCCAACCAAGCAGTATGTATCCAACTGACTGTGTGCCAAGATTTCAGCTTAGATGCATGAAGCATAGTACATTCTTCCTTATTTGCCCTTCAATTCTTGTTTCCTTAAATACCAATAATAGAGTCAGTGTGCAGCTGAAATATTCGGTAAGTCATGGATGCCCTCAATTGGCAGAATACAGCCAGGTCTTTGAGAGCAGATACAGTGAAATCCACCAGATGGTGATGTTTCCAAACAAGGTGATGTAGAGCATGACTTGGAGATACCTAGGTGGTCTGAAGTGTTTACTGATGCCAAAATAAAAGAAAGCATCACGTGTTTCTCAAAAGTCAAAGGGCATCTCTAAAAGGCATAAGGATGATGGGTCTATGCAGAAGGGATAAAACAACTTGGAGCAAGCTGTTTGGGTCCAGGAATCAATAATTCATTTTGTAGACAAGGAACCCTTTAGCCTACTGGGGATGAAGCCTACCCTCGCCAAGGTCCCCCAGTACTTTATGTGTTGGAGAAAGAGATACATGACTAAAAAGTAGGGCTGATGTCAGACATTTCAGCAAGAAAGCAAGTTCCAATGTCTGTCCTAAAATCAGCTCAGATGCGGCCCCACGTCCCACATGATCTATATCAGTGGTTGGCAAACTTTCAGAAAGGGCAGGCCACAGCTTTATTTAGTCTCTCTAATTTAAGGTTGTGCATGCCAAGAATACATTTCAACATTTGAGGTCTCTTGACTCAACCCGTCACATATGTACAGCAAATATGATTTCTTAAGTGTTCACAAACTGTCTTAAAATTCAGCTGCAAAGGCAATTTGGCCACTTTTGTGTAACTCCCCTTCTTGATTTTTCCTTGCAGAATATCTTCCTGGATGCTTTAATCTATCTTGACAAACAAAATGTAGCCCTCAGCAGTCATCTTTCTCTAACCTGTGCCATTTCGCTTTGCATTTCCCCGGAGATTACAGGATTTGTTTCCAAAGGGCAAGCCACTGATATTCTCTTTTCCCTAGCCCTCAAGGCCCCTCTTTCTTCATTGTGGAGCACATAGAGTCCTTCCCCAGTTGCAAATGTTGTCCAGCAGGCTGACCACCCTAGACCTATCAGAGACTACCAAAGCATCCCGGGTTCACTCACCCTCCTCCTCTTTTTCTTAGCCCTCTTCCACAGGCTAATATACTCATTCTCCATACCACTGCTTAAATGTCACTGCTGCAGCTGAGATGTCTTCCCTTATTACCTGGGCTAGAGTAGATATTACTCTTATGCATGATCATAAATCTCTTTGTAGGACTAATTACAAGTCTAAATTAAAAGTCATTAAAATATGGTTTAATGTCTATCCTCTGTACTAGACTGTAAGGTCCATAAGGACAGGGAAAGTAGTTTCTATTTTGTTTACCATTATATCCTTGGTAGGTCATAGAGTTAATCATATAATATTCACTAATAACAAGCACTTATATGTGCCAGACACTGTCTATATGCTTATGTGTGTACTATGTGTATACTAATTCATTTAATTCTCACAACAACCCTATAAAATGTGCACTATTATTATCACTGTTTGAGAGGTGAGGAAACTGAAGCATAGAGAAGTTAAGTAGCTTGCTTAAGGTCACATAGCTAAGAAGTGATAGAGCTTGGATTTAAACTCAAGTGAAAGAACTTCTGAGTCAATGTTTGTAACCATTACATTTTAGTGCCTCTCCTTGAAACTAATATATGAATAGAAGTGAGGGAAATAAAATGATCCATTCCTCAGTTACTGTCTTAAGTATTGCTCTTTTTTTAAAATTGGGGAATATTGGAGAACAGTGTGTTTCTCCAGGGCCCATCAGCTCCAAGTCATTGTCCTTCAGTGTAGTTGTGGAGGGTGCAGCTCAGCTCCAAGTTCAGTCGCCGTTTTCAATCTTAGTTGCAGGGGGCGCAGCACACCATCCCATGTGAGAATTGAACTGGCAACCTTGTTGCTAAGAGCTCACGCTCCAACCATCCAGCCACCCAGTATTGCTCTTTTTGGATCCCAGAAATGGCCTTTTGTGTTTGAAACTAGCAGCCATATGGAAGTAAGCAAACATTTATTAGCACTCTCAGTTTAGAGGGGTCCATCGAAGCAGAATCGTCCTGTGCCACTTTAGCAAGAGGATACCTTGGGCTCAAATCACTTTGTATCACACATTGCAAAACACATTCTTAAAAGTCAAACAGGGATTTAGGAAGACCTGATCATTTAGACAAGGCAGAGAAAGCTGAATAATACTGTATTATTGGGATGAAGTTCAGTTATGAGCAACGTAAGTTTTATTTATTTATTTATTTATTTATTTATTTATTTATTTAAAAGATTTCTATTAAAAATATAGCTAACATACAACATTATATCAATTTCAGGGGTACACCATAGTTGTTCAACATTTATATGCCTAAAGAAGTGATCACCATAAATCCAGCAACCATCTGACACTGCACTATGCTATCACAATATTATTGACTATATTCCCCATGTTGTATGGTACATCCTCATGACTTATTTGTTTTATACCTGGAAATTTGAACCTATTATTCCCCTTCACCTCCCCCTCTTTTTTAATTTTTCAATTACAGATAACATGCAATATTATTTTATATTAATTTCAGGTGTATAGCATAGTAGTTGGACATTTGTATAATTTAAGATATGATCCCCTGACTAGTCTAGTACTCACCTGACACTATACATAGCTATTGCCATATTATTGACTATATTCCCCATGCTTTACTTTACATCTCCGTGACTATTTTGTAACTACAAATTTGTATTTCTTAATCCCTTCACCTTTTTCACAATGCCCCCCAAACTCCCTTCTATCTGTCACCCCAATAAATATAGTGCCCATCTGACATCAGTTATTAAATTACTAGTGACTATATTCCTTGTGCTGTATCTTTGAAACAACCACTTTTTACTTCTTAATCCCTTCCCGTTTTCCATTCACTCCCTCAAACCCCCTCCCATCTGGCAATCATCAAAACGATTTTGTATCTGAGTATGTTTCTGTTCTGTTTGTTTGTTTATTTTGTTCCTTAGATTCCACATATAAGTGAAATCACATCGCATCTGTCTTTCTCTGTCTGACGTTCTCCACTCAGCACAATACTCTCCAGGTCCATCCATGCCACCACACATGGCAAGAACCCATTCCCTTTCATGTCTGAGCAATATTCCATTGTATATATGTACTATCTCCTCTTTATCCATTCATCCATCAGGGGACACCCAGACTGTCTCTACATCTTGGCTATTGTAAATAATGCTGCAATGAACATAAGGATGCACATATCTCATCAAAGTAGCATTTTAAGTTTCTTTGGATAAATACCCAGAAGTGGGATTACTGGGTCCTTCTTTGTCTCTTCTTATAGCCTTTGTTTTAAAGTCTATTTTGTCTCCTATAAGTATTGCTACGTCACCTTTTTTTCCATTTCCATTTTCATGAAATAACTTTTTCCATCCCTTTACTTTCAGTTTGTGTGTGTCTTTCAATCTGAAGTGAGTCTCTTTTAGATAGCATATGTAAGGGTTTTGTTTTTTTACCCATTCAGCCACCCAGTGTTTTTGATCAAGCATTTAATCCATCTATATTGAAAGTAATTGTTGAAACCCTCAGTTTTTCCTCTATGTCTCTGAGACTGTTTCTGATTAGTTCACTCATTTATTCTTTTCTTTAGATTCCACATATAAGTGAGATCATATGGTATTTGTCTTTGTCTGATTTATTTCACTTAACATAATGTTCTCTAGGTCCATCCATATTGTTGCAAATGGTAAGATTTCATTATTCTTTATGGCTGCATAATACTCCATCGTATAAATGTACCAGAGTTTCTTAATCTAGTCATCTACTGATGGGCTTTTCGGTTGTTTCCATGTCTTGGCTATTGTGTATAGTGCTGCAATAAACAAAGGGGTGCAAAATTTTTTTCAAATTAGAGTTTTGGATTTCTCTGGATAGATACCTAGGAGTGGAATTGCTGGGTCATAAGGTAGTTCCATTTTCAGATTTTTGAGATACCGTCATACTGTTTTCCTTAGTAGCTGCACCAATCTGCAATCCCACCAACAGTGCACAAGGGTTCCCTTTTCCCCACATCCTCGCCAGCATTTGTTTGTTGATTTATTGATGATAGTCATTTTGACTGGGGTGAGGTTGTATCTCATTGTGGTTTTTATTTGCATTTCTCTAATGATTAGTGAGGTTGAGCATTTTTACATATGTCTATTTGCCATCTGTGTTTCCTCTTTAGAAAACGTTTCTTCATGTCTTCTGCCCATTTTTTAATTGGGTTGTTTGTTTTTTTGGAGTTCAGTTGAGTGAGTTTTTTAAATAAATTTTGGATATTAACCCAATTGGATATATCATTGACAAATATCGTTTCCCATTCAGTAGGATCCCTTTTTGTTTTATTGATGGTTTCCTTTGCTGTGAAAAATCTTTTTAGTTTGATGTAATCACACATGTTTATTTTTTCTCTTACTTCCCTTGCCCGAGGGGATATGTCAGTAAAAATCTTACTCTGGGTAATGTCTGTAAACTTACTTCCTAGATTTTCTTCTAGGAATTTTATGGTTTCAAATCTTACATTTAAGTCTTTAATCCAGTTTGCATTTATTCTTGTATATGGTGTAAGGAGGTGGTCCAGCTTCATTTTTCTGCATGTGTCAGTCCAGGTTTCCCAGCACCATTTATTGAATAGACTGTCTTTACCCCACCATAAATTCTTGCTTCCATTGTCATAGATTAAATGACCATATAGGCATGGATTCATTTCTGGGCTCTCTATTCTGTTCCATTGATCTATGTGTCTGTTTTTATGTCAATACCATGCTGTTTTGATTACTGTAGGCTAGTAGTATAATTTGGTGTCAGGTATCGTGATACCCCCCACTTTGTTCTTATTTCTCAAGATCGCTGAGGATATCCAGGGTCTTTTATGGTTCCATATAAATTTTAGGATTATATGTTCTATTTCTGTGAAAAATGTCCTTGGTAGTTTGATAGGAATTGCGTTGAATCTGTATATTGCCTTATGCAGTATGGACATTATAACGATATTAATTCTTCCTATCCATGAGCATGGTATGTGTTTCCATCTATTTGTGTCTTCCTTAATTTCTCTCTTCAGTGTCTTATAATTTTCTGAGTACAGTTCATTTACTTCTTTGATTAAATTTATTCCCAGGTATTTTATAGTCTTTAAGAAATTGTGAATGGGATTGTTTCTTAATTTCTCCCTCTGATATTTTATTATTGGTATATACAAGTGCAACTGATTTCTGTATATTAATTTTGTATCCTGCTACTTTACTAAATTAATTTATCAGTTCTAATAGTTTTTTGGTGAAGTCTTTAGGGTTCTCTATATATAGTATCATGTCATCTGCATATAATGACAATTTTACTTCCTCCTTACTAATTTGGGTGCCTTTTATTTCTTTTTCTTGTCTGATTGCTATGGCTAGAACTTCCAGAACTATGTTGAATAGAAGTGGAGAAAGTGGACAGCCTTGCCTTGTTCCTGATCTTAAAGGGAATAGTTTTAGCTTTTCCACATTGAGTATGATGTTAGCTGTGGGTTTATCATGTATGGCCTTTAGTATGTTGAGATATGGTCCGTCTATTCCCACTTTCTTAAGAGAATTTATCATAAATAGCTGCTGGATTTTGTAAAATGCTTTTTGTACATCTATTGATATCATCATATAATTTTTATTTTTCATTTTGTTAATGTGGTGTATCACATTAATTGATTTGCGGATGTTTAACCACCCTTGCATACCAAGAATGAATCCCAAGGATCATGGCATATGATCTTTTTAATGTATTGCTGAGTTCTGTTCACTAATATTTTGTTGAAGATTTTTGCATCTATGTTCATTAGGGATATTGGCCTTTAGTTTTCTTTTTTTGTAATGTCTTTGTCTGATTTTGGGATCAAGGTGATAGTGGCCTTGTAAAAAGTGTTTGGAAGCCTTTCCTCCTTCTGGATATTTGGAACAGTTTGAGGAGAATAGGTGATAATTCTTTTTTGAATGTTTTGTAAAATTCACCTGTAAAGCCATCTGGTCCAGGGCTTTTGTTTCTTGGGAGCTTGTTGATTACTGATTCAATTTCCCTGGTGGTAATAAGTCTCTTCAGGTTTTCTATTTCTTCTTGAGTTAGCCTTGGAAGGCTGTATGCTTCTAGAAAATTGTCCATTTCTTCCAGATTGTCTAATTTGTTGGCATATAGTTGCTCATAGTAATTTCTTAAAATGTTTTCTTTTTTTAATTAAATTTATTGGGGTGACAATTGTTAGTAAAATTACATAGATTTCAGGTGTACAATTCTGTATTACATCATCTATAAATCCCATTGTGTGTTCCTCACTCGGAGTCAGTTCTCCTTCCATCACCATATATTTGATCCCCCTTACCTTCATCTCCCACCCCCCACCCCCCAACCCCCTTACCCTCTGGTCACCACTAAACTATTGTCTGTGTCTATGAGTTTCTGTTTCTCATTTGTTTGTCTTGTTCTTTTGTGTTTCTGGTTTATATACCACATATCAGTGAAATCACATGGTTCTCTGCTTTTTCTGTCTGACTTGTTTCGCTCAGCATTACTCTCTCAAGATCCATCCATGTTGTCACAAATATTCCTATATCATCTTTTCTTACTGCCGAATAGTATTCCATTGTGTATATATACCACAACTTCTTTATCCATTCATCTATCGAAGGACATTTTGGTTGTTTCCATGTCTTGGCCAAGGTAAACAAAGCTGCAATGAACATTGGAGCACACGTGTCTTTATCTCTAAATGTTTTCAGATTTTTTGGGTAGATACCCAGGAGAGGGATTGCTGGGTCATACGGCAATTCTATTCGTAATTCTTTGAGGAACCTCCACACTGCCTTCCATAACGGCTGCACCAGTCTGCATTCCCACCAACAGTGTATGAGAGTTCCTTTATCTCCACAGCCTCTCCAACATTTGTTACTATTTGTCTTGTTGATGATAGCCATTCTGACTGGGGTGAGGTGATATCTCATTGTGGTTTTGATTTGCATTTCTCTGATGATTAGTGATGTTGAGCATTGTTTCATATGTCTATTTGCCATTTGTATGTCCTCTTTGGAGAAATGTCTCTTCAAGTCCTCTGCCCATTTTCAATTGGGTTGTTTGTTTTTTGTTGTTGAGTTGCATGAGTTCCTTGTATATTCTGGATACTAGCCCTTATCGGAGGCACTGTTTGCAAAAATCTTCTCCCATTCAGTTGGTGGCCTCTTTATTTTGTCAATGGTTTCTTTTGCTGTGCAGAAGCTTTTAAGTTTCATATAGTCCCATTCGTTTATTTTAGCTTTTACTTCCATTGCCTTTGGAGTCAAGTTCATAAAATGCTCTTTGAACCCAAGGTCCATAAGTTTAGTACCTATGTTTTCTTCTATGCAGTTTATTGTGTCAGGTCTTATGCTTAAGTCTTTGATCCATTTTGAATTAACTTTGGTACATGGTGACAAATAGCAGTCCAGTTTCATTCTTTTGCACGTGGCTATCCAATTCTCCCAGCACCATTTATTGAAGAGGCTGTCTTTGCTCCATTGTATGTTTTAGCTTCTTTGTCAAAATTATCTGTCCATATTTATGTGGTTTTATTTCTGGGTTCTCAATTCTATTCCATTGGTCTATGTGTCTGTTTTTCTGCCAATACCATGCTGTTTTGATTATTGTAGCCCTGTAGTACAAGCCAAAGTCAGGAAGTGTGATACCTCCATTATTGTTCTTTTTCTTAAGATTGCTTTGGCTATTCGGGTCTTTTGTGGTTCCAAACAAATCTGATGATTTTTGTTCTATTTCTTTAAAATATGCCATTGGGATTTTGATGGGGATTGCATTGAATCTGTATATTGCTTTGGGTAATATGGCCATTTTAACTATGTTGATTCTTCCAATCCATGAGCACGGAATGTCTTTCCATTTCTTTGTGTCTTCTTCAATTTCTTTCAAAAATGTCTTATAGTTTTCAGCATATAGGTCTTTCACATCCTTGGTTAAGTTTATTCCTAGGTATTTTATTCTTTTTGCTGCAATTGCAAAAGGAATTGTTTTTTGTATTTCTTTTCTGAGATTTCATTGTTAGTATATAGGAAGGCAATGGACTTTTGTGCGTTGATTTTGTAGCCAGCAACTTTACTGTATTCGTTGATTGTTTCTAATAGCTTTTTGGTGGAGTCTTTAGGGTTTTCTATATATAGCATCATGTCATCTGCAAAGAGTGATAATTTAACTTCTTCATTCCCAATTTGGATGCCTTTTATTTCTTTCTCTTGCCTGATTGCTCTGGCAAGGACTTTAACACTATGTTGAAAAGCAGAGGTGATAGGGGACATCCTGTCGTGTTCCTGAACGTAGAGCAAAGGGCTTCAGTTTTTCTCCATTAATTATGAGATTAGCAGAGGGCTTGTCATATATGGCCTTTATTATGTTAAGGTATTTTCCTTCTATACCCATTTTATTAAGTGTTTTAATCATAAATGGATGTTGTATCTTGTCAAATGCTTTTCTGCATCAATTGATATAATCATATGATTTTTGTCCTTTATTTTGTTTATGTGATGTATCACATTGATGGATTCTTGGATGTTGAACCATCCTTGTGCCCCGGGATGAACCCCACTTGGTCGTGATGAATAATCTTTTTAATGCATTGTTGTATTCGATTTGCTAGAATTTTATTTAGGATTTTTGCATCGGTATTCATCAGAGATATTGGTCTGTAGTTTTCTTTTTTTGTGCTGTCCTTACCAGGTTTTGGTATCAGGGTAATGTTGGCCTCATAAAATGAGTTAGGGAGTACTGTCTCTTCTTCAATTTTTTGGAAGAGTTTGTGCAGGATTGGTATTAGATCCTCTTTGAAGGTTTGGTAGAATTCACTAGTGAAGCCATCTGGTCCCGGACTTTTGCTTTTGGGAAGGTTTTGGATGACTGATTCAATTTTGTTACTGGTGATCGGTCTGTTTAGAATTTCCAGTTCTTGATGGTTCAGCCTTGGAAGGCTATATGTTTCTAAGAATTTGTCTGTTTCTTCTAGGTTGTTGAATTTGGTGGCATATAGTCCTTCATAGTATTCTTGGATGATCCTTTGTATTTCTGTGGTGTCCGTGATAACTTCCCCTTTTTCGTTTCTGATTTTGTTAATCAGTGTCTTCTCTCTTTTTATCTTAGTAAGTCTAGCCAAGGGTTTGTCAATTTTGTTAATCTTTTCAAAGAACCAGCTCTTTGTCACATTAATTTTTTCTATTGTCTTTTTGTTCTCTATTTCATTTAGTTCTGCTCTAATTTTTGTTATTTCCTTTCTTCTGCTGACCTTGGGTTTTACTTGTTCTTCTTTTCTAGTTCTTTAAGGTGTAACATGAGGTTATTTATTTGGGAGTTTTCTTGTTTCTTGAGATAGGCCTGTAATGAGATAAATTTCCCTCTTAAAACTGCTTTCGCTGCATCCCAAAAATTTTGGTAGGATGTATTTTCATTGTCATTTGTTTCTATGTATCTTTTGATCTCTCCTCTAATTTCTTCTTTGACCCAGTCCTTCTTTAAAAGTATGTTGTTTAATCTCCATGTATTTGTGTTTTTCCGCTTTCTTTTTACAGTTGATATCAATTTCAAAGCCTTGTGATCAGAGAATATGCATGGTATGATTTCAATCTTCTTAAATTTGTTGAGACTGATTTTATGTCCCAATATATGGTCTATCCTTGAGAATGTTCCATGTACACTAGAAAAGAATGTATAGTCTGATGTTTTAGGATGAAGTGCTCTATAAATGTCAATTATGTCCATTTCATCTAATGTGTCATTTAGGGCTACTATTTCGTTATTTATTTTCTGTTTGGATGATCTATCCATAGCTGTCAATGATGTATTTAAGTCCCCTAGTATAATTGTGTTTTGGTCAATTTCTCCCTTTAGTTCTGTTAGTAGTTGCTTGGTGTATTTGGTGCTCCCTGATTGGGGGCATAAATATTGATGACTGTTATGTCTTCTTGTTGTACAGTCCCTTCACCATTATGAAATGTCCATCTTTGTCTCTTGTTATCTTTTTCACCTTGAAGTCTGTTTCATCTGATATCATTATGGCTACACCTGATTTTCTCTGGGTACCATTTGCTTGGAGTGTCAATTTCCACCCTTTCACTTTGAGTCTATGCTTGTCCTTGTAGCTGAGATGTGTCTCTTGGAGACAGCATATGGTTGGGTTTAGTTTTTGATCCAATCTGCTACTCTGTGCCTTTTTATTGGTGAGTTCAGTCCATTTACATTTAGGGTGATTATTGATATGTGAGGATTTCCTGTCATTCTATCTTTAGTTTTCTGGTAAGGCTGTGTCTCCATTGTTTCTTTGCCTTTTGTTGTTGTCTATTATTTCTGTGTGGTGGTATTCTATGATGTTTCCCTCTGTTTCTTCTTTTATTTCAGTATATATTTCAGTTCTGGATTTTTTTGAGTGGTTACCCTTAAGTTTATGTAAAAGAAAGTTTGATATTTAGAGTATTCCATTTTCTTCAGCACGCTTACTTTCTCCATTCCCATATTCGGTTCAGGCCTTTACTCTCCCCTTTTTGAGTTTTGGTTGCCACAAATTGTCCCTGTTGATGGTGGTCGAATAGCCTCCTTTAGTATTTCTTGTAGTGCAGGTCGTGTATTAGAAAATTCCCTCAGCTTCTGTATGTCTGGAAAGGTCTTTATTCCTCCTTCATATCTAAAGGATATCTTTGCTGGATATATTATTCTTGGCTCATGATTTCTCTCTTTCAATAGTTTGAATATTTGGTTCCACTCCTTCCTGGCTTGTAGAGTTTCTGCTGAAAAATCTGATGATAATCTAATGGGCTTTCCTTTGTAAGTTACCGTCTTCTTTTCCCTGGCTGCCTTGAGGATTCTTTCTTTGTCGTTGATTTTAGACAGCTTCAATACAATGTGCCTTGGAGAAGGCCTGTTGGGATTGAGGTAACTAGGTGTTCTATTTGCTTCTTGGATTCGAGGGTCCAGTTCTGTCCACAAATTTGGGAAGTTCTCATCGACAATTTGTTTGAATATATTCTCTGTTCCTTCTCTCTTTCTTCTCCTTCTGGTATGCCCATTATTCTTATATTGCTCTTTCTGATGGAGTCAGAAAGTTCTTGTAAGTTCTTTCATTTCTTTTAAGTCTCAAGTCTCTTTCTTCTTCCATCTGTGTCATTTCCAGGTTTCTATCTTCGATGTCACTGATTCTTTCCTCCATCTGGTCAACTCTACTACCTAAGCTGGTTATTTCATTCTTAATTTCTTCTATTGAGTTCTTAATCTCCAGAAATTCTATTTGGTTCTTTTTAAAATTTCAATCTCTTTCGTAAAATGCTCATGCTGTTCTTTGATTGAGTTTCTGAGTTCATTTAACTGCCTATCTGTGTTTTCTTGTATCTCGTTGAGTTTTTCAGAACTGCAATCTTGAATTCTCTGTCATTTAAGTCACATATTTCTGTATCTTTAAGTGCCTTCTCTGGAGATTTTTCACTTTCTTTCTGAGCTATCTTGTTGCCTTGGTTATTCATGGCGATTACTGGTTTACTATTTCTCTTCCTAGACATCTACAGGAGTGGCTTCTGCAAGAGGTTGATAGGAAGCGGTCTTCCTTTTTTTTGCCAGTACTTGTTGGTAGAATGTTTTATTATTTCTCCAACTGCAACTTATTTTTCTTCTCCCACACGGTAGTGCTATGTTTTCTCTGCACTATTCCAACTTCTCACACAATGGGGGGATTCCCTGGGAGACGGGCTTCTCCTCTGTTAATAGTTCATCTAGGTCACAGCGCGCAGTGTCCCGGTGGGTATGCGAGAGCTTTTGACGTTCCAAAGCTCTTCCAGCTCCTGATTCAGAGCCCGTATGTTTCAGCAGTTCTGTTTACTCCTGCAGGTATCCGCCCAGATAGGTGGGGCCAGGGGTGGGGTGAGTTGTGAGAGGTGGCCCAGAGCAATGGCGGCGACCACCACCACAGCCAATCCTGCTTTCACAGCTCCCTCCCCTTTGCCGGAACTAGTTGGGCTGCGAATTTGTGTCTGCGTTCCACATTTCTCAGAACAGCAAATATTCTGTTCTTTTGATCTGACACTGCTACTGTTCCTTTTCTAGCATCGGGCAAGTGGGGGTGGGGCGAGCTCTGGGAGGTTATGGAGGGGGCAGCTATTCCCAGTGCCTAAGGCTCTGTACTCTGCTCAGCAGTGAGGGCTTAAACCACCGTTTTCAGCCTTCTTTCCTCAGTCTTTTCTCCGAGGTCTCTGCTATGAGCGTTGGGTTCAGCCGTGTTTTATGCTGCCCCCTCAGCCCTGTGGGCCATAAGCAGAGCCCTAGCAGTCTGAGTGCTTCCCTCTCTCGCAGCTGTGGTAGTTCGGGGAAGCAGCGAGCTCGGAGCACTGAGCTAGATCTGCGTCCTACGCCCACATGGCTCCGTCTCCGCACTTCTCCCTTTCCTCGTCCCCCTGCTCCTGCGAATCTCCCACCTGTAGGTGATTTTGGTAGTGGGCCTTTTTATCGTGCCTGTCTGCTGTGCAGGGAGTCCTTTGTGGAGTTTTTCTTGTTCGATTCGTTGTAAATTCCAGGGGAGCTTTACAGAGGGTCACCTCATGCAGCCATTTTTCCGGAAACTGAAATGTTTTGTACTTATGTATTGTCTGTTGTCACTTCTTCTCTTTCATCTCTGTTTTTATTAATTTGGGTCGTGTCTCTTTTTTTTTTTATGAGTCTCGCTAAAGGTTTGTCGATTTTGTTCATCTTCTCAAAAAACCAGCTCTTGGATTAATTGATCTTTCATATTTTGTTTTTTTTTTTGGTCTCTGTTTCATTTATTTCTGCTCTGGTCTTTATTATCTCCTTCCTTGTACTCTCTTTGGGTGTAGGTTACTGTTCTTTTTCCAGATACCTTAAGTGTGAAGACAAACTGTTGATTAGTGATTTTTCTTGTTTCTTTAGGTAGGCCTGCATTGCTATGAATTTCCTTCTTAGGACTGCTTTCACTGCATCCCATAAATTTTGGGTCGTCATGCTTTCATTTTCGTTTGTCTCGAGGTGTCTTTTGATTTTTTCCTTGATCTCATTGTTGACCCACTCATTACATAATAACATGTTATTCAGCCTCCATGTATTTGTGTGTCTTCCAGTTTTTTCCTGTAGTTGACTTCTAATTTCATAGCACTGTGTTCAGAGAAGACAATTGGTATGATTTCAAATTTCTTAAATTTATCAAGACTTGTTTTGTGGCCTAACATGTGGTCTATCTTGGAAAATGTTCCATGTGTGCTTCAGAAGAACGTGTATTCTTCAGCGTTGGGGTGAAATGCTCTGAAAATATCGATTAAATCCAACTGGTTCAATGTGTCATTTAAGGCCGTTATTTCCATATTGATTTTCTGTCTGGAAGACCTGTCCCTTGTTGTCAGAGGTGTGTTGAAGTCCCCTACTATGATAGTGTTACTGTTGATCTCTGTCTTTATGTCAGTCAATATCTGTTCTATATATTTAGGTGCTCCTATGTTGGGTGCATAGATGTTTACTAGGGTTCTGTCCTCCTGTCGGATCGATCCCTTTATTATTATGTAGTGCCCATCTTTCTCTTTTAATACAGTCTTCATTTTAAAGCCTATTTTGTCAGATATAAGTATTGCAACTCCAGCTTTTTTCTCATTTCCATTTGCATGAAATATCTTACTCCAACCCTTCACTTTCAGCCTGTGTGTGTCTTTTGATCTGAGGTGAGTCTCTTGTATACAGCATATACAAGGGTCTTGCTTTCTTATCCACTCAGCCACCCTATGTCTCTTGATTGGAGCATTTAATCCATTTACATTTAAAGTGATTATTGATAGGTACATAGTTATTGCCATTTTTTAAATTTGTAGTTAGATTGTTTTCATCTTTCTTCTGTTTACAGAAGCCCTTTTAATATTTCCTGCAATGCTGGCTTGGTGGTAATAAATTCCTTTAGCTTATTCTTTTCTGGGAAGCTCTTTATCTCTCCTTCAATTTTAAATGATAGCCTTGCTGGATAAAGCAATCTAGGTTGTAGGCCTTTGTTTTCCATCACTTTGAGTATCTCCTGCCACTCCCTCCTGGCCTGCAATGTTTCTGTAGAAAAGTCATTTGATAGTCTTATAGGAGTTCCCTTGTATGTAACCCACTGTCTTTCTCTTGCTGCTTTTAGAATTCTCTCTTTGTCTTTAACCTTTGTCATTTTAACTGTAATGTGTCCTGGTGTGGACCTGTTTGGGTTTATACTGGTTGGAACTCTCTGCACTTCCTGGGCTTGTATTTTGGTTTCCTTCACTAGGTTAGGAGATTTTTTTGGAATTATTACTTCAAATATGTTTTGGTCCCTTGCTCCCTCTCTTCACCTTCTAGTATTCCTATGGTGCACATGTTGTTGCACTTGATGTTATCTCAGAGGTCTCTTAAACCATTTTCATTGTTTTTCATTCTTTTTTCATTTTGTTGTTCCGTTTGGGTGATCTCTGGTAACTTGTCTTCTAAGTCACTGATTCGATCCTCTGCCTCATGTAACCTGCTGGTAATTCCTTCAAGTGTGTTTTTTATTTCGGTTACTATATTCTTTAGTTCTAACTGGTTGTTCATTATGATTTCTTCATTTCTGATTCTTTCAGCTTCTGCTCTCACCCACCTACGATTATGGTTAAGCTTGTCCTTTGTACATGATGCTCAGTACCATTTCTCTGGCTTTAACCAATATCTTTCTTTCTGGATCCCAATTTGAACTTACCAAAGACCATATTCTAATTATGCTTTGTGGGCAGATACTCTACAATATCTATGTATACACTAGCACAGTCATTCACAGATAGTTTTCCCATTGGATCACATCACTTTCATGAATTAGAACCAAACACTAAGCCATGACCTCTAAGGTCCTAGGCCATCTCTTGTGTTGCCATGAAAAATTTGACCTTCTTTTGACGCAGGCAGAACCATCCTTTTTCCACTTTCTGCATTTATTTTCAAAACTGAAAGTACACTTTTGAAATAAACACTTATTTGCCCATGAAATTCTGAAGACTACAGTTATGAACAAATGTCTTAGGATACAGAAATCTTCAGAATTTTAACAGTGGCAGTCTTCTGCCCTCACACCTCCCCTGGAACAACCCTAGGGAAGGTGCTCAATAGCCTCCTAATTACTATAGTTAATCATGTTTTTTCAGCCCTCACCCTGCTTGACTTTACATTTGACACTATTGACCACTCCCCATACCTCAAAAATCTGCTCTCTTGACTTAAGAGATATAACTTCTGCTATTTTCTGTTACTTCAGTGAGCATTCCTTTGCAGTTGTCTTTGTTCTGTCCTATTCCTCTAACCATCCTTTAATCATTGGTAATTTCCCAGGTTCTTTCCTTGGCTTTTTGTTTTCATGTTACACCCTCTGTGTGTGCTCCCATTTACTATCATGGCTTCAGTTATATGTTAATGATTTCCAAATCTGTAACTCCAGCTTTGGCTTCCTTTCTGAGCTCCAGACTTGTGTATCCAGTTACTGACTGAACATCTCAACTAGGATAATCTACAGGCACCTTGAATTTAACATGTCCAAACAAATCTCATTTATTGCCTATATTGCCTACCTCAATGAAAGTACCATCAGTCTAGATTTTTTCATCCTTCTACCCCTCACATCTAATCTACAAACTCTGTCTCTCTTAACTGACTCTTTCTCTTTGTACTTCCTACCTTTACCCTAAGGTGAGCCTTTATTATATTTTGTATGGACTATTTTAAAAGCTTCTTGTGTGGTTTGTCTTTCACTCCAAACCATTCTCCACCTGGCATTCAGCGTGAAAATGTTACAGCATGAAACTCTTCAGGTTCCCTCCATTGCCTACAGGATAAAGTTTCATGTACTTAGTGAGGCGTTCAAGAGGTGGCCTTTTGTACTTTTTTAAAAAAATTTTATTGGGGAACATTGGGGAAGAATGTGTTTTTCCAGGACCCATCAGCTCCATGTCAAGTCATTGTTTTCAACGTATTTGTGGAGGGCGGAGCTCATGGGTCCATGTGGGAATTGAACCGGTGACCTTGGTGTTATGAGCACCGCGCTTTAATCACTGAGCCAACTGGCCGCCTGGCCTTTTGTACTTTGAACCTCATCTTTTGGTTTGCTATTCCTCAAAGCTTCTGTCATGTCAAACTACTCATAGGATCCCAATGTGTATTATTGTTTTATGCCTTTACTTAAACTTTCCTCTGCCTAGAAGGCTCTTCCTTCTTTACCCACGACTACTTAGAAAAATCTCAGGGCCAGAACTGCTGTCTGAAGGTCAGATAAGAAAGATGGACCTATGTGGGAGCTTCTCCTGTGGGAAGTCCAAGCACACATTCTCTTGGGCAATTGTCCCCTCTGTATCTGGGCTCTAGAGCACTATGGCACAGTGACCCTGGATGCATGCCAGAAGCTTCAGGGCAAAGACAATTTCTGTGGTGGACTGTTCTAAATGTGTGTCAGTTCTGGATTAGGCTTTGAGGCTGCCAGTTCCTCAGGCTGGATTTCCTGTTGGCAGGCTGACAGTTTCTCCATGTCCTAAGTGCCAGTATTGTGAAGGTTTCTGCTAGGGGCTTCCAGTTTTCCACAGCTCCACCGACAGCTAGACCTACCCTTGTCATAGGACCTGACTCAAAAGCAGATGGGTGACTGGACTGTTCTCATTCTCATTGGTCCTGGGCAACCCTAGAGATGGTGCTCAATATCCTCCTAATTACTATTTGCTATATATTACTATATTGTGGCTTCCCCCACAGTATCCAAACTGCAAAGGACCTTTTCCTAAATACTTTATAAGATGGTCTCTCTCTCTCTCTCTCTCTCTCTCTCTCTCTCTCTCTCTCTCATCCTTCCCTCAGCATGTGTTTAATCAACCAATATTTATGGACAGAGAACTATACACCAGGCATTCTACTAAACACTGAGAACACAACAATGTACAAAAAAACAGGTACACACACACACACACACACACACACACACACAATCACTGCCTCCTTTGAAACTTACAGTCTTGTGTGAGAGACAGACATTAAGTACAAAAGCATACAAATGTTTCCTTAACAACAGTTGTGAAAGGAAAAGAGCAATGAAGCAAAAGTGCAGGGTTCTCTGAAGGAACCGGGGCTTTTTTAGCCTGATTTGTTGGAGAAAGAAAATTCCTCTAATGAGTACAAAGCAATTGCTTTTCTCTTCAAATTTTAAGTTGATAATCTCTATTTGTATGAGTTTTTATACATTATAGCTACTAACCACTTGTCTATTTGTTATAATTATTTTCCAAGTTTTAAAAATCTTGTTAAATAAAAATATTAGATATATTTGAGTATTACAGGCCAGTTATGTAGGTGCCTCTCATTTAAGTTTGTTTAATTATTTGTTCAGGGTATACATTTTTGGCACAATTATCACAGAAGTGATGCTTTGGACTTTTCATTGCATCCTGTCAGGAGACCCATGATTTCAATGTATTCTAAAACTGATCATGTTCACTTTGATCAATTGGTTAAGGTAGTACCTGCCAGTCTCTTCCACTGTGAAGACACTCTTTTTTTCTTTGTATTACTATGATGTTTGTTAATCAGCTGTCTCCTGCCACCAGACTATAAACTACATAAGGGCAGAGTTTTATTTGTTTTCTATAACTGTATTCCCAGTGTCCAGAACCATGGCTGGCACAGCGTAAGTTCTACATTAGTATATGTTGAATAAATAGTTGGAAAGGCCCTATATGATTTGACCTCATCTACCACTTCATCCTTATTTCTCCAGTCCCCCTTCATGCTCTACAGACCACAATTTATTATTCCCTGTTCATCTGCCTGCATTCCTGACTATACTGAAAGCTCCATCAGGGCTGGGATCTCACTCACCACAATATCTTCCACATCCAGCACACTGCCTGGCATTGGAGTTGGCACTCAATAAATGTTTGTTGAATGAATGAAGGTGTTGTAGGAATTCAGAATGTTCTAAATAGGGGGTAGATCACTTTTAGTTAGATAAATTGATAAGAAAGTACTCCATTAAAAGATGACATTTAAACAGACCCTTTAAAACGGTGGAACTTTTTGAAGTAATACAGGTAATCCTGGTGATAGGTGATGTGATGGTTGCTTTAGACTTTGGAGATAACAGAGTATGTAGAGCTTTTTAAGTAACCACATTAACAAAATGAAAGATAAAAATCATATGATCATCTCAATAGATGCAGAAAAAGCATTTGAAAAAATCCAATATCCATGTATGATAAAAACACTCAACAAAGTGGATGTAGAGGGACCATACTTCTACATAATAAAGGCCATATATGACAAACCCACAGCTAACATACTCAATGGGGAAAAGCTGAAAGCTTTTCTAAGATGAGGAGCAAGATAAGAACGCCCACTCTCACCGCTTTCATTCAACATAGTATGGGAAGTCCTAGTCATGGTAGTTAGGCAAGAAAAAGAAATAAAGTGTATCCAAATTGAAAAGGAAGAAGTAAAATGGTTACTCTTTGTAGATTACATGATACTATACATAGGAAACTCTAAAGGCTCCACCAAAAAAAAAAAAAAAAAGTTAGAATAAATGAATTCGGTAAAGTTGCAGGATACAAAATCAATATACAGAAACTGTGTTATTTCTATACAATAATAATGAACTATCAGAAAGAGTAAAGAATAATCCCATTTATAATTGCAGGAAAAAAATAATAAATTTAACCAAGGGGTGAAAGACCTGTACACTAAAAACTATAAGACATTGATAAAAGAAATTGAAGAAAATACAAATAAATGGAAAGATATTCCATGTTCATTAATTGGAAGAATTAATATTGTTAAAATGTCCATACTACCCAAAGCAATCTACAGATTCAATGCAATCCTTATCAAAATTCCAAAGGCATTTCTTACAGAACTAGAACAAATAATTCTAAAATTTGTATGGGACCACAAAAGATCCCAAATAATAAAACCAATCTTGTGAAAGAAGAACAAAGCTGGAGGTATCACTCTCCTTGATTTCTAACTATACTACAAAGCTATACTAATCAAAACAGTATGGTGTTGAAACTAAAAAAAAAAAAAAAAGGACACAGAGATCAATGGAACAGAAAAGAGATCCCATAAATAAATCCATGCCTATACGAACAATTAATTTACAACAAAGGAGCCAAGGACATACAATGGGAAAAACACAGTCTCTTCAATAAATGGTACTGGCAAAACTGAACAGCCATGTGCAAAAGAATGAAACAAGACCACTATTTTACACCATACACAAAAATTTAACTCAAAACAGATTAAAGACTTAAACGTAAGACCTGAAACTATAAAATTCCTAGAAGAAAACTTATGCAGTAAGCTCTTTGACATCTGTCTTAGCAATTTTTTTGTGGATACAACTCAAAAGGCAAAGGTAACAATAGCAATAAGAAACAAATGGGACCACATCAAACTAAAAAGCATAGGAAACCGTCCGATAAGTGGCTAATAGCTAAAATATGTAAAGAACTGACATTTCCGGTCACAATGGCAGAATAGGTAAACGCTGTGCTGGCCTCCTCTCACGACCACATCAAAATTACAAGTAAACTACAGAACAATTATCATTGAGAATCACCTGAAGTCTAGCTGAACAGAAGTCCTACACTAAGGATATACAGAAGAAGCCACCTCAAAATTGGTAGGAGGGGCATAGACGTGGATCTGGCAGGCCCAACGCACACCATGTAGCAGTTAAAAATCAGGAAGGATATCTTGGCTGCAGAGGTACCCCCGCGAAGCGAGGGGTCCCAGCTCCTCACCAGGCTCCCCAGATCAGGGTTCCAGTGCTGGGAAGAGAAGTCCCCACAACCTCTGGCTGTGAAAACCAGTGAAGATTGTGGTTGATTGAGACAGAAGGCAGCTGGAGTCCCAGGCTGTCTTCTTTTTTTTTGCCTTGGGGAATATTGGGGAACAGTGTGTTTTTCCAGGACCCATCAGCTCCATGTCAAGTCATTTTTCAATCTAGTTGTGGGGGGTGCAGCTCAGCTCCAAGTCAAGTCATTGTTTTCAATCTAGTTTGGAGGGTGCAGCTCAGCTCCAAGTCAGGTCTTTGTTTTCAATGTGGTTGTAGAGGGCGCAGCTCACTGGCCCATGTGGGAATTGAACTGGCGACCTTGATGTTATGAGCACTGCGCTCTAACTATAGAGCAAACCAGCCACCCACTGCTGGTTCAGCTCCAAGCTCAAGCTTCTGTTTTCAATCTAGTTGTGGGGGGCACAGTTCACTGGCTCATGTGGGAATCAAACCGGCAACCTTGTTGTTAAGAGCTCACACTTTAACCAACTGAGCCATCCATCTTCCTCCCAGACTGTCTTCTTAAAGGGCCACCACATGGACTTCCTCACTGACAGACACTCTCTCTGAGCTCCGGCTCTGGGGCAGCAGCTTGAAAGGCGCCAGGGACATATGGGAAGAAACTGAGTTGTCTGGCCTTAAGGGGAAGGGCTGGAGGGCTAGCTTTCTCATAGAAGTGCTGGCAGAATCCATTGTTTCTTTGTTGAACCTTCCCTACTCCTGGCATGCAGACACAGGCAGTCACCAAACCTGAGTCTCCATTAACCTGGCTAACACTGCTCACCCTGCTCTGGTGATTCCATGAAACACCCCCACCCATCTTGCAGACCCACCCAAGCCACTTCCAGTAGTTTTTTTATACAAACATCCTGTCTTGGCTCATGCTGCAGAATCTCCTAAAATCTCTCAAAAGTTCAAAAGCCCCAAACAAGTAGCATCTGGCCTTGGTGATCCCCTTACCTCTTGCTGAGTAGCCCCCAAACCCAGCATTAGTGGCAACCAGCCTCAGTTAGTACCTTGGCCTTTCCTAGTCACCTCCAAGCACAGTGCAAGAGGCTGCCATTTGAGAATTGCTTTATGGCTAATGCCAGCTTCTCCCAAGCAGAGCACAGGATGTGGTGGAACTTGGCCCTCACAGGAGGCCCTGGAAGTAGCATGGCTTTGGACTCAGCCAGAGCACCACCCAGGTGCCTTCACAGGTGACACATCCAAAGGGAAGAATGCGCAGGCACCAGTGCCCTGCTAAAGTGAATCCTGCTCCATAGGGTCAACCCTTGCAAAACAACCCATCTGCTGTAGTCACGGCCAGTCCTCACAACCAATCACAATGAGTGTCAATCCCTCCCACTGACATGAAACAGCAACCAAGTTTCAACTACAATAGGAGGGCACACACAACCCACACAAGGGAAACAGTTAAAGCACCCAGCTCAGGTAACCAGAGAAACTATGCCTCTGGGCACCACAAGACACCTAGTACATAACACCACTCTACTAAAACTGGGAGAAATAGCAGATTTACTCAATACATAGAAACAAAAATAGGGAGACAGCTAAAATGGAGAGACAAAATATGTCCCGAAATAAAGAACAGAACAAAGCTCCAAAAAAAGAACGAAGCAAAGTGGAGACAAGCAATCTACCAGACACAGAGTTGAAAACAATGGTATAAGGATACTCAATGAACTTAGGGGAAGAGTATATGAACTCAGTGACAACTTTAACAAAGACATAAAAAATATAAAAATAGAGATAGAAAACATTAAAAAGGACCAGTCAGAAATGAAGAATAACTGAAATAAAGAATACATTAGAGGGGGCAACTGGCTGGCTCAGTGGTTAGAGTGCGCTGCTCATAATACCAAGGTCACCAGTGCGATTCCCACATGGACCAGTGAGAAACAATGGCTTGAGCTTGGAGCTGAGCCGCCAGTGGGTGGACGGTTGGCTCAGTGGTTGGAGCACAGTGCTCATAAAACCAAGGTCACTGGTTCAAGTCCCACATGGGTTCCCTCCACAACTAGATTGAAAACAATGACTTGACATGCTGGAAAAACACATTGTTCCTCAATATTTCCCAATTAAAACAAAAAGAGTACATTAGATGAAATCAACAGTAGATTAGATGAAGCAGAGGATAGAATCAGCAATTTAGAAGATAAGGTAGCAGAAAACACCCAGTCAAAACAGCAAAACGAAAAAAAAGACTTTAAAAAATGAGGATAGTATAAAGGATCTCTGGGACAACATAAAGCATAACAACATTTGCATCATTGGGGTACCAGAAGGAGAAGAGAAAGAGAAAGAAATTGAAAACCTATTTGAAGAAATAATGATAGGAAATTTTCTAACCTGGAGAAGAAAATAGACATGCAAGCCCAGGAAGCACAGAGAGTCCCAAACAAGATGAACCCAAGTATTACTTTGTCTTGTGCGCCTGAAACTAATAAAAAGAAAAAAAAAAGATGAACCCAAAGAGGCCCACGTCAAGACATATTATAATTAAAATGCCAAAGATTAAAGAGCAAGAGAGAATCTTAAGTCTATGAGTTTCTGTTTCTCATTTGTTTGTCTTGTTCTTTTGTTGTTTTTGGTTTATATACCACATATCAGTGAAATCAACTCATAGACACAGACAATAGTTTAGTGGTTGCCAGAGGGTAAGGGGGGTGGGTGGTGGGGGGTGGGAGGTGAGGGTAAGGGGGATCGAATATATGGTGATGGAAGGAGAACTGACTCTGGGTGATGAACACACAATGGGATTTATAGACGATGTAATACAGAATTGTACACCTGAAATCTATGTAATTTTACTAACAATTGTCACCCCAATAAATTTAATAAAATAAAATTAAAAAAAAAAAAAGAGAGAGAATCTTAAAAGAAGCAAGAGAAAAGCAGTTAGTTACCTACAAGGGAGCACCTATAAAACTGTCAGCTGATTTCTCAACAGAAATTTTACAGGCCAGAAGGGATTGGCTGAAAATATTCAAAGTGATGAAAAGCAAGGATCTACAACTAAGGTTATCCAGCAAAGCTATCATTTAGAATTGAAGGACAGATAAAGAGTTTCCCTGAAAAGAAATAGTTAAAGGAGTTCATCACCATCAAACCAGTATTACAAAAAATGTTAAAGGGAATTCCTTAAGAAAAAAAAGAAGAAGAAAGATAAAAAATAGGAATAATAAAATAGCAATAACTACACATCAATAGTTACTTTAAATGTGAATTGATTAAATGCTCCAGTCAAAAGATAGGGTGGCCAAATGGATAAGAAAACAAGACTCTTATTTATGTTGCCTACAAGAGACTCACTTCAAATAGAAAGAAACATACAGACAAAAAGTAAAGGGAAGGAAAAAGACGTTTCATTAAAATGGAAATGAGAAAAAAAAGTGGGATAGCAATACTTATACCAGACAAAATTGACTTTAAAGCAAAGGCTATAACAGAGACAAAGAAGAATCCAGTAATACCACTTCTGTGTATTTATCTGAGAAAAGCCAAAACACTCCTTCAAAAGAACATGTGTATCCATATGTTCATTGCAGCATTATTTACAATAGCCAATCTATGCAGACCACCTGAGTGTCCATCAATGGATGAGTTGATAAGGAAGAGGTGGTACATATATACAATGGAATATTACTCAGCCATAAAAAAGAATGAATTCTTGCCATGTGCAACAACATGGATGGATCTAGAGGTTATTGTGCTGAGTGGAGTAAGTCAGACAATGAAAGACATATGCCATATGATTTCATTGATATGTGGAATCTAAAGGACAAATAAATGAACAAACAAATCAGAAACAAACTCATAGATACAGAGAACAATTTGATGGTTGTCAGCAAAGAAGGGAGTTGGTGGGAGGGTGAAAAAGAGGAAGGGATTAAGAAGTACAGATTGGTAGTTACAAAACAGTCATAGGGATGTAAAGTATAGCATAAGGAATATAGTCAACAATATTGTAATAACTATGTATGGTGTCAGCTGGGTACTGGATTTATTGAGGTGATCACCTCACAAGTTATATAAATGTCTAATAACTATGTTGTATACCTGAAACTAATATGATGTTGTATGTCAACTCAATTGAAAAATAAAACAATTATTAAATACCAAAAAAATAAATAAAATATATAAAGAACTCACACAATTCAAGATAAACAAAACAAACAACCTGATTTAAAAGTGGGCCGAAAGTCTAAATAGACATTTTTCAAAAAAAGACATGCAGATGGCCAAAAGGTACATGAAATGAAGTTAAATATCAGTAATTATCAGGGAAATGCAAATCAAATCCCCAATGAGATATCACTTCACACCAGTTAGAATGGCCATTATAAAAAACACAAGAAATAATGAGTGTTGGAAAGGATGTGGAGAGAAGGGAACCTTCATAAACTGTTGGTGGGAATGTAAACTTGGGAAGCCACTGTGGAAAACAGTACGGAGACGACTCAGACAGTTAAACATAGAATTACCATATGATCCAAGTATTCTACTCTGGGTATTTATCCGAAGAACACTAATTCGAAAAGATATATGTACTCCTATGTTCATTGTAGCATCACTAACAATGGCCAAGATGGAGAGAACTTAAGTGGTCATCAATGGATGAGTGGATAAAGAAGATGTAGTGTACACACACACACACACACACACACACACACACACACACACACTGGAATACTACTCAGCCATAAAATATAATAAATTTTGCCCTTTGCAACATGGATGGACCTTGAAGGTATTATGGTAAATGAAATAAGTCAGACCAAGAAAGACAAATACAATACAATTTCACTTATATATGGAATCTAAAAAACAAAACAGAACAAAAAACAACTCATAGATACAGAGAATAGATTGGTGGTTACCAGAGGGGAAGGGGGTTGTGCAAGGGTGAAATGGGTGAAGGGTATCAATTATATGGCGATGCATGGTAAACCAGACTTACAGCGGTGATCACTAGGTAATGTATGCAAATATCAAATAATAATGTACACCTGAAATATATAAAATCTTATATATCAATTTTACCACAATAAAAACAAAAAATAACAACAAAGAAAGATATATGAGAATTCTCCTGAAAAAACAAACAAAGTATACCTCTAGCCATTGAGTGGAAGATGGATCAGAGGTCAATTTTGAATGCAGAGAGGTCAGTTAGGAAGACACTCCAGTAGTCTAAGCAAGAGATGAGCCCGTCCCAGACCAGACTGGTGGCAAAGGAGATAAAGAGAAGCTGATAGATATAGAATACATAACAGTGGCAAAACTGACAGGACTAGCTGATGGACTGGATGTGAGAGGGAAAGAGAAAGATCGAGAATGACTCAGGTTTTAGGCTTCAGCAACTGGGTGGTGCCAATAATCAAGATGGGAAAGATTAGAAGAGAGACAGAAGGGGAGATGTTAAATAGGCAACTGGATATACATCTTTGAAGCTCAGAGGAGATAGCTCCATCTCTGAAGTTTCTCATTCTGAGACTCCCCTCCCTTCCTAATCACAATCTCCCATGCCTTTACCTGTCTCAATCTTGTTTTTCATTTTCATCAAGATCTCATTTCCCATCCTCCATCTTCATTCTCCAACCACCTTATAGCTTCACTATTTTTCTCTCTAGCCCAAGCTCAATGGTGTGCTTTGTCAAACATTCCAGTTGAAATTTATTCCACTCTGTAATTTCTATCATATCTGTCTTGCTAATCCTCAGTTCTGAACAAACCCAGTCATGTTCCTTTTTTCTGTTCCTATTCCCTTTATGGGTTCATAGCCTGGGATCTAAAGATGGGTTCATGAACCCTCTAACTTGTATACAAATTTTCCATGTATGTGCATTTATTCAAATAGACAATCCATTGTGTTTACATTTCCAAAAATATTCAGAGTCTTAAAAAATTTGAGAACTATTGCATTAAATGATATTGGTAAATACCAAAAACTAACAACAAAAATTAGTCCCATTGTAAATTCATGTTATGGGAGCTCAGCTGGTTTCTTATTGTCACATAGTGATGCTTTTATTCTTTACTCCTGTTAAAAGTTCAGGGGTTGGGGAAATTTAAGGGTAAAAATACTCACAAAATTATATTTGGGGCTGATTCTTTTTCTTACAGACCCTTCTCAAGGCATATTGGATATTCATATAGGCAGGGTAGAGCAGAAAGATCATGGGGTCAGGAGGCCCGAGGTCTCATTCCATTTACTGCCTAAAACTAGTAGTGTGTCTTTGAGTAAGTTGCCTATCAACCTCTAAGCCTCAGTTTCCTCATCTGTAAATAGAGATAATAACATCTCACAAAGTTTTTTAAAGGTCAAAATTGTAACCAACATATGTGAAAGCATTTTATACATATTTAAACTACAAACCACATGTTGAAAATGAGAAATGGCTGAACTTTCAAAAGCGTGGCATTTCCTCTTTTGAAACAAATTGAGAGGAAGGGTCACCAGGGCAAAGGCCTGGAAGCAATATGAAGTGAGCAGAGAATTCATAATTAGCAATTGATTCAGTATGCTTTGCTGTAAACATACCCCTGTATATATTTTTAAAATCTTCAGCTGTAAATCTTCAGGCAGTGAGCTGAGCCAAACAGGGTGGGGTTCTCCTTGGGTTGAATGATGAAATTCAGGATATGTCTTTTTGGCCCCCTTCTCCCATTTTTACCCCCACACTCCATCCATGCCCTCAGTGTTCCTGCTGGCAGAGTCAAAAAGTATCTCACTCTGCAGAAATGTGGGAACATGGAAAAGCCTAAGGGCAGAAAGGCACTGAGAGAAGGCTATCATTCCTGCCAATTCTCCTCCCTTTGCCTCTTGCCAAAAAGAAGTCATGTCTCCACCTGGCTCTCTCCCTCCCTGTCAACTTCCTTTCTACCAGGGAGCTTTGCAGTTTTTTAAGGACCTCTTGAAGACCCATCATTTTTCCAGACCGCACTGAAGGAATTTTTCACTGTATCATTCTAGTCACTGTGACAAGCAGTGTGTGGAATCAATACTTTCTCAATACATTGATAATCTGGCCCAAAATTTGCTTCTCAGTTTTCCTGTTCTGAAGATCAGCCTTGGTGACAGAGAACAGAGCTACAAGTCTTGAAAGTTTTAGTCAAAGCTTCTCTTCCCAGAATCATGAGTCATCAGGGTGGTTGGCTTAGCTAATGAAAAAATATTGAAACACCACTGGCTTCTTTGTTGAATCCTTGTGGTCAATTATTCTTCAAAAGTAGATTATTCTAAGTAGTGCCATATGTCAAATATCATTGAGATCATGATGTAGTGCAGTGGTGCTCAATGCAGGGTGCACACTAGAATCTACTGAGGGAGGGGATTATTGGAATCAACTACGACCCAACCCCAGAGAGTATGATTCATTTGGTCAGAGGATAAGGGATGGGTGGGGTAGGCAGGGCATTAGTATATTCTAAAACTCCCCAGGTAAAACAGCTTAGTAGTTCTTTAAATGATTAAATATAGAGTTACCATCTGACCCAGCAATTCTAGCTGTTGGGCCTATACCCAAGAGAAGTGAAAAAATATTATTTACACAAACGCTTGTACTTGAATGGGTTATAGTGGCTTTATTCACAATAGCCAAAAGATGGAACAAAACCATATTGTCTATTTGTGGGTGAAGAAATAAATGAAATGTGGTATATTCATACAGTGGAATATTATTCATAAAAAAAGGAATGGAAAACTGATAGATGCCATAATTTGGATGAATGTTTTCAAGAAAGCATGCTAAGTGAAAGAAGCCAGTCTGAAAAGTCCAAATATTATATGATTCCATAATATTAAAGTCCAGAATAAGGAAATATATAAAGATAGCAGGTAGATTAGTAGTTGTTTAAGATTGGGGGTGAAAGACTGAGGGATAGCTAATGGATATGGGATTTCTTTTTGAGATGATGAAAATGTTCTAAAATTGACTGTGGTGATGATTGCACATATCTGTGAATATATTAAAGTCATTGAAATGGGTGAACTGTATGGTGTAAATTATATCTTAATACAGCTGTTTAAAAGAGAGGAAAAAATACTCTCCACGTGATTTTAATGTGCAGCTGAGGTTTAGAACCCCTGATGTAGTTGAAGGAGCATGCACTTGAAGTTAGACAGACTGGAACAAAACGACTGTGTCATTAGGTGACCCAGCTGTGGCTCTCTGAGCCTCATTTTCCTCATCTGGAGAAGGAGGATAATACTTCTGTCTCATGGTCTTGGAAGGAAGATTTAGTGTGGAAAACAAATGAAAGTATGTGTAGAGTCTGACACTTAGTAAGCCAGCACTCTATTAAAGGAAGCTATTGCCATCGTTGTTTTTCTTTTCTGCCTGAAGGCCCAGAAGGCCAACATTAGAAATATCAGTTCTCATTGCACAAGCTGGGAAAAAAGTGATCTGAAGAGTAGATCTGAAGAGTAGATAATGTAGCCAAATACATTATCTGAATGTAGACTCAATAATTGTCCTCTGTGCTGGTAATAATTTTTTTGGGCCCATCACAAAGCCCACATTCCTCCCATGAGTAAGATTGCAGAGTCATTGTTCACTAAGGAGATGTATTGCTTCTGTTTTGCCTTTAAAGCCTAAGGAAGACCAAACACAGGCCCACAGTGGGATCTATTGGTATTCTCTTGCCTTTCATAATATATTTATCATCAAATTCTGTCAAATCTAGCACTGTAATATGCATCTCAAATCCACTTATATCCATTTTCACTGTCACTGCCCTAGACCAGGCCTCTAACACTTCTCACCTAATGACTGTAACATCCTCCTTAACCACCTCCACCCTTTACCCCTCCAACTCTTTCTCAACACAGCAGTCAGACTGATATTTGTAACATGACATTCTGATGGAATCTCCCTTGTTTAAAGACCTTTCAATGGCTTAAAATCTTTCAATAGTTCCCTATAGCTCTTAAAGTACAACCCCTGTCTAACCTTTCAGACTTGTCTCTAGCTACTCCCTCCTTTCTAAATCTCTTTAACAATTGTCCATTTCTCTCCAGCTTCAATGAGTCCAATCTGCCATCATTTTTAATCTGGACTCTAGCCGGCTATTAGACCTTGGCTTCAGCCATCCCCTCTTTCAATCCACCTTTCACAAAGCACCCAATGTGACTCCGTTGCTTATAACCCTTTTATGCCTACCAATTTTCCTACAGATAAAGATCAAGCTTCTTAACAGAGCTACAAGACCTTCCATGATTTTCTCCTGCCAACTTTCCCGTCATGTTTCCTCACTGAAGAACTCCTACAGTTTTACATATATATCACTTTTTCATACCCCTGGAGCTTTGTGAACATTCTTGCCTTCTGGATTTCCTGCCTCTGTTCTTGTATGTCCAAATACCCTAGAGCCTTCAAGGCCCAGTTTAATGATACCTCTTTTAGAATCTTTCCCCCAACTCCCCCAAAGACCATTGCTTTCTGGCTTTTTAGAATCCTCATTATATATTGTTTCTGTCTGTATCCCACCAATTTCTTATTTAATTTATCATTATATCTAGGATGCATCCCTCTATCTCAGTAGTAAGATTATAGAGATTTAACCACAGGTCGTAACTGAGGTTCGAACAAGAAAGTAGAGGACCTGGGCAATCCCTGAAGGTGCTTTGATAGGAATGGCTGTACAAATGTAAGGTGTAGTGAGTTTAGAGATAGAAGCTCCTTGGCTTTCTGAGTTGGATTAGAGTCATCCCTACTAGGTGGGCCTGCGTGTGAATTTAGATTAGGGGAGATAAGTGAAAAGGAGAGGAGTTAACAGAGTTGAAAAATAAGATCCAGATTCTTGGCAGAGGCCTAGCTCTAACTAGAAGTGTGTTAAAAAAGTGTGCTGAGTATATATTTCTGTATGTGCATGTGTGTATGTAAATGTGTGCATGGATGCTTATTTTCTACAGGTATGAGTGATTATACAGATGTGTGAGTTCAAGTATGTGAATGTGTAGATCTGCATGAATAGACATGTATTCACCTGGGTAAGATTATGAATATATTAAATATGGTTGTATGTATGTGTGTATAATTGTGGGGGGGTAGGTAGGGTCTTAACTTAAGCCTGAGTTGTATCAATTGCTGGCATTCACACATGCCTGGGCATGCCTGGGAAACTGGTGGGGCAGGCCCAGCAGAAATGTACTTGTATTGAAGAACTAAGGAGCCTCTTGGGAGATAATTTATTCTAGGGAAATAAAGAGTCAGTATACAATGTTGGCCCAGTAAGAAAGCTTTAGTCACGAGAGGGGAAAGACAATTCTGATTAGAGTACAATGGCTGTCACTTGAATTTGTCTCCAGGCCAATCCTCATGGATTCAATGTCCGAGCCTTACAAGAATGCAAAAGGTGTAGTCAATAAAAATAAAAAGCATTATTTTACAAAAACATTTTTGTCATTAGGGCACAAGCATGATTAGTTTGGGATTTCAGTAATTCATTCATGTATTTAGTCAACAAATATTTATTTAATACCTGCTCTGTACCAGATGCTGTGCTAGGTGTTAGGGATATCGCAGTGAACAAAGCAGACAGAACTTATATTCAAGTGTAGCCTAAGAAGGAGAGAGACATTTTCTGCCAAATCATATCAAGCATCATATACTTTTACATTTATAGGCAGTCAGAACTAGTCTACACTGTATCTTTGTACAAATTAGAAAATGTCACCTGCTCTAGGCAGCTCTATAGCTGGGTGAGGAGTCATTGCCCTCTTTGAGCAGGTCAATTTGAAATAGGCATCCACCCCCTTCCCTGGGACAGATTCAACAACACAGGCATACTGTATGGCAGGGGAACACAGGTTGGATTTCAGACTCCTCTTTGTTCTTTCTGCTAGGCTTCTCTTGTGCAGTGTGCAACCTGCACAACTGTCCATGTCGGCCTTACTACAAGGCTCCAAGGTGTAAACAGTTGCTCTGAACACAAGATAATGGTGCCTAGCACTAATTTTGGTGATATCTAGGAAAAGCTACTACAAGGAGAAACTATTACCCACAGCAGTAGCAGCGGTCCCCAGTACCAGTGGATGTGGTACAGTAATTTGCAAATGTAGCACTATACAGCATAAGTGTAAGCTATGCCAAAAAATATAGTGATTATTAGATCACACAAGAGCACCCACGGGATATAAGCTGGAGTAGAAGAACAGGAAAAAGAAAACACAACAGCCATGTGGAAACTGACAGTACTTATTCATGAGTACATATGAGATTCTCCCTGAAATCATGCAGAAAACAAAATTATGATGGTAGGAACCCGTTAGGGGACTGAAAGAGGAGGCAAGAGCTAGAAACGTGTGTGCGGGTGTGTGCTTGAGTGTATGTGTGTATATGCAGACTAGGGGCTATTCTCAACATCCCATATAAAGGATAGAGCTCAAGATGTGTAGCCATAGCTTTCCTCACTTTCCAAGAGATGGGGTGGTTTTCCCTTGAGTAAAAGAAAAGTCATTTGTTCAGCTAGGCAGAAAGAGTTCTCTTCAATATTGGTTATACCATTCAATTTATGTTCACAGAACTCAAAGTGCTATTGACAGCAACATAAGGATATCTTTATATTTAGAGTCTTAGGGATTTTCTTACATTTATGTGAGGTTGTTTCTTTTAAAAAATATTTTATTGAGGAAGGGGAACAGGACTTTATTGGGGAACAGTGTATACTTCTGGGACTTTTCCAAGTCAAGTTGTTGTTCTTTCTATCTTAGCTGTGGAGGGCGTAGCTCAGCTCCAGGTCCAGTTGCTGTTGTTAGTTACAGAAGGCGCAGCCCACCATCCCTTGCGGGAATCGAGAAGTCGAACCAGCAAACTTGTGGTTGAGAGCCAGTGCTCCAACCAACCGAGCCATCTGGCCACCCAGGAGCTGAGCAGCAGCTCATTGACTTCATTCTAGTTGCAGAGGGCGCAGCTTGCTGGCCCATGTGGGAATCGAACCAGCAGCCCTGTTGCCCAGAGCTCGCGTTCTAACCAACTGAGCCACCTGTACGCCCCTGAGAGTTTTTTGTATAATAAGAATATCAACCATTTAAAGAATTACTGTAAATAGTCACAGTTAATCTTAATGTGTTGCTTTATTAAAAATGTTTTTCTGATTATAAAGAAAATATATGCTAGCTCAAGGAATATACACAATTCAAAATCTAAAGAAGGAAACAAATTACTTAATATAAATTAATATGTATATAAAAGACATATTTCCACTAACATTTTGATGTATTTTCATGAATACACACAAATACATACATATTAGGATTATGCTGTTATATACAATTTAGTGGTCCAATTTTATCACTTTATCTTATATCTAGAACATTTCCCCATATCATTACATATTCTATTTAAATGTAGGTGTCAATAAATGATTGCATAATATTTCATTCTATGGATATACCATAAGGGTTCGTTATTTTTTTTTTTAATTAAATTTATTGGGGTGACAATTGTTAGTAAAATTACATAGATTTCAGGTGTACAATTCTGTATTACATCATCTATAAATCCCATTCCGTGTTCATCACCCAGAGTCAGTTCTCCTTCCATCACCATATATTCGATCCCCCTTACCCTCATTTCCCACCCCCCACCCCCCGCCCCCCTTACCCTCTGGCAACCACTAAACTATTGTCTGTGTCTATGAGTTTCTGTTTCCCATTTGTTTGTCTTGTTCTTTTGTTGTTTTTGGTTTATATACCACATATCAGTGAAATCACATGGTTCTCTGCTTTTTCTGTCTGACTTGTTTCGCTCAGCATTACTCTCTCAAGATCCATCCATGTTGTCACAAATGTTCCTATATCATCTTTTCTTACTGCCGAATAGTATTCCATTGTGTATATATACCACAACTTCTTTATCCATTCATCTATCGAAGGACATTTTGGTTGTTTCCATGTCTTGGCCACCGTAAACAAAGCTGCAATGAACATTGGAGAACACGTGTCTTTATCTCTAAATGTTTTCAGATTTTTTGGGTAGATACCCAGGAGAGGGATTGCTGGGTCATATGGCAATTCTAGTCTTAATTTTTTGAGGAACCTCCACACTGCCTTCCATAACGGCTGCACCAGTCTGCATTCCCACCAACAGTGTATGAGGGTTCCTTTTTCTCCACAGCCTCTCCAACATTTGTTACTATTTGTCTTGTTGATGATAGCCATTCTGACTGGGGTGAGGTGATATCTCATTGTGGTTTTGATTTGCATTTCTCTGATGATTAGTGATGTTGAGCATTTTTTCATATGTCTATTTGCCATTTGTATGCCCTCTTTGGAGAAATGTCTCTTCAAGTCCTCTGCCCATTTTCAATTGGGTTGTTTGTTGTTTTGTTGTTGAGTTGCATGAGTTCCTTGTATATTCTGGATACTAGCCCCTTATCGGAGGCACTGTTTGCAAAAATCTTCTCCCATTCAGTTGGTGGCCTCTTTATTTTGTCAATGGTTTCTTTTGCTGTGCAGAAGCTTTTAAGTTTCATATAGTCCCATTCGTTTATTTTAGCTTTTACTTCCATTGCCTTTGGAGTCAAGTTCATAAAATGCTCTTTGAACCCAAGGTCCATAAGTTTAGTACCTATGTTTTCTTCTATGCAGTTTATTGTGTCAGGTCTTATGCTTAAGTCTTTGATCCATTTTGAATTAACTTTGGTACATGGTGACAAATAGCAGTCCAGTTTCATTCTTTTGCGTGGCTATCCAATTCTCCCAGCACCATTTATTGAAGAGGCTGTCTTTGCTCCATTGTATGTTTTAGCTTCTTTGTCAAAAATTATCTGTCCATATTTATGTGGTTTTATTTCTGGGTTCTCAATTCTATTCCATTGGTCTATGTGTCTGTTTTTCTGCCAATACCATGCTGTTTTGATTATTGTAGCCCTGTAGTACAAGCCAAAGTCAGGAAGTGTGATACCTCCATTATTGTTCTTTTTCTTAAGATTGCTTTGGCTATTCGGGGTCTTTTGTGGTTCCAAACAAATCTGATGATTTTTGTTCTATTTCTTTAAAATATGCCATTGGGATTTTGATGGGGATTGCATTGAATCTGTATATTGCTTTGGGTAATATGGCCATTTTAACTATGTTGATTCTTCCAATCCATGAGCACGGAATGTCTTTCCATTTCTTTGTGTCTTCTTCAATTTCTTTCAAAAATGTCTTATAGTTTTCAGCATATAGGTCTTTCACATCCTTGGTTAAGTTTATTCCTAGGTATTTTATTCTTTTTGCTGCAATTGCAAAAGGAATTGTTTTTGTATTTCTTTTCTGAGATTTCATTGTTAGTATATAGGAAGGCAATGGACTTTTGTGCGTTGATTTTGTAGCCAACAACTTTACTGTATTAGTTGATTGTTTCTAATAGCTTTTTGGTGGAGTCTTTAGGGTTTTCTATATATAGCATCATGTCATCTGCAAAGAGTGATAATTTAACTTCTTCATTCCCAATTTGGATGCCTTTTATTTCTTTCTCTTGCCTGATTGCTCTGGCAAGGACTTTAACACTATGTTGAAAAGCAGAGGTGATAGGGGACATCCTGTCGTGTTCCTGAACGTAGAGCAAAGGGCTTCAGTTTTCTCCATTAATTATGAGATTAGCAGAGGGCTTGTCATATATGGCCTTTATTATGTTAAGGTATTTTCCTTCTATACCCATTTTATTAAGTGTTTTAATCATAAATGGATGTTGTATCTTGTCAAATGCTTTTCTGCATCAATTGATATAATCATATGATTTTTGTCCTTTATTTTGTTTATGTGATGTATCACATTGATGGATTCGTATGTTGAACCATCCTTGTGCCCGAGGATGAACCCCACTTGGTCGTGATGAATAATCTTTTTAATGCATTGTTGTATTCGATTTGCTAGAATTTTATTTAGGATTTTTGCATCGGTATTCATTAGAGATATTGGTCTGTAGTTTTCTTTTTTGTGCTGTCCTTACCAGGTTTTGGTATCAGGGTAATGTTGGCCTCATAAAATGAGTTAGGGAGTACTGTCTCTTCTTCAATTTTTGGAAGAGTTTGTGCAGAATTGGTATTAGATCCTCTTTGAAGGTTTGGTAGAATTCACTAGTGAAGCCATCTGGTCCCGGACTTTTGCTTTTGGGAAGGTTTTGGATGACTGATTCAATTTAGTTACTGGTGATCGGTCTGTTTAGATTTTCCAGTTCTTCATGGTTCAGCCTTGGAAGGCTATATGTTTCTAAGAACTTGTCCATTTCTTCTAGGTTGTTGAATTTGGTGGCATATAGTCCTTCATAGTATTCTTGGATGATCCTTTGTATTTCTGTGGTGTCCGTGATAACTTCCCTTTTACGTTTCTGATTTTGTTAATCAGTGTCTTCTCTCTTTTATCTTAGTAAGTCTAGCCAAGGGTTTGTCAATTTTGTTAATCTTTTCAAAGAACCAGCTCTTTGTCACATTAATTTTTCTATTGTCTTTTTGTTCTCTATTTCATTTAGTTCTGCTCTAATTTTTGTTATTTCCTTTCTTCTGCTGACCTTGGGTTTTACTTGTTCTTCTTTTTCTAGTTCTTTAAGGTGTAACATGAGGTTATTTATTTGGGAGTTTTCTTGTTTCTTGAGATAGGCCTGTAATGAGATAAATTTCCCTCTTAAAACTGCTTTCGCTGCATCCCAAAAATTTTGGTAGGATGTATTTTCATTGTCATTTGTTTCTATATATCTTTTGATCTCTCCTCTAATTTCTTCTTTGACCCAGTCCTTCTTTAAAAGTATGTTGTTTAATCTCCATGTATTTGTGTTTTTCCGCTTTCTTTTTACAGTTGATATCAATTTCAAAGCCTTGTGATCAGAGAATATGCATGGTATGATTTCAATCTTCTTAAATTTGTTGAGACTGATTTTATGTCCCAATATATGGTCTATCCTTGAGAATGTTCCATGTACACTAGAAAAGAATGTATAGTCTGATGTTTTAGGATGATGTGCTCTATAAATGTCAATTATGTCCATTTCATCTAATGTGTCATTTAGGGCTACTATTTCGTTATTTATTTTCTGTTTGGATGATCTATCCATAGCTGTCAATGATGTATTTAAGTCCCCTAGTATAATTGTGTTTTGGTCAATTTCTCCCTTTAGTTCTGTTAGTAGTTGCTTGGTGTATTTGGTGCTCCCTGATTGGGGGCATAAATATTGATGACTGTTATGTCTTCTTGTTGTACAGTTCCCTTCACCATTATGAAATGTCCATCTTTGTCTCTTGTTATCTTTTTCACCTTGAAGTCTGTTTCATCTGATATCATTATGGCTACACCTGATTTTCTCTGGGTACCATTTGCTTGGAGTGTCAATTTCCACCCTTTCACTTTGAGTCTATGCTTGTCCTTGTAGCTGAGATGTGTCTCTTGGAGACAGCATATGGTTGGGTTTAGTTTTTTAATCCAATCTGCTACTCTGTGCCTTTTTATTGGTGAGTTCAGTCCATTTACATTTAGGGTGATTATTGATATGTGAGGATTTCCTGTCATTCTATCTTTAGTTTTCTGGTAAGGCTGTGTCTCCATTGTTTCTTTGCCTTTTTGTTGTTGTCTATTATTTCTGTGTGGTGGTATTCTATGATGTTTCCCTCTGTTTCTTCTTTTATTTCAGTATATATTTCAACTTGGATTTATTTTGAGTGGTTACCCTTAAGTTTATGTAAAAGAAAGTTTGATATTTAGAGTATTCCATTTTCTTCAGCACGCTTACTTTCTCCATTCTCATATTCCGGTTCAGGCCTTTACTCTCCCCCTTTTTGAGTTTTGGTTGCCACAAATTGTCCCTGTTGATGGTGGTCGAATAGCCTCCTTTAGTATTTCTTGTAGTGCAGGTCGTGTATTAGAAAATTCCCTCAGCTTCTGTATGTCTGGAAAGGTCTTTATTCCTCCTTCATATCTAAAGGATATCTTTGCTGGATATATTATTCTTGGCTCATGATTTCTCTCTTTCAATAGTTTGAATATTTGGTTCCACTCCCTCCTGGCTTGTAGAGTTTCTGCTGAAAAATCTGATGATAATCTAATGGGCTTTCCTTTGTAAGTTACCGTCTTCTTTTCCCTGGCTGCCTTGAGGATTCTTTCTTTGTCGTTGATTTTAGACAGCTTCAATACAATGTGCCTTGGAGAAGGCCTGTTGGGATTGAGGTAACTAGGTGTTCTATTTGCTTCTTGGATTCGAGGGTCCAGTTCTGTCCACAAATTTGGGAAGTTCTCATCGACAATTTGTTTGAATATATTCTCTGTTCCTTCTCTCTTTCTTCTCCTTCTGGTATGCCCATTATTCTTATATTGCTCTTTCTGATGGAGTCAGAAAGTTCTTGTAAGTTCTTTCATTTCTTTTAAGTCTCAAGTCTCTTTCTTCTTCTATCTGTGTCATTTCCAGGTTTCTATCTTCGATGTCACTGATTCTTTCCTCCATCTGGTCAACTCTACTACCTAAGCTGGTTATTTCATTCTTAATTTCTTCTATTGAGTTCTTAATCTCCAGAAATTCTATTTGGTTCTTTTTAAAATTTCAATCTCTTTCGTAAAATGCTCATGCTGTTCTTTGATTGAGTTTCTGAGTTCATTTAACTGCCTATCTGTGTTTTCTTGTATCTCGTTGAGTTTTTCAGAACTGCAATCTTGAATTCTCTGTCATTTAAGTCACATATTTCTGTATCTTTAAGTGCCTTCTCTGGAGATTTTTCACTTTCTTTCTGAGCTATCTTGTTGCCTTGGTTATTCATGGCGATTACTGGTTTACTATTTCTCTTCCTAGACATCTACAGGAGTGACTTCTGCAACAGGTTGATAGGAAGCGGTCTTTCTTTTGTTTTCCAGTACTTGTTGGTAGAATGTTTTATTATTTCTCCAACTGCAACTTATTTTCTTCTCCCACACGGTAGTGCTATGTTTTCTCTGCACTATTCCAACTTCTCACACAATGGGGGATTCCCTGGGAGATGGGCTTCTCCTCTGTTAATAGTTCGTCTAGGTCACAGGGCGCAGTGTCCCGGTGGGTATGCGGAGAGCTTTTGATGTTCCAAAGCTCTTCCAGCTCCTGATTCAGAGCCCGTATGTTTCAGCAGTTCTGTTTACTCCTGCAGGGATCCGCCCAGATAGGTGGGGTCAGGGGCGGGGTGAGTTGTGAGAGGTGGCCCAGAGCAATGGCGGCGACCACCACCACAGCCGGTCCTGCTTCCACAGCTCTCTCCCCTTTGCTGGAACTAGTTGGGCTGTGAATTTGTGTCTGCGGTCCACAGTTCTCAAAACAGCAAATTTTCTGTTGTTTTGATCTGACACTGCTACTGTTTCGCTTCTAGCACCGGGCAGGTGGGGGCGGGGCGAGCTCTGGGAGGGGAGGGAGGGGGCGGCTAGTCTCAGTGCCTAAGGCTCCGTTCTCTGCTCGGCAGTGCGGGCTTAAACCACCGTTTTCAGCCTTTTTCCCTCAGTCTTTTCTCCGAGGTCTCTGCCGTGAGCGTTGGGTTCAGCCGTGTTATATGCTGTCCCCTCAGCCCTGTGGAGCCCTGGCGGAGCCCTAGCAGTCCGAGTTCTTCCCTCTCCCGCAGCTGCGGTAGTTCCGGGAAGCAGCGAGCTCGGAGCACTGAGCTAGGTCTGCGTCCTGCGCCCGCGCGGCTCCGTCTCCGCGCACTTCTCCCTTTCCTCCTCCCCCCACTCGCGCGAATCTCCCACCTGTAGGTGATTTCAGTCGGTAGTGGGCCTCTTCGTCTTGCCTGTCTGCTGTGCAGGGAGTCCTTTGTGGAGTTTTTGTTGTTCAATTCTTTGTAAATTCCAGGGGAGCTTTACAGAGGCTCACATCACGCCGCCATTTTTCCTAATCAACACTTTTAACAATCTCGGGATCGTTATTTTTTTTTTTGCTATTACAAATAACGTTTCAATACACATCCTCAAGTACACATTTTTGTGTGCCTCTTTGCTTATTTACTATTATATATTATTAGAAGTGGAATTATTTTGTCAAGCTTATGAACATTGAAAAGTTTCTAGATACATATTACTAAACTGCCCTTTATTTAAGGTTGTGTTAATTTGCACTCAATGTACAATACTACCAGTATTGTGTGTGTACCCTTTTCACTAAATGTTTGCTAACAGTGAGGATTATCTTTCTATAAAAATCTTTGTTAATTTCATTCATATGAAAATATATGTTTTAGTTTCAGATAACACGGTTGTTTAGGTATTTGGACAGATTCTGCAAGCAGAAAACAAAATTACTGGATAAGTGAAAAACATAATCTTCTTAAAAGCATCAGAAAGCTAATAAGATAGTAAAGGAACTATCAGGCTCTGATCTAAGTGAAAGCAGTAACCCAAAGAGGTAAGCCGAACACTCACACTAATTTTTCCCTAAACACTTTTGCCAAACAAGTCTAACCTGAGCTTTCTTTTCTCTGTATGTGTGATTTCTGCACAAGGACAGAATATAAGGCTCAGGGCCCTACCAAGACGGGGAGTTTTATTAGGAGTCCCAAATCTCATAAATCTAGAATCTCAAAAGTCTATATCCTCTGTGTAAAGGTGAACCATAAATAAACACCCATTCTCAGGAAAATGTATGAAAATTTGCTTCTCACCTATCACAGCTAGTTGAGAGGAAAGGGGAACAAGTGACTATCTCTGAGAAGTTGTAACCACAGTCCAGCTCTTGTGTGGACTGAATGCCCCAAATTCACATTGACTGTGTAGTAAAAAACAAGGAAACAAAGCAAATTCAAGATATGAATTTAGCCCAATATGGTCCAAGGAAGAATTGCCCCCCAAGGCATCTACCAGAAGTGAACACACATCCTCCCTGGGAAAACACATTTTTATCCAAGGCCACAAATAATTTCCCAAGCACTATGTGCAGCCAAGAGCCAAAAGTAACTACACACACAATGAAACAAGATTCAATGAAACATGAGTGAGAAATAACAGGCAAAAGGAACACATCCATAAAAATTTCAGATATTGGGATTATCAGATACAGATTATAAAATAATTCTGCTTAAAATGTTTGAAGATATAAAAGACAAACTCTAAAATATTTTCAGGAAACAAGAAACTATTTAAAAATTGCTAGCAAATATGAAAAAGAACCAAATAATACTTTTAAAGAATAAGAAAGATAATAATTTAAATAAAAAAAATCAATATATGAGTTTAACAATAGATTAAAATTATATTATCTTTGTAGGAGAGACAGATTGATGGCTGACTTTTCAATTGCAACAAAAGAACCCAGAAGACCCTGGAATGATACCACCAATGTGGTAAGAGAAAAAGACTGCCAACTTAGAATTATATACCCAACAAAAATATCTTTGAATAACGAGAAGAAAATACAGTTTTCAAACATTCAGAAACTTTGCCATCAGCAGACTTCCAATAAAGGAAATGTTAAAGGATATATATTTTAGGCAGAAGGAATATTATTTGAGAAGGAAGGCCTGAATTCCAAGAAGGGTTGATGAGCAAAGAAAATGATAACTATGTGGGGATAAACAATCATTAATCATTAAAATAATAATATCACAAGGAATTTAAAAACAAGATAATTTAAATATACAACAATAAAATGACATTTCTCTGTTATTTTATTTGCATATTTTTTGCTACTAGTAAACTTGAACATTTTTATATGCAGCCACATATATATCTTTTTCTACAAAATTTTTCTTTGTCCAATTTTCTCTTGAGGTTTAAAGATTTTCCCCGGTATATAGATTTTTAAAAAACTTTTTTTTTTTTTTTTATTGGGGAAGGGGAACAGAACTTTATTGGGGGAACAATGTGTACTTCCAGGCCTTTTTATTTCCAAGTCAAGTTGTTGTCTTTTCAATCTTAGTTGTGGAGGGTGCCATTCAGCTTCAAGCTGTTGTCCTTTCAGTCTCAGTTGTGGAGGGCGCAGCTCAGCTCCAGGTCCAGTTGCCACTTTCTAGTTGCAGGGGGCACAGCCCACCATCCCTTGCGGGAGTCGAACCCGGAACCTTGTGGTTGAGAGGACGTGCTCCAACCAACTCAGCCATTCGGGAGGCAGCTCAGCTCAAAAAAGGTGCTGTGTTCAATCTTAGTTGCAGGGGGCGCTGCCCACCATCCCTTGCAGGAGTCAAGGAATCGAACTGGCAACCTTGTGGTTGAGAGCCCACTGGCTCATGTGGGAATTGAACCGGCAGCCCTCGGAGTTAGGAACATGGAGCTCCAACCGCCTGAGCCACCGGGCTGGCCCTTAAAAAAACATTTTAACGCTATTAACTCCTTGTCTTTCATAGTTGTTACAATTGTTTTCCAAGTTTCAAAAATCTTGTTAAATTTAAAACTCATCTTTCATTATTTCCTCCATTGCTTTTATTTATTTATTTTTATTGGGGAAGGGGAACAGGACTTTATTGGGGAACAGTGTGTACTTCCAGGACTTTTCCAAATCAAGTTGTCCTTTCAATCTTAGTTGTAGGGGGTGCAGCTCAGCTCCAGGTCCAGTTGCCTTTATTAGTTGCAGGGGGCGGAGCCCACCATCCCTTGAGGGAGTCAAGGAGTCAAACCGGCAACCTTGTGGTTGAGAGCCTGCGCTCCAACCAACTGAGCCATCTGTCCACCCGGGAGCTGAGTGGCAGCTCATTGACGTCATTCTAGTTGCAGAGCACGCAGCTCGCTGGCCCATGTAGAAATTGAGCCGGCAGCCCTGATGCCCAGAGCTTGCGCTCTAACCAACTGAGCCACCCACCCCCTCCCTCCTCCATTGCTTTTAAATTTTAAAACTTTTTCTTTCTCGGTGGAGCTGATGAATAGTCTTGTTTTTTCTATTGTTTTTGGTTTCATTTTTCATATCTTTTTTACATCCCTCTGGGTTTTACATTGATATATGTTATGAGATGAAGCTCTAAGTGAGTGACCACCAAAATAGTTAACTAATTACCCAGCACCAGTTGTTGTATAACTTTTCCTCACATATTTTTAATACTTTCTTATGTTAAGTTATATGAACAAGAGATCTTTGGAAATGATCCTTGTGTTTCACTAATCTGTCTGTTTATTCTTACAGTTGTGTCATACTTATTTAAGTACTATAATTTTGTAGTATATTTTCATGAATGCTGATGCTAAGGCTTGAGCTTCCCTTTACTCTTCTTTTTTCAAATAATTTGAAAATAACAATGAAAAGCAAATTGTTTTCCAGAAGTACATTGACTGATTAGACCTTGGGGCCATGCTATTTAACTGTAGTAGATCATCAAGGAGATGGGTTACAAAATGACTAAAATGCCTTTATAATATGACAGAGTAGGAATAAAAAATTATAACCAATTTACTTGTTTTAGGATACCCAGAAGAGCGTAAGATTTTGGGGAAAGAGAAATGACCTTTTTTTCCATGTGCTAACTTTTAGGATCTTAATAAACTGATGGAAACAGACCCATTGTGGTGAAGGTTGCACATAATCCTGATGGTGGTCAGATTTGATGCTTAGGTATAGAAGAAGGTCCTGAGGTAGTACACAACTGCAGGTGTAGGGAAGTCCTGTTCTGCAAGTCAAAGAAAGTCTTTTAGTAGTAGCTGCCTTGTTTTGTCTATGGTATAGTTCTACAGCGTAAATTATTGGGTCTCCTAATGAAAGACATTTAGAGACCAATACACAATAGGATGAAATCTTGGGCTACACAGTAGAGATGTGTTCTATAAAATGACTGTTCTCTACAGTGTAAGCTCTACATTTGATTTGGTAACACTGCCATGTATTATTTTCTAATAGCAAATAAACATATTGGAACCTAAATTCTTTGCCAAAGGCAATGGACATATTTGTTTCTAACGCCTATGGAGGAAATCTCAATAGGAAGCCGAAGTCCTTAACTCTGCTTACATTAATGAAAGATACTTAGGCACTGATGTGCACAGATTAAGAAGCATCTCGATTTGGGGGAGAGAGGTGGGAATTTACCCATACAGTGTGCAAGGGTTTCAGGGATTAGCTTTGCTTGACGTTGGCTAAAACCTCAATTGAGGCTGACGGAAGAAAACAAGTCTTTATCCTCCTATTCCAATCCCCACCTTCAGGCACAGTGCCAGAGGCAGAGAGGACTAGAAATTTGACTTGGCTGACTTTTCTGCATTGGGTGTGGATTTGGTATTGATATAAGTTGGAGGCTGACATCACCCTGCTTAAATAGAAATAGTGATTGGATCTTCTTTGAATGTTACTTCGTGAATGGGCACTGATAGAGGCTTGTCCCTGGAAATAATCATGGAAATTGCCCACTGTACCTCCTCATCTGTATGTCCTTAGGTATGTGTAATTCCACGTGCCCCAGGCTGAAATCACACCCCCCACCATATTCCTAACTACCCTAACCACTCCTCCTGCTGTATGACAGTTGTAGCAATAGTATTATTATCCACCCAGTTCAGTTCAGTTTAACAAATTTTTATTAAACATTTGTTTTGTGATAGTTACTGAGGTAACTAGAAAATGAGACATAATAATTTTCCTTTCAGAGCTTACCTTTAAGAAAAGGGAGACAAACAAGTAATTTTAATATATGAGTAGAAAATAGGCAAAGAAGAAAAGGACTTTCAGATGTAAGAAAGACTGAGCAAAGGCATGAGAGTATAGGCAAAAAACTACAAATCCATATAATATTAAAGGGGAAAGTGTGAAGACAGGAGAGGTGGGAAACAAGGATGGAAAAGTAGGTAAGATCCAGGTCATGCTAAGAAGTTTGAACTAAATACGATAGTGATAAGGAGCCATTGGGGAGCTTTAGATGGGGAAGAATCAGAATTATATTTACATTTGTAAAAGAGCACTCTGCTTTGCGAAGGATTAGAGTCGGTGAGGAGTGGAAGCAAGGGAATCTATATGCACACTAGATTATTTGGGACTGTCCATTTGCCCAAACTAGAAACGACTTAGTGTCTATTCCTCCCTCTTCATCATAACCAATAATCACATGTAGTCTTGTCAGTTCACCTGCCAAAATTCACTTCATCACTCAGCATTTACTGAACCCCTCTATGCATCTAATGCTGTGCTTGGTTCAAAAGAATCCATTTCTCTCCTGAGAAGATGATTATCTTGATTATCTTGTGGGGGAGACAGCCATATAAGTAGATAATTTTGAAATAGTGTGATAAATATTCACTCTGTGCTATCCAAGCTGGAGGTAGGGAGAGAGAGAGAGAGAGAGAGAGAGAGGAAAGGGAGAAAAGAGGAGAGAGGGGGAGGAATGGGGGGAGAGAGAGAGAGAGAGAGAGAGAGAGAGAGAGAGATCATGGATCCACTGAGACAAGGTATGAATTATGTCTTGAAGGATGAGTAAGAATTCCCTAGAGGGAGGAGGTTGGAGAGAGGGTATTGCATGTGATGGAAATAGTTCCTGCAAAGGCATGGAAATGTGAATGAATAAGGCTTATTTGAAAATGAGCAACAAGTTTGGGGTCATTGGGACTAGAGCTTAGGTTATGAAAAGAGGCATAGAAAAATGTGAAGTTGGAATCTGAAAGCTCTTGTTTTATGTAGTGGATCCTTGGAGAGTCAAGAGAGTTTTAAGCTGAATAATGTGATTTGATCAGATTCGTGATATATTTTGGACCACTTTATCACCATCACTTCATTCTCCCTGATTTTGCTCTGTTAAGGCTCTCGCTCTTTCTCGTTTATACCATTGCAGTAGTCTCCTAACAGGTCTCCCTGCCTCAGGCAAATCCCCTCCAATTTATCCTCCACTTTGGAATTTTTCTAAAGCATGTATCTGTTCCTGCCATTCTCCTGCTGCAGCCTGCCAGTAGCTCCCCCTCACTTCTAGGAAAAACCCTTAAATGCTCAGTATGTCATGGAAGACCCTTACATTCCAGCCTGTGCTGCTCTCCAGCCTCATCTTCCACCCCTCCTTCCCACTCCTTTTCCAGCCTTCCACTTTTGCTATCCTTGCTTACTCAAGGTCTCCCAACCGTCCACATTCAGGGCTCCACACGTCTTCTCACTCTTCTCCCCCAAAGTCTATCTGAAATACACTGACTGCAAATTCCTCCTTAGCCTTCAAGAATCAACTCACAAGGTGAGTTCCTCTGACCTTCCCTCGACCCCTACAGAGAGAAGAAATCCCTTCAATTCCCTGGGCTCCTTGGCATGTAGTACATGCTGATATTAGAGCATACATCACATTGCCTCGTAATTATTGCTTACAAGGGTGTCTCCCCGGCTAAAATGTAAGCTCCACCAGAGGATAAGGCCATATCACATTACTCTTATAAACTCAGTCCATATCACAGTGCCTCTCACATACTTAGAAGCTCAGATAAATGGAGTTAAATGAAGGCACTGATCTTGTCTCTTTTTTGTCTAGAATAGTTATCCTCCTCACCAAGCAACTATTTACTGTCAAAGGGAAGCCACTCTTTTCTGTGCCAGATTTCCATTCCTAGGTCACTACAACTATTCTTTTAAGCCATCTGGAGAGTAAACAACAGCTCAGACTCCTTTTGGGTAGAGAGCAAGGCTTCAATCTCAATGCCATAGCGGTCAGAGGGACTCAAGCACTTGCAACCAATCAGTGTAATAAAAGCCTTGCATTTGCCATTTAAATGTCCATTCTTCCCACTTACTTCTGTATATTTTGGAGCCCAAGTGAAGGACCAAAAACATTGTAGAGATATCTTGAAGCATGACATATTGTCTACATTTCAATTGGGGATTCTTCTAAGGATAGCCACAGAAATGTCCAAAAGAGGGTCCATAGGAAACTGGAGAAAACTGTGTGCACTAGTATCAGGACTTCCTGGGATATCCTCTTAGAGGAATAATGAACCACCATAACAGGGATTGAAAAGTCAGAACCCTCAAGTATCTTTATATTTCTCAACTGTAGGTTTAACACCTGTCCACTTTCAAGCTCCAAGAAAACTTCAGCATGGGCTTAAATCCTCCCTCCCTCACACTCTCCACCCCCTCTCCTCTAAACTTTAAAGCTTATGGCAGCTGGAAGGAGCTTCAAACTACTAAATCCAGGGCATTCACTGGGGATTACAGCATGAGTAAAAGTATCTAGAGCCTCAAGAGCCAATTCCTGGAGGGCTTTCTAAGGCATCTGGAAGTCTCCAGTTACTTGGCAGACTGCAGAGTTCACTGATATTGAAGCACATACATGAGGCTGACATTTTGGAGAAAAACCTTACACTAGTTTAAGACCAACTTGAAAATGTATCCAACTATGGGTGTCAAAGGATTTGGAGATTGAGTCTTGGGGTTGGGGGAACCAGAGTTAAAAATCTGACTTCTATTAGTTTTACTACTCATAAAACTATCTTGAGATTCATACAGAAAAAAGGGAGGGGGCAGGGTACGGGTTTGGTTACATGGGATGCAAGTTAGTTGGTGGATACAATGAGGGAAAGAGGACAAGAAAGGATTAAAGGAAAGGTGGAGGAGATGATTTCAGCAGTGTAGGTGGGGAATCATTTGAGGTATGGCAGGGAAAATTGGATTGGTGCCTCATTAAAGGGGGAAATATTTGAGAGGCTTTTGGGATCCAATGTGAATATTTCTCTGACTTGCCTAAGAATGAGGCTGGGACAGGTGTAGGTCAGCTTTGGAATCCACTGGAGAGGAAATCCAAGAATAGGCAATAAATACTCTTTCTTGGTTGTATTCTTCTCCCTAGAGTCTTGGAGGATTTAATCTCAGATGCAAGGTCCTTCAGTCCAGATTTGTATTATGCCCACATGGACCATCTATGGTATTTCTCTTGGAAGTGAGTTTAGAAACCACTGCTTCTGTTATAAACAAAAACAAAAAACAAAACAAGCAATAAAAAAACAACAACAACAACCAACAAACTTAGTGCTGCAGTGGATGAAGAAAGGGGGATGGGGAGAAAGTGCATTTCCCATGTAGCCTAACTGCTAGAAATGAAAAAGATCAGTAGGTAATGGCAAGGTTAGGATTTTCTAGAGAGTGAACACCCATCTGCCATATTGATTCTGACTACAATTTCATAAAATATTTATTGAACACCTATAATGAATGCACTAGAAGTAAGCACTGAGGATGAAGTGACTTAGGTAAAGCCCTACCTTCTAGGAGCTCACAATCTATAGGAGAAAATTCATGAATTACAATAGCATGACCACTGAGTTTGGGAACAGGGCAGCCTGGTCCATGGATTAATGCCTGTAAGCAAAGGAGTAGGTCTCTGCTGAAAAAGGATGTGTCTGGGATCAGCTGCACTTCTGGTCCTCCATCCAAACCATAAGTTTAGGTAGAAAAAGGGAGCAGCTGAGCTCTGCAGTGGATGCAGGATATAGCAGCTAAATCTCATTACAGTTGTTTTGGCACAGCTAACTGGGCTGGATTCTGACTGGCAGCCAGGCTGCCAAATCCTGATTTAAGGCATCCCGTCCAAAGAAAAATAGTTATAATGAAAATAGCTTATGTCTTATACAAATTCTTAGTAGTATAACAAATACATTACTTTTAAATAGGACCCATTTTGTTACATATGGACTATCACACTGACTTAAAATTACTTTTTGCTTATCTTGTTTCCATGAGCTTTTTAATTTTAATAGCACCCATCTGACTCTGCCTAATGATGAATTTGAAAACTTTTGCAAAATAACCTTTCACAACATTTAGTCATTTGACCCTGCCTTTATGATCTGAAGTCACTTTCCTAAGCCTTGGTTTCATCAACAAAATGGGGACAATGAAGTCCAAACACCAGATAGCAGCAAGGTTTAAATGAGATAGATATATGTGACAGCAAGAGCCTATCTGAAAAAAACAATAAAAACACATACACAAAAAAAACGGTCCCTGCTTTAAATCTCAACTTGGATCTGGAACCCAAGGTGCTATATCCTGGAAGAGTGTGAAGACTAGATGAATCTTCTCCCCAGATAAGAACAACATGAAAAGGGCAAAGGACATCTGGCAGTGAGAGAGTACCCTTCTGATATCCAACACTGACTTGGCTCATCAAGGTAGTAGTATCCCTTAGCTGTTACATTACTCCATCCTCTTATCCTCTCTCTCTCTGTTATTCACTTGGTTAAAAAATGTTGACCTTGCTCAGGGACCATCACAAAAGAGATGGACGTGAGATTTCAAGAGTCTAAGAGGGACACAATGGGCAGGCAAATCTGACTCCATCTTAAAGCTAATCCTCCCTCTTAATTGAACCTGGACCCAGTTCCTTATCTCCCTGAAGACTGAACAAAAAGGGGGAATTATAACTGAGTGAAATGCCTGGCCTCTCTGACTCTGTCTTGGTCAAGCCTGCTTTGTTCCCATGGACTTCAGGCTAATAGCTTCTGCTTTGTCTTGCACATAGACATGCTCATCATTAGAGGAATTCTGCTTTGGGCTTGACTTCCACATAAAGGCTCCTTACCAGAAGGTGCCTCTCCCTAGGAGATAAGGGAATTATGTACAAAAAAATAATGATTGTTTATCAAAGATTTGCAGGAACCTCCTGCAAAATCTTCCTCAGACCCCAGCTAGCGCCCAGATGTCTGCGGTCATCAATCACCTGTTGCCCCTCCCATTTCCCCTTCCCTTAAAAGAAGTCTGAACTCTGTACTTTCTTAAAATGGATATGAAGAGAGACAGCGGAATTGTAATGACTGTGTGCGATGTAGATTGGGGGAGGGGGTTTATCACTTTGTGAGGTGGTATAAATGTCTAGTACATTGTTTTATACACCTGAAACTAATTAAAAAAAGGTGGATATGAGGCACCACTAGGTTTCCCATCTTCTCAGGTGGCACCTTTTTGATCAATAAACCTTTCCTTATTCCCCCCAAAAAAGTTGACCTTGCTCAATTAAGGGATACTACTCCTTCAATGGAAAAAAAGGAAGAGGGCCCTGAAATCATGAGTGCTGCATTGTAGAAAAGTGTTTGTGGACCAAGGGCAGCATCTGGTACAGTATACTTGGGGTGTTTGGAGCCCAACTATAGACCAATAATCAACAGTAATAAATATTTATATATATATAACATGCCTATTTTTACAAAAATATATAAACATGCCTATTTTTACAAAAAAATTTTAATCCAGTTCATTTATGTTTGGACAGAACTGTCCAACTTTAAAAAATAAAATCAAGGTTTTAAAAAAAAACCTTTGAGGTTAAAGACGCTATTCAGTTCAACAATTTAAAAATATTAAGTTATGCAGTGAGAATTGGCAAACCTTTCACTGGATAAAACAAAATAATAACTTCATTATATTGAATTTTCTTCATTCAGCGTTTCAAAATTTAATTATATTAATACTGTCTGAAATCTCATATACATGGACAATTCCTAGCCAACAGATTTGTTGGGCTGCTTTCTTGATATGGGACAAGTCATATACGTAATTGTTTTTTACCCATTATTTCTAATTTGTTATTCAATTGATTAAATATTACATTTTAATATATATCTCAGTGTTTCCCTACATTTGCCAGAATGGTGACTAAGGACACAAGTGAACATTTAACTTGTTTAAACATGTACTGCAATACACATTATCATTTTGATAAAAAGTAATGACTTTCAGTTATGAGAGATTTATAAGCTAGCAAATCTAGAACAAGTAGCAATACACCAAATAATTCAAGAAACCAACCTCAGTAATACAGATGTCTATTTTATTAAAAAAGTTACAAACAGGTGGACTGTAGGGTCGGTCGTCTTACAAAATGACAAGAATGAAATCTATTGGAAAAATTTTACTTTTACAAATCTTTATAGGTCATTGTTCAATGTTTGTACTTGTTACTTGAGATTTTTAACCTTTCATTGATAAAGTTACAGTACATTAGATCCATAATAGGTTACATGATTTTATTTGCAGAGCCCTACTGCAGTGATTTGAACAACTCCTAAACAGATGCCATAGTAAAGACGAGACATATATTGCATTTAATATTAATTTATTATCCTAATAAGCAACTTGACATGCAATCTATTGAGGAAGCTAAAATAACTTTTGGTCCCTTTTCTTAAAATGTGCTGGAGAAACCACCTTTAAACCACTTTCCCCTGATTCCTGTGATCCTAAATAAATTCAAGTTAAATTTGCTACTGAGGTTAGTGACAGAGATAGGGAGATAGATAGGGAGGGAGGGAAGGGAAGGGAAGGAGAAAGGGAGGGAAGATAGTAGGGAGGAAAGGAGGGGGAGGGAGAGGGCGAGAAGGAGGGGGAGGGGGGAAGGGCAAGAGGGAAAGGGGCAGAGGGAGAGAGGGAAAGGGGCAGAGGGAGAGAGGGAAAGGGGCAGAGGGAGAGAGGGAAAGGGGCAGAGAGAGAGAGAGAGAGAATGAGAACGAGAACTAGCCATAGGAAAGAAACAGTATAAAAAAATCCATCTGCAGAAAATTTAAATCATCATGAATTATTTGATTCCTTTAGAATTTCACATAGCTAATAAAGATGAACCACAATCACTTAACCTACTTTGAACTGAGGATTTGGTTTTAAGTTTGGTATTAAAGTGCAAACTTAAATTAGGTATTCATTTCAAGCAGTTAATAAATAAGGAACAATGTTTCAATTGCCTCCACCCTAACAATCTCACCATAAAATTCAAAATCTAAGATCAAGAGTTCACTTTGAGGGAATTTGATCAGGAATCAAATGCAACACAATTTAAAAAAAGGAAATCAAAGTTTAATCAATTTCTATGCAATAATTAATGGTCATGCTGACCAATAAATCACATGAATGTAGATGTCACTTTATTTGAACACCACACACAATATAAATTTAAAATTGCCACACCCTTCCATAAACCATCACTGCATATATTAGAGCTTTCCTTGACAAAGTTATTGAGCTATTATTATAGATCAAAAGCATAGTTTTGGTTTTTTCGTTTTGTTTTATTTAATTTAGAAGCATGTTCAAATGACTAAAGCTGGGCTCCTAAAATCGAGAACTTTGGTGCAGTAGGTGAGCTGCAAGTACTAACTTCTGCAAATTAAATGCACATAACTAAAATCAAATAAAAACCCAACAAAATACTGTCAAACTTACAAAATTTTAAAATCATTGCTAGAAAAAGCGCTCATTGTCATGTTAAAACTGAACTGAAAGATTACTCTTTGTAAGTTTCCTTTCTGTTTCTATACCTGTGTTACTGATAAAATGTTCAAGTATTCAGACAAAATGTGCTGATTAGGTAAACAACATGAAAGGCAATGGCTATTAGAAGAACGTTTGCAAGGAAAAAAAAAAAAAAAAGCCCAGAAACTTGGCGCTATCCTCCCTCCTGTTACACAGACTTTTGTCTCTACTACGAACATGCTTCTTGAGAAATAACTAAAAAGCAATTGTGATAGTGCAAGAAAACTTTAACAAATATTGCTTTAAACTATTATTCAAAAAGACAAATATTAAGAACTAGAAAGTATATATGATTTTACTTGAATTCAATTTTACATGTGCAGAAGTCTATTAGATGTCAATTACAAGCCTGACAGGCAAAGCTGAGCTATCTCTGTTTAGGTATACAATTAATTTACCATGGATACAATATCCCTTTTCAAAGGCATTGCTAAGTAGGTCATAACTAAATTTAGAACTTCACAGAAAGGAAAATGTTACTGCTGTAATTTGATGCTGTAAATGAGATTAACACATGTGAAAACCTAGTGGAATCAAATGCTTAACTCTTCAGCTAAATGTTCTACACTCAATTTCAAATATCAATTGTAACTTTCAGAACATGTTAACTACAAAAGCACATCACAAACTGCGCTTGAAGAAAAGGGATATTTCATCCATACAGGTAAAATGTGATCCTTAGTTTCTTTTTACAACACTGCCACACGTAAACAAAGTCTCAAAGTATTAACCAACTATTTAAAGGAGAAAGATTTTACAAATTGAATGAAGCACTGGTGCGAGGTAATATACAGAAGTAACCATTTGTTTAAGGCTCATTTTTTTTCTCCATTATAACTTTCTTTTAAAAGGCATTGAGTAGGTAATACTGAGTTTGAGTATTTAATAAATACAATTGAGAAACTGATAAAAGAAATCAATTAAAATATTAAAAATTAATTATTGCATATTAGCCATCAATAAGAACTTAGAAAGCTACAAAAGGGCTGATTGATAAAGAACAGATTTTAAACATATGGTAAACGTGCTAAGCATTCCTGTTTAAGGTCGATGGATCTTGAAAGCCAAAGACCTTATGCACTTAATTAGATGTATGGCAACATGCTGTAATAGAGACAGGTTTACCAAGGCTCAGTTCTGCAACCCAGGTTGTAATGTTCTCCAAAGCAGCATCTGTGCAAATTTCCTCTGAGTTTTATCTGTAGTTAAAATAAAAATGTCATAAAAATGTCAAATTGCAGTTTAAAATGAGAATACTGACAACAGATCCGTATACACATGGAAGTGGTACCAAAATAACTATCTTAAGGTGTAATTTCACTGTTTACCATCAGTTTAAGTAAAAAAAGTAATTTTCTGTGATCCAAGAAAGTCATTAAAAATTAGAAACACTCTAATGCCACATTGGATATAATGTACTGCATGTGTGCAACTACTCTGGTTTATTTTTTTTAAATAGTACTATACAAATTCGTAGTTACAAAATAGTCACAGGGACATAAAGTACTACATAGGGAATATAATCAATAATACCGTAGTAACTATGTATAGTGCCAGGTGGCACTAGACTAATTGGGGGAGTTCACTTTGTAAATTCTATACATGTCTAACCACTACACTGTAGGCGTGAAACTAATATAAAATAATATTGAATGTCAACTGTAAGTGAAAAAAAATAAAAAATAAAATAGGACTATACTTTTGTTTGTGTACTTTATACAATATTAAAAACGTTCCTACTGATTTAAAAGATCTTACAGTATAAAAGTGTAAATTTTACTTCTACTTTGAAATTGCTGTTTATATTTTAATGGAAAATGATATTAGAATTAAATGCATACTAATTATGAGCAAACTTGACAGTATGCAAAACTTTTCCAAAATTTAGGGTTTTGTTTTGAGAATTTAAAATAAGAAAACGTAATTCCATCAGGATCTAGCTATTAAGCACTTACTAGGTAGGTGCCACGACTTGGGTTAGATGCTAGGTGACAGCAGTCGTTCCTACTTCCCACTCTGGTTGGCCCATTTTGGGACATCCTCCCAACCATAGAAACTTTTATGATTGGGATGTCTCAGTCTCTGCTCTTACAGTTGATAGACTTCTGCCCATCTAATTAATACCAGGGGGGAAAAATCTATCACTCAGACACAAAGTCCTTTAACTATGCTGGATCACCAAATAGCTTCCAGGGGAGTGGAATTACATTTGTTTTAATGTAAAAAATAAATAAATAAGTAAAGCCAGAAACAAAGAGCAGAATACGTAGCAACTATGAAAGAATGCCAAGTGAAAACAATTTAAGATCTAAGGGCTCTACCAATGTTTATACATGCATAATTTTTATTTCATTTGACAGCTATACTTTCATTAGTGTTAAAAGAGCCTGAGAACTCTTTATTAGAAGCTATATCATAAAAATGATTACTTTTGAAGAACGTCTCTGTTCATTTTTATTGCAATTCTGCCACCTAAACACATTAGGAAAAAATAGACAAAAGTTTGCCTTTTTAGAAATTAGTATAGAAACATTCTTCTTCCAATTAAAATTAAAACTTTTTTGCATTAAGGGAAATTGTTAATTAGGACACTGGTAATTTAAGCTTGGGCAAGTCCAGTTTCCTCATTATTAAAATAAGGATAAAAATTATTTCCCCAGATATATCATAAACTAATATGTGAAAGTACCTTATATGTCAAATGTCAGGTAATTTTTTTTCATTTCTCAACTATGTTCTAAATTTCTAGAAGACCAGGATTATGTCAGATATCCAGACTAAAGACCGTTTTATTTTTTTAGCTTCATTTGAATATTTCTACCTATTTGAACATAACAGTATTTCCTTGTATGTATATAAAATTTTTTGAAGACTTTTCAGTAATGCAAAATTGCTATAAACTTAAATTTACATTTTTCAAAATAACTAAAGATTTGGGATTTTCAAATATGATTATGTCTCTTAAACAGTGAAGACTTGTAGTATGTGATGATTTAATAGTTCAGGTATTCTCTGAAATCAAATTGAGGAAGTAGTGATTATTTATTTCTAGCCAAAATAAACACTGAGACTGCAAACCAGCTTATTAACCATAATCTATATTAAATAAAATGTGATATATGCATTATTTCCCACACTCTGAAAACCTGGTTAATATTTGGTCCACCCACATTCCATAGGATGGCAATACTCCAGTAAAATCAAGAGACATAGATAAATTCCAGGTCAGACTCAACAACCTTAATAGGAGGCATACCATTAAAAAACAGTAAAGTATTAATACCAGCTATTTTTCAAGGGAGTAATAAATTTTGATTTTCTGCAGTAATAAATCCTGAAGCAAAAGCTTGCATTAAGCAAAAAGGACAGTCTCTCCCAGATTAGAATTTCACAGAACGCGAAATGTAAATGTTATTGCTCCTCACTGTGACAGCAAAATTTTCAACGTACTAATAACTCTCATTCATTTAAAAAACATTCTAGAAGCTTTAAAGGCAGCTGGTCAAACTCATACGTTTTAATTCCCAGGACATCACAGACACATTGCAAAAGTATAACTTGCTTCTTGTGAGATAGAACACAAGTGATCCCTGTCCTCACTCATTTCCAGCAACAAACCCAACAAATCTTAACTCTGAAAGCTTGTGCTCAAACTCTTGCGTAACTGGTTTCCCTTTTTCCCTAATTAGATTTTGCTATGGAAGAACAGAAGAAAAAATCCCAAATAACAGTCCAAACTTTTTGTTCAGGAAATTATGAAATAGTGTCTCCCAAGTGGGGTAAATTGGTACACAAGAGTACCAAACACAGAACTGAACGAACAAAGATCATTATTTATGTCAGCATGAAGAAAAAGGGAGATTCTTGATTCAAGACCAGCACATCATTTCACGTGGCAGCAGAATGCCTGGAATATTAACAAAGGCTCCTGAAAGGCTTAGCAGTTTATGAATGTCTTTTTCACTGCATTTACCATTTCTAAATACAATGGTATTTACTAGCGTTCTTTTTAGGAAATACAAATGTGCAATCACAATCCACTTTATTTTTTTTTCCAGCTTAAGACATGATATTCTGGGCATTTAACAAAAAAAATTTTAAAAATACATTTCCATTCACATTTTTTACTTGGCATTTTCATATCCAAGTTAAATATTAGTTATATTAGCAAAACACTAGGCTAGAATTCTGTTGATAGAAGTTAGCATGTTTTTGTTAAATATCTTATTTATCCTAATTTGCATAGTACTCATGAAGCTTACTGGGGGGGTGGAGTGGGAGGACTAGGTAATTAAAAGTGTTCACTTGTTACCCACTAAACATACAGAGCAAAAGCTGAATCTATGGAATAGATACCTTGAATGACAGTGGAACAATGATTTAAGGAGAACATGTACCCGCGAAGTTTATTATGAACCCTGGGTAGGAGGGGAGGGATAAGCAATTTTTCTTATGTTCTAGTTCGAAAAATCTCTGTAAATTTACATTTAATATGATGAGTGCAATTCTGAGATCTCAAATAGTATGACCATGTCCACTGATGATAAGCAGGAATGTGAGCCCAAAGACCTGATCTTAGCTGCTGACTTGGAATTAGACTAGGTAGGGTACTGCTCCCCTAGACTCTAAACTGCTTTTTTTGAATCTTGATATTCATTCCTAAGACTGTGGCTAATCAAAGGAATTTGGGAGTATGTTTTTGGTATGCTAAGTTTTCCCAATAGCTGACAGGACTTAAGTTTTTCTTAATGATATTATCTTCTGGATTTTAGAATTCCACTGAGAAGTAATCCCATGAGGGGAATCTTTACTGTAGTATGGCTAGAATACTCCCTCAGTGGCAATTCTCCAACTCCATGATGCAATTTTTGTTAATTCTACTGATGGTTCATTTTAAGCCAGAGAGGTAATGGAGTAAAACCGAATGGCAGATACACATTTCATTCTGCAATAAAAGCCTAGTCTTTAGGTTAAAAGGAAGCAGTTAAAGAAGGAACAGACAGACAAAAAAATCATTCTAACCACCAGACACCTTCACATCCAGAGCAGGTCTGACTAGGTGCCTATCTACTCTGAACAGTCCCAAACCATGAACCTTGTGGGGGTCAGTAAAGGTTTAGGAGGATTAGTGGGGCAGAAAGGACAACATATCTCTGTTCTCCCCTTTTACCCTAAGGCCACTGCAGGTCTTTATAGTACACCACTACCCCAAAGCATGCTTCCTCCTCCATTCAGGGCTGCCATGCCACAGGCTCCATTTGAATTGGATGAAAAATGAGCATTTAAAATCAGCTATTTTCCCCACTCCAAGTGATACGCAAAATAGGGCGGGGGGAAAAAAAGTATCTATCTAAAACTGTAACTTCTACAACAGAATTCCGCGCCAGTTTTTTTCCTGATATGGTTAACATTTAACTTGGATATGAAAACGCCAACATTTTAAAGTACACACTGTGGTTTAATTTTCACGATTTTCTCCTTACATTTGCTAAATCTTCAACATATCATATCTAGTTAAAAGCTGGAGAAGAGATTAGAAACAATTCTGATTCCACACATTTACTTTAAAAAAAAATGAAAATACTAATCAATTCCACTGTTTAGAAATAGTAAGGCCAGCTAGACTAATATGACATTCATAGATGGTTCAGCTTTTCAGGAGCCTTTAACACCCCAGGCATTCTGCTGCCACGTGAAATGATGTGCTAGTCTTGAATCAAGAATCTCCTTTTCTTCGGGATGACATATGTAATAAACTGAGGCTGACATAAATAATGATCTTTGTTCTTTCAGCTTCATTCCTGGTGTTTGGTACTCTCATGCACCATTTACTCTTGTTGGGAGAACCCGTTCTATAATACGTGGAGAAAAACAGGATCAAACCTTGCAGATCTTCAAACCATAGCGAAGAACACATTTTTTTATTTCTGTTTTCTTTCTTTTTCTTTGTAAATAACTTTTGTCAATACTGGACTGAGGTACAGGAATCACCGAAATGCAATCTTTAAAAAAAATTCTGTTTGCCAAAAGTGTATTTACCAAACTATCACATTTAAGGGAAAACTTTACTGCACTTCCTACCTTCCTTTCAGGGAAATAGAATATTTTAGGATATTATTTGCTCCTTTTTGGCATTCCCTCTATTTGGAATTACCTCTACCCATTCCCCATCCCCTCATATCCTACCTATTCTTCAAGGTGTAACTCAAATTCTGCTCTCAGTGAAATTCCTCTAAATCAGTGTTTTTTAGCCAAAGGAGATTTTGTTCCCCACCCCCCCGACCCCCAGACACCTGGCAATGTCTGGAGATATTTTTGCCACAACTTGGGGGGCGGGGGAATGCTAATGACATCAGTATAGGGTTGCTGCTAAACATTCTACAGCCCGCCCCCCAACAAAGAGTCAGAATGTTGAGAAACCTGCTCTAATTGAAGGTGGTCTCTCCTTTCCTTGAAACCCCCACAGCACTGTGATTTACTTCCTTTATAGTATTATGAGATTATTAACAAAACACCCATCATTCTCAGCAACAATATACCAAAGCAGCTAACTGTCAATTATTCACACCAATACAGAGGAGCTATGATGTAGTTAATAAAAGCAAACGCAGGACTGCAACACTGACCTACGTTTCTAGTATACTGCTGCTATGGTTGGTATATAAGGCTCCTCAGGTCAGTAAGGAAACCAGCCACGGAAGCAGCACATAAAGAATCTGGCCCTGAATCCAAACTTACACTAAGGTTACTGCCAGTGGGAGGGTGAAAGGTGAGGAAACAATCCTGGGAGACATGCAGATAAACAGGTGTTGGGCAAGAAACTGGTGACCCAAATTGAAGGGTGCTAAGAAATAAATGTGAGGAATTATCAGAAGCAATGATTATTAATAAAATTTCCCTTTCAATTAAAAGAAACCAATTTACAACAATCACAGTCCTTCTGACTTACTCTAGTCTTATTATTTCTAACTTGGGCAAGATACTCTTCTAAATATTAAGGACAAGCATTTCTCCTTTACTTGTCAAAATGTGATCTTCAGTCTAGATCTGGGACTGATAGACTTCAGAGTTCCATGACTCAAGCTACAGGATTCAGAATCCATTACCTATTTTTTTAAAAACAAATAGTGAACAAGTGCAACCACGAACTTTAAGGACCTCAGGTTACAGATTTCCATACACATCAGTTCAATCTTATTTGATATCAGAAAGAAAAAAAAACAACTGTATGTAATATGCTTGGTTCTGAAAGACCTTGGTCTGGGAATTCCCTTTAATATGTTCAGAAATTCAGCTGATTAGGTTATTTTATTCAAGGCTTGCACTTTCAATAGTGTATTCTGCTTACAAATATGAAAACCAAACAAAAACTATATTATAAAAAAATGAGCAATTATTAGTATTAACATTTTCTGATTTTTTAGCACATTAGTTAACAAAAACATGTAAAGAGTTGACTTCAGATATAAAAAAAATTTTGATCATTCCTGTAGGTAACCAAATGAATTTAAAGTAATTTAGATCACAAAAGTTGCAAAATAAAGCCAGAAATAACCCAGAATAAGATTTTAAAACTGCTTTAGAAATTACCCATTTGCCAATTTGACTGAAGACAGTTGACTGTCTACACATATGAGACCAATTTGATTCAGTTTACTTTCTATAGCTGTCTACAATGACAGAAAATTGGGGACAGACTTCAGAGTTCCATGACTCAAGCTACAGCATTCAGAATCCATCACCTATTTTTTTTTTTGATAAACAGTAAACAAGCACAGCCACAAACGTTACGGACCTCAGATTATAGATTTCCATACACATCAGTTCAATCTTATTTGATGTTAGAAAAAAACTGCATATAATGTGCTTTGTTCTAAAAGACCTCGGTCAGGGAATTCCCTTTAATATTTTCAGAAATTCAGCTGGTTAATTTTTTATAAAGATGATAATAAAACTAAAATGTGTACACTTCTGTCATTTGCTCAGTTAAATGTGTCAAAGAGAGCGTAATGGTGAAGACACAATCACTACACAGAACTTGTTCAAACTTGAAGATGGCTTACAGTTTGAGATTATGAAAACAAGAACAGGGGACTCAATCACCTACATATGCCTGTTCCTGCCTCAAAAGACTACTGTAAGGGCAACACTATCAACAAAACATATGCTGGACTACAGTCTGATGAGTGACTTTATGGGGAAGAGAAGTAGCTAGGTATATGAAAATACATGAGTTTTCATCATATTCTGGTATGCAGGAAAGCTGATGAGTGAAATAATTTTGAATAAAGCACTGTTGTCATACTTCATTTTCAAAGGTGACACTCCCTGAAAGGAAATCTTGTCTGAAAAGATAAATTAGGGACCACTAGTCTTTTCTCCAGGGGGTACACATGAAGCCCGACCTTTGATTAGAAATCATCACTGTGATCTGAAATGCCTGTTGCCATTTCCAACACTGCTGCCTGGACTTGAGGTCAGTCTTGGCTCAAAACAATCAATTCCATTCCTGATCAGGCTAGTCTGGCATTTGCTGTGGTTTCTCAGTCATCCTGGCTATTGGTTGGTTTATCTCATTATTTAGGTGTCACTGTCTAAGTGAGACTATCTGCCCAATTACAATCTAGATTTTTAAATCATGATATGGATAAAATAAACTCATTTTAAATGCTCAGCAAGTTTTATATAACTTAGCTTTTTCAAAAACTCATTCATTTAAACAACTTTTATTAAGTTATCATTTAAGTCAATGAAAAGTTTGAAAGTTTTGTAATTGTTTATTAACTTCGCTATTTATTAAAATGAATAAAAATGTTTCCAGGCCTTGGGACTATCCCTTCTAACACATCACAGAAGTTTTTCCAGATTCTCATTTGGACCATATAAAGTCAACGTACATTGTGGCACTATAATTTGTATTATCAGAGGTCACTTAAGTCCTTTAAGTGCAAGGTACAGGTGAACTTGATTAAATAATCATCCTTTTAATCAAGCATTTGGGTGATTAGTAAATTGATGATTTCAGTTATAGCAGTTCTCTAGCCTGGGACAGAAAAGTGTAGAAAACATAAAACGAATCATCTTCTGGAATTATTACTGGATACTCTCCTGTGCATTCTGGATGCTTAATCACCAAAACAGTGAAAAGGTGCATTATCCTTTAACTCACCCCAAAACAGAGGAATGCTATAAATGAAGCAGAGAGAACAGTAACTCACATTTAAAAAATAAATCTTAGTGATGGGAATACGGGCAATTTCTTACCTTTGTTTCACTTATCTGTATTTTTCAGATTTCCTTCATTGAATAAGGGAAATGATATTTTAAAAATAAATTTAAGGTAGCACAATGTATATTAATATTAACCAGCTTTTTGTTACACTTGATCAAAAACAAAACACTTTCTGCTCATAAGATTCCATCCATGACTAACCTGCTCGGTATGGCCATGATTGAGGTTATCTTTTTTACTGAACAACACAAGTTGTACAACACTGATCTTGCTTCTCGGGCAGGGATGAATAGTTCATTTGCCTGACGATCTCAGCAAAAAGTTCATCCACCATTGATTTACTTTTTGCCGATGTCTCCATGAAAGGACAGCCCCATTCTTGAGCCAGAGCTCTGCCTTCTGAAGACATAACCTCTCTTTCTGGTTCCAGATCCACTTTATTTCCTACTAGGATTAGTGGGACTTTTTCATATCTCTTCACTCTGACAATCTGATCTCTCATTGGCTTGATATCCTATTCAAACAATCACAAAAAGAAAGAAAAAAAATTATGCTATTTGCATAAGCATGACAGAAGTATTACAATCTCACAAGAAGTCATCCCTCAGTTGAGTACAGAGAGCTAAATCCAATATAAAACCACACACTCAAATAGAGAAAATATCATTTTCTCCATTGAAATAGGAACTAGATTATTTCCACAGGCCATACTTGCTGGGTTTCTGTCATGAATATAAAATGTGGTTTCCACACTAACCTTAGAACTCATTTACTCATTTCTTTCCCATGGTCTATACTGATTTAAAAAGCAAGTTCCCAAATATGATGAATCCATTCATACGTAAGGGTGTTTGGCCATCTCCTTAAACCTGCCAGCTTGTCGTCACTCGTCCTAACACCTGTTATCCTAGCACAAGATTTTTGCATCTATGCATTCCTAGCCATTCAGCAAGAGTGCTTGAGAGAAAGTGTTTAAGGTGGGAACAAAAACCGTGTCATGCCTAGAAGACCAAAGTTAAAAACAGATTCACACATTTATTAATTTTAAATTTAATGGTATGCTTTTATCTCAGTAAAATCAAACACCTTAAAATATACTTAAACACACTAGAAACTACTTTAACAGTGAGCAGCTCCTGGGAGGAACAAGCAGGTGGGAGCCTGGGTGGGAAGAAGTCATAGTCTTTTTTGCCTACATTCTGGTTTACAACATGAATTTTCTCCCAAGTGTATTACTTTTTCTAAGTAATTACAATTAATTACAAAACACGAGAGCCTTAGCAATTCTCCAGTAGCATCAACTTTGGGGGAAGGAGTATTGATTAAAGACAATATTATTGACTGTATACTAACATTACAATTTTCTTATTTTTCATAACTTAAAAGGCTTAACTTGAATATAAACATGTGTTTAAGTTGAATAGCTACAGTAAACAGAATATTCACATGCAGGATGAAGGATAAAGCTGGGATTGTGAAAATTTACAAAAACAAAATTGATATTTGCAACAATTTTGTTTGATCATGTATCAATTCAGTCTTCTAGGTTAAGCTTTTCTTCCCCAGCGTCTTTATGGGAACCCAAGTTCAACTGAGAATCCAAATTTCTGGCATTTGGATTTAAAAGAGTTTAAGTCTCTGTTAAAATAATAGCAGTTTTTTTCACTCCCGATTTATGTCTACAACAGAAGTAGATATGGAAATCTTATGAAACACCCTTCAAAAGACTTCCAGCCTCAAGAGAGTCAGCTAATAGAATGAATAACAAATCTCCCGAGGAACCTTCAATAAGAAAATGCATCAAGTAGCACCTTTAGTACTTTGGTACTTTGGGGGGAACAATGCTTTTCTGATACTGTTGCTTTGGAATTTAAGCCTACACAAAATGAACTTGAGTTTGGTCAGTATAACTTTGATTCATTTACCCAGAATATATTATGTTTAAAAGAAAAAAAAATCCTGAAGTGCTGTATCTGGTTACTGAAAAAGTTCACTATAGTACTTTAATTTATAATACTAAGAAAAGTGGAATTAGCACATTGGCTTGACTAAAGCACTTAATGTCTCTTAGGTAAACATTAAGTGCACAGTTTTAAATGCAGAAAAATATCCATTTCCTAAATCAATGGAAGTCAATATAATGGGTCAATATGAGGTTATTTTCAAGGAATAAATAGCAACATATATTGTATCTCTTAAAATGTTAAACCTTCAGTCTGTCTCCCAATGAAGGTCAAGACAGATTTTCCGAGGAAAGTGGACCATCTCCAGTTTGGCTATCCAGCCGGGGTTAGAAATCTGCACTTGTTCAATGTTCCCAGATCCATGTATTTTCTAGTTAGTGTTTTCAGAAACAATTTGGATAACTGCAGAAAAGGACAGTCATTCTTCATTTTTGTTGGTTATTAATTCCAGGTACTAGACTTTTCAATTAGTAACTTTTCCTTCCTTCACATGCCCCAAGCAAGTAAAATACCTAGAAGGCATGTCTTGAATTCTTCATCCTGCAGCACTAAGATCTGGTTGAGAAACTTGGGTGAGAACAGAGAGGGGGTGGGTGGTGGGAAAAGCAGGCACAGAGGTGGAAAAAGTTGCACAGATGATGGACTCCAAATAATTTTCCTTTCAAAGTGCTCTATTTAACCGAGTTTATCTGTTAATGTTGCTTTGTTGAGTACATTAACCAATACTTGTTGAACTGAACAAGCAACTTCAGAAGATTATAGTCCACGCTAAATATACACAACCTGAACTATTTTTTTTTCTGACCCTTTTCACTTTTCTTCGACTTAAAAATAACTAAAATATTTGTTGACACTTTTTACTTTAGTATTCTCTATAGAAACAACCCAATACTTTTCCGTGCCAGGAGTAACCTCAAAAATGCGCCATGTCTAACTTTCAAAAGCAAAACATAGTCATTAACGCACGGTTCAAGCAAACCAGAAGTAAAGTAGGATTACCACACCCCCTTCTTACAAATTACAAGACTTGGTTTGGTTACCTGAAAAGACTGTTGATTAACCAGACTATAAACCAGGATGAAACCTTGGCCGTTTTTGATGTAGAGATCTCTCATGGAGGCAAACTGCTCAGTTCCTGCGGTGTCCAGAATTTCCAGCACCGACGGAGAAGAGTCCACTTCGATCTCTTTGCGGTAGAAATCTTCAATGGTGGGGTCATATTTCTCAATGAAAGTCCCAGTGACAAACTGCACAGTCAGGGCAGATTTGCCAACCCCTCCGCTCCCTAACACCACTACCTTGTATTCCCTCATGAGTCTCACCTTCACCAACTCCTACCCGAGGGAGGGAAAATAACGCCCCGCTAGCAGCGGTGCGCTCGGGGAGGCGGAAGGTGGGCGGAAATCTGCGAACTGGGGAGGAGAGTGCAGAGAAGCAGAGGGCCCAACGTGGGACGAAGAGGAAGTTAAGGGCAGGGGAGGGGAGAGAGCGAAGTGTCGGGGTGGGTGGGGATGGGATGGTAATGCCCTTCCTATAGGAACTGAACCCCAGGCAGGGGGCGTGGGGAGGAGGGCGCGCCTGGAGAAGCCAAGCGAGGCTAGGGAGATGAAATGCGCCCCTTGGAGGCAAGGGCTGGAGGCTGCCGGTCGTGGGGCTCCGGAAGGCAGGCGGGCGTCCGAGGAGCCCGCAGCTAGGGGCTGCCCGCACCCCTCCCCCGCCCTTCACACAAAGGGGCCCAGGGTCCCCGCTTCCTGCTAGCGCCGCTGAGCCGGCCCAGGCCTGTGGGCTCCACTCCCGTCACTGCTGCCGGGCGGGTCTGTGGGCCGCGGCTCCCAGGGGCGTCGTCCGGCTGTTATAGGGGAAAGGGGCGCACGTTACCTGCCTGACCCCCACCAGCCCCAAACCAGCAGCCCCTGCTGCCGCCTCCCCCAGCTCCACGCCCCCACCCCCACCCGGCTGCCTCCACCAACGCCGAAGCAACCCGCTTACCCTGCAGTCCGCACCCCGCCCGGCCGCCCGGGAGGCTGTGTCACACCAAGGCCATGGCCACGGGCCGGCTCCTGTCTTACCGCCGCCCCAGCGCTGCTGCTCGCAGAGGGGAGAGGGGCGGGGGCCGTCCAGCGGCGGCGGCGGCCGCAGGGACTCCAGGCGAACCCACCTCTTTTTTTTTCTCATTCACTACCCCCCCCCCAGCACACACCCGGAAGGGTTTCCCTGACACACTGGCTGAGGTGTCCCAGTTCCCTGAGACTGGGCCGGATCACTTCCGGTGGGGAAAGTCCCACCTCTTCGGAGTGAGCGGAGTGGCGCTGGGGCCGCGCCCTGCTGGGCGAGACGGCTGAGGACAGTTTTTGGTCGGGGCTATGGCCTTGGCAAAGGGCCTCTCTGAGAACCTTCAGCGTCCTTCTTTTCCCCACCCGCAGCTGCTGCTGCTTCTGCTGCCAGTCCCATCCCCAAAGCTATTGAAGCCCCTCAGCGTCTCAGCCGTCCCCAGCTCGGCCGGAGGACTTGATCCGCTCGTTGGCCTGTGCAGGACAGCCAGTAATGATCTAAAGACCGGGAGAATGCCCAACATCCCTGGACTAGAAGTGGCAGGGAAAATAAAACAGCCAAAAAAGTTTATTCTCTTTGCTGGTATTTCTTCTACTTGATCTTTTTTCTAAAAAACGCGTGCAAACTACCTTTAGACTTCATTATTGCTCTGATTTCGTATGTGGTGGTGTGTTTTACTTGGCTGTGCCTGACATAATTAAACAGTACTTTTATCAACTGGCAAATCTGCCTTGATTCCATTAGCAAATGCCAAAGTCATTCCTTTTCTTTCTTGTCACCAGGCTTGGAAAACAAAAGGATTACCAATACACTTTCCAGGTACTCTAACTCAGCTTTGCCCCTAATTCTAACTGCTACACAGCAGGGAAAGGTAATCAATATCCAGGGAAGAGTTGATTGTAAATTGTTCAGGCTTGCAGACTAACTTCTTTTAATCTTTCATTATCTGCATGCACAGCCATTTGTATGGCTAGCTCTTCCATGTTAAAGTTTGTTTTAACAGCCATCCTCCATAGTCACTGAAATTCGAAAGCACAGGACTCTAGTGTTAAATATTAACTTTCTATTTTTAGATAAAATTGTTACTTCTTACATATCTTTCCTTCTGCTAACTTTCTATTTGTAAACTTTGTGTCAGATCCACAGGCCCAGAAAGCTAGGCTATTTTTTAGGCATGTTACTCCCCTTTTGATTCAAGCATGCACCCAAAAACCTGAGAGATTCCGTGGCCAGTCAAGTTAAACTGACCGCATATTTCCTTACCTGCAAGTCCTAATGGCCAGACTGTATTAAAAGAGATTACCAAACCCAAATCGTTAGATATTAGAAAACATGTAACTCACAGTAGTGTGAAGTCACACTGTGTCTCTCCCTGAATATTCCCCAATGTCACTTACAGTATCCAAAGGACAGTTTAGTTCAATTTCTCCTCGGCCCAGGGCTGGAGCAATCTGTTCAGAGAGGTCCCCAGCTCTGGCTTCAGCTGGCCGGAGTCCCGCCTGATATCTGAGGCACTGCCCTCTGCTGGAAAAGGTTTGGTCTATGAGTTATGAGTCTCCCCATAGGTCATTGCTCCTTCCACACGTGCTGTTGCCTGATTTGGAGCTCTGCTGCCCATCTCCCTGTCTAGCTGTCTCCAGACTGTCTGGTGGAATCCACAGCCTGCACCAGCCCTGCTTGTAACTGAGTCTGGAAATTCCTCTTCTGATCCAGCAATCAGTGTTGAACAGTAGTAGCAAGTCTCTGCTCTGCTACTAAACTGTTAAAACAGGGAGCTCTTCCTTTTGAGGTTGTCCCACCTGTTGGCAACTGTAATAGTCCTGAATGTGTTGGCCAAAGTGTTCAGGAGAGAGTTCTTTGTTTCTCCACACAGTGAAACATACTCCTCCCCTCAGTACAGAGTTCTATTGGGTCACTCTCAGCAACTACAGCGTTGATAAATGTCACACTTGGTCTGAAGCTCCTTCTAAACTTCTTTGGTAAGGGGATACATTACAGCAGCATTTAGGAAAGCAAACAATCAGAAGTAATTTAAATGTCCTTTAATAGGTGATTAAAAATTGTGTGTGTGTGTGTGTGTGTGTGTGTGTGTGTGTGCATTCACAAAATGGGATACTATGCAGCTACTAAAAAAGAGATAAGTAAATTCGGACGTGCTGATAAGAAAAGATAACCATGATATATTGTAAGGCTGGAAAAAAAAAGCAAGATACTGAACAAATACATAGTTGCTCTCATTTATGTAAAGTGTGTGCAATATATATTATATAGACATTAAAATCTGAAATAGTCATTAATTATCTGTGAGGGGTATTACAAAAGGACTTTTAATCCTTCATATCATTTAAATTTTTAAACAATCAGGTATTATTGGGAAAAGGGAATAAATATAATTTTATAATATTTTTAAAGGAGAAACAAAAGGAAGTTGTTGATCACTTACTCAAAAACAACTTCCTCTATATCCTGACTGTCTAGGGGTCAGTGCACAGGTCTGCCCAATTTAAACAAACTCCCTCCCCCCTTCTTTATTCTCCTCCCCAAATATATCTATACTTAGAAAAGTATTTTAACATACATTATCTTATTAGATTCCAGTTGTTCACCAGTTTACTTTTATTAGGCAACAAGAGTGTAAAGACCAATTAGAAGAGCACTGCCTGGCAATTGAAAGCCAAAGGCTCTGAACTGAGGCAGACAGGCATTTAAATGGCAGCTCCTCCACCTCCTAGCTGTTCCTAGCTGTGGGACCTCAAGCAAATGATTTCACCCATCTGAGCCTCTAATTCTTCACCTGTAAAATAGAGCTAATCATTTAATGTGAGAATATAATGAAGTTTATATGTAAAATATATAAGCACAGTCCCTTGCAATTTATGAACCTTTAATAAATGCTAGCTATTTGATTTCTATTTAAAAGAGTTAATAAAGTGTTATTTTTTTTAAAAAGAAATCAGCACACATAGAGAGGATAACAAAACTTGAAAAGCCCAAATATCTCCAAATGGCACAAAAATAATAACACGACTACTCTTTCTAAAGGTATTTGTTGTTGAAAGTTTCTTGTATTTCCTTTCAGAGAAAAAAAAATGTTGTTTATATGTTAGTATATCTATCAATCTGTCTTCTATATGTATTTTTAAAAAATTACTTCAAAAGTAATCTGACAATACACACCATTCTGCACGTTGCTTTTTTCACTTACTATATCTTGGTGATTTTTCCAGTTGAGAACATATAGATGTACTTCATGTTTTTTTTTTAACAGCTGAACCATGATTTAGTTAACCAGTTGCCTACTGAAGGACACTGGTTGCTTCTAGTTCCTTACACTGAACATCTTCCACATACATACAGAGGGTGCCAAAAAAAATGTATGCACATTTTTAAAAAGGAAAAAAACTGTATTAAAATTGTAATACCATGAATGACGCTAGCATTCATTTGATTAACGCCATCTTTTGAGCGAACGTCATACTACACATTGCTACCGTAATTCCATTCAACTTCGAAAAGTAATACATAGATAATATCTCTTAAAATGTGTACATTTTTTGGCACCCCTGGTATATCTTTGCTAGTTAATTTTTGGGTGAATTTTCAGTAGCTGAATAATTGAAACAACTGGTACTTGCATTTTAAATTATTCTGGTAAATATTGCCAAGTTATCCTTCAGGAAGATCACTGATTCACATTCCTACCAACACAGTATGATGGTAACTGTTTATCACCTCATCCTAGGTATTACTAATTTTAGTATTTCATAGCTACTGTTACTCACGTTAGGGTATTTTCAGGACTAACAAACGCAGGGTAGTATTATAAAAGGAGTTTGGGCTTCAGAGCCAGACAAGCCTAATATTGCCCTTTGCCAACTAGCCCTCCATTCCCTCATTTGTAAAGTTGGGCATACTAGTGGATCTGGCTTATAGGACTCCTTTGAAGAATAAAAGAGGCACTTCATTCAAAGCACTTAGGCACCCAAACAGTTACTGCTTTATTACCATATGACCCAGCAATCCCTCTCCTGGGTATCTACCCCCAAAATCTGAAAATATTTATCCTTAAAGATATAAGTGCTCCAATGTTCATTGCAGCTTTATTTACAGTGGCCAAGACATGGAAACAACCAAAGTGTCCTTCGATAGATGATTGGATAAAGAAGTTGTGGTGTATATATACAATGGAATACTATTCTGCCATAAGAAAAGATGAAATAGTACCATTTGCGACAACATGGACGGACCTTGAGATTATAATGCTGAGTGAAATAAGTCAGACAGAAAAAGTCAAGAACCATATGATTTCACTGATATGTGGTGTATAAAACTGAAAACAACAAAAGAACAAGAAAAACAAATGAAGAAACAAAAACTCATAGACATAGACAATAGTTTCACGGTTACCAGAGGGTAAGGAGGGAGAGGGGTTGTGGATGAGGGTAAAGGGGAGCCAATATATGGTGATGGAAAGAGAACTGACTCTGGGTGGTGAACACACAACGTGATATATGTAGATATGTGTTACAGAACTGTACACCTGAAATCTATGTAACTTTGCTAACAATTGTCACACCAATAAATTTAAAAAATTTAAAAATAAATAAAAAATAAATGAAACTGCTCAAATAATAACTTTCCACTCCCAAGGCTCAAAGATGGGGGGAGGGTAACTTCTCTAGCGAGTATGACCTTGAGATTCAGAACTTCTGCTTTAATTCTGTGTCAACCTCCACTCCATAGTAATTATTGCTCAGGCAATCATTCTCAAGAACAGCCGATTTTACCGTAGTGTGAAGAAATCTTAGGGTATAAACAATATGCAGAATATAGAAGTTACAGGTACATAATCTTGTTTTATGCAATTAACTTGGCACAAGTTTAAATTGCTAAATAGTTTGTTTCAGGCACCAGTTGTTCACTTCTCTTATCCCTCCCTTCCAGTTCAGGCATCCTTCAGTTTTGAGCCCTGGAACCATAAACTGTTCTGGATAATTTTCCCTCACTTTCACCCTCCAAGTGAGCCCTCTCACCTTCCAGGTCCTGGGGAGAAAAACCGAGCCCTGTTCTTTCCATGCCCCAGTACTTTCCTTCTCTTTTGCTTGAAGTTGCCTTCGAGTTAGTAGAAAGCTGAGTCAGTAGGATCCTCAGTCTTTGCCTACGGAAATCTTCAGCAGGCCATCTTCTCTACTTATTTCAGGCTTTTGGGAGGCCCCTTGATAGCAGATTGTGTTCTTTCCAGTTCCTTCTAGCCTCCAAATCCTGCCTCAAGCTACACCAGCTATTGGCTCTGCATGTCAGTCTCCCTAGGTACACAGAACCAATTTTATACCTTTACCATCTTTACCTCATTATAGAAAAATGTTCCTTGCAAAAAAATATTTTTTTAAAGGAAGTCACCGTTATATTTTAGTGCCTTTCACAAATTTTTTTCTCTGAAGGTAAAAAAATATTTTTAAAACTAAAAGTGGGGTCATATCGTTCTGTAAGCTACTTCTTTCACTGACTGACACTTCATACCAGCATAAAGTATTAAAAGTAGTCATGTACCCCTCATTGTCTGAGTACGCCTTCTCCCCCATACCTTTAGCTTTCCTACAACTCCAATTAGCATATAATCACATTCAACCTTGCCCACTTGGAATCTTCATCCAATCAGTGAAATTTCATGGAAAGGTCTGCTTACCACAGAGGCCACTACCCAAGCCTGGCCAGGCAAACATTCCTACAGAGACACAAAACTCTTATTTTCCAGATGTGACAGCTGAGTTCCTCGGAGCTCAGTGGGTTATTAAATAGAGTGTACCTAAAACAGATCTGAACTCCTTAATCGTTTTCCCTCTCTGTGGGGACAGAGCCAAGAGTGCACTTTCCAGGCTCTCGGCCTCACCTGGAAAGGTGCTGGCTCAAGTAGTAAATGGCCATCAACTGTGATTGGATGGCCATCAGCTGTGGCTAGTTGGCCGTCAGCTGTAACCAGTGAGCCATTGGCCACTAATATAACTGCCGTGGCTACGCTAGCAGCAAATGGGGGCCTAGCAAGAAGATGGTGGCTGAGCTAGCAATAGCGGATTGCAGCTAGCAAGTAAGGTTGGATGCCGGAGAGAAGTGGATGGCAGTTTGCAGATAGTGTGGCTCCTGCTTCCTGTGTCTCCAACCCAGCTGCCAGCAAGAATATAGTGTTATGACTCCCCTATCTATGGCTCCGTGGGTGTTCCTTTTTGGCCTCACCATGTCCTGCATTCTTGTGCGGGGCCGGGGGCTGGGACCCCGAATGCCACCCTGCATGACACTCTCCATTTCATCTTTAATTTCTAAGATAGTTAGGAAAGCATTTTGTAATCTATTAAGTACCAAATAAATTTAAGGACTTAGTATTAATAACCATAATATTTTTTGTTGTTCATTTTTGCATGTTTATTGGCAATTTTAATCCGTTGTATAACCATGCTCTTAATTTACATGGTTTTGAAGTGCCTGGAGGTGTTAAAATACAGATGGCTAGGCCCCAAAGTTCCTGATTCTGTGGTAGGGCAGATAACTTACATTTCTAAGTTCCCAGAAGACACTGCTGCTGCTGCTGGTCCAGGCACCACCTTTTAAGCACCACTGTTATGAAAAGTGGTAGGACTTCCTATTTGGATCTTTCCTGATCAATATTCATTAATTTATGAACTCATTCATTCATTTAACACACACATTGATTTAATTTCTACTCTAGGCCAAGCACTTTGCTAGATAGTGGAAATGGAAAGATGGATAAGACACAGTGCCTGAAGGAGTTCATGGCCTCTTTTGAACAACACAGATAATTAAATCAATATTTACATTACAGTGTGGAAGTGCCATGATAAAGATATGGCCAGGGTGCTCTTGGAGACTCAGGAAGGGCATTAGAAAAAGTTTTTTGGAGGAGGTGATTGGGCCATAGGCAAGGAGATGAGAAGGATTAGTAGGGGTAGAGCCAGATAAGAAAAAGCCTTAGGTAGTAAGCTGAGGGGCTTGACCTTTCTCCTGAAGGCATAGGAGGTCATGGAAGGTGGTTTTATTAATACAAAGGTCGGGCAGTACAGCCTTGAGCAAAAGTAGGGGATTCCGCATCCAAACCCAAGTTCAAATATTGGCTGTGCTGCCTATACACGTATGACCTGGGGCAAGTTATTTAAATTTCTCTAAGCCTCCCTTTCTTCATGTGTAAAGGGAAAAATAACATCTAACTTATTTAGATGTTGTGAAGATTAAGTAAAACAAAGTACCTTTCAGTTTTACGACCCACGTATGAGGGGTATAAAACTGAAAGCAACAAAGGAACAAGACAAACAAACCATGAAGCTAAAACTCACAGACACAGACAACAGTTTAGTGGTTACCACAGGATAAGGGCTGAGGGGGGATGGTGGAAGAGGCTAAAGAATGTCAAATATATGGTGATGGAAGGAGAACTGACTGTGGGTGGTGAACACACAATGGGATTTATAGATGATGTATTATAGAAGTGTACACTTGAAGCCTATGTGATTTTACTAACCAATAACACCCCAATAAATTTCATAAATAATAACAAAGATAAAGTACCTAAATGCCTACCATATGGTAGGTGTTTAACTATGATCAGGTTTGAATTTTAGAAAGTTCAAGACATGGAAGAAATGCTCCTCAGATTATTTCAGATGGAAACTACCAGGCTAGTTCAAATATGACGGTCATATTTGATGTGGTGGCAAGTTACAGACTATATATATATGGCAGGCATTGTGCAAAGGGATTTATACTCGTCATTTCATTGTATTCTTGCAATAACCTTAAGAGTTAAGTGCTATTATTGTTATTTCCAATTTTACAATGATGAGATTAAGGCTCAAAGAAGTTAAGAAACCTGTGCAAAATTGTACAGCTTGTCACTGACAGAGTTTGAATTCAAACTTAGGTCAGTCAGGCCCCAGACCCTAGACTGTATCAACCACCTTGTTTCACAACAAGCAGTTCTGTTTCTTTGGAGTATAGAACAGTGAATGGGGTAGTAAGACAGTGTTAAATAATTTGGGCTTTATTCTCCTGTTTCTCTAACGTTGAGCAAGGCTGCTTGTTCCTACTGATTTTATACTCCCTCTGAGAACATGCCTGCATGACCCACCAGGAACCATTGACCAGGAGCCATTGAAATTGGTTCTTTGGTATGTGCCTCTGATGTTGAAGTTGTCACAATTACCTCCCAAAATGCCCTGGAGCATTTACAAAAGGAACCTCCTTCTCTTGCTACTAGGACCATATTGAATTCCATGGGAGGAGGCAGGGGGTAAGCTTAATTATTTTTAATACTCTTTTACAAATAGCAGTTATCATTTATTGGGCACTTGCTATACGTTGGGAATTCTGTGGAACATGTCAATCCTCACAGCACCTGTAGCAAGTACTATTGTCATCATCCCTAGTTGAGAGATGAGGAAACAGACTCAGTGAGGTTAAGTAACTTACCTAAGATCACACAGCTAGCAGAAGCAGATTCAAGCAGAGAACTGGTGCATTCATTTTTACAAACCTTATCTTTTTAATATTTTGCTTTTCCTCTGTAGCTATAACAGTCCCAAACACAAATGTAATCCTCATGAATGCTTCTACTGCCTATGTGATTTAGTTACCACACAATAGTTCAAACCCTGTTTTTAATGATATGTATGCAAATAATGCCTGTTCCTTCAAAATTATTGCATACCATAAGAAGTCATTCTTTGGCTATTATCAAAAAGTCAAGAAATAAGTGTTAGTGAGGATGCAGAGAAAAGGGAACCCTCGTACACTGTTGGTGGGAATGTAAATTGGCACAGCCACTGTGGAAAACATTACGGAGGTTTCTCAAGAAAATAAAAATGGAACTACCATTTGATACAGGAATCCCACTTCTGGGTATATATATCAAAAGGAAATGAGAAATGAAATCACTACCTCGAAGAGATATCTCCACTCATATCTTCATTGCAACACTATTCACAATAGCCAAGACATGGAAAAAACCTAAGTGTTCATAGATGAATGGATAAAGAAGATGTAATATATAGAGAGATATAGATATAGATGTAGATATGAATATTATCAATCCATGGGAAAAAATGAAATTCTGACCTAACTGGGCCTTCATATGCTCTCAGGAATTCCCCCAGCATGTAACCAAAATTGAGACTGGAAAAAAATTGCATTAAAATTGAATTCTTAGTCATTTAAAAAGACTGGTGTCTGAATGCTTTAAAAGGTTGATATATAAATGTGTGAAATGATGTGAAAACTTAATGTAAAGATTGATATTATTGTTTGCTAAAATAAATCGTTATCTGTTTCAAATTCATGTTAATGTGTGTGTGTGTGTGTGTGTGTATAATTTGGAGCAGCTAGCTGAATATACAGAGTTCTGGCACTAGGTGTCAGCAAAAGATTGAATTAGAATCATCCACTTTTTTCCTTTATTTTCAGTTTATAACAATAAAAATATGCTCAGTGATATAAGTCAGACAGAGAAACACAAATACCATATGATCTCACTTATATGTGGAATCTAAAGAACAGAATAAACGAGCAAACAAAACAGAAATAGACTCAGAAATACAGAGAAAGAACTACCGTGTTTCCCTGAAAATAAGACCAGGTCTTAATATTAAGTTTTGCTCCAAGAGACGCATTAGGGCTTATGTTCAGGGGATGTCATCCTGAAAAATCAGGCTCGGGCTTATTTTCCGGTTAGGTTTTATTTTCGAGAAAACACGGTAATGGTTGCTAGATGGGAGGGGGGTTGGGAGATGCAAGGTGAAAGGATTAGAAAGTACAAATTGGTAGTCACGAAATAGTCACAGGGATGTGAAACACAGTATGGGAAATATAATCAATAATGTTTCATAGATTATGTAGGGTGCCAGACGGGTACAGGACTTATCAGGAGGATCACTTCATAGATTGTGTAAACGCCACTGTGCTGTACACTTGAAGCTGAAGTAGAATAATACTGAATGTGAACTATAATTAAATATATATAGTCACGGAATGTGAAGTACAGTATAGGGAATATAGTCAGTGGTATTGTAATATCTATGTACGATGTCAGAGGGATGGTAGACTTGGTGGTGGGGTTATCACTTTGTGAGGGGTGTAAATGTCTAATCATTATATTGTTTTGTACAGCTGACACTAATATAAAAACATACAATTAAATAAAAAAATAAAAATAATTTCCTGTATTTAAAAAAAGACACAACACCCAGAGTCAGTTCTCCTTCCATCACCATATACACAATGGGATTTATAGATGATGTAATACAGAATTGTACACCTGAAATCTATGTAATTTTACTAACAATTGTCACCCCAATAAATTTAATAAAATAAAATTTTTTAAAAAAAGACACAACATACTTCCTTGTTGCTATGACAGTGTCAGTGAGAGGCTGGTTTGCTGCTGCTCAAAGTGGGCACCTTAAGATCACAATGGCTCAAGGAATTGCAAGCCTTAGTTTGAACTTCAGCTTTGAATGGTCTGGAACTCAATTTTTTGTCACCTGGAAAGCTCAGGGGTTAGAAGTTTGGAGGTGAGTGTGGAGGGGTTAGTCCATTCCTGTGAACCAGTTTCTAACAGTCTAAATAATAAATTATTTTACACAGATAAATCAAATTTTCAACCACCACAGCATTTGTACGAATCAACTCAGTGAATACTCTTCCCATGTGCATAAGATGAACAAAATTAACTTAAAGGATCATTTTGAGAGCCAAGAAAGTTGGCTGATCCTAACAGCATCTCAAACTTACATTTTCGATATTTTGCATATCATTGTTTTTTCTTTTAATCTCTAGAACTTTATTCCCTCCTTGTGTTTCCTATCACAGTAAATGGTACCACTGTCATGCAGCGTGTCATGCGATGTCTCAAATCCCACTCCCTGCACAAGAACGCAGAATATGGTGAGGTGTCGTGCCGGGCGGCCTGCGGGGTCTCTAGTCTCGCTCCCCACACAAGAACGCAGGATATGAGTAGGCCAAAAAGGAACACCCACAGAGCCATAGATGGGGGAGTCATACCACTATAGTCTCACGGGTGGCACTATAGTCTCACTGGAGGCTGGACCTATACGACCTGCAACCTGCTGTCCACTTCTCTGCCTGCCAACCGACTGACTCACTCGACTCCCGACTCACCAGCACAGCTGCGGCAGTTGTATCAGTGGCTAATTGGCTAACTGGTAACAGCTGATGGTCAATTATCCACAGCTGACGGCCATCTACTACCCGAGCCAGCACCTTTCCATGTGAGGCTGAGAGCCTGGAAACTGCTCTCTGGGACTCTGTCCCCACACTGGCCAAAAAGGAACACCCACGGAGCCATAGATAGGGGAGTCATACCACTATATTCTCACTGGCGGCTAGGTTGCAGACACAGGGAGCAGGAGCCACATGATCCCCAACCTGCCGTCCACTTCTTTGTCAACCAACCTGTGGGGACAGAGCCCCAAAGAGTAGTTTACAGGCTCGGCCTCACGTGGAGGGGTGCTGGCTCGGGTAGTGGATGGCCGCCGGCTGTGGCTGATTGGCCATTGGCTGTGGCTGGTTAGCCGATTGGCCGCTGGTATAACTGCTGTGGCTACGGAGGAGAGCCGAAGATTGCCGAGGATTGCCGAGGAGCTGAGGAGAGTCGAGGAGAGTGGAGGAGAATCGTCGGTCGGTCGGTTGGCGGAAAGGCAGACGGCAGGCTGCGCGTCTGGTGGGCCCAGCCTCCAGTGAGACCATAGTGGTATGACTCCCCTACCTATGGCTCCATGGGTGTTCCTTTTTGGCCTCACCATATCCTGCGTTCTTGTGTGGGGAGCGGGAGCAGAGACCCCGCAGGCCGCCCCACCTGAAAAATGGCGCAGCAAGCAGGGTCTAACAACCTCACTTGCAATCCACCGTGATAACTGCAATCGGTGCTGGCTAGCTTAGCCACGTGTGGGGGCAGAGCCCCAGAAAGTAGTTTCCAGGCTCTCGGCCTCACATAGACAGGTGCTGGCTCAGGTAGTAAATGGCCAACTGTGATTGGATGGCCATCAGCTGTGGCTAGTTGGCCGTCAGCTGTAACCAGTGAGCCATTGGCCACCAACATAACTGCTGCGGCTACGGAGGAGAGAAGAATGGGGGCTAGCAAGAAGATGGCGGCTGGGCTGGCAAGCGTGGATGGCGGTTTGCGGACAATGTGGATCCAGCCTCCAGTGAGAGTATAGTGCTGCCAAAGAGAATATAGTGGTATGACTCCCCCATCTATGGCTCTGTGGGTGTTCCTTTTTGGCCTCACCATATCCTGCGTTCTTGTATGGGGAGCGGGAGCAGAGACCTCGCAGGCCGCCCTGCACGACAAATGGCGCAGCGAGCAGGGTCTCCCGCACGACAAATGGCGCAGCGAGCAGGGTATGGTGCCGGCCAAAGCTCCCCGAAGGGCGGTGGAGCAGTTTGTGCGTATGAACACTCAGTCTCAGGAAGACCAGGAGGAGCAGCTGCCGGAGAGCTGGACCCCTGTGGAGGGGTGGGAGGATGTGGACGTTTCTCCCACCAGCACAGGAAAAGCCATGCAGCTGCTGGAGAGATGGAGCCCCGTGGAGAGGTGGAAAGATGTGGACGGTTCCCCAACCAGCACAGGCCAGAGAAAGCAAAGGTCGTTGCAGCCTTGTGGGCCGGGAAGTTCCTGCTCGGGCAACCCGGATGCAGGACTTGTAGTCCCAGGAGGTAACGCTTGCTGAGTCCTCCGTGGGAGATGAGGGTGAGGTCAAGGTCGTCCCTCACCCCCAGGACAGCCCTGGTGAATGACTATGGACTATGGGGAATTGCCTTCCATCCCTAATTTAATGGACCGCTTGACTGTTTGTTTGGGAACTGTTGTTAGTGGAACTGGGGGATATTTGCTTTTGTCTCTTGACTGGCCGCCATTGAGAATATGTAAGCACCTTGATTGTGAGTCGCTATTGTTCCAGCAGGGTACCCTGAGAGGCACAGAGAGAGTGGCAGTGCCCTGAGAGCCCTGGCTGAGTCCAGGAAGTCTGGCTGAGCCCTGAAGATACCCTGGCTGTGCCCAGGAAGTCGGGCTGTTCCCAGAGAGAGAGTGGCAGTGCCCTGAGAGCCCTGGCTGTGTCCAGGAAGTATGGCTGTGCCCACAGAGAGTGGCAGTGCCCTGAGAGCCCTGGCTGAGTCCAGGAAGTCTGGCTGAGCCCTGAAGATACCCTGGCTGTGCCCAGGAAGTCGGGTTGTTTCCAGAGAGAGTGGCAGTGCCCTGAGAGACCTGGCTGAGTCCAGGAAGTTTGGCTGAGCCCTGAAGATACCCTGGCTGTGCCCAGGAAGTCGTGCTGTTCCCAGAGAGAGTGGCAGTGCCCTGAGAGCCCTGGCTGTGTCCAGGAAGTGTGGCTGTGCCCACAGAGAGTGGCAGTGCCCTGAAAGCCCTGGCTGAGTCCAGGAAGTGTGGCTGTGCCCTGAAGATACCCTGGCTGTGCCCAGGAAGTCGGGCTGTTCCCAGAGAGAGTGGCAGTGCCCTGAGAGCCCTGGCTGTGTCCAGGAAGTGTGGCTGTGCCCACAGAGAGTGGCAGTGCCCTGAGAGCCCTGGCTGTGTCCAGGAAGTGTGACTGTGCCCAGAGAGAGTGGCAGTGCCCTGAGAAATCCTAGCTGTGCCCGGGGAAACTAGTGGTACCCTAAGAAGTCCAGGAAGTCTGGCCGTGCCCAGAAGCACTGGTGGTGCCCTGAGAAACCCTGGCTGTGCCCAGAGAGCCTGGCTATGTCCAGGATATTGCATTCACCCCCAGGCTCCTCGCACAGGTCCCCTCGCGGAAGACGCTTGTCGCGCAGATTGTGAGGCGAGAGCCTGTAGGGGTGGAGTGTGGGGACAGAGCCCCAGAAAGTAGTTTACAGGCTCTCGGCCTTACGTGGAGGTGTGCTGGCTCGGGTAGTAGATGGCCGTCAGCTGTGGCTGATTGGCCGTCAGCTGTAGCCAGTTAGCCAATTAGCCGCTAATATAACTGCTGCGGCTACGAAGGAGAGCCGAGGAGAGTGGAGGAGAGTTAAAGAGAGTCATCGGTGGGTTGCAGACAAAACGGACAGCAGGTCGCACGTCCAGTGAACCCAGCCTCCAGTGAGACCGTAGTGGTATGACTCCCCTGCCTATGGCTCCGTGGGTGTTCCTTTTTGGCCTCACCATATCCTGCGTTCTTATGTGGGGAGCGGGACCAGAGACCCTGCAGGCCTCCCCGCACGACACCACGGCAGTTATATCAGTGGCTAATGACTAACCGGTAACAGCTGATAGCCATCTACTACCCAAGCCTTTCCAAGTGAGGACGAGAGCCTGGAAACTGCTCTCTGGGACTCTGTCCCCACACTCCACCCCTACAGGGTCTCGTCTCACAATCTACACGACAAGCATCTTCCATGAGGGGCCCTGTGTCAGGAACCTGGAGGTGAATGCAATATCCTGGGAACAGCCAGCCTTTCTGAACACAGCTAGGGTTCTCAGGGCACCACCAGTGTTTCAGGGCACAGCCAGACTTCCTGGCCACAGCCAAGGTTTCTCATAAATAAGACTGCAGTCTGCACTGGTGTCCACTAGGGCCAAAACCATCTGCACATTAGAAGGGGACCAATGTATGGTCAGTTCCATATGGGGCCTCCGGTCCCCACTTGTCCCCTCTGACTGGGTACCTAGGCCACACCCCTAATAAAGATGAAAGGAGTCGGCCTCAAGCGGCCGCATGAAGTCCTGGAGGGACACGGGTCGCGCTTTCCCAAACTTCTCCTTTAGGCTTCTCCGGAATTGTTGTTCTGGATGCAATTGTTTCCAAAGTTCCAAAAAGAGTGCATTGGGTTGTCGGTCTATTTTTTCCCGATCGACCCCTGCTCCCACGAGATCACACCACCTCTGTGCACGTGTTACTCTCTGAGGCCTGTGACTTCGCCCCTTTACTTTTGAGATGGGCTTTCAGGTCTTAACTTCTCGGACCTCCTGTCTTAACTTCCTTTGCCGCCGGCTTTCAACATCCCCTAGGGTGGCCAGGGCAATTGTAACTTCATGGATCCGCCGCCCCACATAGGGCATAAGAATGGCAACCAAGAATCCAAAAGCACTTGCAGGTGCAGTATCGAAAACCAGACCTCTCATGCTGGTTGTAAACGTTCGTCATCCGGACCCCAAATATTAGGGTTGAACATAGCATGTCTCCTACCCATTTCACAGATGATTTGAGTAAGTTCAGTATATGATTGCCATTTACTCACAGTGTCTGGCAGCTCACCAGCCTCTCCCCATACTGTGCGTACCACAACAGTGAGCCACTCCATTAGAGAGTGATTGCCCTGGTCTTGGGCCAACTTATGGCAATTCTGTAATCTTTATCGCAGGAATGGATTCCCTGTCACGAAGGCGAGCTTTTCCATTTCACCTGGGGACAGAGAATGCTGTCTACCCCCTTGTGGGGACAGAGCAGGGAGTGCAGTTTCCAGGCTCTCGCCCTCACGTGGAAAGGTGCTCACTTGGGTAGTAAATGGCCATCAACTATGATTGGATGGCCATCAGCTGTGGCTAGTTGGCTGTCGGCTGTAACCAGTGATCCACAAGCCACTAATATAACTGCCATGGCTATGCTAGCAGAAAATGGGGGCTAGCCAGGGCGGAGTGTGGATTGCGGATTGCAGAAAGGCAGATTGCAGTTAGCAAGTGAGGTTCGTTGGCAGAGAAGTAGACGGCGGATTGTGAATTGTGTGGCTCCTGCTTCCTGTGTCTCCAACCCAGCCACCAGTGAGACTATAGTGGTATGACTCCCCTACCTATGGCTCCGTGGGTGTTCCTTTTTGGCCTCACCATGTCCTGCATTCTTATGTGGGGAGCAGGACAAGAGACCCCCACATGACACCCTGCATGACACCCCTCATCCCATAAACGTAGTAGCCAAGCCGAGACTGGCTCTCCAGGGCACTGTTGGCACCGCCTCCCCAGCTCCTGCAACTCAGTGGGAGGGTAAGGGGTGTAGGCTGTGAACTCAGTCACAGCTGGGTTGCTGGTAGCAATGCCCCCGGGGCCCAAAGGTTGCTCACGTTTTACCCTTTGCTTAAAGATTGGCCGGGCTTGGGGTTTGGGAGCTACATTGTCTCCACTCGCGTTGTCTGTCTCTGCCTCAGAGTCTCCTCTGTGGGGCTCCTCCTCTAACAGGTGGACCCGATTTTCCAGCGCCGTCTACCAGGACACCTGGTCCCATACCTGGGCTATTTCAGCAAGCGCTTCCTCCAAGTTATGATGCACCATGGTGAGAACCTCGTCCAACCGGAGATCCTGAGCTTCCAGCACCTCCCCACCGGGGCTGCTGGTCCGGTACCTGGGCTGTTTCATTAAGCACCTCCTCCATGTTATGACACAAGGCAGTGAGGAACATCAGCTGTGAGACCGGCTGTAACCTACACCTCCTCCAGCAACCGTTCAGCTAGAAACTGCAGGGCCCTCTCCACACTGGCCAGAGAGCCATCCATGTCCTCCCACCCCTCCTTGGGGGTCCAACTCCTGAGAACAGTGGCTCCTGGGTTCCACACACTGTGTGGGGGCCACACGTCCTCCTGCCCAGATTCAGACGCCTTTCCTACCTGGTCGGAATCTTGCTCACGTGCCAGGTGTCCGAATGGGTAGTGGCTCCAGTGCAAGATGTCCACAACCCTCGAAGCCTACAGCAGCAGCAGGCTACCAAAAAGCAGGTGACACCCGTCACGGCCAGCAGGGTGGTGTGCCATCTGGAGGCTAAAGAGGCCCACCAATTCACCGAGGGGTCATGTTTCTCCCAGGCAGATTGCGTTTCCTGCTCCTGGCACAGCTCCTCACAGGTCTCCCGAAACAGAGCTTTCATACGTATAAACTGCTCCATTACCCCTTAGGGGATTCTGGCCAACAACGTACCATGCTCGCTACGCCATGTGTCGTGCCAGGTATCATGCAGGGTCTCAGCTCCCGCTCCCCGCACAAGAACGCAGGATATAGTGAGGGTAAAAAGGAACACCCACAGAACCATAGATAGGGGAGTCATACCACTATAGTCTCGCTGGCGGCTGGGTTGGAGACACAGGAAGCAGGAGCCACAGTATGCGCAACCTGCCGTCCACTTCTCTGCCAACCAACCTTACTTGCTAACTGCAATCCATCATGCTAACTGCAATCCATGCTTGTTAGCTTAGCCACAGCAGTTATATCAGTGGCTAATGGCTAACCGGTTACAGCTGATGGCAACTAGTCACAGCTGGTGGCCATCTACTACCCGAGCCAGCACCTTTCCAAGTGAGGCCGACAGCCTGGAAACTGCTCTCTGGGACTCTGTCCCCACAACCACTATCACCAGTTATTGAAAATAGAACTTTAGGTATCATCCTTAACTCTTCCTTAATCCTAGCTTCCCATAACCGAACAACTGCCAAGTCCTGCCAATGCTACCTCCTTAGTGTTTCTTACATCTATCTGATGCTATGTCTGCTCTAGTGTGTAGAGAGATTTGAGAAACTTTAGTGTGGCATCTTTCCTAAACTTTGTAATAGCCTCCTAAATGGTTTGTAGGTCTCCAATCCTTCCTTCAAACTTCCACCAGTGTCGTTCAAGGAAGTCTGTTTGAAGGAAGTCTGACTACATCTTTCTGCTGACTTCAGTGACTCCTTATCAAGATAAAGTGCAAACTCATATGCATAGAATATAAGGTTTTCTATAATCTTATCATTGCTTTCCTTCTAAGTACATCTCCCACCTTCACACACTTTACGTTCAAGTATAGCTAAACTCATCATAGTTTTAGTAAATTTACACCCATTCTCATGGCTTTAAACACTACCTTATATACTGCAGACTCCCAAATGTACATGTACAGTCTAGATCACTTCCCTCAGCTCTAGATTAATACTTTATAGTTCTACGTGTCTATATTCATACATCTCAGATTTAACATGCCAATACTGACCTTGTGTCGGGACAGAGCCCCAGAGAGCAGTTTCCAGGCTCTTGGCCTCACATAGAAAGGTGCTGGCTCAGGTAGTAGATGGTTATCAGCTGTGACTAGTTGGCCATCGGCTGTTACCGGTTAGCCATTAGCCACTGATATAACTGCCGTGGCTAAGCTAGCAAGGTGGTGATTTAGTGGTATGGCGTGGTGGTGTGGCGTCCTGGCATGGCGTGGTGTGGCGGAGTGTAGATTATGGATTGCAGAGAGGCAGATTGCAGCTAGCAAGTGAGGTTGGTTGGCAGAGACAAGTGGACGGTGCTTTGTGGATCGTGTGGCTCCTGCCTCCTGTGTTTCCAATCCAGCCGCAAGTGAGACTATAGTGGTATGACTCCCCTATCTATGGCTCCGCGAATGTTCCTTTTTGGTCTCACCATATCCTGTGTTCCTATGTGGGGAGTGGGGCCAGAGATCCCACATGACACCCCTCATGACATATGGCACAGCGAGCAGGGTATGGTGCCAGCCAAAACTTTCCAAAGGATGGTGGAGCAGTTTGTGCATGTGAAAGCTCAGCTTTGGAAAGCCCGTGAGGAGCGGCACCGGGAACAGGAGGCACGGTCTGCCTGGGAGACTCAAGCCTCCAGATGGCAACCACCCTCTTGGCCATGGAAGGCGTTGCCTTCCTTTTGGTGATCTGCTGCTATTGTAGGCTCCAAGGATTGTGGACATCTTACACCGAGGCCACCACCCACTCGGACACCTGGAGCAGCGAGCAAGATTCCACCAGGTAGAAATGGCATCTGACTTTGGACAGGAGAACAGATGGCCCCCACACAGTGTGTGGTGCCCGGTGGCCACTGTTCTCAGGAGTTGGACCCCTGAGGAGGGGTGGGAGGACATGGATGGCTCTCCAGCCATCATGGAGAGGGCCCTGCAGGTTCTAGCTGAGCGGTTGCCAGAGGAGGCAAAGGCTACAGCCAGCCACATGGGCTGGATGTTCCTCACGGCCTTGAGTCTCAACACGGAAAATGCGCTTAATGAAATGACCCAGGTGCCGGACGACGTGTCCCGGTTGGAAGCGCTGGAAGCTCGGGTCCATCTGTTAGAAAAGGGGCCCCACAGTGGAGACTCTGAGGCAGAGGTGGAGGAGGCGATTGGAGACAATGTATCTCCCAAACCCCAAGCCCAGCCAATCTTTAAGCAAAAGGTAAGACGTGAGCAACATTTGGGCCCGGGGGGCATTGCTGCCAGCAACACAGTTGTGACTGAGTTCACTACCTACACCCCTTACACTCCCACTGAGTTGCAGGAGCTAGGGAGGCAGTACAGACAGTGCCCTGGAGAGCCAGTCTCGGCTTGGCTACTACGTTTATGGGATGAGGGAGAAGACAACATTCTCTGCTCCCCAGGCGAGATGGAAAAGCTAGCCTTCGTGACAGTGCATCCATCCCTGCGACAAAGGTTACAGAACTGCCATAGGTTGGCCCACAACCAGGACAACCATTCTCTAATGCAGTGGCTCACTGCTGCGGTACGCACAGTATGGGGACAGGCTGGCAAGCTGCCAGACACTATGAGTCAATGGCAGTCATATACAGAACTTACGCAAATAATCCATGAAATGGGTATGAGACATGCTATTTTCAACCCTAATATGCAGGGCCTGGATGACGAGCTTTTTACAGCCAACATGAGAGATCTGGCTTTGGATACTTCACCTGTGAGTGCTTTTGGATCCTTGGTTGCCATTCTTACACCCTATGTGGGGCGGCATATCCATGAAGTTACGTTGCCATGGCCACCCTAGGGGATGTTGAAAGTCAGCTGCAAAGGAAGTTAAGACAGGAGGTCCGAGAAGTTGAGACCTGGAAGCCCAAATCAGAAGTAAGGGGGCAAGATTGTGGGATTCAGAGAGTAACACACGCACAGATGTGGCATGATCTCGTGGCAGCAGGGGTTGATTGGGAAAAAATAGACCGACGACCCAATGCACTCTTGTTGGAACTTTGGAAACAGTTGGATCCGGAACAGCAACTCCGGCGAAGCCTAAAGGAGAAGTCTGGGAAAGCATGACTCATGTCCCTCCAGGACTTCATGTGGTCACTTGAGACCGATTACTTTTAGCTTGATTAGGGGTGGGGCCAGGGTACCCGGTCAGAGGGGACGAGCAGGGACCAGAGGCCCCACGTGGAACTGTCCATACATTGGTCCCCTTCGAATGTGCAGAGGGTTTTGGCTCTAGTTGACACTGGCGCCGACTGCAGTCTCGTTTATGGGAACCCAGAACTGTTCCCTGGACCAGCAATCTGCATTGATGGCTATGGGGGAAAGACTGTGACTGTAAAAGCCATTTCCTTACCAGTGGGCATAGGGAGGCTTCCCCCCCATACCTACAAGGTGTATGTCTCCCCTGTTCCGGAGTATATTCTAGGAGTGGACGTGCTACATGGCCTCTGTTTACAGATCTCGGTGGGAGAGTTCCGTCTCCGAATCCAGGTGGTGAAAGCAGTGACACGCAGGCATGCTCGCCACCCTCCTCAAGTGTTGCCGCAGCCCTGGTGCGTGGTTACAGTGCGACAGTACCGCTTGCCAGGAGGGCAGGAGGAGATTGGTCATACAATATTGGAATTGGAGAAGTCACGTATATTGAGGCCGACACACAGTCCCTTTAACTCCCCAGTATGGCCTGTCAAGAAGCCAGATGGGACCTGGCAAATGACTATGGACAATAAGGAGTTAAATAAGGTGACGCCACCTTTGCACGCTGCAGTGCCTTCAATTCACGATTTGATGGATCGTCTGACTGTCCGCCTGGGGACATATCACTATGTAGTGGACTTGGCCAATGCTTTTTTCTCCATTGACATTGCACCCGAGTGTCAAGAGCAGTTTGCTTTTACTTGGGATGGGTGGCAGTGGACTTTTCAAGTCCTTCCGCAAGGATACTTGCACAGCCCCACTATCTGCCATAGGCTTGTAGCCCAGGATTTGGCACAGTGGGATCACCCATCCTCTGTGGCCTTGTTTCATTATGTCGATGATATTTTGCTAACATCTGATTCTTTTTCAGATTTAGAGCAAGCAGCTCCTTCTCTTCTCTGCCACCTGAAGTCACGTGGCTGGATGGTGAATGAGGAAAAGGTCCAAGGCCTTCACTTATCTGTCAAGTTTTTGAGTGTTGTGTAGTCGGGTAAGACAAAGGTCATACCTGACGCTATTATTGACAAAATACAAGCCTTTACCGGCCGACCAAGGTCTCCCAACTGCAGACGTATTTGGGTCTGCTACGATATTGGTGGGCGTTTGTACCCCATTTGGCACAAATGGCAAGGCCCTTGTACAATATGATAAAAAAGGAGGCCTCATGGGATTGGACAGAGGCTATAGAGCAAGTCTTTGTTGCCACAAAATGGGCAGTGCAGCAGGCACAGGCTCTGCAAGTAGTAGACCCTGGTCACCCATTCGAACTTGATGTTCACGTAACCCAAGAGGGGTACGGTTGGGGCCTCTGGCAATGGCAGGAGCATCTCTGGTTGCCAATGGGATTTTGGTCCCAATTGTGGAAAGGAGCAGAGGTCCGCTACTCTCTAATAGAGAAACAGCTGTACGCAGCCCTAGTGGCCACAGAAGCCATCACAGGAAAGGCACTGGTGTTGATTCAAACAACCTATCCTGTCCAGGGGTGGATCCGTACATGGACCCAGGGACCCAAAACAAGGGTGGCACAGAACACCACCCTCGTCAAGTGGGGTGCCTACTTGGAGTAACGTAGCAGCCTTAGTTCAGGCCCTTTGAGCAGAGCTACAACAGGTCCTGGGGCCTGTGGAGCTTGTAGCCCAGGCTGAGCCAAGTGCTCTGCCTAGAGGGGAGGACTTGGAGCCCTCGCCCTACAAAGAAGGACAGTCCCCAGTACCTGAGGATGCCTGGTTTACCAATGATTGTAGCTGAGGAGCTGCAGCCGTTTGGATGGCTATTGGTGTGCAGCCCAAAACAGACACCATTTGGTTTGATACTAAGCAGGCCAGAGTAGCCAGTGGGCTGAGCTATGGGCTGTGTGGATGATAATCAGCCACGAGCCCAGGCCCCTAATTATTTGTACTGACAGATGGGCGGTGTTCCGGGGGCTAACGTTGTGGCTCCCTACATGGAAACACCAAAACTTATTGATAGGAAACTGTCCACTCTGGGGTCAAGCCATGTGGCAGGATCTCTGGGACCTAGGACAAAGAAAGGAGGTGACCCTAATGCATGTCACAGGCCACTCCCCGTTAGTGTCCCCAGGTAATGATGAAGCAGATGCCCTAGCACGGGTCCGATGGTTAGAACTGGCTCCTGCCACTGATGTGGCCCATTGGCTGCATAGGAAATTGCAGCACACTGGAAGCCGAACCATGTGGCAGGTGAGCAGACGCTGGGGTCTGCCTTTGAAATAGCAGGAGATAGCAGATGCCTGCTATGATTGTGCCGTCTGTGCCCAGGACAGCCCCCAAAGGCGGAGGCTTCCCTGGGAGACACAGCAGATTATGTGAGGGAGGGTGCCTCCCACTTGCTGGCAAGTGGATTACATTGGACCTCTGCCTAAGGCCCGCAATGCGATGTATGCATTCATAGCAGTGGACACTGCTACGGGGTTGATGTTTGCTTGGCCATGTCTGGCTGCGGATCAGCGGCATACAGTGGTTGCTCTTACACGGCTGTGCTCCCTTTATGGGCGCCCCCAAGTCATTGAAAGTGACAGGGGTACCCATTTTATGGGGCAAGAAGTGCAGCTGGGTTGCCAGGATGGACGTACAATGGTTGTTTCATACCCTGTATAACCCACAAGCAGCTGGCATGATTGAACGCTACAATGGCCTTTTGAAGCAAGGCCTCCAGGTGTCAAAACACCCTCCCAGGATGCGTGACTGGGCCTGGCGTCTATGGGACATCCTGAGAGTCCTGAATGAGAGACCACGGAAGGGAGGGCCCGCACCAGTAGAAGCTCTGCTACATAGGCCGGCCACTCCCATTCAATTACAAGTTACCACCAGTGAGACTCTGTTAAAACCAGGCTACGGCAGAAATGGAAACATTTTGCTGCCAGCACCCACATGCTTGAAAGCAGGGGAACGGCAGCAATGGACTTGGCCCTGGCAATTCAAAGCCCCCACTGTCTGTGGTTGGGCCTGATTGCCCCATGGGGGGCTGGTTTGACTCATGATTTGCAAGTGACGCCAGGGGTGGTGGCTGAGTGGCCACCGCAAGTGACTGTGGTATACTGAGGTCCCGATACTGGGATGATTTTGCGGGGAACCTATGTGCTCTCACTATGGCCTACTATGGGGTCCCCTGTTCTGTTACATATTGAAACTACGCAAGGGACCCCAAGCACTGCCATAAAGGTCTGGTACCACAAACCGGGAAAGGTGCCAGTGGCAGCAACCCTCCTTTCCCAGAACAAATAGCTAGCATGCATCCTCCCAGATGGAAGGGATTTGCCATTGTTGGTTCCTAAGACTACTATTTCTTTCCAGCCGTAGGTGTCTGTAGACTAATATGGCACAGAGACCCTCACGGAAGACGCTTGACATGTAAATTGTGAGGCGAGACCCTGTAGGGGTGGAGTGTGGGGACAGAGCTGCAGAGAGCAGTTTCCAGGCTCTTGGCCTCACATAGAAAGGTGCTGGCTCAGATAGTAGATGGTTATCAGCTGTGACTAGTTGGCCATCGGCTGTTACCAATTAGCCATTAGCCACTGATATAACTGCTGTGGCTAAGCTAGCAAGGTGGTAGTGTAGTGGTGTAGTGTGGTGGTGTAGTGTCCTGGCCTGGCCTGGCGTGGTGTGGCGGAGTGTGGATTACAGATTGCAGAGAGACAGATTGCAGCTAGCAAGTGAGGTTGGTTGGCAGAGACAAGTGGATCGTGTGGCTCCTGCCTCCTGTGTCTCCAACCCAGCCGCAAGTGAGACTATAGTGGTATGACTCCCCTATCTATGGCTCCATGGGTGTTCCTTTTTGGCCTCACCATATCCTGTGTTCTTATGTGGGGAGCAGGACCAGAGACCCCACATGACACCCCGCATGACACTTGCTATCCCCCTCTCCTAAAAAAAAGAAAAGAAAAGAAACCCATGCTCCTCCTGCACTCTTTTTTTTTTAAATTTTTATTGGGGAATATTGAGGAACAGTGTGTTTTTCCAGGACCCATCAGCTCCAAGTCAAGTCGTTGTTTTCAATCTAGTTGTGGAGGGAGCAGCTCACTGGCCCATGTGGGAATTGAACCGGTGACATTGGTGTTATGAGCACTGTGCTCTAATCAACTGAGCTAACTGGCCATCCCATGCTGCACTCTTGAAAATCTCAGTAAATCAGTAAATGGCAATTCCAGCTTTCCAGCTTCTCAGACCAAACTCTTGCATTCATCCTTGAGCCTTCTGTTTCTCTCATGCTGTATCCAATCCATCTGGAGAAACCGAAGGTCTTAACTGTCATAATTTAATTGACCCTTGGGTTTGAACTGCACAGGTCCAATTATATGTGTATTTTTCTTCAATAAATACCTATACTGTTTTCAATCTGTGGTTGGGAGTCCATGGGTGCAGAGGGCTAACTGTATGTGCATTGATCTATGCCATTTTGATAGGATAGGTAGAAAGGCAGAAATGAGCAAGAGAAGGAAGAAACTAGCTCCGATTAGGAGGCCCCTTGCAGCTGTTCCTACTTGGGTCAAGGCCTCTTGCAGCTGCTGTCACTTGGGACACAAATACCTTGCTTGCTCAGCAAGATATTGAGAGCAAGATATGTCATTAGAAAAAGGAAAAATTCTGGAGAGGAAGAGAAGCCATCCTGCTTATCAGAATACACATCCTGCTTCTCAGGACCATTTTTAATGAGCTTCTCAAATAAATCATGGGAAATTAACAGGTTCACACGTACACCCCAAGAAAAAACCTTGAAAACCAGAGGGGAGGACAGGACACCTCAGCAGAGAGAGAGGAAGATGATAGAGAGGGCGGGGGAAGGCAATTCTACACATAGAGATAAAAGTCCTCATACAGTATAAGGAGAGGCTGCTTTCCTCTCCTGGGTCAGCCAGCTCCATGTCCCAGAGTGTACTTGCTTTTACTAATAAACTTCTTGCTGTACTATGTTGCACAATCTCTGTCTCTTGACTGATTTCTTCTTTTAAGAAGACAAGAATTGAGGTACAAATGTCATTCCCAGCAACTATTTTATATAGGGGACCTTAACATGCACAGATTTGGGTATCCGAGGGATGGTCCTGAAACCAATCCCCCACAGATACGGAGGAACAATTTAAGTTTTGGGGGAGGCAAAACTTATACTTTATTTTCAACTCGATTAGGGAGTTAGGCACTCCCTATCCCCCGCGTTGTTCAAGAATCAACTGTATGACCAAAATTTGATCACTTCTTACCACCTCCACTGCAGTGAATCTCGTCCAAACAACCATTTTCACTTTCCTGGATTATTGTTATATTCTCCTAACTTCTTGCTGCTGCTACACTTACTCCCTGTTCAGTGTCTTTTTCAGCACAGTAGCCAGAGTAATTCTGTTATAGCCACAAAATCCTCCAGTGGTTTCCCACGCTCAAAGTAAAGTCAGAGTCCTTAAAATTTTCTTGAAGACCCTACATGAGCTGGCTCCTCTAAGGTGATAGGCACAATCTAGCACCAGCCTTTGCATTTGCTGTGCCATCTGTCTGGAAATTTCTTTCCCTAGATGCACACAGCTCCCTTCCTTTTTTTAGGTCTTTTACTCAAAAGCTGCTTCTGCAGTGAGGTTACTCTATATAAAATTGCAATCCCTCAATACAATGCCTTTACTCCCTCTTGTTTCATTTTTGTTATTGTTTTCAATAGCATTTATCCTCTTCTAATATACTATATGCTTTAACTAGGCATTTTATTTTATTTATTTCCCTTATTGGAATGTAAGCTCCATGAGGTCAGGGATTTTTGTCAGTTTTGTTCACTGCATATCCCAGTGCCTAAAATAGTGCCTGCAGCATAGTGTTAAATAGTGATGAATTGATTAAACTACTTATGCTATTCTGCACATATGATTTTTTTCCCATGTGCCTCTCTTTATATTATTACCTTTGTCCAGAAGGCGTTTTCCTCTCTTCCTTTTTTTCCCTATGGATTTGTCAGACTCTTTTTTTAAAAAACAGGTTTATTGGGATATAATTCACATACCATATATTTCACCCATTAAAGCATACAATTCAATGGTATTTACTATATTCACAGAGTTGTACAACTATCCCCACCATCAATTTTAGAACATTTTCATCACCTGAAAAAGAAACCTTTTAGCTACTGCCCCACTGTCCCCCATTTTCCCCAGCCTAAGCAACCACTAATCTACTTTATGTCTCTATAGATTTGCCTATTCTGGGCATTTCATATATATAGAATCATATAATACGTGGTATTTTGTTATTGGCTTCTTTCACTTAGCATAATGTTTTCAATGCAGTAGCATGTATCAGTACTTCTTTCCTCTTCGTGGCCAAATAATATTCTATTATATTGATATACCACATTTTGTTTATCCATTCATAACTTAATGGACATTTTGATTGTTTCTACCTTTTCAGTATTATGAATAACGCTGCTATAAACGTTTGTGTTCATGTTTTTGTGTGGACATATATTTTCATTTCTCTTGAATATATACATAAGAGTAGAATTGCTGTCATATGGTCACTCTAGGTTTAACTATTTAAGAAACTACTAGACTGTTTTCCAAGTGGCTGTACCATTTTACCTTCCCACCAGTAGTGTATAAATGTTTCTCTTCATCCTCTCCAACATTTAACATTGTCTGACTTTGTTCATTCTAGCCATCCTAGCAGGTGTGACATGGTATCTTGTTGTCATTTTGATTTGCATTTCCCTGATGACTAAAGACATTGCGCATCTTTCCATGTGCTTATTAGTCATTTGTATATCTTCTTTGGAGAAATGTCTATTGAAATCCTTTTTCTATTTTCAAATTAGATTATTGGTCTTTTTATTATTGAGTTGTTAAGAGTTCTTTATAAATTCTAAATACAAGTTTCTTAACAGACATGATTTGCAAATGTGATCTCTCATATTATTAAGAGTTGTAGGTAAGAAAAGATGATATAGGAACATTTGTGACAACATGGATGGATCTTGAGAGTGTAATGCTGAGCGAAATAAGTCAGACAGAAAAAGCAGAGAACCATGTGATTTCACTGATATGTGGTATATAAACCAAAAACAACAAAAGAACAAGACAAACAAATGAGAAACAGAAACGCATAGACACAGACAATGGTTTGGTGGTTGCCAGAGTGTAAGGGGGGTGGAGGGTGGGGGGTGGGAGATGAGGGTAAGGGGGATCGAATATATGGTGATGGAAGGAGAACTGACTCTGGGTGATGAACACACAATGGGATTTATAGATGATGTAATACAGAATTGTACACCTGAAATCTATGTAATTTTACTAACAATTGTCACCCCAATAAATTTAATAAAAAGAAAAGAGTTGTAGGTTGTCTTTCCACTTTATTGATAGGTTCTTTTGAATAACAAAAGTTTTTTTTTATTTTGATTAAGTTCAATTTATCTATTTTTTGTTTGGTTGCTTGTGCTTTTGGTGTCATACCTAAGAATGCTTTGCCAAATCATGGTCATGAAAATTTATCTTATTTTTTCTTCAAAGAGTTTTATAGTTGTCACAACATGGATGGATTTTGAGAGAGTAATGCTGAGCGAAATAAGTCAGACAGGAAAAGCAGAGAACCATGTGATTTCACTGATATGTGGTATATAAACCAAAAACAACAAAAGAACAAGACAAACAAATGAGAAACAGAAACGCATAGACACAGACAATGGTTTGGTGGTTGCCAGAGTGTAAGGGGGGTGGAGGGTGGGGGGTGGGAGATGAGGGTAAGGGGGATCGAATATATGGTGATGGAAGGAGAACTGACTCTGGGTGATGAACACACAATGGGATTTATAGATGATGTAATACAGAATTGTACACCTGAAATCTATGTAATTTTACTAACAATTGTCACCCCAATAAATTTAATTTTAAAAAAAGAGTTTTATAGTTTTAGCTCTTCCAATTAGGTCTTTGATCCATTTTGAGTAAATTTTTATATGGTATGTGTCAAAGATCCAATTTCATTCTTTTGCATGTGGCTTACTGGTTGTTCCAACACCATTTGTTGAAAAGACTGAAACATAATCCTAATGGCCTGTTTGCTACAAAAGATATTATATATTCCATAGTCCAATGGTTCTCAAAGTGTGGTCCCCATAGCAGTAGCGTTACTTGTTATAAATGCAAAGTCTCAGGTCCCACTGCAGACCTACCAAATCAGAAACTCAGGGATTGGCCCAACAAACTGTATTTTAATTCTGATGCAGGATCAAGTTTGAGGACCATGGCCAATCAAATCAACTGATGAAGCACATGTACTTAATGGGTATCTGTTTTATGGATCATCTCTATTTCTTCCTTACACTTGGTCAGCCACCAAGTCCTAATGATTCTTTCTCTTAAATATTTCCTGCATCCATTTGCCACTACCTCTTCTGATTCTCAGCCTCACTGTCTTAATTAAGTTTCTTATCACCTCACATTACAAGAGCCTCCTTATTCTCCTTTCTACCTCTAACATTGTCCCTTTTAGGTCAACTCCAGATTCCTAGACTATTGTTCTGAAAAACTACTTTGTACATGTAAGTCAGTGCCCTACTCAAAAATAAGTGACAATGGTCTCATTGCTTCCAAGATGAAGCATACATTCTTCAATTGGGCATTCAAAGATCGCCTTAATTTTGTTGCAAAGTGACTTTAAAACATTTTTCATTTATAAATCATCAACAAGAATACCCCATATATCTAGGTAATTCCTTACATGTACCATAAGAATTTGTGCCTCTGTACTTTTTCAACTCCTCCTACACCATACACACCACCTCTCCCATTTAACCCCAACTTATCCCCTAGTTTTTAGCTTAGATGTCTTCTCTTTTATGATGACTTCCTGGGTGCTTCAGAAAAGGTAAGGTGCCCCAACTCTGTGGTCCCAAAAAATACTGTACTTCCACACTGTATTTAATTGTGTGTTTGTCTGTCTCCTCCACTAATGTGCAAAGGCCCTGATGGCAGGAACCTTGTCCACTAACTCAACAAATGTTTATTTAACATTGCTCTGTGCCAAGCATGAATCCCCAGCACCTAGGAAGTGCTCAGTACAATTTTTAATGGATTAACATGAGGTTCCTCTCTTTTTCATGCTTGCCCCTCCAGCCACATATTGCTCTGTAAACCGTGAGTTGGGCAGGAAGGTGACATTTTGGACACTTAAGATGACACCCAAGTGAAAGTAAGTGGTATAAAAAAATACAAGAGCCATGGACCTAATGGCAAAAAGGAAAGGAATTTGTAGTCATCGATTACAATGTGCCAGGTATCTTATTGGAAATAAGTTCTTTATTTTCTCTGTTTCTATTATGTGAATTTGCAAACAAAAATTAAATATGTGCAAGTAAAGAGAATTTAGCTTTAAAAAGCAAATCTTTTGGGCACATATTTGTGTGTCAAAGGATGGCTGTGTCAGAAAAGATAACCATTTCATAATAAGATTGGGAACAGTTCTTTGGGGTATGAACTTGTTTCCACTATTCATAATTTATAGGTAGATTATAAATCCCCCCGCCTGTTACCCTACTCTCTCCCCTCTGTCTAACCCTCATTAATTAATGACATCAATTAGGAATGCTTCTGACTTAGGAAAAGGTAACAGATAGTAAAAATGGGGATTCCAAAAGGACTGGAAAGTTCAGCCTCCTTCAGAGTGATTAGAAAAGACTGGACTATGAACAGGTTTCCAGATTCATTTAAGGTCAAGGTAAAAGTTTCCAAACTAGAGGCTGTGGATCCCTTAGGGGTTTGCAAATCTGTACAAAAAACAAACACTGCCTGTACACAATGAATACATCTATTTTTTATTTATAAAACAATTGTACATACAAACAATGTTTTAAATTTATGTAGATATTATGGTGATGAACAAAATATGAATTCATGTATTTTTACAAATAAATTTTAGTTTTTTTCTTATTGCTAAAGCAATACATGTTAATTGTAGAAAATTGTAAACTTCAAAAGGAAGAACATAAAGTTCATCTGAAATCCTACCACCCAGAGGTAACCACAGTAAGATATTTTTAAACTTATTTTAGAATAGATTTTGTTTTACGGAAACATTGTGAAGATAGTACAGAGAGTTTCCATACAACACACACTCCATTTCCCCTATTACTCACATTTTACATTAGTATGTTACATTTGTTATAATTAATGAGTCAATATTGATTATTATTAATGGCAGTTCATATTTTATTCAAATTTCCTTAGTTTTTACCTAATGTTCCTTTTCGGTTCCAAGATCTCATCCATTATATTTAGTTACCATATTAGATTTAGTTATATTTCCTTAAGGTCATTTTAGCCATGACAGTTTCTCAGGCTTTCTTTGTTTTTGATGGCATTGAGAGTTTTGAGTGCTAGTCAGGTGTTTGTAGAATGTCCCTCAGTGGGATTTGCTTGATGTTTTTCTCATGATCAAACTGGGGTTATGGGATTTGGGAATAAAAACTACAGAGGTAAAGTGCCATTCTGTTTCTTTTTTTTAAAGATTTTATTGGGTAAGGGGGGAAGGGGTACAGGACTTTATTGGGGAACAGTGTACTTCCAGGACTTTTTTCCAAGTCAAGTTGTTGTCCTTTCAATCTTAGTGGTGGAGGTTGCTGTTCAGCTTCAAGTTGTCTTTTTAATCTTAGTTGTGGAGGGCGCAGCTCAGCTCCAGGTCCAGTTGCCATTGCTAGTTGCAGGGGGCACAGCCCACCATCCCTTGCGGGAGTTGAACCGGCAACCTTGTGGTTGAGAGGACATGCTCCAACCAACTGAGCAATCCGGGAGCTGAGCGGCAGCTCAGCTCAAGGTGCAGTGTTCACTCTTAGTTGCAGGGGGCGCTGTCCGCCATGCCTAGTGGGACTCCAGGAATTGAACTGTCAACCTTGTGGTTGAGAGCCCACTGGCCCATGTGGGAATTGAACCAGCAGCCTTCGGAGTTAGGAACATGGAGCTCTAACCGCCTGAGCCACTGGGCCGACCCCTAAAGTGCCATTCTTATCATTCCATATCAAGGGTAATACATATATTCTCTTGCTTTGTTTCTTTGAATGCCTATCATGAAATCCTTCCATGTCATTAATAGCAGTATATGAATATAAGTTCATTTTTAAAATTTTAATAGCTTCAAAGGAGTATTTTGTGTCCATGTTTTTCTCCAAAAGATGGATTCCCTGTATCCAATTCCTATCATGTGGAGGACAGTGCAATTTGTTTACATTATACAGGTGTTCTAATTGAAGATTTTTCTTTTTGTACCCTGGTGTTGCACATTGAGGGCTCTTGGTTGGGTTAGACTTTGTGAGCTATTTTCATGCACTCATTGAAGTTTCCTTCGAGTCAGTGAGATATGAGAAGGTAAAAGAAAAATATAGAGGATAGACTAAGTAGGAAATTAAGAAAAAACACCTTTTAACCTTTTAGCTGAAGGGGGAGAATCCAATTCAAATTGTATCAGAATTGACAGTATCAGAATTGACAGTCTCTAAATACTCTGTTTTTGCTAAACTACAGCATATTTCCATGAGCTAAGAGACAAGGGATATGGAAGATTTGTGGCAGTTGATAGTTGTGTCATTTAGAAATGACCCTAAACAACTAGCTAATTTGTACCTCAGTGTAACATTTTATTAAATACTAAAATTTAGTTCTTCTGTTTGGATGTTTGCCTAACATAATCATAATATAATCATATCATTTAAACCAATCACATCAATGTAGTTGAACACAACTTCATATTTTGGGTGTTATGGACAATTGGATGATATTTACTTACTATTCCATATGGGCCGAAGGTAGTCTAACTGCATTATTTGTTTATTTTTAGATCTGCTTATATTGATCTAAACAAATACATCATTAATATTTGCTAACATTATTATTTAAATAAAGTGAAATTAGGTGTGTATTATTATGAATAATATGGTTTCTTTTGTTAAGTATTTGAGACTGACTACTGGGGGGTTATAGTAGGGATTCTACTGATTTTTGCCTACACATCAAGAAAAGTACACATGTAATATTACGCTAGGAAATGAGTGACGAGGGCTCAGACTGGTACCATTATACCAAAGTTTAATGTATTTGCAGCACTAAATCAGAGGTCAGAGGAGTTACAGAAACAAGACTGCCAACCCATATAAGATATATAAGATGTCCAAAGTTCATTAAAAAAATAAGCAACAAGGAAATCTTTTTTTTTTAATTTAATTTTATTAAATTTATTGGGGTGACAATTGTTAGTAAAATTACATAGATTTCAGGTGTACAATTCTGTATTACATCATCTATAAGAGCGAAACAAGTCAGACAGAAAAAGCAGAGAACCATGTGATTTCACTGATATGTGGTATATAAAGCAACAAGGAAATCTTAGTTTATTCTTTTAAGGGTGGTATGCTGGCTACTGCAGGAGACTTGGAAGAAGGTCTGGGTTTGCAAGCCTGCTCCTAAACTAGTACACCAACTCCCTGTATAATCCAGACCCATCACTTCCTCTCTGAGTTTCAATCTCCTAAGGCTCTTTCTTGGTCTAATAGTCTATGAATCTGAGGGGGGAAAAAAGGGGTCCTATAATAAAACTGACAAGTCCAGTGACAGAAAGTAACCTCACAGGGTGATCTGATGATAATTTCCTAACTGTGTAGGTTATAGTGGGTAGTCACGTCCCAGGCATATGACTTTTTTAGTAAAATGTTTCTCTTTGCCTTAAGCAAGCCATGTCCACTGTTCTTGTGTACCAAGTTTAACACACACCATTGAAAATCCAGAGTGATCCTCTTTTTCAGACCCTTTGGAGGCTGTAACTACCCTCAAGGGCACACAGAATCTTGTTGACTATCCTATAATCCAATCCCCACCTTGTTTTTTCCCACCTTCATTTAATGTTCCTTACCTTCCCTCCTTAATTCCAAATGCATAAAAGAAACTGCAAAACTTGTTCTCCAGAGCATTTGAGATCTTACTTCCTGGCAATTGTCATCATTTTGGCTCAAATAAATTCTTATAAAAATTTTCTGCAGGTTTGGATGTTTCATTTTTTTAAAATTCGTTTTTTAAATTTATTGGGGTGACACTTGTTAGTAAAATTACATAGATTTCAGGTGTACAATTCTGTATTGGATGTTTCTTACATTGACAAATTTATGATTCTCCTTGGTGAGAGGTACTATGCTAGGTACTTTGCGGGAACCAAAGTTGTATAAGACACCTTCCATGTTCTTCAAATCAACATAAGGAGTTCAATGGTTCCACAAACATTTAGCAAACATTTGCCACTAGGGCTCAAGAAGGCTTCGAGTACTGAGGTAGAGATAGAACACATAAGCACAGTGACACAATTCCAACAATGAAACAAGGCTATGTCATTTGTTTTAGCTTCAACTCCATTTAGGCTCCTCCAAATATCTACCTATACACTGCTAATATGAAGTGATAACATTGATTTAAAAACAAATATACCAGGGTGGCTGGTTGGCTCAGTTGGTTAGAGCGCAGTGATCATAACACCGAGGTTGCCGGTTCAATTCCCATATGGGCTAGTGAGCTGCGCCCTCCACAACTAGATTGAAAATAACAACTTGACTTGAAGCTGATGGGTCCTGGAAAAACACACTGTTTCCCAATAAATTTTTTAAAAAAATTTATGTATATAATATACCAAAAATTAATATATCAGAACATAGGCATGTGTATAGTCTCTGAAGTACTATCCTTGTAAGATTATTCAAAGATACTTGGTAACTGCCTTCATAGTCTATGGCCTGTATTCAGATTTACTCAGTTGGAATAGATCTTGGTCATTGGAGAAGAGACAAAATGTTTGGGAATAGCCAAACATCACTTAAGAGACAAGTTGAATGAATAAAATAAGCGACAGAGCCGGACCATAAGTTTTGAATTAAAAATGAAGTGTGACAATTAAGAAACGAGACTGATTTTCTTGAGGGCCTTATAATTGGCTCTGAAGGCAATTCATATTCCTAGAGATGTTTTGAGCATCACAGAAATAAGTATGTTCTCCCAAGGGATAAACTTTGGAAGGCAACAGTACTTATCTGCCATACTTATGATTTCCAGGTTTGTTCAGCTAGAAATATCAGCTATGTTATTAACAGTTTGTTGTGCAGGGCGGCCTGCGGGGTCTCAGCTCCCGCTCCCCACATAAGAATGCAGGACACGGTGAGGCCAAAAAGGAACACCCACGGAGCCATAGGTAGGGGAGTCATAGCACTATATACTCTCTGGTGGCTGGGTTGGAGACACAGGAGACAGGAGCCACACTATCCGCAACCCTCACTGCGCCGCTTGCAGGCTCAGCCACCATCTTCTTGTTAGCCCCCATTTTCTGCTAGCGTATCCACAGCAGTTATATTAGTGGCCAATGGCTCACTGGTTACAGCTGACGGCCAACTAGCCACAGCTGATGGCCATGCAATCACAGTTGATGGCCATTTACTACTTGAGCCAGCATCTGTCTATGTGAGGCCGAGAGCCTGGAAACTACTTTCTGGGGCTCTGCCCACACACTCCACCCCTACAGGCTCTCGCCTCACAATCTACGTGACAAGCGTCTTCCGCGAGGGGCCCTGTGCGAGGAGCCTGGAGGTGAATGCAATATCCTGGTCACAGCCAGGCTCTCTGGGCACAGCCAGGGTTTCTCAGGGCACCACCAGTACTTCTGGGCACGGCCAGACTTCCTGGACTTCTTAGGGTACCACCTGTCTTCCCGGACACAGCCAGGGTTTCTCAGGGCACCACCAGTTTCCCGGACACAGCCAGGGTTTCTCAGTGCACTGCCACTCTCTCTGGGAACAGCCCAACTTCCTGGGCACAGCCACGGTATCTCAGGGCTCAGCCAGACTTCCTGGACTCAGCCAGGGCTCTCAGGGCACTGCCATTCTCTCTGGGCACAGCCACACTTCCTGGACACAGCCAGAGCTCTCAGGGCACTGCCACTCCCTCTGGGCCTCTCAGGGTACCCTGCTGGAACAACAGCGACTCACAGTCAAGATGCTTACATATTCTCAATGGTGGCCAGTCAAGACACAAAAGCAAATATCCCCCAGTTCCACTACATGGTGGTATGTTCCCAAACAAACAGTCAAGCTGTCCATTAAATTAGGGATGGAATGCAATTCCCCATAGTCCATAGTCATTCACCAGGGCTGTCCTGGGGGTGAGGGACGACCTTGACCTCACCCTCATCTCCCATGGAGGACTCAGCAAGCCTTTCCTCCTGGGACAAGTCCCGCATCTGGGCTGCCTGAGCAGGAACTTCCCGGCCCACAGGGCCGCAACGACCTTTGCTTTCTCCGGCCTGTGCTGGTTGGGGAACCATCCACATCTTTCCAACTCTCCACGGGGCTCCATCTCTCCAGCAGCTGCATGGCTTTTCCTGTGCTGGTGGGAGAACCGTCCACGTCCTCCTACCCCTCCACGGGGGTCCAGCTCTCCGGCAGCTGCTCCTCCTGGTCTTCCAGTGACTGAGTGTTCATACACACAAACTACTCCACCACTCTTTGGAGAGCATTGGCCGGCACCATATCCTACCGACTATGCCATGTGTCGTGCAGGGTGTCCAGCAGGGTCTCTGCTCCCGCTCCCCACAAGAGAACACAGGACATGGTGAGGCCAAAAAGGAACACCCACGGAGACATAGATAGGGGAGTCATACCACTATATTCTTGCTGGCGGCATCCACCTCTCTGCAATCCGCTCTTGCCAGCCAGCCACCATCTCCTTGCTAACCCCCATTTTCTTTGCTAGCATAGCCACAGCAGTTATATTAGTGGCCAATGGCTCACTGGTTACAGCTGACAGCCAACTAGCCATAGCTGATGGCCATCTGTCGTGCGGGAGACCCTGCTTGCTGCGCCATTTGTCGTGTGGGGCGGCCTGCGTGGTCTCTGCTCCCGCTCCCCACACAAGAACGCAGGATATGGTGAGGCCAAAAAGGAACACCCACAGAGCCATAGGTAGGGGAATCATACCACTATGGTCTCACTGGAGGCTGGGCCCACCAGATGCGCGACCTGCCGTCCGCCTTTCCTCCAACCGACCGACCGACGACCGACCGACGACTCTCCTCCACTCTCTCGACTCTGTTCCTTTCCTCTCTTCTGCTCTGCTCGGCTCCTCGGCAATCCTCGGCAATCCTCCGCAGTCCTCGGCTCTCCTCCGTAGCCGCAGCAGTTATACCAGCGGCCAATCGGCTAACCGGCCACAGCCAACGGCCAATCAGCCACAGCTGAGCCAGCAACTTTCCACGTGAGGCCGAGAGCCTGGAAACTACTTTCTGGGGCTCTGCCCCCACACAGTTAAAAACTGTACTTGACCGATCCTTATTGCTACATTTTTGGGAGAAATAAGCTCTTTCACTTCTGAAGGAAAAAAGAAAACTAAAGTAACACTGAATCTCCCCTCTGTTCAGCTATCCATTAGGTGCTTAATACAGAGCTTCACAATTCCCACAGCAACCCTGTATGAAGTAGACATCATTTCCCTCATTTTGTAGATGGAAAAACTGAGGTTCAGAAAAGCTAAGTGGCATATCAATAGAAATCAGGATCTACCTTTAAGTTTGCCAAGGATCATAAAAGAAACCTGTAGTGTATTTGAGAAGGTCTTGCACAGGAGTTAGTAATATATATAGTGTTAGTAAAATTTACTTTCTCTTTTTTGATGTTGCAATACCATTGTAGCCAACCAGAGTACATGTCACGCGGGGCGGCATGCAGAGTCTCTGGTCCCGCTCCCCACATAAGAACGCAGGACATGGTGAGGTGAAAAAGGAACACCCACGGAGCCATAGATAGGGGAGTCATACTACTATATTCTCACTGATGGCACTATAGTCTCACTGGAGGCTGGATCCACACTGTTCGCAACCCGCCATCCTAACTGCAAATCGCGCTTGCCAGCTCAGCCACCATCTTCTTGCTAGGCCCCATTTTTCTGCTAGCGTAGCCAGGGCAGTTATATTAGTGGCCAATGGCTCACTGGTTACAGCTGACGGCCAACTAGCCACAGCTGATGACCATCCAATCACAGCTGATAACCATCTACTACCTGAGCCAGCACCTTTCCATGTGAGGCCGAGAGCCTGGAAACTGCACTCCTGGCTCTGTCCCCACAGTACACTGTTGCTTTCATACTTCCTGCCAGAGACTAATGTAATAAAAATTAATTTTCATTTATTTGATACTTGTTTCCCAACAATAACGCTTTCAAATTTGAAAGTTAGCTACAAGAGTTTCCCCTTTTTCGTTGCTTGGTGGGTTTGTTTTACTGAGCTTCAAGTCTTTTGACCAACAGTGCATATTCACTCCAGCTCCTGATAAAAGTTCTTTTAAATAGTCTCCAGTCTCCTTCTTCTTCTCCTTCTCCTTCCCCTTCCCCTTCCCTTTTCCCTTTCCCTTTCTTTCCCTCTCCTCTTCCATCTCCCCCTCTTCTCCTCTTTTTAAATTTTATTTTATTAAATATATTGGGGCGACAATTGTCAGTAAAATTACATAGATTTCAGGTGTACAATTCTGTATTACATCATCTATAAATCCCATTGTGTGTTCATCACCCAGAGTCAGTTCTCCTTCCATCACCATATATTCGATCCCCTTACCCTCATCTCCCAAACCCCTCCTCCCTACCCTCTTGCAACCACTAAACTATTGTCTGTGTCTATGAGTTTCTGTTTCTCATTTGTTTGTCTTGTTCTTTTGTTGTTTTGGTTTATATACCACATATCAGTGAAATCACATGGTTCTCTGCGTTTTCTGTCTGACTTATTTCGCTCAGCATTACTCTCTCAAGATCCATCCATGTTGTCACAAATGTTCCTATATCATCTTTTCTTACCGGCGAATAGTATTCCATTGTGTATATATACCACAACTTCTTTATCCATTCATCTATCGAAGGACATTTTGGTTGTTTCCATGTCTTGGCCACCGTAAACAAAGCTGCAATGAACATTGGAGCACACGTGTCTTTATCTCTAAATGTTTTCAGATTTTTTGGGTAGATACCCAGGAGAGGGATTGCTGGGTCATATGGTAATTCTATTCGTAATTTTTTGAGGAACCTCCACACTACCTTCCATAACGGCTGCGCCAGTCTGCATTCACCACCAACAGTGTATGAGGTTCCTTTTTCTCCACAGCCTCTCCAACACTTGTTACTATTTGTCTTGTTGATGATAGCCATTCTGACTGGGGTGAGGTGATATCTCATTGTGGTTTTCATTTGCATTTCTCTGATGATTAGTGATGTTGAGCATTTTTTTCATATGTCTATTTGCCATTTGTATGTCCTCTTTGGAGAAATGTCTCTTCAAGTCCTCTGCCCATTTTTCAATTGGGTTGTTTGTTTTTTTGTTGTTGAGTTGCATGAGTTCCTTGTATATTCTGGATACTAGCCCCTTATCGGAGGCACTGTTTGCAAAAATCTTCTCCCATTCAGTTGGTGTCCTCTTTATTTTGTCAATGGTTTCTTTTGCTGTGCAGAAGCTTTTAAGTTTCATATAGTCCCATTCGTTTATTTTAGCTTTTACTTCCATTGCCTTTGGAGTCAAGTTCATAAAATGCTCTTTGAACCCAAGGTCCATAAGTTTAGTACCTATGTTTTCTTCTATGCAGTTTATTGTGTCAGGTCTTATGCTTAAGTCTTTGATCCATTTTGAATTAACTTTGGTACATGGTGACAAATAGCAGTCCAGTTTCATTCTTTTGCACGTGGCTATCCAATTCTCCCAGCACCATTTATTGAAGAGGCTGTCTTTGCTCCATTGTATGTTTTAGCTTCTTTGTCAAAATTATCTGTCCATATTTATGTGGTTTTATTTCTGGGTTCTCAATTCTATTCCATTGGTCTATGTGTCTGTTTTTCTGCCAATACCATGCTGTTTTGATTATTGTAGCCCTGTAGTACAAGCCAAAGTCAGGAAGTGTGATACCTCCATTATTGTTCTTTTTCTTAAGATTGCTTTGGCTATTCGGGTCTTTTGTGGTTCCAAACAAATCTGATGATTTTTGTTCTATTTCTTTAAAATATGCCATTGGGATTTTGATGGGGATTGCATTGAATCTGTATATTGCTTTGGGTAATATGGCCATTTTAACTATGTTGATTCTTCCAATCCATGAGCACGGAATGTCTTTCCATTTCTTTGTGTCTTCTTCAATTTCTTTCAAGAATGTCTTATAGTTTTCAGCATATAGGTCTTTCACATCCTTGGTTAAGTTTATTCCTAGGTATTTTATTCTTTTTGCTGCAATTGCAAAAGGAATTGTTTTTGTATTTCTTTTCTGAGATTTCATTGTTAGTATATAGGAAGGCAATGGACTTTTGTGCGTTGATTTTGTAGCCAGCAACTTTACTGTATTCGTTGATTGTTTCTAATAGCTTTTTGGTGGAGTCTTTAGGGTTTTCTATATATAGCATCATGTCATCTGCAAAGAGTGATAATTTAACTTCTTCATTCCCAATTTGGATGCCTTTTATTTCTTTCTCTTGCCTGATTGCTCTGGCAAGGACTTTAACACTATGTTGAAAAGCAGAGGTGATAGGGGACAGCCCTGTCGTGTTCCTGAATGTAGAGCAAAGGGCTTCAGTTTTCTCCATTAATTATGAGATTAGCAGAGGGCTTGTCATATATGGCCTTTATTATGTTAAGGTATTTTCCTTCTATACCCATTTTATTAAGTGTTTTAATCATAAATGGATGTTGTATCTTGTCAAATGCTTTTCTGCATCAATTGATATAATCATATGATTTTTGTCCTTTATTTTGTTTATGTGATGTATCACATTGATGGATTCTTATGTTGAACCATCCTTGTGCCCGAGGATGAACCCCACTTGGTCGTGATGAATAATCTTTTTAATGCATTGTTGTATTCGATTTGCTAGAATTTTATTTAGGATTTTTGCATCGGTATTCATCAGAGATATTGGTCTGTAGTTTTCTTTTTTGTGCTGTCCTTACCAGGTTTTGGTATCAGGGTAATGTTGGCCTCATAAAATGAGTTAGGGAGTACTGTCTCTTCTTCAATTTTTTGGAAGAGTTTGTGCAGGATTGGTATTAGATCCTCTTTGAAGGTTTGGTAGAATTCACTAGTGAAGCCATCTGGTCCCGGACTTTTGCTTTTGGGAAGGTTTTGGATGACTGATTCAATTTCGTTACTGGTGATCGGTCTGTTTAGATTTTCCAGTTCTTCATGGTTCAGCCTTGGAAGGCTATATGTTTCTAAGAACTTGTCCATTTCTTCTAGGTTGTTGAATTTGGTGGCATATAGTCCTTCATAGTATTCTTGGATGATCCTTTGTATTTCTGTGGTGTCCGTGATAACTTCCCCGTTTTCGTTTCTGATTTTGTTAATTAGTGTCTTCTCTCTTTTTATCTCAGTGAGTCTAGCCAAGGGTTTGTCAATTTTGTTAATCTTTTCAAAGAACCAGCTCTTTGTCACATTAATTTTTTCTATTGTCTTTTTGTTCTCTATTTCATTTAGTTCTGCTCTAATTTTTGTTATTTCCTTTCTTCTGCTGACCTTGGGTTTTACTTGTTCTTCTTTTTCTAGTTCTTTAAGGTGTAACATGAGGTTATTTATTTGGGAGTTTTCTTGTTTCTTGAGATAGGCCTGTAGTGAGATAAATTTCCCTCTTAAAACTGCTTTCGCTGCATCCCAAAAATTTTGGTAGGATGTATTTTCATTGTCATTTGTTTCTATGTATCTTTTGATCTCTCCTCTAATTTCTTCTTTGACCCAGTCCTTCTTTAAAAGTATGTTGTTTAATCTCCATGTATTTGTGTTTTTCCGCTTTCTTTTTACAGTTGATATCAATTTCAAAGCCTTGTGATCAGAGAATATGCATGGTATGATTTCAATCTTCTTAAATTTGTTGAGACTGATTTTATGTCCCAATATATGGTCTATCCTTGAGAATGTTCCATGTACACTAGAAAAGAATGTATAGTCTGATGTTTTAGGATGAAGTGCTCTATAAATGTCAATTATGTCCATTTCATCTAATGTGTTATTTAGGGCTACTATTTCGTTATTTATTTTCTGTTTGGATGATCTATCCATAGCTGTCAATGATGTATTTAAGTCCCCTAGTATAATTGTGTTTTGGTCAATTTCTCCCTTTAGTTCTGTTAGTAGTTGCTTGGTGTATTTCGGTGCTCCCTGATTGGGGGCATAAATATTGATGACTGTTATGTCTTCTTGTTGTATAGTCCCCTTTACCATTATGAAATGTCCATCTTTGTCTCTTGTTATCTTTTTCACCCTAAAGTCTGTTTCATCTGATATCATTATGGCTAACCGTGATTTTTCTCTGGGTACCATTTGCTTGGAGTGTCAATTTCCATCCTATCACTTTGAGTCTATGCTTATCCTTGTGGCTGAGATGTGTCCTTGGAGACAGCATATGGTTCTGTTTAGTTTTTTGATCCAATCTGCTACTCTGTGCCTTTTTATTGGTGAGTTCAGTCCATTTACATTTAGGGTGATTATTGATATGTGAGGATTTCCTGTCATTCTATCTAGTTTTCTGGTAAGGCTGTGTCTCCATTGTTTCTTTGCCTTTTTGTTGTTGTCTATTATTTCTGTGTGGTGGTATTCTATGATGTTTCCCTCTGTTTCTTCTTTTATTTCAGTATATATTTCAGTTCTGGATTTATTTTGAGTGGTTACCCTTAAGTTTATGTAAAAGAAAGTTTGATATTTAGAGTATTCCATTTTCTTCAGCACGCTTACTTTCTCCATTCCCATATTCCGGTTCAGGTCTTTACTCTCCCCCTTTTTGAGTTTTGGTTGCCACAAATTGTCCCTGTTGATGGTGGTCGAATAGCCTCCTTTAGTATTTCTTGTAGTGCAGGTCGTGTATTAGAAAATTCCCTCAGCTTCTGTATGTCTGGAAAGGTCTTTATTCCTCCTTCATATCTAAAGGATATCTTTGCTGGATATATTATTCTTGGCTCATGATTTCTCTCTTTCAGTAGTTTGAATATTTGGTTCTACTCTCTCCTGGCTTGTAGAGTTTCTGCTGAAAAATCTGATGATAATCTAATGGGCTTTCCTTTGTAAGTTACCGTCTTCTTTTCCCTGGCTGCCTTGAGGATTCTTTCTTTGTCGTTGATTTTAGACAGCTTCAATACAATGTGCCTTGGAGAAGGCCTGTTGGGATTGAGGTAACTAGGTGTTCTATTTGCTTCTTGGATTCGAGGGTCCAGTTCTGTCCACAAATTTGGGAAGTTCTCATCGACAATTTGTTTGAATATATTCTCTGTTCCCTTCTCTCTTTCTTCTCCTTCTGGTATGGCCATTATTCTTATATTGCTCTTTCTGATGGAGTCAGAAAGTTCTTGTAGAGTTCTTTCATTTCTTTTAAGTCTCAAGTCTCTTTCTTCTTCCATCTGTGTCATTTCCAGGTTTCTATCTTCGATGTCACTGATTCTTTCCTCCATCCGGTCAACTCTACTACCTAAGCTGGTTATTTCATTCTTAATTTCTTCTGTTGAGTTCTTAATCTCCATAAATTCTGTTTGGTTCTGTTTTAAAATTTCAATCTCTTTCGTAAAATGCTCATGCTGTTCTTTAATTTGTTTCTGAGTTCATTTAACTGCCTATCTGTGTTTTCTTGTATCTTGTTGAGTTTTTTCAGAACTGCAATCTTGAATTCTCTGTCATTTAAATCACATATTTATGTATCTTTAAGTGCCTTTTCTGGAGATTTTTCACTTTCTTTCTGAGTTATGTTGTTGCCATGGTTATTCATGGCGATTACTGATTTACTATTTCTCTCCTAGACATCTACAGGAGTGGCTTCTGTCACAGGTTGATAGGAAGTGGTCTTTTTGTTTTCCAGTACTTTTTGGTAGAATGTTTTATTTTTTCTCCAACTGCAGCTTATTTTTCTTCTCCCACATAGTAGTGCTATGTTTTCTCTGCACTATTCTAGCTTCTCACACAATGGGGGGATTCCATGGGAGACGGGCTTCTCCTCTGTTAATAGTTCATCTAGGTCACAGGGTGCAGTGTCCTGGTGGGTATGCGGAGAGGTTTTGATGTTCCTGATTCAGAGCCCGTGTGTTTCAGCAGTTCTGTTTACTCCTGCAGGAATCCGCCCAGATATGTGGGCCCAGCGGCGGTGTGAGTTGTGAGAGGTGGCCCAGAGCAATGGCAGTGACCACCACCATAGCCGGTCCTGCTTCCACAGCTCCCTCCCCTTTGCCGGAACTAGTTGGGCTGCAAATTTGTGTCTGTGGTCCACAGTTCTCAGAACAGCAAATATTCTGTTCTTTTGTTTGACACTGCTACTGTTCCGTTTCTAGCACCAGGCAGGTGGGTGTGGGGCGAGCTCTTGGAGGGTAGGGAGGGTGCGGCTAGTCTCAGTGCCTAAGGCTCCGTTCTCTGTTCGGCAGTGAGGGCTTAAACCATGGTTTTCAGCCTTCTTCCCTCAGTCTTTTCTCCAAGGTCTCTGCCGTGAGCGTTGGGTTCAACCGTGTTTTATGCTGCCCCCTCAGCCCTGTGGGCCATAAGCGGAGCCCTAGCAGTCTGAGTTCTTCCCTCTCCCGCAGCTGCGGTAGTTCTGGGAAGCAGCGAGCTCGGAGCACTGAGCTCTGTCTGCTCCCTGTCTCCGCAGTTCTCCCTTCCCTCATCCCCTGCTCGCGCGAATCTCCCACCTGTAGGTGATTTCGGTAGTGGGCCTCTTCGTCTTGCCTGTCTGTTTTGCAGGGGGTCCTTTGTGGAGTTTTTGTTGTTCAATTCGTTGTAAATTCCAGGGGAGCTTTACAGAGGCTCACCTCACGCCACCATTTTTCCGGAAACTCCTTTTTTTTTTTTTTTAACAGCCAAGAAAATAGTACTATCCAAATCTGCGTAATTAAGTTAATTATTCTGAAACTGTTTTTTTTTGTGTGTGTGTTTTAAAATCTTTCACCTGGGGATAAAAATGCTTACCTTACTTCCCTTCTCAGGATTGATGAACAATCTGAATGCAGTCATGTATTTGAATGGACATTGAAGAAGCATAATGTATGGTATAAAATGTACCGTTTTCTTTTTTCACATCGATTAAATAATTGACTAACCACTAAGCCAATGTGGATTTTGATGTAATTTGATCTAGGTTCTGGGGTGGCTCTAGAGAAAGATTACATTCTTTGTCTTAACTCCAGAAAACAGAAAGGAGTCATACATTACTAAAGGCTAGGCCCTGAAAGATCTCGTTTTGATAATTAAACATGGCAGCTGTTACTACTCACTGTCAAAAATATTCAATTATACTTTGTAACATATGTAAACATTGAAACTTTATGTTGTACAACTAGAACCAATATAATGTTGTATGTCAATTATATCTCAATTTTAAAAGTTTTAAAAATGCAAAGTAGTTTTGAGTTGAGAAACTTTTTAAAAATCTAGATTGTAGCTGCTTCATCAAGAAGATTCAGAGAGCTGTAGAAGTCACTTGCTGTGTACTATGTCGCAAGCTAATAAAAGTTGAAATTAGAAAAAAAAAAAACAAAAAAAAAAAAACAACCCACACCAAAGAAAATATTCAATTAGGTGGTTTACATCAATGAACCAAATGAGGACAATTCTCCAAAAAGGTGCCCCTGTCACTGGAGGCTCACGGGTCCAAGAGAGGACTGAACCTGGAGCAGTGGTGACTGGGTTCTTGTCTCCATGCAAGACAAAATTCAAGAGCAAAACAGATTCAGGAAAGTGAAAGTGATTTATTGAAAATGAAAGTACACACTTGAGAGGAAAGTGCAGGTGAACTCAGAGATGAGTCCTGCCAAACAAATCACCAACAGGGGTATTTATACCTCCCAGGGCAGGAATTGGTGACGTCCCATTGACCTACTAGTTCATTCATCTCCTCCCCTGGGTGGGACACGTAGTTTCCCACTTTTTCTTCCTTATTTGTTCCTCTGGAACTGTCATGGCATCAGATCCATGATGGGAGTCATAGTAACCAATGGAAATGACATAATAACATTATAATTAGCTAAGGGTCAGGTTCCAGTCATAGGGATCAGCCTAGCTGGAAGAAACCGGCTCTTGTTTTTCTCCAGCTGCAGGTACTGGATACATTCACTTTGTTATTGGAATAACCAGTGAGGCACCTCATATTTGCACCCTGGAGGGAGTTGTCAGTTTCCTAGGCTACATGTCCTGCCTCACCCCTGCAGAGAGAAACTGATTGGTCTAAACAAGGGAAACATGGATGGATCTTGAGAGTGTTATGCTCAAGAAATAAATCAGACAGAAAAAGCAGAGAACCATGTGATTTCACTGATATGTGGTATATAAACCAAAAACAACAAAAGAACAAGACAAACAAATGAGAAACAAAAACTCATAGACACAGACAATAGTTTAGTGGTTACCAGAGGGTAAGGGGTTTGGGGGGTTGGGAGATGAGGGTATAGGGGGATCAACAATATGGTGATGGAAGGAGAACTGACTCTGGGTGGTGAACACACAGTGGGATTTATAGATGATGTAATACAGAATTGTACACCTGAAATCGATGTAATTTTGCTAACAATTTTCACCCCAATACATTAAAAAAAAAAGAAAACAAAGGGAAGGAGCGAAAGATCTCAGTGTGGGCAGCAAGGGGCTCTCCCAGGGCTTTCAGCCCTGGTTCTTGCCCACTGTTTGAAGGTGGACAAGGGTCTGGTACATTCTGATCATTAGTTTCGTTAACTAAAACAAGAGGAGAGACAATCATGCTTTACTTATCTCATTGGGTTACTATGAAGAGTTTTGTGAACTCTCAAGAGCTAGGAATTAATTAACCCAGCAAATGTTTATTGAGTGCCTATTGAATACAATGCACAAAAAAGAAACATTCATCTGTCCCCAAGAAACTGGCAGTCTGCTAGAGAAAGAATAAAATGCATAAAATAAGAAATGTGAGGTAGTCTTCAGTGCCAAAGTAGAGATAAACATCATTCTTACATTTCTGCAAATAAATCAACTAGGGGGTGACTGGGGTTGATCAATACAATGATTAAAATGATGAAATGATCCTTTTTAGGCACATTGCTTTAACATCACATTTGCTTTATTCCTTGCACTTAATTAATTAAATCATTTTCATTTGGCAAACATTTATTGACAATTACTATGTGCTGGTTCCTGTGCTAAAGGCTACAGATATACTGGGAGTTAAAAAATGCATGTTTCTGCTTTCAGTGAACTTAACACTTTAGAGAGGAGAAGCAAACATGTAAAGACATGAGAAAATGTTGCAGGTATATTGATGGACATTTGGTCAGGTTCCATGTAGGGGGTAACACAAAGGAAGCAACGGTTACCTCTTGTGGGGGGCATCTTCATGGAGGAGTTGCCCCTTGACTCTTGAAGGAGCGGGACTCCCTCAAGCAGACAAGAGGCCAGGAGACAAGGACATCTCTGGCAGAAGGAAGTGCATGAACACAAAGGCAGAGTTGCAAAGAGCTTGGGGAATAAAGGCAACTGTAAGTGGTTCTGAGTGACACTACTGAAATGGGCTGAGGGAAGAGAAGGTGCACAGAAAAAAAGATGAGACAACTTTTGTCTTCACAGCATTGCTCAGATTCAGGCCTGTAACCACTTTTCAATCTATCATCTCTTTGTCTTATAAATAGCTTCAAGTCCTACCCATACAAATTTGGAAGTATCTGTAATAGCAAGACATTTTGTTTCCAGTATTTTTTAAATAAAAATGTGTTGTTGTTTTTTGTTTTGTTTTGTTTTTTTTAAATTTCCATGTAAACATGGTATTGAATGGCACAATTGGATTTGGGGTGGTGCATTACTGTCTACTGAATAATCATCCAAGTTGGATAAAGGCTTTCCGTGTGATCTCCTTTTCTTGTTGGAAAAACAAGTTACAAAAAATCAATTATGCATTCAGGTTTCTAGAACTCTGGAGCAGTTGTTAGCTCCCAAAGTGTTGATATTATCCTGGAATATTTTTCAACTAAAGTCTGCACCTTACATGTTTCCACTCCTTTCCTCCACTCAGTGGCTGCACTTGCAACATTGTTTTCCAGTCTGGTGAGGGTGGGTCCTTTCCCTTTTGCTATGGAACCTATCAGCTACTGTGTTAGAGATCACAGGAACAAAAGCTTGGTGTTCCTAAGGAGTGGACACGTTAGTATTCTTTTGTGATATATTTCCCTCTCGAAATTGGAGAGTCTTTATCTGCTGTTGACTACAGGCTATCTTACATGAGCATCATTCCTACCTTTTCAACAGGAGCTAGTCTATGCAATAGCTATTTGCCATAGGGGAATTCCATTACCTTCACTTACTAGAAGGATAGATTCTGTCTGGTGTTTACACTGAAGATGGGGGAAATTTAATTAAATTCTATCAAGTGCTAGATTTACTTACACTATCAATTTACTCATTTTGGACAAAGAGAAGAGGACTATATATCTCAAACTTACCAAGTGTCAGCACTTCCAGTAATCGTTTTCTGCTTAGAATCAAAGAAAGATTTGGGTTTTTGAGTCCCTAAAGCCTTCTAGTTAGAACCTAATAAACTTCATGATTTGGAACTGAATTGAATATACATTTTTGTGTATTGGAATAACTTCCGCAATAATTCCAGTGTCTTACTTGAAGAATGTCTTAGGGCAAAATTTGGCAGCTTCTCCAAAGAGTAGCTCTCTCCTACCATCATTTCCTGGTGAAAACTATGCAACAATTAGATTAAATAGCACCACCACCAAAAAAATCATCCAATGTTTTGCCAAGTGACAAAACACTGGCCTGTGGGAAAAGCTAGAGAAAGCTAGTAAAAGTACACACAATCATTGGCATGGAAATATATAAATACAAAGAGAAACTTTGTAAAACATTTCTGATGCCAGAGATAAACATTTCATAGTGCTGTCCAAAACAATAATATTATGGGAAAGCTTTTACCCTTGAGTTTCAGTTTAGGTGACATTTAATTTATAGATGGAATAAAAATACATATGCATTTTCACATTTATCTAAATTATGTACAAAATAACTGATATTTGGATAAAAGCTGCAAAAATCCCATCCCAAACCTAATGGGACATGGGACCTGTGCTCAAGTAGCTAGTAGTACAGTTGAAAAGATGAAACTTCCACACATGGCATCATTAAAGTCAAAGAAAGTTCGCAATGAGGATTGAAATGCATATAACTTTGTGAAAGCTGCACAGTACAGACACAAATCAGAAGCTGTAGGACATTAGGAAGAGGAACAAAGGATTAATGGGGAGTTGGAGTCTTAGGGAAAGTTTCATGGAGGATGTGTGATTTGTTGTCTGATAGGCTAAGCACAGTTTGGATTCAAAGAAGTGAGAGGGAATGAGACATTCTGATTGAAAAAGAGGGAAACAAGAGCAAAGACATGAAAGAGTGAATATGGTGGGCAGAAGGCAAAGAAGAGGCCAGGCTGACTAGGATAGAGTATGTGAGGATGTTGGCATGGCATGACTTGGCAATATCATCTTAAGAATTTGGTTTGGGTTCCAAAGGCAGAGAAGAGCCATCAGGATCTATTGAGCAGTAATAGTGACTTGATGAAAGTAGTATTGTGAGAAAATCAGACCAGGATTTACAGGATTTCATATGGCCATCCATATGTCAAATGTACCAGTGGCAAAGATTTTTACTTGCCGGTACAGTGAGCAGTGAGATGACTGTGAAAGGAAAGAGGCTGAGGCTGGCATGACATCAGGCCATAACGAAGAATAGGATCAACCAGGATGAATTCAGATGGGAAGGAAAGTTTCAACTGGCAATACAGGAGAGTTGAGATGAAACATTCTAATTATTCTTACATTTTGTACCCAAAAGAAACTAATGAGAACAAGAGAACTGGAACAGTGAGGATCCATTATTATCTGGCACCTGCCTATCTCTAACCTAATTTTGATGCATGCACCAGTCATATTGAACTGCTTATAGTTTCCTGAAATCAATGTTCTTTCACTTTTCCAGGCCTTTGCCCAGAACACTCTTTCTCCCATTTTTTCCTGAATGTAATTGTTGTAGGTAGAATGGTCCTCAAAGTTATACAGGTTCTAATCCCCGGAACCTGCATTATGTAGCAAAAGGGACTTTGCAGATGTAATTAAGGTTAAGGACCTCAAGATAGTAAAGATAATCATGGATTATTCAGGTGGGTCCGATCTCATCACATGAGACCTTAAAAGCAGAGAACTTTCTCCAGCTGGAGTCAGAGAGCTGTAGCAAAAGGAGAAGTCAGAGAGGTATGAAGTGTGAGAGAAACTCAACCCACTGTTTCTGGAAGGAAGCCTCATGGAAGGAATGAGGCTAGCCTCTGGGAGCAAAGACTAGCTGGCCTCTTGCAAGGAACTGAACTTGACAATCAACCTGAGTGAGCTTGGAAGTGGATTTACATATTTCCAGAGCCCCAGAAAAGAATATAATTGCTGACACCTTGGTTTTGACCTTATGAGACTCAAAGCATAGGAACCAGCCAGGCTACATTGTACCCAGATTTCCAGACTTGTAACCTACAGAACTAGGAGATAACAAATGGATGTTGTTTTAAGGCAATCAATTTGTAGTTATTTGTTAAGGCAGGCATAGAAAACTAATACAGCACCTTTTTTGTTTTAATTAAAGTTTATTGCAGTGACAATTGTTAGTAAAGATACACAGATTTCAGGTATACAATTGTGTAATACATCATCTATACATTACATTGTGTGTTCACCACCCAAAGTCAGTTCTATTTCCATCACCATATATTTGATCCCCTTTACCATCATCTACCACCTCCCTACCTCCTTATCTTCTGGTAACCACTAAACTATTGTCTGTGTCTGTGAGTTTTTGTGTCTTCATTTGTATGTTTTGTTCTTTTGTTGTTTTCAGTTTTATATACCACATATCAGGGAAATCATATGGATCTCGACTTTTACTGTCTGACTTATTTCGCTTAGCATTATAATCTCAAGATCCATCCATGTTGTCACAAATGGTCCTATTTCATCTTTTCTTATGGCAGAATAGTATTCATTGTGTATATACACCACAACTTCTTTATCCATTCATCTATCTAAGGACACTTTGCTTGTTTCCATGTCTTGGCCACCTTAAATAAAGCTGCAATGAACATAGGAGCATGTATACCTTTATGGATAAATGTTTTCAGATTTTTGGGGTAGATACCCAGGAGAGGGATTATTGGGTCATATGGTAATTCTATTCCTAATTTTTTGAGGAACCTCCACACTGCCTTCCATAGCGGCAGCACCAGTCTGCATTCCCACCAACAGTGTATGAGGGTTCCTTTTCCTCCACAGCCTCTCCAACATTTGTTACTATTTGTCTTGTTGATGATAGCCATTCTGACTGGGGTGAGGTGATATCTCATTGTGGTTTTCATTTGCATTTCTCTGATGATTAGTGATGTTGAGCATTTTTTCATATGTCTATTTGCCATTTGCATGTCCTCTTTGGAGAAATATCTATTCAAGTCCTCTGCCCATTTTTTAATTCGATTGCTTGTTTTTGTTGTTGATGTTGAGTTGTATGAGCTCCTTATATATTTTAGATATTAGTCCCTTATCAGAGGCTTTGTTTGCAAAATTCTTCTCCCATTAGGTTGGTTGCCTCTTTATTTTGTCGATGGTTTCATTTGCTGTGTAGAAGCTTTTTAGTTTGATATAGTCCCATTCATTTATTTTAGCTTTTACTTCACTTGACTTTGGGGTCAAATTCATAAAATGTTCTTTGAACCCAATGTCTATAAGTTTAGTATCTATGTTTTTTTCTATGCATTTTATTGTTTCAGGTCTTATGTTTAGGTTTTTTATCCATTTGAGTTAATTTTGATACATGATTACAGATAGTCTAGTTTCATTTGTTTGCATGTGGCTTTCCAATTCTCCCAGCACCATTTATTGAAGAAGCTGTCTTTTCTCCTTTGTATGTTTTTGGCTTCCTTGTCGAAAATTATCTGTCCATATTTATGTGGTTTTATTTCTGGGTTCTCAATTCTATTCCATTGGTATGTGTGTCTGTTTTTCTGCCAATACCATACTGTTTTGATTATTGTTGCCCTGTAGTACAAGCTAAAGTCAGGGAGTGTGAGACCTCCAGTAATGCTCTTTTTTCTTAGGATTGCTTTGGCTATTTGGTGTCTTTTGTGATTTCATACAAATCTGATGATTTTTTGTTCTATTTCTTTTAAAAATGCCATTGGGATTTTGATGGGGCTTGCATTAAATCTATATATTGCTTTGGGTAATATGGCCATTTTAACTATGTTGATTCTTCAAATCCATGAACACAGAAAGTCTCTCCATTTCTTTGAGTCTTCTTCAATTCCTTTAAAAAATGTCTTATAGTTTTCAGCATATAGGTCTTTCACATCCTTGGTTAAGTTTATTCCTAGGTATTTTATTCTTTTTGTTGCAATTGCAAAAGGAATTTTTTTTCTGAGATTTCATTGTTAGTATATAGGAATGCAATGAACTTTTGTACATTGATTTTGTAGCTGGCAACTTTTCTGTATTCGTTGATTTTTTCTAATAGCTTTTTGGTGGAGTCTTTGGGTTTTCTATATATAGCATCGTGTCATCTGCAAAAAGTGACAATTTAACTTCTTTGTTCCCAATGTGGATGCCTTTTATTTCTTTCTCTTGTCTGATTTCTCTGGCTAGGACTTCCAATACTATGTTGAAAAGCAGAGGTGATAAGGGACAGCCCTGTAATGTTCCTTAATGTAGAGCACAGGGCTTCAGTTTTTCACCTTTAATTATGATATTAGCTGAGGGTTTGTCATATGTGGCCTTTATTATGTGAAGATATTTTCCTTCTATACCTATTTTACTAAGTGTCTTAATCATAAATGGATGTTGTATCTTGTGAAATGCTTTTTCTGCATCTATTGATATAATCGTGTGATTTTTGTCTTTTATTTTATGTGGTGTATCACATTGATGGATTTGCGTATGTTGAACTATCCTTGTGCCCCTGGGAGGAACCCCACTTGGTCGTGATGTATAATCTTTTTAATGCATTGTTACATTTGATTTGCTAGAATTTTGTTTAGGATTTTTGCATCCGTATTCATCAGTGATATTGGTCTGTAATTTTTGTTTTTGTCTTATCCTTCTCAGGTGTTGGTATCAGGGTAATGTTGGCTTCATAAAATGAGTTAGGGAGTATTGTCTCTTCTTCAATTTTTTGGAAGAGTTTGAGTAGGATGGGTATTAGATCCTCTCTGAATGTTTGGTAGAATTCTCTAGTGAAGCCATCTGGTCACCGACTTTTGCTTTTGGGAAGGTTTTGCATGACTGATTCAATATCCTTACTGTTGATACGTCTATTTAGATTTTCTAATGCTTTGTGATTCAGCCTTGGAAGACTATGTTTCTTTTTTAATTTTTTTGGGGGGTATATAGAAGAGCAGTGTGTTTTTCCAGGACCCATCAGTTCCATGTCAAGTGGTTATTTTCAATCTTGTTGTGAAGGGCGCAGCTCACTGACCCATGTGGAAATTGAACCAGTGACCTTGGTGTTATGAGCACTGCGTTCTGACCACTGAGCCAACCGGCCACCCCCCAGCTATGTTTCTAAGAACATGTCCATTTCTTCCAGGTTATTGAATTTGGTGGCATGTAGTCCTTCATAGTATTCTTGGATGATCCTTTGTATTTCTGTGGCATCCCTGGTAACTTTACCTCTTTCCTTTCTGATTTCGTTTATTTGTGTCTTTTCTCTTTTTATCTTAGTGAGCCTAGCCAAGGGTTTGTCAATTTTATTAATTTTTTTCAAAGAACCAGCTCTTTGTTGCATTAATTTTTTTCTGTTGTCTTTTTGTTCTTTATTTCATTTAAAATTGCTCTGATTTTTATTCTGTCCTTCCTTCTGCTGACTTTGGGTTTCATTTGTTCTTTTTTTCCTAGTTCTTGAAGGTGTAACGTGAGGTTATTTAGCTGGGATTCTTTTTCTTTCTTTAGACAGGCCTGTACTGATATGAATATCCCTCTTAAAACTGCTTTTGCTACATCCCACAAATTTTGGTAGGGTGTATTTTCATTGTCGTTTGTTTCTATGTATCTTTTGATCTCTTCTCTTATTTCTTCTTTGACCCAGTCATTCTTTAAAAGTATGTTGTTTAATATCCACATAGTTGTGGTTTTTCCTGCTTTCCTTTTGCAGTTGATATCCAATTTCAAAGCCTTGTGATCAGAGAATATGCTTGGGATGATTTCAATCTTCTTAAATTTGCTGAGGCTGGTTTTATGTCCCAACATGTGGTCTATCCTTGAGACTGTTCAATGTACACTAGAAAAGAATGTATAGTCTGATGTTTTAGGATAAAGTGCTCTATATATGTCAATTACGTCCATTTCATCTAAGGTGTCATTTAGGGCTATTTCTTTATTTTCTGTTCGGATGATCTATCCATAGCTGTCCATTATGTGATATAGCACCTTTAATATTCAGCTCAAACATCATACTTCCGGAAATGTTTCCCTAAGCCTCCCATAGCACCCAATACATTCCTGCATAATGGCAAGAATAACATTGTATTGACGTCATTTTGGTGCACAACTGACTCCCTCCCTAAGTAGTGAGTGGCTTGAAAGAAGGGACCATGTCTTAGTCATTTCTTTATTGGTAGCACTTAGCACAGTGACTGACAGTTAGCAGGTACTCAGCAAACATTGAGATGGAGAAAGAATGAAAATAGGAGCAGGAAAAGCTGGCTAAGAAGCTGAGAGAAGAGAGTAAGGGTGAAAGAAAATGGAATAGCAGCCAATAATTAGTCAGGGCTTAGGAATAGTGTGGTGGAGATGGCAGCTGGAAATGTAAATAAATTCTAAGAGTAGACTTAAGGGTTAGAAGGGAATATCAACAATAAATAAGCTTAGAAGACTCTGGAAAGGCTTAGAAATTGGAAGCAATAAATTCTGCCGGCCAGTTACTCAGCTCCACTTTTATGAAGTGTAGCTTCCAATATGCTTTTTTGCTCTTCACTCCTAAACAAAAATTGATAGCCAAAGGTCACTAGTCATTTGAAAGAAAACTCCAAGTTGAAAGAAAGAGGCCAGCACAAGGAGAAAAGAAGGAATTGAAACAAACAATTAAACAGTATAGAGAGCAGAAGAAAATGTCTGTAAAACAATAACTAATATCCTCAAAGAAATAAGAGAAGACATTGCATCACTAAAACAAGAAAATGATTGTGAGAAAGAATAATCAAGAACTAAAAAGAGTTCCTGAAAAATTAAAATACAATAGCAGTTTTTTTCTTTCTTTTTATTTTATTTTATTAAATTTATTGGGGTGACAATTGTTAGTAAAATTACACAGATTTCAGGTGTACAATTCTGTATTACATAATCTATAAATCCCATTGTGTGTTCATCACCCAGAGTCAGTTCTCCTTCCATCACCATATATTCGATCCCCCTTACCCTCATCTCCCACCCCCACCCCCGACCCCCGTTACCCTCTGGCAACCACTAAACTATTGTCTGTGTCTATGAGTTTCTGTTTCTCATTTGTTTGTCTTGTTCTTTTGTTGTTTTTGGTTTATATACCACATATCAGTGAAATCACATGGTTCTCTGCTTTTTATGTCTGACTTGTTTTGCTCAGCTGTAAAAAAAAAAAAAATTTATTGGGGTGACAATTGTTAGTAAAATTGCATAGATTTCAGGGGGTGGGGGGTGGGAGATGAGGGTAAGGGGGATCAAATATATGGTGATGGAAGGAGAACTGACTCTGGGTGGTGAACACACAATGGGATTTATATATGATGTAATACAGAATTGTACACCTGAAATCTATGTAACTTTACTAACAATTGTCACACCAATAAACTTTAATTAAAAAAAAAAATACAATAGCAAAATTTCAGTAAACAGGTTTGAAGATAAAGTTAAGGAAATCATATAAATAGTAGAACAAAAAGATAGAGTCTTAATTCATCAAAATTGCTTGAATGCTTACTATGTGTCAGGTAGTGTTCTAAGCTTTTGGAATATACCAATATGTCATTATCAACAAAGGCAAACTGACAAAAATCCTCTGTCCTCGTGTAGCTTACATTTTGGTAGACAATATGAGAATGAAGAAAAGTAGAACAATCCAAGCTATCCATCATAAAGCTAATAAGAATTTCTAGAAAGAAAAAAAAATGATGGGAGCAAATTATCAATGAAATATGCAAAATAGATTCCCAGCTCTGAAGAACATGGGTTTTCAGATTTAAAAGGCCCAACTAGAGCCCAGTACAAGACGAGCATTATGAGATTCCAGAACACTAGGGATGAAGAGAAGAACCTGAATACTTCCTGAGAGAAAAATAAGATAAGTCACATACGAAGTATTTGGCTTCTCAATAGCAATATTAACAGCTAGAAGACAATGGGGTAATGCTGTCAATATTCCGAGCAAATGATTATTTTCATCCAAGAATTTTATCCTCAGCTAAGTTATTAATCAAATCAGAGGGTAGAATAAAAAAATACTTTCAGATATACAAAGTCTCAAAAATGTTATCTATCATGTACCCTTACTGAGAAAGTGAAACTCAACCAAAACCAGGATGTAAACCAAGAAAGATATTCTTAAAACATGGAGCCTATTCAGGGGAGAGGTGAAAGGAATTTACAGGATGATAGCTGTGCAATAAGCTCAGAAAGCAAATAGTTCAGACTGGAACAGAACAGAAGGCCTCGGGATGGACATTTCTAGGGAGAAACGTCCTCAAAACCCAAACAAAACAAAACAACAATAACAAAACTGAGAAATCATCTCAGAGCTTTGCTCTTGTGACCATGTGAACAATTGCACCAAGAGGTATTTTGCAAGAGTGTTGGAAGGTATAGGAAGACTTGGTCACAGGTCCAAAGAAACTATGTAAAGAGGGGAAAATGAATTAGGTAATCATTAACTTCTGAAAAAAACATTGCACAAAGAAGGACATGTAATATCATAGTAAAATTCTTGGCTTGTCAGTGAATAATATTTGTGTAATCATGATGCAAACATTAAATTGTGATATAAATTATATTGGAAGAGTAGAAAAGATAAGGGATTTGTAAGAAAATTGAATCCTCATCTACCATGATAAGATGGCAATAGATGAATTGCAATTAATCAAAATACAACAATGCATGCATGTTATTTTGCAATATAAAAGTGAATGTTAGAAGAAACAGTTAAATAATTGAAAGTGAGATGGGGTAAATGGGAGGAGGAAAGACAAAGATACAAGGGTCTTGCCCATTTTTGTAGTGTAAGCCTTTTAGACTAATGTAACATTGTAAATCAGAATATATTACTTAGATAAAAGTAATGACTAATTTTGAAAAGAATCAATGAGGGGTTAACATAAGGATAACAGGTTATTTTCACCTCCATTTTCTGACCCCCTGTCCCCCAGATATCCTGTAGTTTCCTCCTGGTCATAATCAGAGAGGAAAGGGTCTGAAAAACTCTTTCACACCAAGAACCCAGGCATTTAAGAGGCTATCGTCGAGAAGGAGGGTTCTGGGGATGGGGATATATACTATTAAAAGAGGAGTTTGGAGCAGGGCAATGCTAAGCAAGGAATAATTTCTAAATATTGCTGTGTGGGCATTAGCACAGTTCATGACTAGGATGGGGTTTGGTTGCATGGGTGGGTCAGTGAGACCCTTTGTAGTAAGGAAGCTTTAACTACTATGTTCTTAAAGCCATGCAATAAAACCGAACATTGTTATTGCATTTACAAGTAATTTCACTGGTGCCCTCTTATCTGAGTTATTTAAGGTCAAGGACATCCAGCTAATAAATGAATAAGGATGGAGCAACACTAAGATCCAGGACTAGCTGCCAGTGCTCCTTGCCTCTGTATCACTCCACCAAGATACTTTCCCATGAATTTTCTGAGGCCCCCTCCCAAATGTCTTTAAAAGACTCACTTGGCCACTGAACTAGTGCTGCACATGCCCCAGCTTTTCCAGAATTTCCCCACCAACCTACCCTGTCCCCTGCTTCATTGCTTTCTAAGCACTAGACAAAAGTGAGCAAAAGAAAGGCAAGGGTATCAGCAAAGGAAGGTCAGGCAGATGAGGTTGGGTGGACAAGCAGCTGGAGCAAAACAGCTCCAGTGCCCTTTCTGTTTGGTGACTGGAATTACAAACATGGCCTCTATGTGCTCTCAATGCTCCTCTCATCAGATTTACAGAACTGAGCCCCTCTCCATATCTAATACTCAGGCAGAAATTGGGGATTTAGGATAATGTGTATTAACAGAAATACGTAAGAAGAGACATACGATGTCAGACAATAAAGTTCTCATCCTAGAAAAAGTGCTACATACCTCATTGCTAAATACCACTACGGTCACCTTAGAAGTACTCCCCTTGGGAAGCTATGCACTGACGCCAGTGCCTAGTCCACCCTTCAAAGCAATTTTGGAACTCTTTTTCTGGAATGGTCATCAGAGCTGTCGTCATATTATCCTTGATGTCCTGAATGTCATCAAAATGTCTTCCTTTTAATATATCCTTTTTATTTGGGTAAAGAAAGAAGTTATTGGGGACCAGATCAGGTAAGTAGGGAGGGTGTTCCAATATAGTTATTTGTTTACTGGCTGAAAACTCCCTCAGAGACAGTGCTGTGTGACCTGGTGCATTGTTGTCATGCAAGAGCCATGAATTGTTGGTGAAAAGTTCAGGTTATCTAACTTTTTCACACAACCTGTCCAGTTGGTACAAATTCATAATGAATAATCATAATGAATAATCTGATATCATAACGAATGATATCAGAGTGATATCAAAAAAGTTTAGCAACATAGTTACAAGTTTGCAAACTTAATTGTGAGGGCTTGTAATCATTGCTCTTTGATTGGCAAACAACCAAACGTGCAAATGCAGCAATCTTCACAGAAAGTTTATCAGCCTCTCCAGCAAAGAGACAAAAACTACACACAAGGTCTGCCCTGTCAGGGCTTCTCTGATTGCCTCCAACCAGACACCTGGCAAGTTGGATGCCATCCAGAGTAATGTCCCAATCAGTACCTCAAGGAAACCTGCCAACTCTAGCCCAGAGTCTGGGAAGTTTCTCCACTGTGGGAACATTGGGAGGTGCCAAGCAAGCCTGGGAGGTGAAAATGATGAGTGATGAGAACTTTGCTCCAAAGTTCTTCAAAGGGTGGCCCCTGGAAATGCACAGGTACTCACAATTTGGCCCAGTATTGGGAATCTGAGTGGCTTAACTTTTGCTCCACTAGTGGTTGTATTTCCTCAGGCAGGCCTTCCCATGAAGCTAGGATGGAGACTGGTGGTGCCTGAACAGTAAGGATGCCTCTGCTATATTTCTTCCTTTTTCTGATAGCAACTCCTTCTCTGTGCTCCAGTTTGTGGCCAATCTAGAAGGCTGTGGATCCAACATTATCCCCTTAGTTCATCTAGGAGAAACAATGGGATCAACAGAAACACATTCACATTGAAGTTTTTGAGATTTCATGGGGCTTTCTTTGGATACTTTGTATTTTTTTAAATTAAAGTTTATTGGGGTGACAATGGTTACTAAAGTTACATGGGTTTCAAGTGTATGATTCTGTATTTTAACAGAGGAGATGTAAGAGAACAAATCACACAGAATTTCAGGCATTGACATACAGCCTATGGCTACTTTCAAAGGCATACAGAAAATTAGAACTTACAGAACTGGAAATCACCTGTCCACAACCTCATTTTACAGAATGGAAAACTGAGACCCAGACAGAGGAAAGAACTTGCTCATAGTCCTGAAGGAGTTAGCGGCAAACAATCCAAGTCCTTTATCAAAGCAGGCCAAGATTCTTGGCACTTAGCCACAGCATCTCTGATGAACTCATGGTTCCAAACAAATGCCTTTAGAAATGAACTCTTGGAGACCAGTCCTTTCATAAGACAGTTTTCATGTGCAGTTTTCTCTTTCTATATAAACTTCCAGGAAGTTCATTCATTAAGTAAATTAGTAGTGCAGGTACATTATTAGGTACTGTGAATTCAGAGACTTTGGAGGAGCTCACAGTCTAGTGGAGGAGAAAAGGTAGAAGGGACAATTAAAATGTACTGTGATCATTGTTGCGTAGGTGATAAGCTGGAGTTGTTGAGATTCTGTAGGTGCACAGAGGAGGGGCACCTCACCCCATCTGGAGGAGAAGAGGTCAGAGAAGGCTTTTCAGGAGAGATGATGTCCAAATTGAGTCCTGAAAGTGATGGAATGACAATGAACAGTTCAGACAAGGTCTGTCAAGGAACTCACTCACCAGTGAAGAAGATAGATGACTTCACAGACAATAAAGATCCTCTGTGCTAAGTGCTGAGACAAAGGTAAACCAAGGGTTTTTTTTTCTTCTAAATACAGAGAATGAACTCCTAATGGAGACAGAGACAAGGAATGGGTGCAAAGAATTACCTTTACAATGATGGTTGCTCCTGAATTTGGTCTTAATGGGCATTGGCTGAAGACAGGCTATGGGCCAAAGTGTACATAAAATTGTCCTCTTGGTGATGGGTGAAGAGTATAAATACAACACACTGTGCATTAGGGTTGTGGATGAAAAAAAGCATTTTATGGAAAGTAACCTCACAGGATGATCTGATCATAAAATCCTAACTGGACAGGTCATGGTGGGTAGTCATGGCCCAGGCATACAACTACTTCACTGAAAGACTTATCTTTGTCTTAAGCAAGTCCACTGTTTCTGTCCATCTAAGTTAACACACCTTTGAAATGCACCCCCCTTCAGACCCCTGAAAAAAGCATGTAATCTTAACTATCCTGCAATTTGATCCGCTCATTTCTTCCACCCACTTTTGTGTAATCTTCCTTATGTTCCCTCCATAATTTCAAATGCATAAAAAGAAACTGCAAACTGTTTCTCTCCAAAGCATTTATCTCAGTCTGTTGAGATCTTGCTTCCAGGTGTATCCTCTGTTTGGCTCAAATAAATGTTTATTAAAATTTTCTACAGTTTGGACATTCTTACGTTGACAGGGTATAGACTAAATTTCTTTAATTGAGATTCAAAAAAATAGAAGTTTCTCTTTCTCTCATGCAACAAACCAAAGGGATAGCAGGTTGCTCTGCTCTGTATGATTTTCCAGAGATCCAGTTTTCTATCTTGGTTTCATCATCCCCTAAAATATTCTCTTTCCCTGCATAGTCAAAACAAGTTCATCACCACTATGTGTTTCAGCACTAGGAAGGGAGGAAGAAAAAGGAAGTACAGGGTAAGCCATTTCCTTTTTTAAAATTTTGTTTTTTTATATTAGTTTCAGGTGTACAAAACAACATAATGATTAGACATTTACACCCCTCACAAAGTGATACCCCCTTAAGTGTACTTCCCCTCTGAGATGGTATACAGCTGTTGCAATACCATTGACTATATCCCCTATGCTGTACTTTACATCCCGTGAGTATATACATATACATATACATATACATATACATATACATATACATATACATATACATATACATATACATATACATATACATATACATTTAGTTATAGTTGACATTCAATATTATTCTACTTCAGCTTCAGGTGTATAGCATATTGGTCAGGCATCTACACAATCTATGAAATGATCCCCCTGATAAATCTAGTACCTATCTGGCACCCTACATAATTGTTACAACATTATTGATTATATTCCCCACGCTGTATTTCACATTCCATGACTATTTGTAACTACAAATTTGTACTTTCTACATGCTTCATCATCTCCCCCATCCCCCAAACCCCTCCCATCTAGCAACCATCAGGTCGTTCTCTGTATCTATAAGTCTATTTCTGTTTTGTTTGCTCGTTTATTCTGTTCTTTAGATTCCTCATGTAAGTGAGATAATATGGTATTTGTCTTTCTCAGTCTGACTTATTTCACTTAGCATAATATTCTTATTCTCTAGGTCCATCCATGTGGCTGCAAATGGTAAGATTTCATTCTTTTTTATAGCAGAGTAATACTCCACTGTATAAATGTACCACAATTTCTTTATGCAATCGTCTATTGATGGCATTTCAGTTGTTTCCATATCTTGGTTATTGTGAATAGTGCTGCAATAAACATAGGGGTGCATATATTTTTTCAAATTAGTGTTTTGGATTTCTCTGGACAGATACCCAGGAGTGGAATTATTGGGTCATAAGGTAGTTACATTTTCAATTTTTTGAGATATCTCCATACTGTTTTCCATAGTGGATACACCAATTTGCAATCCCACCAACAGTGCACAAGGGTTCCCTTTTCTCCACATCCTCGCCAACACTTATTATTTGTTCATTTATTGATGATAGCCATTCTGATTGGAGTGAGGTGGTATCTCATTGTGGTTTTTAATTGCATTTCTTCAATGACTGGTGACAATGAGCATATTTTCATGTGTATTGACCATCTGTATGTCTTTTTTAGAGAAATGACCTTTCATGTCCTATGCCCATTTTTAAATTGGGTTGTTTGATTATTTGGTGTTGAGTTGTATGAGTTTTTTTTATAAATTTTGGATATTAACCCCTTATCAGATGCATCATTGGGAAATATCTTCTCCCATTCAGTAGGATGTGTTTTTCTTCTATTGATTGTTTCCTTTCCTGTGAAAACACTTTTTAGTTTGATGTAAGCCCATATGCTTATTTTTTCTTTGGCTTCCCTTGACCGAGAGGATATATCAGTAAAAATATTACTAAGGATAATGTCTGCGAGTTTACTTCCCATATTTTCTTCTAGAAATTTTATGGCTTTGGGTTTTACGTTTAAGTCTTGAAACCATTTTGAGTTTATTCTTGTATATGGCGTAAGAAAGTGGTCCGGTTTCATTTTTTGGCAAGCATCTGTCCAGTTTTCCCAGCACCATTTGTTAAATAGACTGTCTTTAACTCAATGTAAATTCTTACTTCCTTTGTCATAGGTTAAATGACCATATAGTCATGCATTTATTTCTGGGCCCTCTATTCTATTCCATTTGATCTATGTGTCTTTTTCTATGCCAATACTATGCTGTTTTGATTACTATAGCCTTGTAGTACAATTTGATCTCAGGTAGCATGATACCTCCCCTTTATTATTATTTCTCGAGATTGCCTTGGCTATTCTAAAAGACCTTGGGGTATTTAATGGTACCATACAGATTTTAGGATTATATGTTCTAGTTCTGTGAAAATTGTCATTGGTAATTTGATAAGGATTGCATTGAATCTATGTATTGCCTTAGGTAGTATGGACATTTAAACTACATTAATTCTTCCTATCCATGAGCATGGTGTATGTTTCCATTTATTTGTATCTTCTTTAATTTTTGTCTTCAATGTCTTATTATTTTCTGAGTACAGGTCCTTTACATCCTTGGTTAAATTTACTCATAAGTATTTTATTGTTTTGATGCAAGGATTGTATTTTTAATTTCTCTTTCTGATAGTTTTATTGGTGTATACAAGTGCAACTGATTTCTTTTTTTTTAATTTATTGGGGTGAAAATTGTTAGTAAAATTACATAGATTTCAGGTGTACAATTCGGTATTACATCATCTATAAATCCCATTGTGTGTTCACCAGCCAGAGTCAGTTCTCCTTCCGTCACCATATATTTGATCCCCCTTACCCTCATCTCCCATCCCCCGCCCCTCCTACCCTCTGGTAACTACTAAACTATTGTCTGTGTCTATGAGTTTTTGTTTCTCATTTGTTTGTCTTGTTCTTTTGTTGTTTATGGTTTATATACCATACAGCAGTGAAATCATATAGTTCTCTGCTTTTTCCTATTTTTCTTAATATATATTTTTTTAATTTTTTTAATTTAAATTTATCGGGGTGACAATTGTTAGTGAAATTATATAGATTTCAGGTGTACAAATCTGTATTTTTTTTTGAGGGTTGTGTTTCCTTTATTTAAGCTTGCGATAGTTGGTTTATATACCACATATCAGTGAAATCACATGGTTCTCTGCTTTTTCTGTCTGACTTATTTCGCTTAGCATCATACTCTCAAGATCCATCCATGTTGTCACAAATGGTCCTATTTTATCTTTTATTACCATCGAATAGTATTTCATGGTGTATATATACCACAACTTCTTTATCCATTCATCTATCGAAGGACATTTTGGTTGTTTCCATGTCTTGGCCACTGTAAATAAAACTGCAATGAACATTGGAGCATACGTGTCTTTATGGATAAATGTTTTCAGATTTTTCGGGCAGATACCCAGGAGAGGGATTGCTGGGTCATATGGTAATTCTATTAATAATTTTTTGAGGAACCTCCACACTGCCTTCCATAGCGGCTGCACCAGTCTGCATTCCCACCAACAGTGTATGAGGGTTCCTTTTTCTCCACAGCCTCTCCAACACTTGTTACTATTTGTCTTGTTGATGATAGCCATTCTGACTGGGGTGAGGTGATACCTCATTGTGGTTTTCATTTGCATTTCTCTGATAATTAGTGATGTTGAGCATTTTTTCATATGTCTATTTGCCATTTGTATGTCCTCTTTGGAGAAATGTCTCTTCAGGTTCTCTGCCCATTTTTCAATTGGGTTGTTTGTTCTTTTTGTTGTTGAGTTGCGTGAGTTCCTTGTGTACTTTGGATATTAGCCCTTTATCAGAGGAACTGTTTACAAAAATCTTCTCCCATTCATTTGGTTGCCTCTTTATTTTGTCGATGGTTTCTTTTGCTTTGCAGGAGCTTTTAAGTTTGATATAATCCCATTCATTTATTTTATGTTCTTTGAACCCAACATCCATAAATTTAGTACCTATGTTGTCTTCTATACAGTTTATTGTTTCAGGTCTTATTTTTAGGTCTTTGATCCATTTTGAAATAATTGTGGTACATGGTGACAGATAGCAGTCTAGTATCAATCACTCTTTTGCACGTAGCTTCCAATTCTTCTAGCACCATTTATTGAAGAAACTGTCTTTTCTCCATTGTATGTTTTTGGCTTCCTTCTCGAAAATTATCTGTCCATATTTATGTGGGTTTATTTCTGAGTTCTCACTTCTATTCCATTGGTCTGCGTATCTGTTTCTCTGCCAATACCATGCTGTTTTGATTATGTTGCCCTGTAGTACAAGCTAAAGTCAGGGAGTGTGATACCTCCAGCATTGTTCTTTTTTCTTAGGATTGCTTGGCTTTTCGGGATCTTCTGTGGTTCCAAACAAATCTGATGATTTTTTGCTCTATTTATTTAAAAAATGCCATTGGGATTTTGATGGGGCTTGCATTAAATCTGTATATTGCTTTGGATAATATGGCCATTTTAACTATGTTGATTCTTCCAATCCATGAACACGGAATGTCTTTCCATTTCTTTGAGTCTTCTTCATTTTCTTTAAAAAATTTGATAGTTTTCATTGTATAGGTCTTTTGCATCTTTGGTTAAGTTTATTTCTAAGTATTTTAGTCTTTTTGTTGCAATTGCAAAAGGAATTGTTTTTTAATTTCTTTTTCTGAGATTTTATTGTTAGTATATAAGAATGCAATGGACTTTTGTGCAATGATTTTGTAGCTGGCACTTTACTTATTCATTTATTTCTAATAGCTTTTTGGTGGAGTCTTTAGGGTTTTCTATATATAGCATCACGTCATCTGCAAAAAGTGACAATTTAACTTCTTCGTTCCCAATTTAGATGCCTTTATTTCTTTCTCTTGCCTGATTTCTCTGTCTAGGACTTCCAATACTATGTTGAAAAGCAGAGGTGATAGGGGACAGCCCTGTCCTGTTCCTGAAGGTAGAGCAAAGGGCTTCAGTTTTTCACCTGTCATTGTGATTTTAGCTGAGGATTTGTCATGTGGCATTTATTATGTCAAGATATTTCCCTTCTATACCTATTTTACTAAGTGTTTTAATCATAAATGGACGTTTTATCTCTTGAAATGCTTTTTCTGCATCTATTGATATAATCATATGATTTTTGTTCTTTATTTTGTTTATGTGGTGTATTACATTGATCAATTTGTGTATGTTGAACCATCCTTGTGCCCCTAGGAGGAACCCCACTTGGTCGTGATGTATAATCTTTTTAATGCATTGTATTTGATTTGCTAGAATTTTGTTTAGGATTTTTGTATCTATATTCATCAGAGATATCGGTCTGTAATTTTCTTTTTTTGTGTGTTATCCTTACCAGGTTTTGTTGTCAGGGTACATTTTACTTCCTTTTTTACCATTGGATGCCTTTTATTTCTTTTTTCCTGTCTGATTACTGGGGCTAGAACTTCCAGTAGTATGTTGAATAAAAGTGGTGAAAGTGGGCATCCTTGTCTTGTTCCTGATCATAAGGGGACTGCTTTTAGCTTTTCCCCATTGAGTATGATGTTAGCTGTGGGTTTGTCGTAGATGGCCTTTATTATGTTGAGATATGTTCCCTCTATTCCCACCTTGCTGACAGTTTTTATCAGAAATGGATGCTGAATTTTGTCAAATGCTTTTCGGCATCTCTTGATATGACCATATGTTTGTTATTTTTAAATTTGTTAACGTGGTGTGTCACATTTGTTGATTTGCTAATATTGAACTAACTTTGTTTTTGTTTTGTTTTGTTTTGTTTTTTTTAAGATTTTTATTGGGGAAGGGGAACAGGATTTTATTGGGGAACAGTGTGTACTTCCAGGGCTTTTTTCCAAGTCAAGTTATTGTCCTTTCAATCTTAGTTGTGAAGGGTGCCGTTCAGCTTCAAGTTGCTGTCCTTTCAGTCTTAGTTGTGGAGGGCGCAGCTCAGCTCCAGGTCCAGTTGCCATTGCTAGTTGCAGGGGGCGCAGCCCACCATCCCTTGTGGGAGTCGAACCGACAACCTTGTGGTTGAGAGGGCGCGCTCCAACCAACTGAGCCATCCAGGAGCTCAGTGGCAGCTCCGTTCAAGGTGCTGTGTTCAATCTTATTTGCAGGGGGCGCTGCCCACCATCCCTTGTGGGACTTGAGGAATTGAACCGGCAACCTTTCTTCTGCTTAAAGAAGGTCCTTTAACATTTCCTGTAATACTGGCGTGGTGGTAATTAATTCCTTTAGCTTTATCTTATCTGGGAAGCTCTTTATCTCTCCTTCAATTTTAAATGATATCCCTACTGGGTAGAGCAGTCTTGGTTGTCAGCCCTTGTTTTTCATCACTTTGAATATTTTCTGCCACTCCCTTCAGGCCTGCAAAGTTTCAGTAGAAAAATCAGCTGATAGTCTTATGGGAGCTCCCTTGTAAGTAACTAGCTGTCTTTCTCTTGCTGCTTTTAGGATTCTCTTTGTCTTTATCCTTTGCCATTTTAACTATGATGCGCCTGTTTGGGATAATCTTGTTTGAGACTCTCTTGAATCCTGGGCTTGTATGTCAATTCCCTTCACCAGGTTAGGGAAGTTTTCAGTCATTATTTCTTCAAATAGGTTCTCTATCTCTTACTCCCTCTCTTCTCCTTCTGGTATTCTTATGATGCAAATGTTGTTATGCTTGATGTTGTCCCACAGGTCTCTTAAACTCTCTTCATTGTTTTTCCTTTTTGTTGTTTTGATTGGGTGTTTTCTGCTACCTTATCTTCTAAATCACTGATTCGATTCTCTTCTTCATCTAATCTTCTGTTGATTCCTTCTAGTGTATTCTTCATTTCCATTATTGTATTCTTTATTTCTGACTGGTTCTTGTTTGTTGTTTCTATGTCCTTCTTTACGCTTGCTATCTTTTTGTTAAAGTTCTAACTAAGATCCTTAAGCATTCTTATAATTAGTTTTTTAAACTCTGTCTCTGCTAGGTTGGTTTCCTCCATCTCATTTAGTTCCATTTCTGGAGGTTTCCTCTGTTCTTTCACTTGGGACATGTTTTTTTGTTTCCTCATTCTGGCTGCCACTCTGTGTTTGCTTGTATGTATTAGGCAGATCTCCTTTGTCTCTCAGTTTTTGCTGGGTGCCTTATGTAGTATGTGTACTGTGTAGTCAAATTGTATATTCTCCCTAATCTCCTTTGCATGTTTTCCAGAGGTGTTGCTTGTGTTGTGTATGTTCTCCTGTTATATTTGAGCATTGGTTGCTTTTGGCGCATCAGTGGGTGGGATTGACTCCCAGGCTGACTAAATATGAGCATTGGCTATGCCCACAGTGTATGAACTGCTGTATGGGGACTGTCCCCTTAGAGGAGGGTTCACCCCCATGGGCTCTTGTGCCTGTTGAGACTCCCCTTTGGGTGTGCCATTTGTGGGGCTAACGAAGTAGTGCTCTGGAGTGGTCTGAAGCTGGCCTCTGGGTGTATTGTTTCTTGCATCTCGTGGGTACAATTTCAGCCCTGCCTGTTACTTGCACTCAGCTACCTGGTAGGTGCTTCAAAATTATATCTGATTGGCTGCTGCCTGTCCTGGACCTGGAGTGATGTGGGGCTGGTCTCACCGTGAACTGAGGCCTGCTGTCATCAATAGCAGACCTGAGGCAGCTTAGCAAAAGGCCCAGGGCCTCTTAGGCCTATTGCCACCAATCAGCTGCCTATAAGGCCCAGCCATTGAAAGAGGCTCCTTAGGTGTATGTGCCAGCCTGGTTGACCCAGTGTCAAGAGTACCCTCCATGATGCAGCACTAGCTGGGCTGGGTGGAGTTCAGGTGAGTCATGAGATATGACCGGTTGTTTCACAACATTAATGCGATTCAGTTCTTATGCCAGTACCTGGCCTGTGACCACTTCGCACAGTGCCCTGATAACACTGCAGCCAGCTACCACCTCAGATTCGCAAATTCCTGAGAGCTGTCTGCAGTGCAGTTTTTGGGTCACTGTCCACCACTAAAATCTCCCCAGGCCATTGTGGATTGTCCGCTACTGTAAAAAAAACCTCCTCTGTGGCTTGTGGGGAGGGGCCAGCCACAAAAGTGCCTAGAGTGCCCCTGGGAATGCAGCTCTAGGTGGATGAGGTGGGGTTCCAGGGAGCTAAGGGGTGTGGTAGGTGGTTTCTACAAATTCAGTGCAGACTCAGCTGCTGGACAAGTGTTGGGCCCTAGACCACCCAGCAAAAATGCCCTGAGTCCATCTTGGCCAGCCACAGCCCGTCTCAAGCCCCCCAGGCCACCACCGTCTATGCTGTGGGGCAGGTCTTGGCTTATCACCCTCCAGCAACTGTTTCCCTGGCTGCCACAGGCCCTCCGCCCACTTTAATCTGCAGCCTGTGGGGCAGCACCAGCAACCCAGCAGTCAAGAGTTTCCCGGGCGACATAGCACCAGCTGTGCAGAAGGCAGGTACCCAGTGCATCACCAAGGCAGTGCACACATGCCAATTCTACCAGGCCAACTCAGTCCCAGTCTTAGCCCTTTGGGGGAGGGCTTAACCCTGAAAAGATTGTGCTCCCCTATAACCACACGTGTGCAGGCTCCACACAGGGAAAATGATGGCTCCTGTCTCTCCAGTTCCCGTGCCAAAGGCACTCAGTCCAGTCTTTCCCTGAATGTCCCTGGGCCTCCTGACCTGCCACCCCTTCCACCAGAGACTAGGTGAGTGATCACCTGTGAGTGAGTCTGTGTGTCATCTGTACAATAGGGCGTCTGGGTTTCCAGCCTCCTCTACCCCACTGGGAAAGGCAGACAGTCCTCGCTGATTTTCACTGACAGATGCTGTTGGAACTCCATTTCCCATCACAGGATTCCTGGGTGGGGGAGCCTGGTTTGAGGCAGGGGGAAGGGTGCCCTCCCTCTTCAGGGGAGACCTCTGCCACTGAGGTTTCCCTCCTGACATTCAACCTCTCTCTAAGGGTTTGGGGTCAGCCTGTTTTGTGTCTCCACCCCTCCTACCAGTCTCGACATGGCCTCTTCTTTATATCTTTAGTTATAGTGGCTATGTTCATCTAGTGTTTAAATGAATCTTGAGGTTGATTGTTCTATAATTTATTTGTAATTTTGGTGTGATCCTGGGATGCAGTAGGCATACCATTTACCTAATCTGCCATCTTGAATTTGTCCAGTAAGCTATTTCCTTTTAAGGAGGTAACTCAGAGGTTGCAGGCATCACTTCCATATACATGCTTAGTCATATGACCACACATAGCTGCAAGAGAGCTGGGAAATGTTGTCTTTATTCTGAGGAGCCATGCTTATTGCTAAATCTCAGGGATTTATGTTACTAAAAGAAAACAAAGTGAATGGACAGTGGGAGAAAAGTAGTAGTTTCTAACACATGCTAATTTACTTCCCTATGGGGAAAGGTAGTTTTAAAGGGGAAGTGCTTTGATGCTAGGTTAAGAAGGGTCTGAGCCAAGGCCAATTAAGGAGTTACAGTGTCTCAAGATTGCTTGTTTGGGCAATGGGCAAGTCAAAACTATGTTTACCTATTCTGGATTGACTAACCCCCAAAACTTAGTAGGATAGGATAAGGAGATGCAATCTTGATCAGAATGTCCATGGTAGAGTGACTTCTATCTTTAAGTTGTGTCACTCAGTCCTTATTACTCAGTTCTATTTTGCCTGACTTGATATCAGGTCAGGATCCCTGTCTGTTCACATTCTTTGAGAAAGGCATCTTCTCCAGATGGACAGAGAAGTCTGAGAAGGGGTATCTGAATATTTCTGTACTGGTCCAAATCACTACTCTCATTCTTTGACTGTGGCATGCCAAGTTCTGGGAGTCAGTAACAAGGCATTGCAGTACAATCAAAACTAGACAGAGGCAGAGACTCAAAATGGACCGGTCCACTGATATGAAGTGTAAAGCAGGGACAGGTTCATGTTCAGGCAAGTAATCAGCACCAAGAAGTTAGTGATGAAGAGGAAACCTGGCCCAATAGAGGAGTCCTTGGAATAGGAGAGTCCAAATAGTGGACTGGTGTTGTGGAATAGAGGAATCCAAGAAGTTGGCAGTCACCTGTCCATGGGGAGCAGATCATAAGCCAGTGACTGGGGCTCAGGAATAGGGCTCTAGCCTCCAAGCAGTGGACAGGTCTGAGCACTCCAGAATTGCAGGAAATAAGGGCTCAGGGAGGGTATCAGAGCAGATGCAGAGCATTATGTGCTGTGGTGTTTAGATAAGGAAGGAGGTAAGGTGACTCAAGAAGAAGTATCCTGGGGCTTAATCTTTATCATGGAGTCAGGAGAGAAAGGAGGTTATGCTCGCATCTTAGAAAACAACTTGTCCCAATCCATGTTACATCTATTATCCTCTACTCGATGCTCAAATTAGAAAATTGGGTGTCATCCTTGACTCTTCCCTCATCATTTTATTATAACATATCCTATTCATAAGTACCAAACCCTATCTTTTCTATCTTCTTATTTTCTCTTGAAGCAATCCAATTATCTCCAACCCCTCTGTCATTATTTAGTCCAACCTAATAAAGTCTTTCTCTCCTGGATTACTGCAATAGCTTTCTCATTGACCTCCCTGACTCTGCTTTTGCTGCCCTATAACCCATTTGTTATGTGCCCCCTAACCTTGTATGTTGAAGTCCGAAATCCCAGTAACTCAAAATGTGACTATATTTGGAGCTAGGGTCTTTAAAGAGATAATTAAGTTGAAATTCATTAACATGGGCTCTACTAAAATGTAACTGACATAAGAAGAGGAAATTATAAGAAGAAGAAATTTGGACACAAGTACAGAGGGAAGACAATGTGAGGGCACAAAGAGAAAATAGCCATCTACAAACTGAGGAGAGGCCTTAAAAGAAACCACCCCGATGACACATTGATCTTGAATTTCTAACCTCCAGAACTGTGAGAAAATTAATTTATGTTGTTTAAGCCACCCAGTCAGTGATACTTTGTTATGGCAGTCCTAGTAAGCTAGTACACCATCCTCCACACTGCCTCCAGAGTAACCTTTATTAAATGCACAATTGGTCATGTTAGTTCTCTGTTTGAACTCTTCAGTGGGTTCCTACTTTCAGTCTCATCAAGAACAACAAGAAAATCTGGGTAAAATTTAAAAATATACTGAGGTGTAAATGCATTGGAAGCAGCTAAAGCAATCAGCATTCGATGGGCTAAGATTTTAAAGAGGGTTAAACCACTGACAGGAGAGTTACTTTTTTCATAGGATCATTTGAAAATTCTGATTGTATAGTAAGAGACTGATAATCCATATTTTGGCTAGACAGAGGGCCACTGTTGGAGGATATAGGAAAAACACAGCTTTTGGTGGTTTTTAGGGGCTGATTTGAGAGGCCAAGAAACCAGTGAAAAGCAAAGGGAAAGGAATTAAACCTGACACATATCCAATGTTTTCTTTCAGAAATTTGATCATTTTTGAAACTATACATATCACTGAGCATAATGCCCTCGAGCTTAATCTGTATTTCTTATATATTTGGGATATTCACTTCTTATCAGATATATGGTTTGCAGATATTTTCTCCTATTTTTTAAGTTTCCTTTTCACTCTGTTGGTTGTTACCTTAGCTGTGCAGAAGCTTTCTTGTTTGACGTAGTCCCACTTGTCTATTTTTGCTTTTGTTTCCTGTACTTTGGGTCTCATATCCAAGAAATCATTGCCAACTTTAATGTCAGGAAGTTTTTCCTCTATGTTTTCTTCTAAGAGATTTACATGTTCAGGTCTTATATGTAAGTCTTTAAATCATTTTGAGTCGATTGTTGTGTGTAATGTAAGATAAGGATCCAATTTCATTATTTTGCACGTGGATATCCAGTTTTCCCAACACGGTTTATTAAAGAGACTAATTTTTCCATTGTGTATTCTTGATACCTTTGTTGAAGATTAATTGACTGTATATATGTGGGTTTATTTCTGGGCAGTCCGTTCTGTTCTAATGGTCTACTTGTCAATTTTTATGCCACTACCATACTGCTTTAATTACTGCTGCAGCTTTGTAATATGTTTTGACATCAGGAAATGTGATACCTCTAGCTATGATCCTCTCGTTCAAGATTGCATTGGTTATTTGAGGTTTATTGTGTTTCAAAGTGAATTTTAGAATTTCAATATGAATTTTAGAGTTGCTTTTTCTATTTCTGCAAAAAAACAAAGTCATTATGATTTAATAAGAATTGCATTGAACCTGTAAATCACTTTGGGTAGTATGAACATTTTTACAATATTAAGTCATATAATCCATGAACATGGATGTCTTTCAATTTATTTATATCTTCTTTAATATCTTTGGTCAATGTTTTATAGTTTTAAGTGTAAAAGAGTTTCACTTACTTAGTTAAGCTTATTCCTAAGCATTTTATTCAATTTGACACTATTTTATATGGAATTGTTTTCTTAATTTCCTTTTTGGATAGTTCATTGTTAGTATATAGAAATGCAATCTTATTTTTTTTTTAAATTTATTGGGGTAAATATTGTTAGTAAAATCACATAGATTTCAGCTGTACAATTCTGTATTACATCATCTATAAATCCCATTGTGTGTTCACCAGCTAGAGTCAGTTCTCCTTCCATCACCATATATTTGATCCCCCTTACCATCCTCTACCAACCCCGACCCCATTTAGTCTCTGGTAACCACTAAACTATTCTCTGTGTCTATGAGTTTTTGTTTCTCGTTTGTTTGTCTTGTTCTTTTGTTGTTTCTGGTTCATATACCACATACCAGAAAAATCATATGGTTCTCTGTTTTTTCTGTCTTATTTCTCTTAGATAATAATCTCAAGTTCCATCCATGTTGTCACAAAAGTTCCTATATCATCTTTTCTTACCGCTGAATAGTATTCCATTGTGTATATATACCACAACTTCTTTATCTATTTATCTATCTATAGAAGGACATTTTGGTTGTTTCCATGTCTTGGCTACCGTAAATTAAGCTGCAATGAACATTGGAGCACACGTGTCTTTATGTATAAATGTTTTCAGTTTTTTTGGTAGATACACAGGAGAAGGATTGCTGGGTCATATGGTAATTCTATTAATAATTTTTTGAGGAACCTCCACACTGCCTTCCATAACGGCTGCACAAGTCTGCATTCCCACCAACAGTGTATGAGGGTTCCTTTTTCTCCACAGTATCTCCAACACTTGTTACTATTTGTCTTGTTGATGACAGCCGTTTTGACTGGGGTGAGGTGATACCTCATTGTGGATTTATTTGCAGTTCTCTGTTGATTAGTGATGTTGAGCATTTTTTCATATATCTATTTGCCATTTGTATGTCCTCTTTGGAGAAATGTCTCTTCAGGTCGTCTGCCCATTTTTCAATTGGGTTGTTTGTTTTTTGTTGTTGTTGAGTTGCATGAGTTCCTTGTGTACTTTGGATATTAGCCCCTTATTGGAGACACTGTTTACAAAAATTTTATCCCATTCATTTGGTTGCCTCTTTATTTTGTGGATGGCTTCTTTTGCTGTGCAGAAGCTTTTAAATTTCATATAGTCCCATTCATTTATTTTAGATTTTACTTCCATTGCCTTTGGAGTCAAATTCATAAAATGCTCTTTGAACCCAAGGTCCATAAGTATAGTACCTATGTTTTCTTCTACGCAGTTTATTGTGTCAGGTCTTATGCTTAACTCTTTGATCCATTTTGAATTAATTTTGGTAGATGGTGACAGATAGCAGTCCAGGTTCATTCTTTTGCACGTGGCTATCCAATTCTGCCAGCACCATTTATTGAAGAGGCTATCTTTTCTCCATTGTATGTTTTTGCTTCTTTGTCAAAAATTATCTGTCCATATTTATGTGGTTTTATTTCTGGGTTCTCAATTCTATTCCATTGGTCTACGTGTCTGTTTTTCTGGCAATACCATGCTGTTTTGATTATTGTAGCCCTGTAGTACAAGCTAAAGTCAGGGAGTGTTATACCTCCAGTATTGGTCTTTTTTCTTAAGATTGCTTTGGCTATTCAGGGTCTTTTGTGGTTCCAAACAAATCTGATGAATTTTTGTTCTATTTCTTTAAAAAATGCCATTGGGATTTTGATGGGGATTGCATTAAATCTGTGTATTGCTTTGGGTAATATGGCCATTTTAACTATGTTGATTCTTCCAATCCATGAGCACGGAATGTCTTTCCATTTCTTTGTGTCCTCTTCAATTTCTTTCAAAAATGTCTTATAGTTTTCAGCATATAGGTCCTTCACATCCTTGGTTAAGTTTATTCCTGGGTATTTTATTCTTTTTGTTGCAATTGCAAAATGAATCTTTTTTTTGTATTTCTTTTTTGAGATTTCATTGCTAGTATATAGGAATGCAACAGGACTTTTGTACCTTGATTTTGTAGCCACCAACTTTACTGTATTCATTGATTGTTTCTAATTGCTTTTTGGTGGTGTCTTTAGGGTTTTCTTTATATAACAACATGTCACCTGCAAAGAGTGATAACTTAACTTCTTCATTCCCAACTTGATGCCTTTTATTTTCTTCTCTTGCCTGATTGCTCTGGCAAGGACTTCCAACACTATCTTGAAAAGCAGAGGTTATAAGGGACAGCCCTGTCCTGTTCCTCAACGTAGAGCAAAGGGCTTCAGTTTTTCACCATTAATTATGAGATTAGCTGAGGGTTTGTCACATATGGCTTTTATTATGTTAAGTGATTTTCCTTCTATACCTATTTTATTAAGTGTTTGAATCATAAATGGATGTTGTATCTTGTCAAATGCTCTTTCTGCATCATCTTATATAATCATATATTTTTTTGTCTTCTATTTGGTTTATGTGATGTATCACATTGATGGATTTGCGGATGTTGAACCATACTTGTGTTATGGGGATGAACCCCACTTGGTCGTGTTGAATAATCTTTTTAATGCATTGTTGTATTCGATTTGCTAGAATTTTGTTTAGGATTTTTGCATCTGTATTAATCAGAGATATTGGTCTCTAGTTTTCTTTTTTTGTGTTGTCCTTACCAGGTTTTGGTATCAGGGTAATGTTGGCCTCATAAAATGAGTTACGGAGTACTGTCTCTTCTTCAATTTTTTGGAAGAGTTTGAGCAGGATTGGTATTAGATCCTCCTTGAAGGTTTGGTAGAATTCACTACTGAAGCCATCTGGTCCTGGACTTTTGCTTTTGGGAAGGTTTTGGATGACTGATTCAATTTCGTTACTGGTGATTGGTCTATTTAGGTTTTCTAATTCTTCATGATTCAGCCTAGGAGGGCTATGTTTCTAAGAACTTGTCCATTTCTTTTAGGTTATTGAATTTGGTGGCATATAGTCCTTTATAGTATTCTTGGATGATCCTTTGTATTTCAATGGTGTTATGATAACTTCCCCTTTTTCATTTCTGATTTTGTTTATTAGTGTCTTTTCTCTTTTTATCTTAGTGAGTTTAGCCAAGGGTTTGTCAATTTTGTTAATCTTTTCAAAGAACCAGCTCTTTGTCACATTTATTTGTTGTATTGTCTTTTTGTTCTCTATTTCATTTAGTTTTGCTCTTTTTTTTATTATTTCCTTTCTTCTGCTGACCTGGGTTTCATTTGTTCTTCTTTTTGTAGTTCTTTAAGGTGTAACATGAGGTTTTTTATTTGGGATTTTCCTTGTTTCTTGAGATAGGCCGGTAAATGATATAAACTTCCCTCTTATTACTGCTTTGCTTGCATCCTCTAAATTTTGATATGTTGTATTTTCATACTCATTTGTTTCTATGAATCTTTTAATCTCTCCTCTAATTTCTTCTTTGACCCAGTCATTCTTTAAAAGTATGTTGTTTAATCTCCATGTATTTGTGGTTTTTCCTGCTTTCTTTTTGTAGTTGATATCCAATTTCAGAGACTTGTGATCAGAGAATATGCTTGGTATATTGGATTTCAATCTTCTTAAATTTGCTGAGGCTGGTTTTATGTCCCACTATATGGTCTATCCTTGAGAATGTTCCATGTACACTAGAAAAAAAGTATAGTCTGATGTTTTAGGACGAAGTGCTCTATAAATGTCAATTATGTCCATTTCATCTAATGTGTCATTTAGAGCTGCTATTTCGTTATTTATTTTCTGTTTGGATGATCTATCCATAGCTGTCAATTATGCATTTAAGTCCCCTAGTATAATTGTGTTTTGGTCAATTGCTCCCTTTAGTTCTGTTAGTAGTTGCTTGGTATATTTCGGTGCTCCCTGATTGGGGGCATAATTATTGATGTCTTCTTGTTGTATAGTCCGCTTCACCATTATGAAATGTCCATCTTTGTCTCTTGTTATCTTTTCACCTTGAAGTCTGTTTCATCTGATATCATTATGGCTACACCTGATTTTCTCTGGGTACCATTTGCTTGGAGTGTCAATTTCCACCCTTTCACTTTGAGTCTATGCTTGTCCTTGTAGCTGAGATGTGTCTCTTGGAGACAGCATATGGTTGGGTTTAGTTTTTTGATCCAATCTGCTACTCTGTGCCTTTTTATTGGTGAGTTCAGTCCATTTACATTTAGGGTGATTATTGATATGTGAGGATTTCCTGTCATTCTATCTTTAGTTTTCTGGTAAGGCTGTGTCTCCATTGTTTCTTTGCCTTTTTGTTGTTGTCTATTATTTCTGTGTGGTGGTATTCTATGATGTTTCCCTCTGTTTCTTCTTTTATTACAGTATATATTTCAGTTCTGGATTTCTTTTGAGTGGTTACCCTTAAGTTTATGTAAAGGAAAGTTTGATATTTAGAGTATTCCATTTTCTTCAGCACGCTTACTTTCTCCATTCCCATATTCCGGTTCAGGCCTTTACTCTCCCCTTTTTATGTTTTGGTTGCCACAAATTGTCCCTGTTTATGGTGGTCGAATAGCCTCCTTTAGTATTTCTTGTAGTGCAGGTCGTGTATTAGAAAATTCCCTCAGCATCTGTATGCCTGGAAAGGTCTTTATTCCTCCTTCATATCTAAAGGCTATCTTTGCTGGATATATTATTCTTGGCTCGTAATTTCTGTCTTTCAATAGTTTGAATATGTGGTTCCACTCCCTCCTGGCTTGTAGAGTTTCAGCTGAAAAATCTGATGATAATCTGATGGGCTTTCCTTTGTAGGTTACAGTCTTCTTTTCCCTGGCTGCCTTGAGGATTCTTTCTTTGTCGTTGATTTTAGACAGCTTCAATACAATGTGCCTTGGAGAAGGCCTGTTGGGATTGAGGTAATTAGGTGTTCTATTTGCTTCTTGGATTTGAGGATCCAGTTCTGTACAAATGTTTGGGAAGTTCTCATCGACAATTTATTTGAATATATTCTCTGTTCCCTTCTCTCTTCTCCTTCTGGTATGGCCATTATTCTTATATTGCTCTTTCTGATGGAGTCAGAAAGTTTTTGTAGAGTTCTTTCATTTCTTTTGAGTCTCAAGTCTTTCTTCTTCCATCCGTGTCATTTCCAGGTTTCTATCTTGATAGCACTGATTCTTTCCTCCATCTGGTCAACTCTACTACCTAAGCTGGCTATTTCATTTTTAATTTCTTCTCTTGATTTCTTAATCTCCAGAAATTGTATTTGGTTCTTTTTTAAAATTTCAATCTCTTTCTTAAAATGCTCATGTTGTTCTGTGATTGTGTTTCTGAGTTCATTAAACTGCCTTTCTGTGTTTTCTTGCATCTCATTGAGTTTTTTTCAGAACTGCAATCTTGAATTCTCTGTCATTTAAGTCACATATTTCCATGTCTTTAAGTTCCTTTTCTGGAGACTTTTCACTTTCTTTTTGAGCTGTCTTTTTGCCTTGGTTATTCATGGCAATTACTGATTTATTATTTCTCTTCTGGCTATCTACAGGAGTGGCTTCTTCAACAGGTTGATAGGAAGAGGTTTTTGTTTTGTTTTCAATTACTTGTAGGTAGAATGTTCTATTTTCTCTCCGGCTGCAGCCTTTTTTCTCTCTCACACGGTTGTTCTATGTTTTCTCTGCACTATTCCAGCTTCTCACACAATGGGGGATTCTCTGGGTGACGGGCTTCTCCTCTGTTAATAGTTCACATGGGTCACAGGGCGCATTATCCGTGTGGGTATGCGGAGAGCTTTTGAAGTTCCTAAGCTCTTCCTGCACCAGATTCAGAGCCCGTGTATGTCCGCAGTTCTGTGTACTCCTGCAAGTGTCTGCCCAGATAGGTGGGGGCAGGGGTGCGGTGAGTTGTGAGAGGTGGCCCAGAACAATGATGGCGACCACCGCTCCAGCCAGTCCTGCCTCCACAGCTTCCTCCCCTCTACCGGAACCAGTTGGGCTCTGAATCTGTGTCTGCTGTTCACAGTTCTCAAAACAGCAAATATTCTGTTCTTTTGATCTGATCTCGCTACTGTTCCGCTTCTCGAGCGGGCAGGTGGGGGCAGGTTGAGCTCTGGAAGGGTATGGAGGGGGTGGCCAGTCTCAGTGCCCAAGGCTTCTGTTCTCTGCTCGGCATTGAGGGCCCGAACCACCATTTTCAGCCCTCCTGCCTCAGTCCCCTCCCTGAGGTCTCTGCCATGAGCGTTGGGTTTAGCCATGTTATATGCTGTGCCCTCAGCCCTGTGGACCGTAAACGGCACCCCAGCAGTCTGAGTTCTTCCCTCTCCCACATCTATGGCTGTTCCATGATGCAGCGAGCTCAGAGCACTGAGCCAGTTCTGCGTTGTGCACCCACGCAGCTCCATCTCTGCACTTGTCCCTTCCCTCCGTCCCTGCTCGGGCGATTTGCCCACCTTTAGGTGAATGAAGCAGTGGGCCTCCTCATCTTGCCTGTCCACTGTGCATGGAGTCTTCTGCGGAGTCATAGTTGTTCAATTAGTTGTAAATTCCAGGGGAGATTTACAGAGGCTCACCTCATGCCGCCATTTTGATGACATCTCTCGCAACTTATTTTTGTATATTGATTTTGTATCCTGCAACTTTAGTTCTAACAGGTTTTGTTGTTTTTGTTGTTGTTCTTGTTTTTGGAGTTTTAAGGGTTTTCTATATGTAAGAAGATGTCATCTAAAAACAGACATTTTTTATTTCTTCCATTCTGATGTGAATACCTGTTATTTCTTTTTCTTACCTAATTGCTCTGGCTAGGACTTCTAGTATCATGTTGAATACTGTGTTTCCCCCAAAATAAGACCTAGCCAGACAATCAGCTCTAATGCATCTTTTGGAGCAAAAATTAATGTAAAACCCAGTCTTCTTTTACTATAAGACCAGGTCTTATGTAATATAATACAATATATAACATAATATAATATATAATATAATATAATGTAATGTAATGTAATGTAATATAATATAATATAATATAATATAATATAATATAATATAATATAAAATACAGGGTCTTATATTAATTTTTGCTCCAAAAGACACATTACAGCTGATGGTCCGGCTAGGTCTTATTTTGGGGGAAACATGGTAGAAATGGCAAGAGTGAGCATTCTTTCATTTTTCCTGATCTTAGGGAAAAACTTTCAGCTTTTCACCATTGAGTATGATGTTAGCTGTAGGCTTGTCATGTATGGCCTTTATTATGTTGAGGTAAATTACTTCCATATCTAGTTGGTGAGAGTTTTTATCATGAACTTCACAAAATGCTTTTTTTACATCTTTTGAGAAGATCATGCAGTTTTTGTCTCTTATTCTGTTAACATGGTGTGTCTCATTCATTGATTTGCATATATTGAGCCATCTTGGCATTTGGAGATTAAGAAACTAAGTAGGAAAACTCAAAAAACAAAGTAGTGTTTTGGGCAGTCTCATTGTGCTGAGTAGATAAAATTTAGAGTTCAAGATCTTCCAAAGGTGAGGGCTTCATTAAACACACAAGATTAGCAGCTGGAAGTTCTGGACAGTAATGCCTTGGAAACAAGGGCAAAAGAGAGTAGAAAGGCCTTACCAACATTGAACTTGACCTTGATTCAGCTTAGTTACTAATTTGGTAATGGTGATCTGCCCTTATTTGATCTACTTAAGAGAGAATAGAGTGAATCCTCTCTGATAGAAGATAACATCATCTAGAGCTTATGCAATTATTTATTACCAAGCAGTTGACAATCATTCAAAACTTTCTAGGAATTACAAGAGACAAGGCCATATGACTGAAAACTTAGGGGTAAAAACAGACAATATATAGAAACCTACAGGTCACCCAGATATATGTTAGCAGAAAAGGAATTTCTAATAAATATATGTTCAAAAAATAGAGGAAAAAGTGGACAAAATATATGAAGGGAAGAATTTAATCCGATCATTAGGATCTGTAAAGAATCAAATGGAAATTTGGTATGTGACTGACAATAACCAATAGAATGCAGCAGAAGTGAAATTGTGCCTGTTTGGGACATATTTTTTTAAAAGGACTGGCAATTCTCACTTCTTCTCTCATAACACTCACTTTTGGGAACCCTTCTAGAAGTCTGGCTCCCCTGCTGGAGAAAACATGTGGGGAGGAGATGCTCTGAGATTTTTATATATATGAAGAGAGAGCTAGCCATCTCAGAAACCCAGTTGAGCCTCTGAATGACTCCAGTTGCTATCTGACAACAATGACAAGAAAGACCCCTAGTAAAACCAGCAGAAGAACTGCCCGGTGGAATCCACAATACAGTGAGAGAAAACAGATTATGTTTTAGCCATTACATGTCAGGGCATTTTGTTAGGTGACAATAGATGATCGAAAAACTCTCTTTCACAACTGCCTTCATACCCCACACTATGAGGTAGGGTAATGGAGATCTAATACCTGACCCTTCCTGAGCATACAAGGCTAGCTTTCTTTGTTTGAAACCTGTTCAACTACCCATGTAAAGGCTACACTTCTAGGTCATCCACACTTCTCTGTGAGCCAAACTTCAGTACAATATCTTCCTAGAAGGTAGTATTTCAAATCTCCTCTTAAGTTGTCCAAAAAAGACTTCAGTCCTAGATCTTGGCATTTCTAACATCAATAGGCAGGTAGGGAAACATTATGAATGACTCATAATCAATCACCCAGATATTTGGTCTCCCTCTACATGCTTGCCAGTCCAGAGGCTGATAATTTTTCAATTATATTGCCTTTTTTAGGGTTATCATATCTACCCACCACCAACACATATCCTTACAAATTCTGGTTTCACTCAAAAACTCTCCCATATGAATGCATGATGTCATCCTGAGGTTTGCATTAGATTGAGTTCATAGTGCATTTTTTCCTCACAGGCATTATTCTGCTGCAAATATAGAAGACATATTGTTGCTGGCTTTATTTACTTATTTTCATTTCCTTAAAAGTTCCATTTCAACTGATCCTGTGAGAACATTAATTTGCTTCTATAGTAATTTCAAAGTACATTTTGGAGGTAGCTGATAGGCATACCATCCAAGAAGACCACTTGCATTAAGCAAACTTCCTTACATTGCTTTATTTAGAATACATATCTTTATTTTATAAATGTAGTCAATTTGATTATGTGGACTACTGAAAGGGCAAAATGGTGTAAATAATTTAAAATTTTGGAGAAAAAGTCATTTATATTTGTTTTCGGACTGTATTATAGTTTTTGTTCAGTAGCAGGTGTTCCTAATTATGATTTTGCTTAGGCTAATATTAGAATTCACTTGTACACTGAACATATATATGTCAAGAACATGTTGGGTAGCTGAGCAGAGAAAGCTGACTTTCCATGTAAAGTGAGGGCTGTTCCTCACTTTGACAGGCTGCACATCAACTCTGAAGATGGCGTCACTTCTGACATTCTCAAAGTCTGTAATTTACTTCAAAAACGTGCCCTCCTTTTCCTCAGTCATGGCAGAATCTGGTCTGCTGTATCAACCCATTCATTGCAATGTGTGTTCCTGATGGACTTTGGGGGCCAGTTGGGAATCTTGATAGGCAGGCAGTGAAGAATGTACTGAGATCAGCCATGAGAATGCATGGCTTCAGCCATGGTCTTTATCCTGATTATTCCTAAATTGCTATCCCTGGCTCAGACTTATCTCGTGGTATATAGATCTGCCTATTTATCTCCCCCTGAGTGTCCCACAGAAACTTCACCTGAACTTCTTGTGGGGACAGAGCCAGGAGTGCAGTTTCCAGGCTTTTGCCCTCACGTGGAAAGATGCTTATTTGGGTTGTAAATGGCCATCAACTGTGATTGCATGGCCATCAGCTGTGGCTAGTTGGCCGTCAGCTGTAACCAGTGAGCCATTGGCCACTAATATAACTGCCGTGGCTACGCTAGCAGCAAATGGGGCTAGCAAGGAGATGGTGGCTGAGCTAGCAAGAATGGATTGCAGTTAGCAAAGGGTTGGTTGGTTGGCAGAGATGCAGACGGCAGATTGCAAATTGTGTGGCTCCTGCTTCCTGTGTCTCTAACCCAGCTACCAGTGAGAATATAGTGCTATGACTCCCCTATCTATGGCTCCGTGGGTGTTCCTTTTTGGCCTCACCATGTCCTGTGTTCTTATGTGGGGAGTGGGACCAGAGACCCCGCATGACACTTCTCTTCCTCATTTCCTTCCAAACTCACTTCTCCTATATTGTTTACATCAGTGGCTTGTACAACTATCCATCCAGTCCCAAAACTAAGAACATGGGAATCCTTGTTGCCTTCTCCCTCTTCTCATCTTTCTCTACCTTCTCCAATTCTTGCAGATTTTACCCCCTGATTATCACTTCTGTTCACCTACCTCTCTCCACTCTCTTTCACTCAGACCACACCTCTATCACCTCTTGTCTGGTCTATTCAAACATTCCCATAACTGGCTTCCTTGCATGGAATCTTGTTCCCTGGTCCCATCCATCCTTCACAGAGCAAAGACACAGAAGCCTTGTTCTAATATAAACATCCCAAGTCAATCCTGTGCTTAATGGCCTCCAATTGCCCTTAGAGCAAAGTTCAAAATCCTTGCCTTTTCTGTAAAGGCCCAGGATAAACGTGACCCCTACTAACCTTTTTAACTTTATGTCATATCTCTCTTCCCTTTAGTCTCTTCACTTCAGCTATGCTCTATTTTTCTCAATCTCAGGACATGACAGGCTATCTGGTCTCTGAGCCTTTTTTAGGTCCCTTCCCTCCACCTGGAGTACCCTTTCATTTTCCTTTTTATCTGGTTAAGTTCTCCTCATTATTCAGATCTGGATCAAAATGTCACTGACACAGTATAATTTTCTCTGACACTCCAGACTTTTAGGTTTCCCTGTTTTATGGTCTCCTAGCTCCCTGGACTTCTCCTTTGTAGTTATCCTCAGACTATGAGTGCACAGGGGATAGGATATGTATGTTTTTGTTCCCTGTTCAAGTTATTAGCACAGTGGTTGTAACAGAATAGGAGCTCAATAAATGTTTTCTGGATGGCTGATTAAACGTCTCCTAACTGGTCTGCCTTCCTCCAGGGTCTCCTCTTCCAACCTATCTATTCCACTGCCACCAGAGTGATCACCTAATCCTAGTACCTAAGGCCCAGATCCATTCATGTCACATTTGAGCTAAAAAAAATCAATTATCCTCTTCAGCTATAAAATGAAGTCCTAATGCTTTTGTATGTGACATCAAGATCTGTGAGCTGGTCCTGACCAATCGTATTTGTCTGCCTTAGTTTCTGCTTAGAAGAAATGTCTACATTCCAGTCAAATGGAATTGTGCACTCTTCCCTGTCCATACTTGATGCTCTGTAGCCTCCATACCTTTGCTTTTGGTGATCCATCGACCTGGCAAGCCCTTGCTCTGTTTTTGCCTAACTCCCATCATCTCTCTTTCATCATCCAGCTTAAAAGTCTTGTCTTCTCTGAAACTTCCCCCTCCCAGTTGGAAATGACCACTTCTTTCTCCCAACATCCCCATCCCTTTTTACCTCCCTTGTGACACTGATCCCATTATGTACACACAAGGCTTGTTTTATCCTAGACTGTAAACTACAGGGAAGAAGGACCTGGAAATTTCTGTATGGCTGACAGGACTCAGGCAACACTAGAGGTGTGAGGCCTATTTGCAGGCCTACCACTTGTTTCATAACCTTGTACTCAAAGTGCTTAATTGCTTAGGTATTAGTTGCTTAGGTATCTTCTGGGGGGGTTTTAGTAATTCAGTCTCAAGCCTACCAGACTTACCAAATCAGAAGCTGCATTTTAACAAGATCCCCAGGTGATCTGCATGCACATTAAAATTTAAGAAATAGTGCACTGTTTTATTACACTATGGAACATGAATCCTCAGAACATGCAACTTGTCATTCAGCACTCTCAACCCTGGTACCAATATACAGATCAGCAACAGAGTGTGTTTTTCTGTTTCCACATTACCAACCCAATACCATCCAACTCTTAGTTAGGGACCTTCCCCTCTTCCAACATGGGAAGAACCCAATCCTAGACGAGAGAAAAGCTTTCCCCTATTAGAGGGCTGTGGATGCACAAAGTTGGTCCAATCAGGGAAAAAAGCTGTGATTCCTTACAGCTTGCCTTAATCAGAGTAGTCTCTGGCCCAGCTATGAGGCAGGACTTGTATCCTCTGTTAATCATCAGTAAAAGGAATGCCACAGAGTGATGTCAAGTGAGCTTTTGAGCTAACCACTCCAAGAAACATCTGGAGCTGGTGCAGGATTGTGACTATGAATATGGATGAGAGGAACAATTGAATAATTTGAATTAATCAGTTTTAAGTGTTCAGTACAAAATGTATTTGTATTTTGATCTAAAGAGGCAAACAACTAAGCAGTGCTGGAGCTTTCTAGGTTTCAGAAAAGAGGTCAAGAATCCAAAAGGACTTTCTTAGCTATTCCATATTTGTGGACTGGAAGAATCAACACAGTTAAAGTGGCTATATTACCCAAAGCAATATACAGCTTTAATGTAATCCCTATCAAAATCCCAATGGCATTTTTTAAAAATTTTATTTCATTAAATTTATTGGGGTGACAATTGTTAGTAAAATTACATAGATTTCAGGTGTACAATTCTGTATTACATCATCTATAAATCCCATTGTGTGTTCATCACCCAGAGTCAGTTCTCCTTCCATCACCATATATTCGATCCCCTTACCCTCATCTCCCACCCCCACCCCCCGTTACCCTCTGGCAACCACTAAACTATTGTCTGTGTCTATGAGTTTCTGTTTCTCATTTGTTTGTCTTGTTCTTTTGTTGTTTTTGGTTTATATACCACATATCAGTGAAATCACATGGTTCTCTGCTTTTTCTGTCTGACTTGTTTCGCTCAGCATTACTCTCTCAAGATCCATCCATGTTGTCACAAATGTTCCTATATCATCTTTTCTTACTGCTGAATAGTATTCCATTGTGTATATATACCACAACTTCTTCATCCATTCATCTATCGCAGGACATTTTGGTTGTTTCCATGTCTTGGCCACCGTAAACAAAGCTGCAATGAACATTGGAGCACACGTGTCTTTATCTCTAAATGTTTTCAGATTTTTGGGTAGATACCCAGGAGAGGGATTGCTGGGTCATATGGCAATTCTATTCGTAATTTTTGAGGAACCTCCACACTGCCTTCCATAACGGCTGCACCAGTCTGCATTCCCACCAACAGTGTATGAGGGTTCCTTTTTCTCCACAGCCTCTCCAACATTTGTTACTATTTGTCTTGTTGATGATAGCCATTCTGACTGGGGTGAGGTGATATCTCATTGTGGTTTTGATTTGCATTTCTCTGATGATTAGTGATGTTGAGCATTTTTTCATATGTCTATTTGCCATTTGTATGTCCTCTTTGGAGAAATGTCTCTTCAAGTCCTCTGCCCATTTTTCAATTGGGTTGTTTTTTTTGTTGTTGTTGAGTTGCATGAGTTCCTTGTATATTCTGGATACTAGCCCCTTATCGGAGGCACTGTTTGCAAAAATCTTCTCCCATTCAGTTGGTGGCCTCTTTATTTTGTCAATGGTTTCTTTTGCTGTGCAGAAGCTTTTAAGTTTCATATAGTCCCATTCGTTTATTTTAGCTTTTACTTCCATTGCCTTTGGAGTCAAGTTCATAAAATGCTCTTTGAACCCAAGGTCCATAAGTTTAGTACCTATGTTTTCTTCTATGCAGTTTATTGTGTCAGGTCTTATGCTTAAGTCTTTGATCCATTTTGAATTAACTTTGGTACATGGTGACAAATAGCAGTCCAGTTTCATTCTTTTGCACGTGGCTATCCAATTCTCCCAGCACCATTTATTGAAGAGGCTGTCTTTGCTCCATTGTATGTTTTAGCTTCTTTGTCAAAATTATCTGTCCATATTTATGTGGTTTTATTTCTGGGTTCTCAATTCTATTCCATTGGTCTATGTGTCTGTTTTCTGCCAATACCATGCTGTTTTGATTATTGTAGCCCTGTAGTACAAGCCAAAGTCAGGAAGTGTGATACCTCCATTATTGTTCTTTTTCTTAAGATTGCTTTGGCTATTCGGGTCTTTTGTGGTTCCAAACAAATCTGATGATTTTTGTTCTATTTCTTTAAAATATGCCATTGGGATTTTGATGGGGATTGCATTGAATCTGTATATTGCTTTGGGTAATATGGCCATTTTAACTATGTTGATTCTTCCAATCCATGAGCACGGAATGTCTTTCCATTTCTTTGTGTCTTCTTCAATTTCTTTCAAAAATGTCTTATAGTTTTCAGCATATAGGTCTTTCACATCCTTGGTTAAGTTTATTCCTAGGTATTTTATTCTTTTTGCTGCAATTGCAAAAGGAATTGTTTTTGTATTTCTTTTTCTGAGATTTCATTGTTAGTATATAGGAAGGCAATGGACTTTTGTGCGTTGATTTTGTAGCCAGCAACTTTACTGTATTCGTTGATTGTTTCTAATAGCTTTTTGGTGGAGTCTTTAGGGTTTTCTATATATAGCATCATGTCATCTGCAAAGAGTGATAATTTAACTTCTTCATTCCCAATTTGGATGCCTTTTATTTCTTTCTCTTGCCTGATTGCTCTGGCAAGGACTTCCAACACTATGTTGAAAAGCAGAGGTGATAGGGGACAGCCCTGTCGTGTTCCTGAGCGTAGAGAAAAGGGCTTCAGTTTTCTCCATTAATTATGAGATTAGCAGAGGGCTTGTCATATATGGCCTTTATTATGTTAAGGTATTTTCCTTCTATACCCATTTTATTAAGTGTTTTAATCATAAATGGATGTTGTATCTTGTCAAATGCTTTTTCTGCATCAATTGATATAATCATATGATTTTTGTCCTTTATTTTGTTTATGTGATGTATCACATTGATGGATTCGTATGTTGAACCATCCTTGTGCCCGAGGATGAACCCCACTTGGTCGTGATGAATAATCTTTTTAATGCATTGTTGTATTCGATTTGCTAGAATTTTATTTAGGATTTTTGCATCGGTATTCATTAGAGATATTGGTCTGTAGTTTTCTTTTTTGTGCTGTCCTTACCAGGTTTTGGTATCAGGGTAATGTTGGCCTCATAAAATGAGTTAGGGAGTACTGTCTCTTCTTCAATTTTTGGAAGAGTTTGTGCAGATTGGTATTAGATCCTCTTTGAAGGTTTGGTAGAATTCACTAGTGAAGCCATCTGGTCCCGGACTTTTGCTTTTGGGAAGGTTTTGGATGACTGATTCAATTTAGTTACTGGTGATCGGTCTGTTTAGATTTTCCAGTTCTTCATGGTTCAGCCTTGGAAGGCTATATGTTTCTAAGAACTTGTCCATTTCTTCTAGGTTGTTGAATTTGGTGGCATATAGTCCTTCATAGTATTCTTGGATGATCCTTTGTATTTCTGTGGTGTCCGTGATAACTTCCCTTTTACGTTTCTGATTTTGTTAATCAGTGTCTTCTCTCTTTTATCTTAGTAAGTCTAGCCAAGGGTTTGTCAATTTTGTTAATCTTTTCAAAGAACCAGCTCTTTGTCACATTAATTTTTTCTATTGTCTTTTTGTTCTCTATTTCATTTAGTTCTGCTCTAATTTTTGTTATTTCCTTTCTTCTGCTGACCTTGGGTTTTACTTGTTCTTCTTTTTCTAGTTCTTTAAGGTGTAACATGAGGTTATTTATTTGGGAGTTTTCTTGTTTCTTGAGATAGGCCTGTAATGAGATAAATTTCCCTCTTAAAACTGCTTTTGCTGCATCCCAAAAATTTTGGTAGGATGTATTTTCATTGTCATTTGTTTCTATGTATCTTTTGATCTCTCCTCTAATTTCTTCTTTGACCCAGTCCTTCTTTAAAAGTATGTTGTTTAATCTCCATGTATTTGTGTTTTTCCCCGCTTTCTTTTTACAGTTGATATCAATTTCAAAGCCTTGTGATCAGAGAATATGCATGGTATGATTTCAATCTTCTTAAATTTGTTGAGACTGATTTTATGTCCCAATATATGGTCTATCCTTGAGAATGTTCCATGTACACTAGAAAAGAATGTATAGTCTGATGTTTTAGGATGAAGTGCTCTATAAATGTCAATTATGTCCATTTCATCTAATGTGTCATTTAGGGCTACTATTTCGTTATTTATTTTCTGTTTGGATGAGCTATCCATAGCTGTCAATGACGTATTTAAGTCCCCTAGTATAATTGTGTTTTGGTCAATTTCTCCCTTTAGTTCTGTTAGTAGCTGCTTGGTATATTTCGGTGCTCCCTGATTGGGGGCGTAAATGTTGATGACTGTTATGTCTTCTTGTTGTACAGTCCCTTCACCATTATGAAATGTCCATCTTTGTCTCTTGTTATCTTTTTCACCTTGAAGTCTGTTTCATCTGATATCATTATGGCTACACCTGATTTTCTCTGGGTACCATTTGCTTGGAGTGTCAATTTCCACCCTTTCACTTTGAGTCTATGCTTGTCCTTGTAGCTGAGATGTGTCTCTTGGAGACAGCATATGGTTGGGTTTAGTTTTTTGATCCAATCTGCTACTCTGTGCCTTTTTATTGGTGAGTTCAGTCCATTTACATTTAGGGTGATTATTGATATGTGAGGATTTCCTGTCATTCTATCTTTAGTTTTCTGGTAAGGCTGTGTCTCCATTGTTTCTTTGCATTTTGTTGTTGTCTATTATTTCTGTGTGGTGGTATTCTATGATGTTTCCCTCTGTTTCTTCTTTTATTTCAGTATATATTTCAGTTCTGGATTTATTTTGAGTGGTTACCCTTAAGTTTATGTAAAAGAAAGTTTGATATTTAGAGTATTCCATTTTCTTCAGCACTTACTTTCTCCATTCCCATATTCGGTTCAGGCCTTTACTCTCCCCTTTTTGAGTTTTGGTTGCCACAAATTGTCCCTGTTGATGGTGGTCGAATAGCCTCCTTTAGTATTTCTTGTAGTGCAGGTCGTGTATTAGAAAATTCCCTCAGCTTCTGTATGTCTGGAAAGGTCTTTATTCCTCCTTCATATCTAAAGGATATCTTTGCTGGATATATTATTCTTGGCTCATGGTTTCTCTCTTTCAATAGTTTGAATATTTGGTTCCACTCCCTCCTGGCTTGTAGAGTTTCTGCTGAAAAATCTGATGATAATCTAATGGGCTTTCCTTTGTAAGTTACCGTCTTCTTTTCCCTGGCTGCCTTGAGGATTCTTTCTTTGTCGTTGATTTTAGACAGCTTCAATACAATGTGCCTTGGAGAAGGCCTGTTGGGATTGAGGTAACTAGGTGTTCTATTTGCTTCTTGGATTCGAGGGTCCAGTTCTGTCCACAAATTTGGGAAGTTCTCATCGACAATTTGTTTGAATATATTCTCTGTTCCTTCTCTCTTTCTTCTCCTTCTGGTATGCCCATTATTCTTATATTGCTCTTTCTGATGGAGTCAGAAAGTTCTTGTAAGTTCTTTCATTTCTTTTAAGTCTCAAGTCTCTTTCTTCTTCAATCTGTGTCATTTCCAGGTTTCTATCTTCGATGTCACTGATTCTTTCCTCCATCTGGTCAACTCTACTACCTAAGCTGGTTATTTCATTCTTAATTTCTTCTATTGAGTTCTTAATCTCCAGAAATTCTATTTGGTTCTTTTTAAGATTTCAATCTCTTTCGTAAAATGCTCATGCTGTTCTTTGATTGAGTTTCTGAGTTCATTTAACTGCCTATCTGTGTTTTCTTGTATCTCGTTGAGTTTTTCAGAACTGCAATCTTGAATTCTCTGTCATTTAAGTCACATATTTCTGTATCTTTAAGTGCCTTCTCTGGAGATTTTTCACTTTCTTTCTGAGCTATCTTGTTGCCTTGGTTATTCATGGCGATTACTGGTTTACTATTTCTCTTCCTAGACATCTACAGGAGTGACTTCTGCAACAGGTTGATAGAAAGTGGTCTTTCTTTTGTTTGCCAGTGCTTGTTGGTAGAATGTTTTATTATTTCTCCAACTGCAACTTATTTTTCTTCTCCCACACGGTAGTGCTATGTTTTCTCTACACTATTCCAACTTCTCACACAATGGGGGGATTCCCTGGGAGACGGGCTTCTCCTCTGTTAATAGTTCATCTAGGTCACAGGGCGCAGTGTCCCGGTGGGTATGCAGAGAGCTTTTGATGTTTCAAAGCTCTTCCAGCTCCTGATTCAGAGCCCGTATATTTCAGCAGTTCTGTTTACTCCTGCAGGGATCCGCCCAGATAGGTGGGGTCAGGGGCGGGGTGAGTTGTGAGAGGTGGCCCAGTGCAATGGCGGCGACCACCACCACAGCCGGTCCTGCATCCACAGCCCTCTCCCCTTTGCTGGAACTAGTTGGGCTGTGAATTTGTTTTTGCGGTCCACAGTTCTCAAAACAGCAAATTTTCTGTTGATTTGACCTGACACTGGTACTCTTTCGCTTCTAGCACCGGGCAGGTGGGGGCGGGGCGAGCTCTGGGAGGGGAGGGAGGGGGCGGCTAATCTCAGTGCCTAAGGCTCCGTTCTCTGCTCAGCAGTGCGGGCTTAAACCACCGTTTTCAGCCTTTTTCCCTCAGTCTTTTCTCCGAGGTCTCTGCCGTGGCGTTGGGTTCAGCCGTGTTATATGCTGTCCCCTCAGCCCTGTGGAGCCCTGGCGGAGCCCTAGCAGTCCGAGTTCTTCCCTCTCCTGCAGCTGCGGTAGTTCCGGGAAGCAGCGAGCTCCTCGCACTGAGCTAGGTCTGCGTCCTGCGCCCGCGGGGCTCCGTCTCCACTTCTCCCTTTCCTCCTCCCTCCACTCGCGCGAATCTCCCACCTGTAGGTGATTTCAGTCGGTAGTGGGCCTCTTCGTGTTGCCTGTCTGCTGTGCAGGGAGTCCTAAGAAATTAAATGCTTTAAAACATCACTTACAATAGCATCAAAAGTATGAAATACGAGGTGTGATTAAAAAATATGGTGAATGTTTAAATAAAAAACATGTATTACGGTAAAAGACACATTGTCTTCAAAACAGTCCCCCTCACTTCAAACACACTTAGTCCATTGTTCTTGACACTTTCTGAAGCAGTTTTGGAAATCCTCTTTTGAGGGTGTCTTTAGTTGCACCGTTGTGGCTGCCTCGATGTCCTGAACCTATTCAAAGCATTTACCTTTCATGGTCGTTTTAACTTTGGAGAAGAGCCAGAAGTCGCAAAGTTCCAGATCCAGTGAATAAGGTGGGTGAAGACACATTGTAATGTTTTTATTTGACACAAATTGCATGCCAGAAGCAATATGTGACATGGAGCCTTTCTGTTGTGATCAAAACATTCAGTGAGTGCTGCTGCCGAGTGCCAGCCAATGGAAAGGCAGGGATCTTCTATACAAGAAGCAGCATGTCGAATCTTAGTTACAGTGTGTGAAAAGTTTCAACTTATTCAGTGTAGTCAGTTGGGTGTGAGCTACAGTTGAGAGAAGATGTGTTTTAATGTGTGCCATAGATCATCCTCCAACATGACAACAATCTGTGTCACACTTCGCTTCTGGTGTACAGAAATTTCTGTCAAATAAAAACATTATGGTGTGTCTTCATCCACCTTATTCACCGATTCTGGCACTTTGTGACTTCTGGCTCTTCCCCAAAGTCAAAATGATTCAGGACATCAAGGCAGCCATGACAGCACAACTAAAGATACTCACAAAAGAGGACTTCCAGAACTGCTTAAGAAAGTGGCAAGAACAATGGTATAAGTGTGTTTGAAGTGAGGGCGATTAATGGCCATGTGTATTTTACTGTAATAATTTTTTTTATTTAAACATTCACCGTCTTGTTTGATCACACTTTATGCTTAGGAATAAATCTAACCACAGATGTAAAAATTTCTGTGCACTGAAAACTATACATCATTGCTGAGAGAAAATAAAGATCTTAATAAACGTGTTCATGGATGGCAATTTTCCCAAAATTGATGTATAGTGTCAATGCAACCCCTATCAAAATCACAAGCTTTTGTGTAAAAATTGACAGGTTGATCACAAAATTTGCATTTAATCTAGAATGACAAATTTGGAAAACTCATTTTGACTTTAAGAACCAGAAGTCACATGCCAGATTCTGAATAAGGTGGATGAAGACACACCATAATGCTTTTGTTTGACAGAAATTGCCATATCAGAGCATGTGTGACACAGAGCATTGTCATGTTTTAGGATGATTCATGGCACACTTTAAAACATTCTCTCAACTGTAGCTCATGACTGACTGCAGAACAAGTTGAAACTTGTCAACTGTTACTAAGGTTGAGTTCTGCTTCATATTTAAGATCCCTGCCTTAGTTGGATATTTGCAGCATTCACCAAATGTTTTGATTACAATGAAAAGCTTGTCACACATCTTGGTACAGCAATTTCTGTCAAATAAAACATTACGATGTGTCCTCATCCACCTTATTCACTGGATCTGGCACCATATGGCTCTTCTAAAGTCAAAATGATTCAGGACATCAAGGTAGCCATGACAGCACAATAAAGAGAACTTTCAGAACTTCAGAAAGTGAAAGGAACTAGGATAAGTGTGTTTGAAGCAAAATATTTTGAGGATATAATGTGTCTTTTAGTGTAATAATTTTTATTTAAACATTCACTGTATTGTTTGATTATACTATGTATATCTCCTTATTTGACAGTACACTTCTGATTAAATGCACACAGTCATGGGCCTGTTGGATTGCTAGCAATGTTTTTCTGTATCTATTTTAGTGTCAAAAGATAATCTGAAGCCATCCTGCCTGAGTCTTGGTGTGGTTCTTATTAGAAAAGCTTAAATGACAGCAAGGAAGTTTTAGAAGCAAATACATGTCCAAGGCAAAAATAAATAAATAAGTAAATAATATTTTGCCACTTCCCAGTTTGAGCAGTTTTGCTTGAACTTGAGGACCTTTCAATTACCTGGTTTCTCTGCAGCACACTGCAAAGAAGTGAGACAATGTGTGCCAGGACCCATTAACATCTGCAGACAAGGTGGGCACTGAATATAAAACTTGAACTATGTTGATAATGAAGTAAAGTCTAGGAAAAAGAGAAGGCTATTCTGTTCAAACAAACTAAAGAGAAAGTTCAGGAAAGAAAGTCCTTTTATTAAATGTATTGACAATGGTTAGTAAAATTATATAGGTTTCAAGTGTACAATTCTATAACACATCACCTATATACTGCATTGTGTGTTCACCACCCAAAGTCAAAACTCTCCTTTTGTCACCATATATTTTATCTTTATCTTCTACCTTTCCATTACTGTCTGGTAACCACTAAACTCTTTTCTATGTATATGAGTTTTGTTTGTTTGTCTTGTTCATTTGCTGCTTTCTGTTTTATATCCCACATATGAGTAAAATCATATAGTTCTTGACTTTTCTGTCTGACTTATTTCACTTAACGATAATCTCAAGATCCATCCATGTTGTCAGAAATGGCAGTATTTCATCTTTTCTCATGGCTGAGTAATATTCCATCATGTATTTGTACCACATTTTGTTTATCCAATTATCTATCGAAGAACACTTCAGTTGTTTCCATCTTGGGCACTGTGAATAATGCTGCAATGAACATAGAGTAGATATATCTTTATAAATGTTTTCAGGTTTTTGGAGATAACCAGAGATTGCTGGGTCATATAGTAATTCTACTCTTAAATTTTTGAGGAACCTCCATACTGTTTTCCATACTGGCTGTATCAATTTACCTTACCAACAGTGTATGATTCTATTCTCCACAACCTCTAACACTTGTTATTACTTGTCTTGTGGATAATAGCAATTCTAACAGGTAAAAGATGGTATCTCATTGTGGTTTTGATTTTCATTTCCCTAATACCTAGTGAGGTTGAGCATCTTTTCATAACATCTGTTGGCCGTTTGAATATCTTCTTGGGAGAAGTATCTATTCAGGTCCTCTGTCCATTTTTTTAATTTGATTGTTTGGGGTTTTTTGTTGTTGAGTTGTATGAGTTCTTTATATATTTTGGATATTAGCCCATTATCAGAGGTAGTCTGATATAGACCCATTCATTCATTTTTGCTTTTGCTTCCCTTGCCTTTGAGGTCAAATCCATAAAATGCTCTCTAAACCCAAGGTCCATTAAGTTTAGTACCTATGCTTTCTTCTATGCAGTTTATTGTTTCAGGTCTTATAGTCTTTATTCCATTTTGAGTTTATTTTGATGTATGGTGATAGATAGCAGTCTAGTTTCATTCTTTTGCACATGGCTTTCCTATTTTCCCAGCACCATTTATTGAAGAGGGTTTCTTTTCTCCACTGTATGTTTTGGCTCCTTTGTAAGAAAATTATGAATATAACATAGAATATTACAATTTTAATACTGTATTTCTTGTATACAGTTTTAGGCACCCTCTGTATATGTGGGTTTATTTCTGTGTTCTCAATTCTTTTCCATTGGTCTTTGTGTCTATTTTTCTGAGAATACCATGCTATTTTGATTATTGTTGCTTTGCAGAATTATTTGAAGTCAGAGTGTGATACTTCTAAACTTGTTCTTTTTCTCAACATTGCCTTGCTTATTCAGGGTCTTTTATGATTCCATACAAATCTGATGTGAAAAAATGCCATTGGGGACTTCTGGAAAATGGCGGCATGAGGTGAGCCTCTGTAAAGCTCCCTGGAATTTACAAAGAATCGAACAACAAAAACTCCACAAAGGACTCCCTGCACAGCAGACAGGCAACGAAGAGGCCCACTACCGACTGAAATCACCTACAGGTGGGAGATTCATGAGAGTGGGGGAGGAGGAAAGGGAGAAGTGCGGAGACGGAGCTGCTGGCGCAGGACACAGACTAGCTCAGTGCTCCGAGCTCGCTGCTCCCCGGAACTACCGCAGCTGCGGGAGATCGGACTGCTAGGGCTCCGCCAGGGCTCCACAGGGCTGAGGGGACAGCATATAACACGGCTGAACCCAACGCTCACGGCAGAGACCTCGGAGAAAAGACTGAGGGAAGAAGGCTGAAAACGGTGGTTTAAGCCCTCACTGCCGAGCAGAGAACGGAGCCTTAGGCACTGAGACTAGCCGCCTCCCTCCCTCCCAGAGCTCGCCCGCCCCCACCTGCCCAGTGCTAGAAGCGAAACAGTAGCAGTGTCAGATCAAAACAACAGAAAATTTGCTGTTTTGAGAACTGTGGACCGCAAACACAAATCCACAGCCCAACTAGTTCCAGCAAAGGGAGAGAGCTGTGGAAGCAGGACCGGCTGTGGTGGTGGTCGCCGCCATTGCTCTGGGCCACCTCTCACAACTCACCCCGCCCCTGACCCCACCTATCTGGGCGGATCCCTGCAGGAGTAAACAGAACTGCTGAAACCTACGGGCTCTGAATCAGGAGCTGGAAGAGCTTTGGAACATCAAAAGCTCTCTGCATACCCACCGGGACACTGTGCCCTGTGACCTAGACGAACTATTAACAGAGGAGAAGCCTGTCTCCCAGGGAATCCCCCCATTGTGTGAGAAGCTGGAATAGTGCAGAGAAAACATAGCACTACCGTGTGGGAGAAGAAAAATAAGTTGCAGTTGGAGAAATAATAAAACATTCTACCAACAAGTACTGCCAAACAAAAGAAAGACCGCTTTCTATCAACCTGTTGCAGAAGTCACTCCTGTAGATGTCTAGGAAGAGAAATAGTAAACCAGTAATCGCCATGAATAACCAAGGCAACAAGATAGCTCAGAAAGAAAGTGAAAAATCTCCAGAGAAGGCACTTAAAGATACAGAAATATGTGACTTAAATGACAGAGAATTCAAGATTGCAGTTCTGAAAAAAACTCAACGAGATACAAGAAAACACAGATAGGCAGTTAAATGAACTCAGAAACTCAATCAAAGAACAGCATGAGCATTTTACGAAAGAGATTGAAATCTTAAAAAGAACCAAATAGAATTTCTGGAGATTAAGAACTCAATAGAAGAAATTAAGAATGAAATAACCAGCTTAGGTAGTAGAGTTGACCAGATGGAGGAAAGAATCAGTGACATCGAAGATAGAAACCTGGAAATGACACAGATAGAAGAAGAAAGAGACTTGAGACTTAAAAGAAATGAAAGAACTCTACAAGAACTTTCTGACTCCATCAGAAAGAGCAATATAAGAATAATGGGCATACCAGAAGGAGAAGAAAGAGAGAAGGGAACAGAGAATATATTCAAACAAATTGTCGATGAGAACTTCCCAAATTTGTGGACAGAACTGGACCCTCGAATCCAAGAAGCAAATAGAACACCTAGTTACCTCAATCCCAACAGGCCTTCTCCAAGGCACATTGTATTGAAGCTGTCTAAAATCAACGACAAAGAAAGAATCCTCAAGGCAGCCAGGAAAAGAAGACGGTAACTTACAAAGGAAAGCCCATTAGATTATCATCAGATTTTTCAGCAGAAACTCTACAAGCCAGGAGGGAGTGGAACCAAATATTCAAACTATTGAAAGAGAGAAATTATGAGCCAAGAATAATATATCCAGCAAAGATATCCTTTAGATATGAAGGAGGAATAAAGACCTTTCCAGACATACAGAAGCTGAGGGAATTTTCTAATACACGACCTGCACTACAAGAAATACTAAAGGAGGCTATTGACCACCATCAACAGGGACAATTTGTGGCAACCAAAACTCAAAAAGGGGAGAGTAAAGGCCTGAACCGAATATGGGAATGGAGAAAGTAAGCATGCTGAAGAAAATGGAATACTCTAAATATCAAACTTTCTTTTACATAAACTTAAGGGTAACCACTCAAAAAAATCCAGAACTGAAATATATACTGAAATAAAAGAAGAAACAGAGGGAAACATCATAGAATACCACCACACAGAAATAATAGACAACAACAAAAAGGCAAAGAAACAATGGAGACACAGCCTTACCAGAAAACTAAAGATAGAATGACAGGAAATCCTCACATATCAATAATCACCCTAAATGTAAATGGACTGAAAAAGGCACAGAGTAGCAGATTGGATCAAAAAACTAAACCCAACCATATGCTGTCTCCAAGAGACACATCTCAGCTACAAGGACAAGCATAGACTCAAAGTGAAAGGGTGGAAATTGACACTCCAAGCAAATGGTACCCAGAGAAAATCAGGTGTAGCCATAATGATATCAGATGAAACAGACTTCAAGGTGAAAAAGATAACAAGAGACAAAGATGGACATTTCTTAATGGTGAAGGGGACTGTACAACACGAAGACATAACAGTCATCAATATTTATGCCCCCAATCAGGGAGCACCGAAATACACCAAGAAACTACTAACAGAACTAGAGGGAGAAATTGACCAAAACACAATTATACTAGGGGACTTAAATACATCATTGACAGCTATGGGTAGATCATCCAAACAGAAAATAAATAACGAAATAGTAGCCCTAAATGACACATTAGATAAAATGAACATAATTGACATTTATAGAGCACTTCATCCTAAAACATCAGACTATACATTCTTTTCTAGTGTACACGGAACATTCTCAAGGATAGACCATATATTGGGACATAAAATCAGTCTCAACAAATTTAAGAAGATTGAAATCATACCATGCATATTCTCTGATCACAAGGCTTTGAAATTGGATATCAACTGTAAAAAGAAAGCGGGAAAAAACACAAATACATGGAGATTAAACAACATACTTTTAAAGAAGGACTGGGTCAAAGAAGAAATTAGAGGAGAGATCAAAAGATACATAGAAACAAATGACAATGAAAATACATCCTACCAAAATTTTTGGGATGCAGCGAAAACAGTTTTAAGAGGGAAATTTATCTCATTACAGGCCTATCTCAAGAAACAAGAAAACTCCCAAATAAATAACCTCATGTTACACCTTAAAGAAGTAGAAAAAGAAGAACAAGTAAAACCCAAGGTCAGCAGAAGAAAGGAAATAACAAAAATTAGAGCAGAACTAAATGAAATAGAGAACAAAAAGACAATAGAAAAAATTAATGTGACAAAGAGCTGGTTCTTTGAAAAGATTAACAAAATTGACAAACCCTTGGCTAGACTTACTAAGATAAAAGAGAGAAGACACTAATTAACAAAATCAGAAACGTAAAAGGGGAAGTTATCACGGACACCACAGAAATACAAAGGATCATCCAAGAATACTATGAAGGACTATATGCCACCAAATTCAACAACCTAGAAGAAATGGACAAGTTCTTAGAAACATATAGCCTTCCAAGGCTGAACCATGAAGAACTGGAAAATCTAAACAGACCGATCACCAGTAACTAAATTGAATCAGTCATCCAAAACCTTCCCAAAAGCAAAAGTCCGGGACCAGATGGCTTCACTAGTGAATTCTACCAAACCTTCAAAGAGGATCTAATACCAATTCTGCACAAACTCTTCCAAAAATTGAAGAAGAGACAGTACTCCCTAACTCATTTTATGAGGCCAACATTACCCTGATACCAAAACCTGGTAAGGACAGCACAAAAAAGAAAACTACAGACCAATATCTCTAATGAATACCGATGCAAAAATCCTAAATAAAATTCTAGCAAATCGAATACAACAATGCATTAAAAAGATTATTCATCACGACCAAGTGGGGTTCATCCCGGGGCACAAGGATGGTTCAACATACGAATCCATCAATGTGATACATCACATAAACAAAATAAAGGACAAAAATCATATGATTATATCAATTGATGCAGAAAAAGCATTTGACAAGATACAACATCCATTTATGATTAAAACACTTAATAAAATGGGTATAGAAGGAAAATACCTTAACATAATAAAGGCCATATATGACAAGCCCTCTGCTAATCTCATAATTAATGGAGAAAACTGAAGCCCTTTGCTCTACGTTCAGGAACACGACAGGGCTGTCCCCTATCACCTCTGCTTTTCAACATAGTGTTAAAGTCCTTGCCAGAGCAATCAGGCAAGAGAAAGAAATAAAAGGCATCCAAATTGGGAATGAAGAAGTTAAATTATCACTCTTTGCAGATGACATGATGCTATATATAGAAAACCCTAAAGACTCCACCAAAAAGCTATTAGAAACAATCAACGAATACAGTAAAGTTGGCCACAAAATCAACGCACAAAAGTCCATTGCCTTCCTATATACTAACAATGAAATCTCAGAAAAAGAAATACAAAAAACAATTCCTTTTGCAATTGCAGCAAAAAGAATAAAATACCTAGGAATAAACTTAACCAAGGATGTGAAAGACCTATATGCTGAAAACTATAAGACATTTTTGAAAGAAATTGAAGAAGACACAAAGAAATGGAAAGACATTCCGTGCTCATGGATTGGAAGAATCAACATAGTTAAAATGGCCATATTACCCAAAGCAATATACAGATTCAATGCAATCCCCATCAAAATCCCAATGGCATATTTTAAAGAAATAGAACAAAAATCATCAGATTTGTTTGGAACCACAAAAGACCCCGAATAGCCAAAGCAATCTTAAGAAAAAGAACAATAATGGAGGTATCACACTTCCTGACTTTGGCTTGTACTACAGGGCTACAATAATCAAAACAGCATGGTATTGGCAGAAAAACAGACACATAGACCAATGGAATAGAATTGAGAACCCAGAAATAAAACCACATAAATATGGACAGATAATTTTGACAAAGAAGCTAAAACATACAATGGAGCAAAGACAGCCTCTTCAATAAATGGTGCTGGGAGAATTGGATAGCCACGTGCAAAAGAATGAAACTGGACTGCTATTTGTCACCATGTACCAAAGTTAATTCAAAATGGATCAAAGACTTAAGCATAAGACCTGACACAATAAACTGCATAGAAGAAAACATAGGTACTAAACTTATGGACCTTGGGTTCAAAGAGCATTTTATGAACTTGACTCCAAAGGCAATGGAAGTAAAAGCTAAAATAAACGAATGGGACTATATGAAACTTAAAAGCTTCTGCACAGCAAAAGAAACCATTGACAAAATAAAGAGGCCACCAACTGAATGGGAGAAGATTTTTGCAAATAGTGCCTCCGATAAGGGGCTAATATCCAGAATATACAAGGAACTCATGCAACTCAAAAACAAAAAAACAAACAACCCAATTGAAAAATGGGCAGAGGACTTGAAGAGACATTTCTCCAAAGAGGACATACAAATGGCAAATAGACATGTGAAAAAATGCTCAACATCACTAATCATCAGAGAAATATAAATCAAAACCACAATGAGATATCACCTCACCCCAGTCAGAATGGCTATCATCATCATGACAAACAGTAAGAAGTGTTGGAGAGTCTGTGGAGAAAAAGGAACCCTCATACACCGTGGTGGGAATGCAGACTGGTGCAGCCGTTATGGAAGGCAGTGTGGAGTTTCCTCATAAAATTACGAATAGAATTGCTATATGACCCAGCAATGTCTCTCCTAGGTATCTAGCCAAAAAATCTGAAAACATTTATACATAAAGACATGTGTGCTCCAATGTTCATTGCAGCTTTGTTTACGGTGACCAAGACATGGAAACAACCAAAATGTCCTTCGATAGATGAACGGATAAAGAAGTTGTGGTATATATACACAATGGAATACTATTCGGCAGTAAGAAAAGATGATATAGGAACATTTGTGACAACATGGATGGATCTTGAGAGAGTAATGCTGAGCAAAACAAGTCAGACAGAAAAAGCAGAGAACCATGTGATTTCACTGATATGTGGTATATAAACCAAAAACAACAAAAGAACAAGACAAACAAATGAGAAACAGAAACTCATAGACACAGACAATAGTTTAGTGGTTGCCAGAGGGTAAGGGGGGCGGGGGGTGGGGGGTGGGAGATGAGGGTAAGGGGGATCGAATATATGGTGATGGAAGGAGAACTGACTCTGGGTGATGAACACACAATGGGATTTATAGATGATGTAATACAGAATTGTACACCTGAAATCTGTGTAATTTTACTAACAATTGTCACCCCAATAAATTTAATAAAATAAAATTTAAAAAAAAAAGCATTTAATTTCTTATTGTTTGTTACTAGTATATAGAAATACAATTTAATTTTGTATATTAATCTTGCCTAATTGACTTTTCTGGACTATTTATTAATTCTAATATATTTTTATGGATTCTTTGGGAATTTTCACATACAGGGTCATGTCACCTGCAAATAAAGAGTCTTATTTCTTCTTTTTCAATCTGGATGTCTTTAATTTCATTCATTCATTCATCCATTCATTCATTCATTTACTACACTGGCTACAACCACCAATTAAATGTTGAAAAGAAGTGATGAAAGCAGAGACTCTTGCCTTGTTTCCCATCTGAGAGAAATACATTCAATCTTTCACCATTAAATATGATGTTAATCTGTGGTTTTATATTGGTTTGTTTGTGTAGATGCCCCTTATCAATTTGAGGAAGTCTTCTATTCCTAATTTGTTGAGAGCTTTTATCATGAATGGGTGCTAGATTTTGGAAAATGCTTCCACCCCTTTTTTGCATTTATTAAGATGCTCATATTTTCCCCATTATTCTATTAATGACATATTACATTCATTAATTTTCAAATGTTAAATCAACCTAAATTCATTGAAATAAATCTCACTTACCAATGGCTATAATTTATTTCATATGTTGCTGAATTGTTAGGCATAAATATTGTTAGGCATAAATATTGCCCACCATAATTTTGAGCTTAACTAAGAAGCTGCTAATTTTCATGGTCTGCTCTAACTTGCAGAACCTCCATGCTGACTGAGCTGGATGGGGAATGGGAGAAGCTCCAGGTTAGAATAAGACAGATTTTAATTATTCTTACCTACAGTTCAGCATTTTTTCAAACATAAACACTTATCAGATTGTTCTGGGACTTTTGTTGATCTGTAGGACCCTAACGTTGTGTGTGTGTGTGTGTGTGTGAATTTTGTCCAGCTTTATGGTGGCTTTTTAAAAAGATTTTTATTAAAATATAGCTAACATACAATATTATATTAGTTTCAGGTGTACATCATAGTTATTCAACAGTACCTACCTGACGCTATACATAGTTATTACCATATTACTGATTATATTCCCTATGCTAAGTAAGTGATGATCCTGATAAGTCCAGCAACCACCTGATACCAGACCACACTATCACAATATTATTGACTATATTTCCTATGCTATATATTACATCTTCAAGACTTATTTGTTTTATACCTGGAATTTTGAATCTCTTGTTCCCTTTTATCTTTCCCCCTTTAAAATTTTTCAATTATAGGGCGGATGGGTGGCTCAGTTGGTTAAAGCTTGAGCTCTGAACAATGAGGCAGCTGGTTCGATTCCCACATGGGCCAGCAAGCTGCACCCTCTGCAACTAGAATGAAGTCAGTGAGCTGCCGCTCAGCTCCGGGGTGGCCAGATGGCTCAGTTGGTTGGAGCGTGGGCTCTCAACCGCAAGGTTGCCGGTTCAACTCCTCGACTCCCACAAGGGATGGTGGGCTGCACCTCCTGCAACTAACAGTGGCAACTGGATCTGGAGCTGAGCTGCACCTTCCACAACTGAGATTGAAAGGCCAGCTTGACTTGGAAAAGTCCCAGAAGTACACACTGTTCCCCAATGAATTCCTGTTCCCCTTCCCCAACAAAATATTTAAAAAAAATTTTTCCAATTATAGTTGACATTCAATATTATTTTATATTAATTTTTGGTATACAGCATAATGGTTAGACATTTGCATAATTTAAGGAGTGATCCACTGACTAGCCTAGTACTCACCTGGCACTATACATAGTTATTACCCTATTATTCACTGTATTCCCTGTGTTTTAGTTTACATCACCATGATTATTTTGTAACTACCAATTTGTATTTCTTAAACCCTTCACCTTTTTCACCTTGCCCCCAACTCCCCTCTCATCTATCACCCTGATAGGTCTAGTACCCATCTGCAACCTTACATAATTATTACAATATTGACTATATTTCTTAGCTATACCCTACATCCCCATGACTACTGTGTAAGAACCAACTTGTACTTCTTAATCTCTTCCTCTTTTTCAGCAACCCCCAAACCCCTCCCATCAGGCAACCATCAAAACGTTCTCTGTGCCTATGAGTTTCTTTCTGTTTTCTTTGTTTTGTTCTTTAGATTCCACTTATAAATGAAATCATATGACATTTGGCTTCCCTGACTGACTTACTACACTCAGCGTAACACCCTCTAGGTTCATCCATGTTGTCGCAAATGGTAAGATTTCATTGTAAATATATACCAAATCTAGTTTATCCAATTGTTTATTGATGGGCACTTAGGTTGCTTCCCTATGTTGGCTATTGTAAATAGTGCTGCAGTGAACATACGTGTGCATATATCTTTTCAAATTAGTGTTTTGGACCTAAGGAGACTTTTCTCCAAAGAGGACATATATGTGGCCAATAGACGTATGAAAAGATGCTCAACACTAATCATCAGAGAAATGCAAATCCAAACCACAATGAGATATTATCTTACTCCTGTCAGAACGGCCAGCATCAATAAATCAACAAACAATAAGTGTTGGTGAGGATGTGAAGAAAAGGGAACCCTCATACACTGTTGGTGGGATTGCAAATTGGTGTGGCCACTATGGAAAACTATTTGAAGGTTCCTCAAAAAATTAAAAATATTAATTACCTTATGACCCAGCAATTTCACTTCCGGGTATTTATTCAAAGAAATCCAAAACACTGACATCTGATTATCATACTTTTGAGTCTTGTTTTCAAGTTTTATTAAAACAAATCTATTGTAGACTATTTTCAGGGTTTATTTAGCTCTAATACAAGATTTGCCCCTTCTTGGATCTCTATTGAATTCCCTGAGTGTTCAACTTATGGAATAGTGTTCATTTTCCATTATCTAGTTGTAACTCAAATGTCTCCTATCCCTGTGTGATCTCTGTGAATTTTTCAGCTTACAGCACTCTGCTAGTTTCCCTTTGGCCCATGGAATTTCACAATATGTGTGTATATGGCTTAGCATTCAGCAACAAACTCCAGGGTAACCCTACACAATTTTCTGAAGGTATTTTCCTGAATATCTCTCTCTGCTCCTGTGCTTTGTCCAAAAAATTCCACTCACTTTGGCTTTCCTAAACTCCAGTCTGTCTCCTGAACACGGTGTGTCTCCTGTGATCTGCTTGAGTTCCCACTCCTTGCATTATAGACAAGAAAGTAGGACTCCGCTCGATTGTTCTATTCTCTTATGGATCACATTCCTGTGCCTGAAAATAGTTGTTTAACATATTTTGTAATGAGGTGAACTCCCTAGAGCAATGAGTAAATTCCTCAACCTTGGCATTATCAATATTTTAGGCCAGATCATTCTTTGTTATGGGAGTTGTCCATGCATTGTAAGATATTTAGTAAGTGGCTGGCCTCTACCTAGTAGATGCCAATAGCACTCCTCCAATTGTCACAACCAAAAATGTGTCCATACATGGCCACATATCTCTCGGAAGCAAAATCCTCAATTAAGAACCGGTGCTCTAGAGAATGACAGAAAATTGAGGATGGATTTAGTCTCAGGGCATCAGATTGACCATAGGTTTCTTGGGGCACCTGCATTTGCATCATTCACACCTAGATGTGTTAGGAGCAGTTGATAAAATAACTGAGTAATCTGAAAGTCAATAGCCAGGTGCAAATTGGAAGAGAAAATAGAGAGTAAGTTATTCTAGGTATTCAGAGTAAGGTATTCTAGGCGTTCTCTAGGCTTCTCTACCTGCAAGCCAGGTGGAAATATTTCTATTGTATAGTAGGAAGAATACAGGCTTTAGATTCAGGCAGACCTGTTTCTGATTATATCTTGGTACTTTTTAGTTGCTCAGTCCTGGCAAAGTGACATCACCTCTCTGAATCCCAGTTTCCTCATCCATATATACATAATGTTGATTTTTATTTTCATATTTATAATCACAACTTCCTTCTAATGAGGGCATATCTTTTAAAATGGAATGCTCTTTGATCTGCTGAGGAGTTCGATGGAGTTGGCTAAGCAAGTACTGGGGTTGTAGCCAGTTAGAGTTGAAATAAAATGAGTAGGAAGAATTTAAAATTCCCAAGGGCTCTCTGGAGGGGAGGGAAGAAGAAACTGAGAAGGGGGAGAAGGGAGCCAGTAAGACGTATTGTACAATGTAACCCCATCCCTATAATTGCCAGAGCTGCAATACAGTTACTATATTCACAAATACTTTGGGCAAGAAGCTTAGTGTGTGAATTTGCATGTGTTTGTGGAAAGTGAACAGAAAGTGAAATTGCACGTGAGGGTTGCAGCTGTGAGGACAGTGGCCACATGGGAGAAAGCAGAGCCCAGGAGACAGAGGAAGCCACAGAAAATGTGGGTTGAAATTTTAGCTTCCATACTTAGTAGATTTTGAGGTTTGGAGTTAATTTTACTTGAAGTCAAGAGTAATGGAGGCCCCAAATGATATTTAGAATACATGCTAAAATAGGAGTAAAACTACCTCACAAGATTGTATGAGAAATAATATAAGTAAACAGAATACATGAAACCAGGACTGATATACATATATATTGAATTTCATAAGTAGTCACTATTATTAAGTTAAATATTACTGAAATTTAGTTAGTGGTGGTTTAATCCGATATACCATTTTGTCACTTTTTCCCTTTGATAGTGCTATTTGACCCCATCTATTACATTAGGAATTCTCCCTCCTATAATCCCCACCTCCAACTGCCATATCTACAGAGCATTATAAGTCTGTAACCTTTCAGCACTAAAGAAGTAACCATGGGGACTCAGGGTTTCTGTTCTCTGAATCTGGTTCCCCTTGCTCATCATAACAGCATTTCTTTGATGTGCACCTTCCTGCTGTACCTGTAAAAGATTATCCACTCTATCTCGGCCCCTTCTTCAAGCCCCCAGCCATCTAGAAGTGTCATTGTTTAATCTTTGTGTTTCACCATCAATTAAAATCTTTGATCTGTCTTGTTCACCAGATTCTATATCATGATATATTAAAAAAACAAAAAACCACCTACATTTTTATTAAATTTATTTTCTTGGGTTTTAGTCATAACACTAAAATTCAACCCTAACATACCACAATTCAAAAACAAAACAAAACTATTATCAGTGTACTCTTGCAGTTATTGTAGCAGTAAAATTTGCACTCAACAGCATTATTACAATTTTCCTTTACTTAGAGGTTATCTTTGGTTCATGCTTTAAAGCCAGGGAAGCAATGAAGTAGACAAAATTATTGCCATTAACACTACTGCAATTTTTCCTATCCTTAAAACTCACCACCAGTGATACATATAACAACAGATTGCCTATAAACACATAAAAAGCCCTTCTCGGAAAAAAAGTGGGCTTTTTGTTTCCATTATGGTGAAACCCAGGTCCTTTGATAGGATGACTGATGACAAAGAAGATAGGAAAGGGTAAGAAGGCTTACCTTCGTGCACTTTACACCAGCACCCTGTGGACACATGAACATGAATAGTGGCCTGACTCCTCTTAGATTCCCAAGATCAAGTGACCCAGACTACAATTTGGTGTTGATGGATGGAGCAGCCCTGGGCTCTGGCAGGAGCGAGTGGGTAAAGGAATCTTGCCCACTCTTAATTAATCTTTCATTTTAAAAAAGATCCTTTGGTTTGGAAGCTTAATGGTTTAGTAGATTGATCCAACAGTTTTTATGCCTGGTACATTTACTTGCTAGTTTCAGTTCCTGTGGCTCCTGAGCAACTGGGTGTCTGAAGCTCATCCAGTTCTCCTTCGTATATACCTGCACGAGAGCAGGGATTATCTGTATGGAGATGGCTAGTTTTGGGATTTGGTGTCTGGGTAATCTAAGCTAGAATTGGGTTATTTTATCTGAAACAACACAGGTTGCATTAGACAAGAAAATCAGTCAGTACTAATGGAAAAATCCAGTAGTTTAAGGTTTAGTATCTGTGGGAGACAGTCAGTGGAAAACAAGTCATTGGGTCTTGTTGGGTCTTTACTAATAGCCTTGTAGGTGGGTAGATGCATGGAGTATGGGTTGAATGGTTTGGCTATGGTCCTTGGACATCTTTAAAAAATTTCAAATATATGCAGAAAAATAATGCATAGATGTGTGAGTGATGCAGCTTTGTGTATAGAGGTGAATATATAAACTGCAAATACAGCCTTGTATTAAATTAATTAGTATAAGTAAGACATGCTTTCCCATGGCAATGTAGGTTCAAGACAAGCTCAATGATATTTGGCTCTGAGCACCACAGATTTTGGTTAATAAACTACAACATTTTCTTTATCCTAGGCCTCTCATTTTACCTTGTAACCCAACAGGATTTTTTCTTGGCATGAACTGTCACTTTCTGTAATTTGTCTCTTGCTCGGTTGATCCCCAACTCTGGGGTTCCACTTCCAACATTCTACTTCACCACTCTCAAAGGCAGAAGACATTGTCCCTCAGTGATTTCAGATTTCTTGGTCAAATATAGATAGTCTAGCATTCAAGAGACTACAACTTTTAAACTCCTCTGTCCACCCCCACTCTGAAGAGTATTTTTCAACTTTATGGTCTTCTTTGAGGAACATTGGACAGGTTTAACCATAAACCATTTGTGGGGACATTTTAGTGGTACCTTTCCATGCTGCCCTGGGAATATTCCTTTCATTTTCCCTGACCTGGAACCACAATACAGGATGCTTTGGATTTCTGACCCCATGGTGAGTGATCTGACTTCTAAGGACAACATTCAATCCTCCTCTGGGTCTTGTTGAAAGTTTTTGTGTGTGTGACTATTTAAATCCCCTTCCCTATTTCTGCTAGGTGGCCTCTTACAAATTGAAATCCATTTGGCTATCCCTAATATCCTCAACTTTCTAATGTAAGTTTCAAATCACGCACATACAAGAACCTTGCTTTAGTTTCCTCCCAACCCATGACACTGTTACAGTCCCTGTAAAGCTTTCATATTCACCCAAGATCTCTCCTTTTAAATGATGACCTTGAGAGCATTCCTTTAACCTTAATATCCACTCTGAACCCAGCTCCTTGGCATAGAGTAGCTAGCTACTCAAATCTTTGCTGAATGAATCAATCATTGATTAAATGATGGAAGGAAGGAATGATTGAAACAGATTCCAAATGCCAAATAGTACTGAACAGGCAGTAGAAGTGAACCAAGACAAAGGTTCATTTTAGGGTTCATCTTTTCCTATTTTTCTGTTTTTGTGTTTGTTTTTTAAACCATGGGAGAGGTAGCCCTGATAGGAGCCTTAGTTTGAAGGTATGCTCCACCCTGCATAGGTGGCAGTAGCTGTTTCAAAGTGGACAGTGTTTTTTATTAATTAAAAAGCTTTCCTGATCCAAATCATTAGCCACTCTGTCAATCTTGAATTTTGTCCCATAATCACTCCATGAATTTAAAGTAACCAGACTGTGACTCACATGCTCTGTCCCTGATTTATAGTGCCAAGACTAAGTGACCAAAATCCTAGATTATAAACATGGCAAAAGACAATTGTGGCAAGGTTAACTTCACTCTAAGTGCTGGTCTCATATCCTGATTATTTTACCATCTCTTCATGAAGGAGGCTGAAGAGAAACCAAGGGATATTTATGATCTCAGCCTACTTTCCTGAGGGCCAGCGAGATGTAGACCTAATGCTTTTCTACTATTTTGACTCCCCCTAGACACATCATAGCATTTGAAACACCAAGGCTAAATTCTGACTGCCAGTGCATCCAGCCAATAAATGACAACATTATCATAAGAACAATATAACAGGTTTACCCCAGAATTACTTGCCCTGTAAATTTGGGTAATGCTTTCTCAATATCCATTTCTCCCTTTTTTCTTAAAGAACCCTTTATTCAGGGCAGCCCTCCCTTCAGCTTAGGGGTGGCCATGATTCAGAGTTCTACCAAGTTAAATATAAACAGAAGTCTAGTAGATAAGGCTATCAGGAAAGCTGTTTTCCTTCTTAGAAGATAGAGATTCAGCTATCATATACACCTTTGCCTTTGCTCTTTCCCTTTTTCTTGTGTGAAACATGGATGCCGAGCCTGGTGTTACAATAGCTATCTTAAATCTATATGTAAAAAAGGATAAATGGTAAGAATGACAGAAAAGAAAGGTTGGAGTCAGGACTGATCTTGAGCAACTAAACCAGGTCTGGGCTGCCAACCACCAAACTCCTTGTAAGAGGAAAAGGAAAATCCTATTACTTGCAGCCAAACACTCCTAAGTGATATCTATCTCTTTAATTCTGAGAGCCAAAGGGTGCTTGTCAGGGCACATCTCTGTTAGGTGAAGTTCTCATCTTTTCTCACCTTCCAGGCCCTATTGAGAGTTTCTATGACTGTCTCAGTTACTTGGTTGTACCTTTTCTTCCACAGGTAGTTTTGTTTCTAATTGAAAGAGATTAAGAGGCACACATAATCATTCTGCTGTATAGCTTACACTGAAGTTAAGGGGAACCCAACCTCAATTTAATATACAGACTCCCAGTTTCTATGGCAAAAGTAGAAAGATAGTGATAGACAATACCGCCTGCAGAAATATTTTGTGTTGTCCTGTGCCGTGTTTTAAGATATTTGAATTCACTGACAATAATTAAGAATCAGAATATACTGGGGGTGCCAAAAAATGTATATACATGATTTGTATTCATATTTTGTTATTGGTATATATTGAGTATTACAATTTTAATACAGTTTTTTTTCTTTCTTAAAATGTGAATATGTATTTTTTGGAACCCTCTGTGTTTAATGATTTCTGGATTTCCAGCTTCTCATGAAAATTCCAAAGATCTGACAGCACTGGGTCCTCATGGCAACAATTGACTAAAGTAGCAGCTTTACCATTTAGAAGAGAGCAGGCACTTTCCAGGTTACCATGGTTCCCTCTTCCACATGGCCCACTAATCTGCTGATTACATTCCCCACAGCTGGTAGCAGGGAGTGAGGTGGGATAGAGAATGTGTACATGGTTGCGTCTTCAACAATGGATGTACATATTTGTCAAAACTCACTAAACTATATACTTAAGTTGTATATATTTTATTGTTAAATTATATTTTTTAAAAGTTGTTTTTGGAAAAGGAAGGAATGGTGAACAGATTAGATGGTAAATATGTATGTCAATGTAAGTAAACTTTTTAAGTATAAAATATCATGTCTAATTCATTGGCCTAAAAACAGGACAAAAATAAGATATTGGACCAAATGGCATGTAAGTTGTTGTTGGGAGAGAAAGGAAGAGGGTTGTTTGGAGTTAAAATATACTAACACCCATGTTTTGTTTGGGAGGGAGTTTTAGATTAAGGTATTATTTTTAACTTTAAGCTCCGTTGTGAAACAAAATTTTAATAATAACAACTTGAATATTGTTTGATGTATAAATTTCAAAATGTTATAAGAAAAGATAATAGAATATGAAAAAGAACAAAATACAGTAATTATATTGTAACTTAATCAATTGAGAGAGAGAGAGAGATCATTAGAGGAAAGTATAGAAAAAGAAGTTTGAATAGAAATAAAAAAGATGATAGTGACAAGTCCAAATATATCAATAATTTCAGTTAGTAAACACTTCCAAGAAAGGATGAAATAATAGGTTATCCAAAGATATAACAGGAAAAAGAAGGTGTACCAAGTGAAACAGTACAGTAGAACCCCCTTATCCATAGTTTCACTTTCTGTGGTTTCAGTTACCTCCAATCAACCTCAGTCTGAAAATATTAAATGGAAAATCCAGAAATAAACAATTCATAAATTTTAAATTGTGCACCATTCTGAGTAACATAATAAAATATTGTGCTGTAGCGGTCCATTTGCTCAGGATGTGACTCATCCATTTGTCCAGCATCTCCACACTGCATACATTCCCCGCCCATTAGTCACTTAGTAACCATCTCAAATATCAGAGAGAGAGAGAGACCACATTCACATAATTTTTATTACAGTACATTGTAATAATTGATCTATTTTATTATTAGTTATTGTTGTTAATCTGTTACTGTGCCCAAGTTATAAATTAGACTTTATCATAGGTATGAATGTATAGGAAAGCACATAGTATATTTAGGGTTCTGTACTATTTAGGGTTTCAGGCATCTAGTGGGGATCTTGGAACGTATCCCCTACAGATGATGGGGAACTACTGTGTTTGGGTTTTTTGCTATTGAGTTGTACGAGTTTCTTATATATTTTGGATATTAATCCAGTATTAATTTGCAAATATTTTCTTCTATTCGATATGTTGCCTTTTCAGTTTGTCTAGACAAATACTGTATGATCTCACTTATATGTGGAATCTAAAACAAACTAAAGTCATAGAAACAGAGATGAATGTGTTAACTACCTCATTGTAGTAATCATCTCACAATATATACATATATCAAATCATCAAGTTATACACCTTAAGCCTACATAATTTATATATCAAACATGTTTCAATAAATCCGGAAAAAAGAGAAAAAAATTAAAGAAAAAAAAGAAAAGTAAAACATTATTTCTGTCATTCAGATATTGACAAATTAACTGGGAAGTGGGCACTGCATGCACTGAAAATAATCAGAAAACAAGAGAGTAAAAAGAAAGGACTAATTGTGTCATCCCAATGCTAGGTTAATGAATTTTGAGATAGGCAAAGACAGTGTGGATCAGAAAACCATAAAGGTTTCTAGAAGAGGATAAATGAGGTAAAATATATGTTGATAGAAGGAGAACTGACTCTGGGTGGTGAACACATAATGTGAGATATAGATGACGTATTACAGAATTGTACACCTGAAATCTATGCAACTTTACTAACAATTGTCACATCAATAAACTTTAATTAAACAAACAAACAAGAAAACACCCATAAAAGTGAGAGGAATGGTTCTAGACTTGTCAAAAGAGAAGATATTTTTATCAGTAGCATTTTGGTTATAATAGAAACCTTACTCCAGCTGTCTAAAAAATTATGTGGAGAAAATGTTTCATTTGTTCACATAGTTAAAAAGTCTGGGGTCAATCTTGCTTAAGGAACAACTGGGTACTTGGGCTCAACGATATCTTCAGGATTTTCCCCATGTTTCTTCCTCTCTCATTACCCATATCTAAGATCTGTTTTTTTCCTATGCTTGTAGCATTATTAGGCAGACTATTCCCACATGATGACAAACATGGTTACCAGCAACTGCAGGCTTAAAAAGCTCAGCATAAAGAGAACAGCATGTCTTTCCTAATAATTTCAGCAAAGTTCCTGGTTTAACTCATATTGGTACAGTTTGTGTCACCCGCCTATCTCTAAACCTAATACGGTGCTTGTTTGATCTAGTCTAGGTCATCTATTCACCCTTAAAACAGGGTGGGGAATGGGGTAGGTGGTATGTGATCTATTACAGGTCATTGAGTTAAGAGGAGTTATGTTTTCCTAAAGGAAAATCAGGATTTTGTCACTTAAAGAATGGGAATAAGACATTGGGCAGTTATAAACAGCAGTTGTTCATTTAGAGTATCTATCAACAAAACATAGCTCCAGGTTGGAGTCATAAACTCTTTGGGAGCAAAAGATTGTTGGAGGAAGCTATTTTCTTCCTTGTGTCTTCCTTCCAACCCTGCTCTATAAAAGAGGGACTTTCGCCTCTTCATAAATATTGAATAGAGCTTATGCTCTTTTTCTACCTCCCACTCACTGTTTCTATCCAAGAGGAGGAACGACTTATACACTTGGTGAAAATAGGGGTAAGACTGAGTATGTGCAACTCAGACCTGCCTTCCCCTGCCACGATGTTGCCATATTGGTAAATGCACTGTGTCTGGGCTTCTTTGCTCTTTATCTTGGTGGCAAGTGAGTCCAGTTTGATGTTGGAGAGGGAGCGAAGTGGCAAGTATTAGAAGCCCATTTGTGGCCATAGATGTAGGCCACATTATCCAATCAAGTTTTATTAGGAATAAAGACGACATTTTTGTCTCCAACTCTATATCTATTTTCTAGTACATTGGCAAACGGATATGACTGATAATCTTTGAGTTGGTGTACAGAGGTAAGAAGTGCGCCAAGCTGGGAATCAGGCAACTTAGGTTTCAGGACCAGCAGGTAAGTCACTTCCTTTCTGTGGGATTCAGTTTCCTCATTTATAAAACAAAGGAGTGGGCTTTGGGGAACCCTAAGGTTATGTCCAGATCTAACATGCCATGATTATTATTGGGCAAAGAACTGAGCCTTGAAGGAAAAACATGACTCAGATTTTTTAACGGAAAGTAGCAAAGAGTTGAGACAGAGGTTTACAGGGATGAAAGCACCGAAGCATGGTAAATATGAAGACTAAAAGGAGGCAGGGCTGATTGTCCAGTCCAGACATTTGCAGACTGATTCATCATGACAACCAACTTTATACACATGAAAGGATATCAAGGATTTAGGCATAATCATACATACAAGAAGTTATACTGATGCATGTCTTGAAAGATGCTCTACTGATCTTATAAGACCCTCTACTAATCTTATAAACTTTATGATCTGGTCTTAATAAAGATTTCAAGCAGAAAGATTTTTAAAAATCACTAATGAAAAAATATAGAGAGAGACGTCATCAAAATAGCACGAGGTGAGCCTCTGTAAATCTCCCCTGGAATTTACAACTAATCGAACTCCACAAAGTACTCCCTGCACAGCAGACAGGCAAGACGAAGACGCCCACTTCTGAATTCATCTAAAGGTGGGAAAATCGCATCAGCAGGGGAGGAGGGAAGGGAGAAGTGGGGAGATGGAGCAGCTGGCACAGGACGCATACCTAGCTCAGTGCTCCGAGCTCGATGCATCCCAGAGCTACTGCAGCTGTAGGAGAGGGAAGAACTCGGACTGCTAGGGCTCAGTTTATGGCCCACAGGGCTGAGGGGACAGCATATAACACGGCTGAACCCAACACTCACGGCAAAGACCTTGGAGAAAAGACTTAGGGAAGAAGGCTGAAAACAGTGGTTTAAGCCCTCACTGCCGAGCACAGAACGGAAGCTTTAGGCACTGAGACTAGCTGCCCACACCTTACCCTCCCAGAGCTCGCTCCGCCCCCACCTGCCAGGTGCTAGAAACGGAACAGTAGCAGTGGCAGATCAGCAGAACAGAATATTTGCTGTTCTGAGAACTGTGGAACACAGACACAGATTCCCAGCCCAACTAGTCCTGGCAAAGGGGAGGGAGCTGTGGAAGCAGAACAGACTGAGGTGGTGGTCGCAGCCATTGCTCTGGGCCACCTCTCACAACTCACCCCGCCCCTGGCGCCACCTATCTGGGCAGATCCCTGCAGGAGTAAACAGAACTGCTAAAACATATGGGCTCTGAATCTGGTGCAGGAAGAGCTTTGGAACTTCAAAAGCTCTCCGCATACCAACACGAACACTGCGCCCTGTGACCCAGGCGAACTATTAACAGAGGAGAAGCCTATCTCCCAGGGAATCGCGCCACCGTGTGAGAAGCTGGAATACTGCAGAGAAAACATAGCACTACTGTCTGAGAGAGAAAAAAAGTCTGCAGTCAGAGAGAAAATAAAACATTCTACCAAAAAGTACTGGGGGAAAAAAAAAGACCTCTTCCTATCAAGCTGTTGCAGAAGCCACTCCTGTATATGTCTAGGAAGAGAAATAATAAATCAGTAATTGCCATGAATAACCAAGGCAACAAGACAACTCAGAAAGAAAGTGAAAAGTCTCCAGAAAAGGAACTTAAAGATAGGGAAATATGTGATTTAAATGACAGAGAATTCAAGATTGCACTTCTGGAAAAACTCAACGAGATGCAAGAAAACACAGAAAGGAAGTTTAATGAACTCAGAAACACAATCAAAGAACAACATGAGCTTTTCACGAAAGAGATAGAAATTTTTAAAAAGAACCAAGTAGAATTTCTGGAGATTAAGAACTCAACAGAAGAAATTAAGAAAGAAATAGCCATCTTAGGTAGTAGAGTTGACCAGATGGAGGAAAGAATCAGTGACATCGAAGATAGAAACCTGGAAATTATACGGATGGAAGAAGAAAGACACTTGAGACTTAAAAGAAATGAAAGAACTCTACAAGAACTTTCTGACTCCATCAGAAAGAGCAATATAAGAATAATGGGCATACCAGAAGGAGAAGAAAGAGAGAAGGGTACAGGGAATATATTCAAACAAATTGTCGAAGAGAACTTCCCAAAGTTGTGGACAGAACTTTATCCTCGAATCCAAGAAGCAAATAGAACACCTAATTACCTGAATCCCAACAGGCCTTCTCCAAGGCACATTGTATTGAAGCTGTCAAAAGCCAATGACAAAGAAAGAATCCTCAAGGCAGCCAGGGAAAAGAAGACGGTATCCTACGAAGGAAAGTCCATTAGATTATCATCAGATTTCTCAGCAGAAACTCTACAAGCCAAGAGGGAGTGGAACCAAATATTCGAACTATTGAAAGAGAGAAATTATGAGTCAAGAATAATATATCCAGCAAAAATATCCTTTAGATATGAAGGAGGAATAAAGACCTTTCCAGACATACAGAAGCTGAGGGAATTTTCTAATACACGACCTGCACTACAAGAAATACTAAAGGAGGCTATCGACCACCATCAATAGGGGCAATTTGTGGCAACCAAAACATAAAAAGGGGGAGAATAAAGGCCCGAACCGGAATATGGCAATGGAGAGAGTAAGTGCACTGAAGAAAATGGAATACTCTAAATATCAAACTTTCTTTTACATAAACTTAAGGGTAACCACTCAAAAAAAATCCAGAACTGAAATATATACTGTAATAAAAGAAGAAACAGAGGGAAACATCATAGAATACCACCACACAGAAATAATAGACAACAACAAAAAGGCAAAGAAACAATGGAGACACAGCCTTACCAGAAAACTAAAGATAGAATGACAGGAAATCCTCACATATCAATAATCACCCTAAATGTAAATGGACTGAACTCACCAATAAAAAGGCACAGAGTAGCAGATTGGATCAAAAAACTAAACCCAACCATATGCTGTCTCCAAGAGACACATCTCAGCTACAAGGACAAGCATAGACTCAAAGTGAAAGGGTGGAAATTGACACTCCAAGCAAATGGTATCCAGAGAAAATCAGGTGTAGCCATAATGATATCAGATGAAACAGACTTCAGGTGAAAAAGGTAACAAGAAACAAAGATGGACATTTCATAATGGTAAAGGAGGATATACAACAAGAAGACATAACAGTCATCAATATTTATGCCCCCAATCAGGGAGCACTGAAATATACCAAGCAACTACTAACAGAACTAAAGAGAGAAATTGACCAAAACACAGTTATACTAGGGGACCTAAATACATCATTGACAGCTATGGATAGATCATCCAAACAGAAAATAAATAATGAAATAGCAGCCCTAAATGACACATTAGATGAAATGGACATAATTGACATTTATAGAGCACTTCATCCTAAAACATCAGACTATACATTTTTTTTCTAGTGTACATGGAACATTCTCAAGGATAGACCATATATTGGGACATAAAATCAGCCTCAGCAAATTTAAGAAGATTGAAATCATACCAAGCATATTCTCTGATCACAAGGCTTTGAAATTGGATATCAACTGCAAAAAGAAAGCAGGAAAAAACACAAATACATGGAGATTAAACAACATACTTTTAAAGAATGACCAGGTCAAAGAAGAAATTAGAGGAGAGATCAAAAGATACATAGAAACAAATGACAATGAAAATACATCCTACCAAAATTTGGGGGATGCAGCGAAAGCAGTTTTAAGAGGGAAATTTATATCATTACAGGCCTATCTCAAGAAACAAGAAAAATCCCAAATAAATAACCTCACGTTACACCTTAAAGAACTAGAAAAAGAAGAACAAATGAAACCCAAGGTCAGCAGAAGAAAGGAAATAACAAAAATCAGAGCAGAACTAAATGAAATAGAGAAAAAAAGACAATAGAAAAAATTTATGTGACAAAGAGCTGGTTCTTTGAAAAGATTAACAAAATTGACAAACCCTTGGCTAGACTCACTAAGATAAAAAGAGAGAAGACACTAATTAACAAAATCAGAAATGAAAAAGGGGAAGTTATCACGGACACCACAGAAATACAAAGGATCATCCAAGAATACTATGAAGGACTATATGCCACCAAATTCAATAACCTAGAAGAAATGGACAAGTTCTTAGAAACATATAGCCTTCCAAGGCTGAACCATGAAGAACTGGAAAATCTAAACAGACCGATCACCAGTAACGAAATTGAATCAGTCATCCAAAACCTTCCCAAAAGCAAAAGTCCGGGACCAGATGGCTTCACTAGTGAATTCTACCAAACCTTCAAAGAGGATCTAATACCAATCCTGCTCTTCTTCAATTATTTTCTCCAAAAAATTGAAGAAGAAACAGTACTCCCTAACTCATTTTATGAGGCCAAAATTACCCTGATACCAAAACCTGGTAAGGACAACGCAAAGAAAGAAAACTGCAGAGCAATATCTCTGATGAATACAGATGCAAAATTCCTAAACAAAATTCTAGCAAATCGAATACAACAATGCATTAAAAAGATTATTCATCACGACCAAGTGGGGTTCATCCCTGGGGCACAAGGATGGTTCAACATATGCAAATCCATCAATGTGATACATCACATAAACAAAATAAAGGACAAAAATCATATGATTATATCAATTGATGCAGAAAAAGCATTTGACAAGATACAACATCCATTTATGATTAAAACACTTAATAAAATAGGTATAGAAGGAAAATACCTTAACATAATAAAGGCCATATATGACAAACCCTCAGCTAATCTCGTAATTAATGGTGAAAAACTGAAGCCCTTTGCTCTACGTCGAGGAACACGACAGGGATGTCCCCTATCACCTCTGCTTTTCAACATAGTGTTGGAAGTCCTTGCCAGAGCAATCAGGCAAGAGAAAGAAATAAAAGGCATCCAAATTGGGAATGAAGAACTGAAATTGTCACTCTTTTCAGATGACATGATGCTATATATAGAAAACCCTAAAGACTCCACCAAAAACCTGTTAGAAACAATCAACGAATACAGTAAAGTTGCCGGCTACAAAATCCACATACAAAAAGTCCATTGCATTCCTATATACTAACAATGAAATCTCAGAAAAAGAAATGCAAAAAACAATTCATTTTGCAATTGCAGCAAAAAGAATAAAATACCTAGGAATAAACTTAATCAAGGATGTGAAAGACCTATATGCTGAAAACTACAGGACATTTTTAAAAGAAATTGAAGAAGACACAATGAAATGGAAAGACATTCCGTGCTTATGGATTGGAAGAATCAACATAGTTAAAATGGCCATATTACCCAAAGGGGGGGAAAAATATATATATATATATGAACATGTTTTAAAGAACAGAAAAGGGATGGGATCATGGACTAACCACTTATGATTACTCTTTTGCCTGGACTCCTTGTCTAATGAACATCGGAGCTTTTTTCATTAGGCTTCATTTCATGAGTTTAACATTGGTTATATGTGGCTTCTCTGACCTTGTCCTCTGATTCTGATTCCAGATCTAAAATCTTGATTATCATTAGGCAGTGATAAGAAAGAATAATGAAAGGAGATTTTATATATATGTAGACATATATGTATGTATATATATATACACACATACATATATACATATGCACACATACATATTTATATATTTATGTATGTATATATATATATACATATATGTATATATATACATACACATATATACAAAATCTCAGCTTAGGAGATATGACAATTAAGTTCACGAACTTGTTGCAACATTGCCGCTAACCTTTTTTTTAATATCAGAGGGAATATTCATTATAAATTTGTACCAACTGGACAAACAGTTAACCAACTTTCCTATGTGGAAGTGCTGAAAAGGCTGCGTGAAAAATTTAGACGACTTTAACATTTCACCGACAATTCATGGCTTTTGCATCACGAGACAATGCACCAGCTCTTGATTCTTATTCTATTTTTCCTTTCTTGTATTCCAAACAGAAATTCAGTGAGGAAATACAATCCTTAAGCTCACACAGCACTGTCTGTGAGGGACCTTTTAGCCAGTAAACAAATAACTATTGGAACACCCTCCCTATTCTCCTGATCTGGCCCCCAATGACTTCTTTCTTTACCCGAAGAGAAAGGAGATATTGAAAAGTACATATTTTGGTGACATTCAGGACAAGAAGAGTAATACAACGACAGCTCTGATGGTTATTCCAGACAAAGAGTTCCAAAATTGCTTTGAAGGGTGGACTAAGTGCTGGGGAGTACTTCAAAGGTGACCATAGTGATATTCATCAATGAGGTACGTAGGTAGCACATTTTTTAGGATGAGTTCATGAACTTAATTGTCTGACTTCATATATATCTTGCTTAGTTATTGCACCTAAAATCCCTGAGGGACTCATTTGGGTGGATCACACTCATGCACTGAAAAAGGTATGAAATGTGTTCATGTCTCTTCATGTCCTCATATCTTCAGGCAAATGCTCTGACTTCCTAACCTAGAATCATTTTGGGTATATATTTGATACATCTTTTACATTTGTCTATAGTCTTTTTCTTATTATTGGTTTATTGATTATAAGGAATTCTTACATGAGGCCATTGTGACCACTTGAAGGAGGAAGAAGGGCAATAAGGCATTTGTTTACCACCAGAGCTTCTTATTAAGCTGGGAGTTCTTTTGGAAAAAAACAAAGAACAAAACAGTTCACCATTCTAAGGTATGTGGAAAGGAGGTCCTGGCCTACTATGTATCCTGACCTTGACACTAGAACACTGGCTGAGCTTCAGCCAAAACTATTAAGTCTTCATTATTTAGCATGACACTGGGCTTCGTTAATTGTCTTGACAATCTTAGTGACCACCACTCTCATAGCCCCTTTCTGAAGAAATCAACCTTAGAGTTCTTTCTGCATAAAGTTGTTAGAGCCTGTGCCATATGCATTGAGAGCAACTAACCCTTGGAATATAGTTAACTCCAGCCATGATAGGTTGAATCAGAAATTTGTGCATGATCAAAGCCAAGTATCACCTAAGACTGGCTTATGATAGCGCTCAACATTAAAAGGTACTGGTGCCAAGGGGGCTGTCTGTCCCTGAGGTGGCTTATTGAGAAACCCAGCTCTTAGCAGTTCTGTAGATATAGAGGAAGTATGGAACAAGGAGGTGTCTTTGATGTTCTGAATGAAACCTGATAATCATCCAACTCTAGGAACCACTGGGATCTAAAATACCTATCTGGATAAGAAGATGATGTGTTCCATTCAGAGGCAGTAGAGCATAAAGGTTAGATGCAGTCCCTGGAGCCAAATTGCTTATGTTTGAATACTAGCACTGCCAGTTAAGAGCTATATGACCTTATGCCAGTGACATCAATCTCTGTGCCTTACTTTCTCCATCTGAAAATAAGGATAATGACAGTACCCACCTGATCAAATTGTGAGGTTGAAATGCATTAATTTATGTCAAGCACTTAGAACAATGACTGGTACATAGTGGCCACTCAAAAAACAAAAGCTCTTAGTATTATTTTATCCTGGTACTTAAGTGAGGCAAGGTAATTTATTGAGATATTGTATTGATTCTTATTCTATTTTTCCTTTCTTGTATTCCAAACAGAAATTCAGTGAGGAAATACAATCCTTAAGTGACACATTAGACCAATGGACATAATTGACATTTAAAGAGCATTTCATCCTAGAATATTAGACTATACATTCTTTTCTAGTGTACATGGAACATTCTCCCTGTCTTGCCAGGTGGCCTTATGTAGAAGGTGCCCTGTGGGATTCAGTAACAATCTCCCTGATCACCTGTTCTGGGTGTTCCAGGAGTGTTCCTTGTGTGGGTTGTGTGTGTCCTCTAGTTATATTTGAGCCACGATTGCTATTGGCACCTCAGTAGGTGGGATTGATTCTCAGGCTGACTGGCTATGGGGTTTGACCACATCCACAGCTTACAGGCTACTGTACTGGGGGGCTTACCACATGGAGCAGGACTCACTCCTGCAGGCTCTGGTGCCTGGTGAGACCACCCTTTGTGTGTGCTGCTTATGGGGCTAATTGGGTGGTACTCTTCTGTGATCTGAAGCTAACCTCCAAGTATATTGGTTCTGGGGCCTTTTTGGAGGGGCTCTAGTGCAGACCCAAGTCAGCCAATGCCTGTGACCGGTTGGTGACTAGTTGGTAGGAGATACAAAGTGACCCATAGTTGATCGCTGCCTGTGCTTGACCTGGAGGCATGTGGGAGAGGCCACGCTATGAAGTGACGATGGCTGTCACCAGTACCAGGTCTGGGGTAGCTCCACAAAAAGCCAGCACACCCTGATGCCTACTGCCACCTGTTGCCTATTGCTTGCTCTGGTAAGGTTCAGTGGCAGATAAAGCCTCCTGTGGTATGGTGCTGGGATCTCAGTGAGTCAGCAGGGTGGAGCTGCAGATGTCACCAGGCCAATCAGATTCAGATTTGGCCATAAGCATAGGGGGCGGGCTCAACACAGGAAAGATGGTGCCAGCCTACCAGCTGCATGGGAGGAGGAACCAAACAGGGAAATTGCAGGCTGTCCTACAGGCTGCACCCTTCCCTCCACCAGGCCACACACCTCAATCTGGGTTTCATGCAGCCTTCCATTCCACCTGGGTGGTCAGAATTCCCACTGTTTTTCACAGCCAGATGTTGTGGATGCTTCTTTCCTGGCACCAGTACTCCTGGATGGGAAGCCTGGTGTGAGGCTAGGGTCCCTTGCTACTCTGTGGATTTGTTATTGAAAAATTAAAAAAGGAGGGGAGGTGAAGGAGAATAAGAGGTTCAAGTTTTCAGGTTTAAAACAAGTAAGTCACGGGGATGTAACATACATCATGGGGAATGTAATCAATAATATTGTGATAGCACTGTACAGTGTCAGATGGTTGCTGGACTTATGGTGATCACTTCTTTAGGTATATAAATGTTGAACAACTATGGTGTACACCTAAAACTGATACAATGTTGTATATTAGCTATATTTTTTAATAAAAATCTTTGAAAAAATTAAAAGAAATTTAACTGTGCCTCCCCTACTCTAAGATGATTTGTTAATGACCTCAATGCAAAAGCCAACATACAGGTCTTTTAATTGAGGGTCTAGGGCTCCAGGGCAGGTCCTAAGACCTATTGCTAAAAGACAGAACTATTTAGGCTGGTGTGAAGACTTAAGGACTTGAGATGACAACATCTCTTCCTTTGACTACTACCCCATAAAGTAGAATTTAAATCAGATCTATTGTGGTGGAATGTAGAATTCTAGTTGCCTACTACAATATCTATTTCCTCCTACTGTAGTAAAGATCCCCAATTTTTATGTTGGCATATTGTCATTTGGAATAAAAGACTAGACTACATTTCCCAACCTCCCTTACTGTTAGGCACAGTCATGCCTTTAAGTTCTGGTCAATGAGATATACAGAGGCAATAGCATTTTGTGGGCCTTCTGAGAAGTCTCCTTAGAAGGGAGGAGGCATATCCTTCACCTTTCCTCATCCTACTGTCTGGAATGTGGATATGATAACTGGAGTTCTATTAGCCATCTTGGGCCATGAGGATGACAGCCATATCCTAGGAGTGGTGGAGCAGAGAACTAAAAGGAAGTTGTGTACTTCATACTAACTTAGAACAATTTACCTCTAGGTGTATTTTATGAAAGAAGGAAATAAACTTTAATACTGGATAGGTCACTGTTTTGGAAACTAAATTTAATACTAAGTGGTGTATCTACTAAATTTTAAGGAACTGCATTGCCAGAGAAGAGCCTAGCCTGGCCAAAGAAACCTAATGGCCTATGATTTTTTTCAACCTTAAGGCAATCCTCAAGTCACTGAACTCATATGTACAGGAATTGGGTTGTTGATATTGTGCAGTCCCAAGAAGGGTAAACTTTCCCAATGCCCCGTTCAGGAGTAGCCAAGTAGAGAAATGGACAAGAGAATTGAATCTCTTAGAGAATAGAATCTGAGACATCCAGCTGAGATGACTAGGAACCACCCTATAGTTAGGTCAAGAAGTTCTTGATATCCATATATATGATACATAAATTGATATATTGATTGATAATCTTTGTCTATTGTATCCACTTTTTTCCATTTCTAAATGAGAGACATTTATTTAGTAGATCCTGTTTTCCTTCCAATATTAGATATTGGGTGTTTTGGATGGGTCAAATGTATCATTTACTTATAGATATAAAACCATCAGTAGCTACATTAAGGCCTGCCCAAGGTGACTGTGAATTACTGAAAGATCTCAGGCTTAATGTTGGGTGCACTTGGGACACATGAAGTTGGATTGTTTCTCTGTATAGAAGTCATGAGTACATTTTCATTTATATATGATATAGTGGAATAATATTAGCTAATAAACCTTTTGTAAATTATGTGGGATATGTCAAGTTCAAAATTTTTTTTCTGCCCAACACACACTCCCAATTGTTCTGGGAATAGTACTTTGATTCTCTCTCTCTCTCTCTCTCTCTCTCTCCCCACAAGGTTTGAGCAGTTGTCCCATTTCCTGTTTCAAAGAGTAGGTGCATAAACTCTAACTTGGCCAATTGGAATGTTCTATTCCCTGGCTTCAGAAATGGCATATGATGTGAGCTGGTATAATCATGTGCCCAAAACTAGGCCAATGAATTATCCTTTGGGATTATGCTAGAACTATTGGGAGCAATGCACTCTCTTCTTCTGGATTACTAATCTAGTTAGATGGAAGTATGGACCTTCCAGTGATAAACATAAAGGAAATTGGAGCTGAGAAAAGGATAGGAGCAGATTCCTAACCTCACAGGTTGAGCACCAGCATACAGCTTTGTCTGAAGCCAAACCATCCATGGGTCTTTCAACTATTTGATGTGATACATGTCTTCTTTTTCTAAACTAGCTTTTGAATTCTGTCAATTATAACCAAAATAATGTGACAAAAAGATACCCACATCCTTATAATGCACGCCTTCTCCCACTTTAGTTATTCTAAGGATCATTTGCTGACAGTAGCTATATTGTTTTCACAGTTCTATAGGTATTTTTCCCTCCCATATCACAAGAGTAGCAAAGAATTTATTCTTCTTTGTCTCATCTGCTTTTGAGCTACATATGAGAAGCCAACTTTCATCCTGTTTGATGATGTTGTTTGTTTTATAAGCATTGCTTTATTTAAGGAATTATTTTGGATAGTCCCAAAGGGGAAAGGAATAGAGGTGAAGGCTTGGGGATGGAAAAGACAGAAAAGGTAAAATGGAAGAGAAGTTTGGAAAACTTCCTGGAAGACCTAGAAGACCAAACAGAAGGAAGGGCATTCACTGGGAAGCTACTGATGTTGTGTTGTGCACTCTGTACCCTCTCAGTTCTTTGGGGGAAATGACAGAACCTCAGGAGGAAATGACTGGGTGGTACAATGAGGGAGGCTGATCCCTAGGAACTGTTTCCCAGTTTTATATTGGGATTCTTGCATCCAAACAACATAGAAATAGCAGGGTCTCCTGCATTTTTTAAATTGTGGAAAAAATATACATAACATAAAATTTACCATCTTAAGATGGACAGATAAAGAAAAGATGCTATGTATATACAATGTAATGTTATTCAGCCTTAAAACCCTGCCATTTGCAACAACATGGATGGACCTTGAGGGCATTATGCTAAATCAGACAAAGACACTCTATGATCTCACTTATATATGGAATCTAAATACATCAAGCTCATAGAAATAGACAGTAGAATGGTGGTTGCCAGAGGCTGAGGGGTGGAGAAAATGGGAAGATGTTGGTCAACAGGTACAAACTTTCAATTATAAGATGAATAAATTGGGGATATAATGTACAACTTAGTGGCTATAGTAAATAATGCTGTATTGTATACTTGAAAGTTGCTATGATAATAGTGCTTTAATGTTCTCACTATAACAACAATGACGAGGGTTGCTAGATGGGAGGGGGGAAAACAATGACAACAAAAATGGCAATTATGTGAGGATATGTTAACTAACCTTATTGTGGTAAACATTTAACAATATATGTGTGCATCAAATCATCAAATTGCACACTTTAAACTTATATCTCAATAAAACTGGAAAAAATTTAGCATTTTAACCATCTTTTTAAGTGCAGTTTGGTGACATTAAGTACATTCACGTTATTGTGCAACCATTATCACATTCACCTCCCAAACTTTTTTTCATGTTTCAAAACTAAAACTCTGTACTCACTGAACGATAACTCCCCATTTACCCTGATCCCAGTCCCTGGCAACCACCATCCTACTTTTTATCTCTATGAATTTGACTACTTTAGGTACCTCATATAAGTAGAATCATACAGTATGGTCCTTTTGTGACTGGCTTATTTCACTTAGCATGATGTTCTCAAAGTTCATCCATATTGTATCACATGTTAGAATATATTTCTTTTTTAAGGTGAATAATATTTCATTTTATGTATATACCACATTTTGTTTCTTTGTTCATCCATCGATGGACACTTCCGTCCATCGATGGATGAACAGGGTTGCTTCTGTCTTTTGTCTGTTGTGAATAATGCTGCTAGGTACATGGTATACAAGTATCTGTTTGAGTTCCTGCTTTCAATTCTTTGGGGTATATACCCAAGTGTGGAATTGCTGATTCATATGATAATTCTATGTTTAACTTTTTGAGGAACTGCCAAACTGTTTTCCACAATGGCTATATAATTTTTCATGCCTACCAGCAATGCATAGGATTCCAAATTCTTCATATCCTCACCAACACTATTTTCTTTTTATTTTTAATTATAGCCATGTTAGTGAGTGCAAAGTGGTATCTCATTGTAGTTTTTATTTGAATTTCCTTAATGACTAAATATGTTGAACATGTTTTAATATGTTTACTAGCCATTTATATATCTTCTTTGGAAAATATTCAATTCCTTCCTTTGTCCATTTTCAAATTGAGGTTATTTTTTTTTCTGTTGAGTTGTATAATACTACTTTTTATTCACTATATTAGGTGCTGTAAACATAGCAATGGATAAGGCGCAGACCCTGTCCTCAACAAACTCACCAGCTAGTGGGAGAAGCAGATAATATTCTAATGCAGTATGGCAAATCCAATGATAATTATATATTCAAGGTATTATGAGAGTTTCAAAGAGGGGTACACTCATGGAGATGGAAGTAGACATGGAAGTTTCCCTGGAGGATACGGTAGAGTCCCAAAGAACACTAGCCAGGCCAAAAGGGAGGAGTTTGAACATTCCAGGCAAAAAGGAACCAATGAGCGATGGTTTACAGGCATGAAACAGCAGGGTGTGTGCTGGAAACTACAAGCATTTACCTGTTGTTGAAGTCGCAAGTCCAAGGCAGGCAGTGGCAAGAGATGAGGTTGGGGAAGCAGACAGGGACTGGATCATGCCAGATGTTATAGGTTAACATAAGGTGTGTTTAGCCTTTATCTTTTTTTAAGAGGCAATAGTTCCTTTTTATTTTAATGATAAAACCTTTAAGTCAGTCTTGAGCTTACAGAAAAGTTATATTTGCAGTGTAAAACACTAGTTTCCCTGAACCATTTGAAATAGGTTGCTGACATGGTTCCCCATCCTGACCAATTTTAGTGTTTCCCAGAGACAGTCTTCCACTATGTGGAGTCATTGAAAGGTTTTAAGAGGAGGAGTTATGTAGTCAGACTTTTGTTTTAGATAAGAGCTTCCTAATTGTTTTTCTCACATTACATCATTGCATACATAGCATGATAATTTTTGTATGCATTCTGAGGTAGGTAAACTTGCCATTGCATGCTACTGGGGAGGACAGGCCCAGACTTCAGCTGCCCCAGGCTAACACAGCTGTCCCAAAAGGTAAGACTGGGAAGTTGTTTTACATAGATCATTTTGACAGTGCTGTGAACAGATTGGAAGAAAGCAGCACAAGGCAGGGTGTCAAGTTAAACTAACCAGGTATAGTAGGCTAGAGAAAATAACTAGGAGATAGAATTAACAGGACCTGATAGATTAAATACAGAGGGTGGGGGAGGAGGAGTCAAAGGTGATTTCCAGGTTTTTTGCTTGTACATCTGGGTGGAGGAGCAGCATATTTGAGAGGGAAGATTATGAGTTTAGGGCTAAATGTAAAGAGTGGATTTACTTTGAGATGAGCGGCTGGAGATGTCCAGTTAGATGGTCATTATGTCTTTATTGGCTCTATTGGCTATGGAGAGTTGAGCTGCATAGACCAAAGATCTAGTTTAGTGTGGAAATGCTTATAGCTTTAAAAGGATCCATGGGGAGTGACTATGCTAGAAATCCACCTTCTTCAGAATGTTTCCCAGCACACAGCCTCAAAGTGGCAACCTTTCATGTATGTACCATGTGACTCCAACCTTTTGGCCACAACGAAATGTAACAGACATCAACATTTGACTCATCAATCATATTCTCTCTCATCAGAATCAGGCATTGGAGCCCAGTGACTGAGTCAATTGTTTGTGGGGAACCAAGCTGGAAGGTCAAATAGATTAATCATTCTCAAATTGTGTCCTCAGATTATCAGAATCATTTGGGAACTTGTTAGAAGTGCAAATTCTCATACCTCATCCCATATCTATTGAATCAGAGACTCTTGAGTGGGTCCCAGCAACCTATGTTTTACAAGCCTTCCAGGTGCTTCTGGTACAGGCTATCACTGATACAAACTCTAAGGATAAGACTACCATTCTGAGAGTCATCATGATCAATCAAGTGCTGATAAGTAAGCAAAAAAGCTGGGAAAGAGGGAAGGTGGAGAGAGAGAGAGAGAGAGAGAGAGAGAGAGAGAGAGAGAGAGAGAGAGAGAGAGAGAGAAATAAGCTACCTGATAACTTTCCACTTCACAAGACCGAGTTCTTCTTGCAATTGGACTTTGTAACATTTCCCTGTATCATTACATAAATCCTTTTTATTTGAATGAGGGTTTTTTTCTATACAATAAGTGTCCTGATTTCTTAGTTGATTTTTTCTCTAAAAAATCTATTAGGCATTTACTGTGTAGCTATTGCTGGAGGCAACATGAAGGATACAAAGATCAACTAGACCTTGTTCTTGCCCTTGAGAAGCTCAGTTTAATGGAGGAGTCGTATAGACACTGTTAGAAGCACTGTAGGGGAGGTGGCTCCTGAGCTTTGAAATTACCTGTGAAGCACTAAATAAATATTAGCTGCATCTCAGTGGTATCTGGTAAGGCCAGAGAAGACCTCAAGGAAGAGGTGATAGTTGATATATACCTTGAATGATGAGTTTGAAATACAGAGGGTACCAAAACAATGTATACACATTTTAAGAAAGGAAAAAACTATTAAATTACACTGATGGTAACCGTTCTGAGCACCTCTTATAATTGCAGAAGTCAAATGTGACTTGTATTCACCTTTTGCTATCGGTACATATTGAGTATTACAATTTTAATACAGTTTTCCTTTCTTAAAATGTGTACACATTTTTTGGCACCCTCTGTATATATAAAATGTTGATCTATATCTGACGAATAATGAGAAAAAAGAGGAAAAGACATCTGGGAAACAGTAATTGGTGTAAAAGCAAATACAAATTTAAAATAAGATGTTAAATTCTTCTTGAGGAAAATAAGGGAAGAGACTTCTCCCCTACCTCCTCCCTTGTCTTTCAAAATTTTCTCCCTTGTCCTTTTCAAATGTGTTTAAATCTTTATAATGGCTAAATAAGCCTCTCATTAGTCTCACAACTCTGAAAATGTTTCAAGGACCTGGGAGCCATCTCTTTCAAAAGAAAATATCAAGGGAGGTAGAGCCTTATTTCCTAAGATACAGCCTACCAACCCTGAGCACCTCCCTTCAATTTGCAAAACTATCTCCTGTGAACTTCTCCTATGAATTAAGTCAACGGTGGTATCCCCAATTATGATGATAAAGTTAGGACGAACTATGAATGACAAAAGGTGCTGTCAAGTCCTCTTATTGGAGAACTGGTTATAGTTTATTTTGAAAACATATATAAATGGGTTTTATCTGCTTGGCTATATAAGGGAGGAGGATTCCTTTCTACCATTGCAATCTCTCAGATTGCCTGTGGTGCACATCAAATTCTGGTTTAATGTTTATTCAATAATAAAAGTGTTTTCTTCCACTACTACCTTTGTGGAGAGGATTTTTGGGTTGGAAGATCTCTTTTTAAATTATATTTCCCCAACAGTGCTTTGGTTTGTCTGGAGTGCTCAGGTGACAGAAGGCAGGGGGAAAGATGAAGCTACAGAGGGCAAGCTTAAGGCCAGAGCAAGGAAGAGTGTTATGCTACATCGCAGGCTTTATTCCATAGGCCATGAGGAGTTATGGCGATTTTTAGTCAGGGAAGTGAAGTAATCAATTTTTGACCTTAGAAAAATGACTCCAGCAGTACTGTGGAGGGTGGATTGAAAGGGAGAATGGTCAAATGGCATAGCACTGAATGTGAACACAATAATAATTTAAAATACTATTTAAAGGTTTTCTTAGTCTATTACTCAAAAGTATTTCCTGGACTGACCTTAAGTCCCCTAACAATATCTGGATCTGTATATTTTAATTTTTACCACAAGGACATTTCTCCAGGATGTGAAGAGTAGAGGACAACAATAGTGGGTGTGGCTGTATGTGTGGCACTTCTTGGCCATTTTTCTTGAATGGTTTGGGTGCTCCTCTGGCCCCACAGTCTCATCCCAATGACTCTTGAGGTCCTACACATCTTCAGGATCTAGCATATCTCTGAGAGTGTTCATCAGGAGAAAGGGGCGACTTATTACAGTGGTCTCTACCATTAACTGGTGCTCAGTTTATGGTAAATGTTTGATATTCAGTGAGTACACCAACCAAATTGAGGTGTGACTGTTAACCCAAATGCTCTATTTAACTCCATTTTCATGATGATCAGGAATGCCTGCCCTGAATTCTTACCTATCTTTCAGCAACCTCTACCTGGAGCCCCAAATTGTGACCATTGATTACCTGAATTCATGTGGGTTCAGGTTTTCCTAGTGTAACAGCCCATAAATGGATTTCTTTAACATGGGACTTTGTAAATAGAAATTGAAAAGACCCAAAACACTTTGAATGAATGACACATATATTTATTAAATAGTTAGCAAAGGCACATCAATAACCACTTACTATATATATATGTATGTATATATAATTAACACAGATATAATTCTCTCTGAATTGCTAATTTCCCCAAGAAAGAAATGCTCAACTCTGCAGGTCATGAAGGCTTAAAGCAAAGTCTCACTCCAGATCCTACTCTTCCCCACCCTCTTCTTGAGACCTACATTAATACTCAATGGGTTGACCATAACACCATAACAATGTGTAGCCATAACATCTCTAGAAGCAGCATGCTGATGGCAGAGACTGCTCAGATACCTTCTGCATTCTCTCAAGTCCAGTTGTTAATGAGCAGACTATCTGCTTTAACAGATGCTGTTGCTATTGCTTGCTGCTTTTCATCCACTGTTACTCTACGGTATTTTAGCAATCTTTCTTTGTACTTGTAGATGCATGCAATGCACTGAATCACTTCTGGGGAGAAACCTCCTTCTTCTTTATTAGGAAAACCTTACGATTTTTCTTGCATTGGTTGTGCTTTGCCTGGGTGCCCTGCCTGCTTCTGCACTGTACTCTGTTTTCACACGCAATACAAAAATGCTGGACTACGTTGACCAGAACTTCCTTCTTATACTGATTTCTGCATCTATTTTGGAATGTTGTGCTTTTGCTTTGGACATCAGTTTGTAAGGGCAGAAATCAGACTTCCTGTTCCTCTCACAAACCTCACGCTTGTCTAGGTGGCTGCCCTTTCTATAATTGGCGCTCTTCATTTTGATTCCCCAGACTCTCACTGTCCTCTTGCCTATGGGAGAAATGTAAGTCCAGGTATTGAAAGGAAAACCTGGGAGGGCTAAGTTAAGTTGGCATTTCTAGTACAGGAAAGAGTCAAGTATGTGTGTCTATCTGCTGAATGTTAGCAAGTATAGGCATCAGACCATTCCAGAAATGTGATCATGCATCAGGACTATCACTGTTATGCTTTCTACTACAGATGCTGACCACGTGAGTGGACTCTAGCCTGTGGAATTTGGGAATTCACTATCTAGTCAGTATTTTAGGTTCATTATTATATCAGAGCTTTCCTGACAATAACAAAATTACAAGTCTTCCTTTTTTGGCTTTCTTGAGTTGGTAAATGACTGTACCACTCATCCACAGGAATTTGATCACTGCCTAAATGCTATTATTCAAGTGCTTAGAGTAAAACCTATTTACTCATCTACACATGTGGCCGTCTGATATTTGACCACTGGAGAGTCATGCCTTTTTTAAACATCAACATTCCTAGGAGGGACAGCACATGAAGCACCGTAGACTGAGTTATCGCTTAGATCACAGCTATGAGCTGGTCTCTATGGCCTGAGATGCCCAATAGGAAAGTTCTAAAGGAGAAAAGTCCAGATCTACCTGGGAAAACAGGCCTGATAATTTGCTACTATGGGGCTTCTAGAGGGCTGGGCCGGAGGCTACCATGAGGGACGAGAAAAGGAGGGACTTAGAAGAATGCTGGAAAAAGAGGTTGAAAAGCGCCAAGGTAAACTTGGTTGATATCCGGTTTTGCTTGTGGGTCAACTTTCTTCTGGCCAATAGACCATTTTCATGATGATCAGGAATTCTTACCTATCATTCAACAACTTCAGAGAAAGACATAAACTGAATTCTGAAGAGGCCAAAGGCCTCTTGTAGATGTCTATATACTGAATTGGTTTTAGTGCTGGGATTATCAGACTCACAGAAACAGGCACAACACATGAAGGGACTCAAATTCGGCTTATCAAGAAATGCCACAATGGGAACCATACTTAGAAATATTGAAGCACAATGGGCAAGGGAGTTAGTAGCTCTGCATGATTCAGCTGATACAGGACAGGGATCCAACCTCCATCCTGGCTATTTTCACTGTTATAAATGTGTGAACAATAATACTTTATTCTGTCATGACCTCTCATCCAAAGTCTCTTCACCACAGTTTTCTATCAGCCCCATTATTGAATGGTGGCCAATGAGACATTCCCAATTAGTGTTTTTAAGTATTTAGAAATCTGACAGAATAAAGTATTCCCAAGTTACATTTTGCTTTCTTAAAAAACAAAATAATTATTCTTTCATTCCTGTGCCATTTATTGGACAAAACTAATTTTGAATGAGAGAAAACATTTTAATGGAAAAATCCATGCATCCCATTGTTATAAAACCATTGATGCTCATCTGAAAAGAATGAAATGAACAGCACTGGTTTCATATGTTACATTGAAGATGCAGGGTAGAAATGGATAACTGGAAAATACAAACTTCTAATAATATATCTTAGAATATGCCTCAGAATTTCTGAAGCACAATAGAAACTACTAAGCATTATTTCAAAAATTTTAGTTTTCTTCTACGAAAATACAAGTGTGTTTTTCTTATGTTAGTAAATCCACTATCATAGGAATAATAAATCTAATACAATGGATGTATTACCTATATAATTCAAAATACTGAATGTGTATTTGGAAATACATTTATTCTATGTATGAAATATAACACTGAACTAAATCACAAACAAATTTTATGATAGAATTGCTAAATATTAGGATTAATATACTAGGACATGAAAAGCTTTTAAGTGAATTCCTAATGTATAAATATGGATTCATAAAAAAGACATAATCAAGAAATTTAACATTTTATTAAAAGAACAAAAAATAAACAGCATAGAAAAAGCATACTAAAATGAGTTGTATAATGCATACTTCTAAACACAAACAAGCAGTACAGCACTATAACTTGGAAAAAAACAAAAATCAAAGCATCTTTCCTTTGATAGCAGTTGAAGGAATGAGCTATGGCATTCTGGAGGCAAAATATTATGGGAAGTTTATATTTATGAAATTTTGTAATCAAAATCTATCATTGTTGCACAGGCAGGGCTAATTATTTTCTTATCCATAGGTATTTTTAAATTGATCTTTTATACCCAAAATGCTTGTTTCCATTTTCTACATTATACTAAATTGTTATATAAATTCAGAGTTAGCCCTTTTAAAAAGTACATTTAAGAACATCTTTTAAAAAAAATCTTAATTTAAATTATTGTAATTTGGGGACATGATAACAAATGGTTCATTTTCTAATAATTAAAGCAGCAACAAAAGGCAATTTATTTTGAAAAGGGCAACCCCAGAATCCAATGATATGATGGTCATATCATTCTCTCAACTGCTAGACACATGAGACAGCAAAAAAAAAAAAATTGGTTTTCATCATTAACAAATAGCATCTGTATATAGAAATAAAGCTTTGGAACCATGAAATTCTATGAAGATAAATATTTAGGTTGTGTGTTTTGGGAAAAAAAGAGCACTGTTTAAAGCTGGGTTACTTTTAGGTCTTGTTACAGAGGTATTTTATTTTATTAAAGTAATATGATATAGGAGATGACTAGTGAGGATTTTTGCAATATCTGCAAATAGCTGGGACTTATTTCATAGTGATACAGCTTTTTCCTTTTAGGTAGAGTACTATAATTGATGGGTTCTATTTAAAGATAAGATTTCTCTGGAATAATCCTGTTTTGGAGTATTAAATGGGTAGTTCTCTTCCAAGCAAGGACAAGTGTAGAGGCTGGAAATTGTATGAATTAGTCAACTAAATATTTTCCTGGGTTTAATAACAGAGGTCCTCTTTTGGCCTCAAGTTATTCACATTCTGTTATGCTTTATTCTCTAATTTTGCTTATTTAAACCCAGCCACTATGTTTAAGCTTCAAAGAGTGTGACCCAGTGGCTGTTAACAGGCACAACATGCCATCAATTAATTGGATCTTTTGTGATGTTTCTAGGTTCATTCTTACTATTTTATCGACGAGTTTCTTGACTTAAAATCTTACTCTATTTCTATTGACCTTATGAAAATATATTATTGGGACTTAAAGATTCACAAGGAAATGTCAACACAAGAACGTGAGTTAAGTTGGGAAAACACTTTGGTGATAAGGTTGGAGTTCTTAAATACAGAATGAATGAATGCTTACATTTTATATCAATGAAAGTGCTGGTCAGATGGTCAGGTTGTTAGTTGTATGGTTCACTCTAAGTGATATGGGCTGAAGGGGGAAAAATATTCTAACCAACTGGCCCTGAGCTATTGGACAAATGTAAGGCTTAAATTGCTTTCTAGCTTTGGCTTATCTTCCTGTCTCTGTATGTGAGAGCTATCAAAATGGGTATCAATACTAATAACAACTCCCTCAATCCCAGGATCGCTCCTTCTTCAGGGTAAGGGCAACAAGTCCCAAGATGCAGACTGAAAGTACCTGTGGTGATCTATCCTTAAACCTTTCTAACCTTGACCTTTTCTAGGCCTCATTGCCTGGAGGCAACAAAAAGTTAAATGGTGATGTGTAGGTGAAATGGGAGCTGAAATTGGCAGAGAAGGTCTGATTGGAAACATTCTTTTCCAGCTCTTAAGTCTGTAAGATTTGGGCTGATTCTCTTCTGCTTAGTTAAAACAGTGGGAGGCTGAAGTGGCACAGTGAAGCAGTTTCTAATCTGGTAAAGGTAAATCAGAAAAGCTTCCACTGAACAGGTATAGATAAATAAAGCCATTAATAAAGTGGTACCAGGAACATTGAAGGGAATGAAATGCCCCATGCTGGCCATACTTAACTGTTAAATCTTTCAATGGCTGCCAATTTGGTTTTGGGTTCTAGATTTTAAGGGGAAATAGTGCTAAACATTAACAATTTGGCTAAATATTAACAATTTGGCTATTAACTAATAATAATAATGATAAAAAAACAATTTGGTTGTTACTTAAATAGATATTAATTTATGTAACTGATATATATCAATTGATAATTTTCTGTGAAAGAGGCAATCTAATTTGAATATCCATCTTGGAATTTACTGAGTATTTCACTACTTGCAACCATTAAAAACAGAAAACCTCAGTTAGAAACCTGCCTGGTGTGTGTGTGTGTGTGTGTGTGTGTGTGTGTGTGTGTGTGTGTTTATAGAGGATTAATTTAAAAAGCAAACATTCTCTGCTAGTGATTCTTGCTAAAAGATGAAATACTTTTACTCTTGCTCAGTACTGTTAGCTGAAGTTGACCTGTTACCTGTTACCAGTCTACTCTTTTTGGTCAGCTGTAGCAAACAAGAAAGCCTCCACAATGGCAAAGCAACATCATGCTTTAGTTAACTCTTATAGCAAAAAAACCCTCCATCTCAAAGCCTTAGAAATAACTCTCTCCTACTAATTTTTCCACTATTATCACAGACTTGTTATATTATTTTTTTAAAAAAAGCTCCAAGGGTTGCTTTCATGGACTATGTACATAAGTGCAAAAAAGGTGTGTCTCACACATTCGCACCCTAACTGAGACAATCAGTTAACTGCAGCATATGGCTCTCAAACACTGTTAAGGGGTCATTCCACAGTATCTTTATGCATGGTTTCACAAATGAATTGATTTCATAACATGCGTTCATCATTCTTTAGTCCTCATTTGGATATATTTGTGTAAGTATATAATGCCAGAAAAAAAGAATTTTTGTATCTAACAGCTATGCCACTTGAATAATTTTGAATAAATGAAGTTATGAAAAAAAGGTCAGGTAATGTATTACAAACATAGCAGTTGTGTTTTGAAGTCTAAATACTGTGGAATAACCCTATCCACACAACACATTCTATAAGCTATGAAGCCTGATTCTAGAATCCACGCGTTGTAAACTTTTTGATGAAAAAGTCACACAAGAACACAAATTCAGCTTTCACATGGGAATTTGGGATAAAAAGAAAATTAACCATATCTGTTTTCTGAAATTTGAGATGTATCTTCTATTTGCTCATACTGTCAAAAACCATGTACAGTTTACAAGTAAAGTTTTCACCAAAAAAGGTGTCTTAAGGTAGCCATGTTGTAGTTTGTTGCTAAAGCAACGACTAAATATAATTAGTTAAAATTATTATTTGTATATAAAGTTAAGCTTGTTCTTAAACTGTGAACTGTAAGGAATAGTTATGGATTATAATCTATATCTTGTTATGCTTCAGTGTCAGTTTAGAACCTATCTAGGCAGGTTGAATACATGTAGTAAAATCTTAAAGTTTCTTTAGATCTCCTTCAAAAGTAAATTCGTTAGTTACTTAGAGATATAAAACAAAAAAATCAAAAACTTAAAAACTAACAAGAAAAATTAAAACATGGCACCAATTAGTGAGTTGGTGCTGAGAAACTTAATTTGTAATTATATTTACAGTTTGATTAGACTATCAACTAAATTTGCAAATCAAAGTTATACTCTTTCACATACTATTCATTCTATTGCCTTCCTCAGGCACTGGCAAAATTAAAATTAGGCCACTATCTTTCTAAATCTATTCAACAGAATTGGGAAATCATATTTCCCTATTTCAATTTCAATGTGTGTTTAATGTAGAAGAGGTTTAAATAAAGAGGGTTCCAGTTTCTAATCATTTTGTGCATAACAGCCTACCCTACAAATTAAAATAACTCAGAAATCCTGTGGCTGCATTTTATCTAAGAGCATCCTCACCTACACTCTCCAAAGGAGAGGGGAAAGAACCAAATAACATTCCAAGTAGCACACGGGCCTTACTTACATATTGTTTAATAAAATTTAATGCCAATGTTGTCCTTCTTTAGACATTAGTACGCTTACTGGTCATGCCATTAAAAACAGATTCAAGTTGTAAAGGTTAATTTTATTCGGTTCCTGCTGATTAAAGTGAGGAGGTACTTGCTTTCCCCAAATTGGAGAGTTGGTGAGCTGAGGCTGCCCATTAGTGAACATAGCCTAGTGGTATAGGACAATGCTTTTGGCAAGATCAGAGTACGTTAAAGCACGTTCAAAAACGGATGGAGAAGATTGATGGAGTTGAGAGAAGATGGCTTTTCACATCATGATTAAAGAAAGAAGAATCTAGACAAATAAAATGCAACAGCTGGCTGTGGAGTCATGCTCCAATTGTAAAAGTAAATACTGTATTTAAATAGCAATTTTATTAATCCATTTAATTTTAATTTAATCTTCACCCCTCTTTAAAATATGTTATGGTCACAGTGCTTTAAAAAAAATTGATACTACTAAAACCCTCTTAAAAGATAACTTTTAAATTATTTTCTCTGTATACATGACTTATTTTATCCAAGTTTCAGCACTCTTGCACATTTTTGCAAAAGGCTGAGAGAAATGGACGAAAACATTAATTTTGGAAAAGTAAAACTAGAGGCCCTTGCAAATTACAAAGCTTATAAAATGTTAACTAAGAATCACAAGTGATTAGAATTTTATATATACAACTCATTTAGTAAATTATTGTTTAGAGTCACTGATTAGTTTTGTGACTTCTCTTTTTATAGTCTAATGACTAACCTTTCTTCTTCTTTTCTTGAATAAAGATAATTTGTAGTCTAATGACTAACCTTTCTTCCTTTCTTTTCTTCAATAAAGATATGTCATTACACAACTAGTTCAAAGAATGCTATCTTAAAATTGCATTTTTGTCAAAATTCTTCAGCATCTAGATCAAAACTTTAGTGCTTTGACTTTTCTTTCTTTAAAATCATTTACAAAGCAACTTTTAAAAGGCCAACAATATAAAAAACCGTGGCACCTGAAACACAACTACCCTGAATATTCCTCACCAAACCTCTTACTAAAAAGTAAGTCATTATTAATGTCCTCCAGTGCTTAAAGCAACATGAAAACAGCTGTATTCTAGGTTTACTGTCTATGAACATCTTTGTCAGAAGCTTAAAAAGTTAAATGAGACAGTATGTTGCATCAAAATGTCAAACTACACAAAAAAGTTCATTTTGCACTGAAAACATCTGTCTCCTTCAGGAATACATCCAGACCAGCTCAGGTGCAAACTTCCTGAAGTCCTGTGATCATATCTGCCCTCCTGGAGAGGCACTGGCACAGGTTATACAAAACTCAGTTCCAAACACAAGTAATTTAACAAAGGTATACTCTTCTTTCTTCTCTAACAATATTAAGATTTGGAGAAAAAGAAATTAAGTGGTTCAAAGAATCAATAGGTAAAAGTCAAGACACCTCTTTTTCTTTAACTCCACGCAACACTGTTAACAGACGGCAATGGCTCGATGTAAGCAAAACCATTTAGAAATCACTGATGATCATGATTTGGATTGATAATTAAGATCAACAGGTTATCAACTACAAAAGAACTAATTTTACTCTTTTGTATTCTGAACTAAATTGATCTGCTTTGGGATTGAGTCTCAAATGTTCTGAAGTACAAACAATGGAACAGAGGAACAACTGGGAGTCAGGAGATATTTCTGTGATTCAAATACTACTAGGCTGCTTAAGGTATCCTAAGTCAGATTTTCTCTTTGTTTCTCATTTTCATGAAGTAAACAAACCTGTTATACACATTTGATGATTTTATACTTTCTAGTGACACAGTATGTATTTAGTAGAAAATATTAAATCTAAGTTGATGCAAAATATCATATGGGTCCACCACTGTATAATGACAGTAACTTTAATAACTGAGTGGAGTTATGCCACATAACATAGTAATTATTATTTTACTTGGTTATAAAATTATTTCATAAGAATTAGTAATGTGAATTTAGCTCAGCTCTGTGGAGTGCAGCCACTCTGGCTCATCCAAAGGATCTTAAAAACCTCTCTACTATAATTTTCAAATACATATAAAAACTCAAAAATGCAAACCAACATTGGTTATGATGAGAGAGACTCTGTTAATAAAGTTTGGGAATGGTAACACTTGACATGTATCACAGGTGCTTGCTCCTTCACTGAAGTGTTTAACAAAACTGGAAACTCAGTTGAGCTGGAGCTAAAGACAACTATGAACACCCTTTCTAGAAATTTTAAATAAATCAAAGAATAATATTAAATGTCTATCCCCACCCCTGTCATTTCTCCAAACCTATACTCAAGCTCCAACTGTGATCAACAGAAAAGATTTGTCCATCTGAGGAGAAAGACCTCACTTGGAACCAATTCTCTTTCACCCTAACTGACTTTTGCTAGATTGTTATCTTACTTATTATTCAAAGAGTAGTCTAAAGAGCATGAGCCATTTACCATTTGGAAAATATCTCTTGTGTAAAAGGTTACATTGCAATGGTTTTTACACACTTTCCTCCAATATGTAAAAAATATCTCCATGCTCCTATCTCCTGTTCAATTTATAACCTGTAATTAGCATACCTTTAAGCCTCCAAGTACCAATTCTTCAGCTGAAGATGACAAATGGCTGTTTTAGACACTCAACTTAGGAGATAGGATACATGCACCACAAAAAAAAAATGTAATGGGCACTTCACATATTTTTTAGTATAAATGCTGAAAAAATCATTTGAAAGTAAATTCTAGTCTTTCAAGCTATTTAAGGAGTGAAATTAGCGGTTAATGTTTTAAGAAGTTCCCTGTTTTTTGCAGGTGATTATGTCTCATAAAAAACCTAGTAATGTGATTGCATTATGCAAGGTCAGATCTTCAGGTGTAACTTATTCACATGCATGTTTATGAACAGGTTTTGTGAACATTCAAAAGTAAGGTCTTTTAAATGTCTCCCCCAAGAAACCTACAGAAATATTCTAAAGAGAGAAAGCATATTAATATTAACCTGTTATGTTTTTCAAGCCCACATATTTCTATTTCCCAATCATAACATTTTAGCTGAAATCAAACACCATACATATTACAGCAAAGCACTGTAGCATGTAAAAACCGAACACAATATACCCCAATACAATGCAATGCAATACAATACAATACAATACAATAATGGAGAAAATGGTTTTTGGATATAATTTCTACATTCTAAATCAACCCAATAGGCTACTGTGTAAACAAAGCAGTAAGGTAACACTTCAAAACAGATAAACAATTATCCACCAAAAATGCACAGTAAGCCAAAAATCCACTGTGGAGATCCACTCAGCATAATAGTTATTAGAAAATCACAAAGAATAATGTAACAAATTACAAAATTTTATGGTGGTGTTCTACCTAATAATTCAAATAAGATAGATGGTAGTTAGTTTGCTATTCATGTTTTGTTTTAACATACCCATTGATTGTTTAATGCTTTATTTTTAGTTTGAATTTGTTGGTTGGTATTTTTGTATTAATATATTGACTACACCATGCTTATTGTTGTGTTGGTAGAAGAGGACATGCAAGAATATATATAGAAAGGCCATATGGAGGTCTCACGGAGGGATTCTGATACTTCATAACTCTGTTGTTCAGAATTACAACTGAAATGGAAAAAAAAAGAGTGAGAAATATTGAAGGGTTATTTAAGTAGAAGTCAGGATATTGGGCCTTGCTCCAGTTCTGTATGTGAACTATGCCAAGATATTCCCCACTCTGAATTTAATATTCTATATCCGTAAAAATGGGGCTGTTGGAGACGGTCTCTGAAGAATCATATAGCAGGACAGTCTGGTTCTGAGAGCTAATGCACAGAATTGCCCTAAGTTAACAGTGATGTGCTCAATTCTTTAAGGCATTATCTACACAATGCCAAAACTTGTTGATGAACATCCACCCATCCAACTACTTCCTTCAACAAGCATACATTGAAAAAACATGTTTGATTCCAAATATTTGAAATATGCAAATATTAAATAAACTTTAAACTTTTTATATGAATATTTTGGAGCCTTGCAGAAAACGTTTTTTCTGAGTGTGTCAGAGCTGTGCAGAAATAGCCTAAGTGTGAAATCCAGGTACTATATAGTATTTTATATAAAATTACATTTTTTGAACTTTGGAGAAATTTTCAACATCTGTTACATGTTGAATTGATTATGGGGTGCCAAATACCTCTAAATTTTCTAATGGAATCAAGCAAAAAGGGATCGCTATTCCTAAACACATTCTGTTGGAAAGTTAATTTGACAACTTTTGTTTACCTTAATGTGAAGCTGCCCGTGAGAATCAGGCAAGTGTTTGCAAAACCCACAGTCTCATGCTTGGTGCTACTCCCAAGTTGCCACTATCCCAAATGATACCCTTGAAAACTATTATAATTCACAGTTACTTCAGTTATTTCCTGTACTCAAAGGTATCTTTTAAAAACATTTCTTGATTGAAGGGACCTATTTATCTAATGTACATCAGCTATAGGCTCTGTCCAGAACAGTTAGTGTTCTGGGCCTGTGTCCTCAGCAAGAAAGAAATGCTACCCAGGTTCTGGGGAACTAGCCCCTCAAGAGAACAAACTGTGGTCTTCTTCAATCAAATGAAACACTCTGGTTGTGAGAACTTCGAATTTTCAATGACTAATGTATGCAATTCAGAATTGGTGCATTTGTTCAATAAGTCCCTATAATTAATTAATTAAGATATCTAGGAGTCTTAAGTGGCTTCAAAAGTCACATGTTTCAAGTGAACAATTGTTCAGATTAAATGTGTACTATTACAGGCTCATGGACCAGGCAAAGAGATAAAAGGTGAACGGGGGAAAATCCAGCAACAACAAAAACTACACACAAAAAAGCCAGGATTTGAATGAAAATAATGATTAAATTACTAAATTATATCACTCAAAATTCAAAACAGCTGGAGCAATTCTGATAGACTTACATGGGAAGCAATATAAAGTGGCAGACTGTAAAAACATCATTTTCTATCATGACATGGGAGAAGCATATTGCTTACTGTCTTTAAGATAACCATCGCAGTCAAATTGTGACAAAATTACTTTGCTTAACTATAATTTAAAAAAGAAGCTAGAATATGTTAAAGAATTAAAATTCAAAAGTGATCTCTGACTTTGGCTAACAAATCATATCCTTTTAACAACAGGAAAACATTTCAGAATATGTAAGCTCATTGGGAAAATATAGAAACAGATGTTATCTTCATATAAAAATTGCATATTTGCTCTCTACATTTCAATTTGGAAATTTCAGAATGCTTAAATCAAGCTCTACATTACAAGCAATGTCTATTAATGAAAATATTTACCAAAGCTTTAACAAATGCAATTGTATAAATAAATGATAAATAACCTATAAATATTACTTATATTAATACTTAAAAAAACTTACTGTTCTACTGGTAACTTCTACATCTGTGAAACAAACATGGTGCTATTCAGTTCATCTACTGATAATGGGGGTATCTATAGTAGTAAAAAAGATTTTAGATTAAAATAGTTTCTTGAGAGAATTCCATTCATCTTGTTCGTTGCTTGGACATGGTAATCAGTACCATAATCAACTTCTCAGGAAAATTTAGACATATTAACTATATCCACTAATAGTTAATTTTGCAAAGCACAGATTAGAATGTGGTTTGTTCCCCCAATTAGTTAGTGCTTTGTGTGCTATATGGTTATCATACTTGTAATTGAAACAGCAGTGGAACTTGCAGTCTTTCAGCATTGATACCACTTTAATAAGGCAAAACGGGCCATAACATTACACAATAATTATTGTTTGTTTCTCCTTACGATTTCAAGACTCCCCCAAAATTTATAATTTCCCTTGTGATTCTGCCTGCACATACCTAAAGCAAATGAAAATCAAAACAACACAAGCACATCTAATGTCAGCATGAGGATTTCTGATGCAATTACGGGGTAATGATAGGGACATCTGTGCCTTGGAAAGAAATGTGTTTACTTGCTTTCTTTCCAGGAGATCTGAAGGTAAAGGTGATGACTGTACTAAGTAAAATTTAAAAGCAACAACCAAAAATGGTAGTAAAATAAAACGAATTCACTTCTTGACCAATGAGGAAGCATTTAGGAAATATTTAGTATATACATTTAAGGATTGGTGTAGTAGCATATCAAGAGAGAAATCTGGTAACCGAATGAAAATGAGAAAACTCTGCTGATTCATCTCAGGATAAGTAGCAAAGCAGATACATCCCTCTAGAATAAACACAAAAAATAAAAATTCTAAATGTAACAACTGCTTAAGAATTACATAGGAATATGGATCAATGTCTCTCACCAATCCAAAAAGCATATACTGTGTCTTAACCACCACACTGTAGTTATCTAGGTGAAATAAATGGCCAAACCTGATTGCCTGTAGCTGTTGCAGCGAAAGGAACGCTGGTGGCAGGTGTTGTTGCGGCAGACACAGTAGTAGGTGTAGTGCCGTGCATCATGGGCACTTTCAGTAGGAAACCATGGGAGCCACACACGGGAGGGTGAAGCATATATGTATCCATGACATAAACGATGGAATGGGGCGTGGCAGGTATCACAGCAACAAGCCATGTGACATCATCATGATGTATCCAGGGGGCATCATGCAATCACAGTCAGTGCAAAGCAACATACAATAGAATGGGGACAATTTTAAAAAGAGGAAAGGGAAAGCCCATTATAGTTCACATTAAGGAAAACTGAGTTATTCTCAACATTTAGTTAGTTTTTGAGTAGAATTACATTTTATTTCACTTAAAAGGCCAAATTTTCAGAAGGGGTTACAATGGGTGCATATAATAAAATCTGATTTTACCAAGGCTATCAGCATGAATAGCTAGTTAAACGAACAAGTAACTGGGTTGCACATTCAAAACTGGATTGAGGAACTGTGAGTTGGTGTTTGGGTTCACTAACTTACAGCCATGAGTGCTGTCACTAGATTTGCAGGTTCAAACGGACAGTTATATGTATACTTACCTGATCCGCATGCCAAAAAAATGGCAGTTCAATTGGTGGGTACGTGGTAGGGAAGCAGATATAAAGAATACAATGGCCTATGTGTGCAGGTTTTTAAGTACACCTCTGTCTGGCAAACCCCTTGAAATTTAGGCTATTTATCAAACAAACACATGGGATATTTCATAGTAAATGTCTGACAAAATCTCATCTTCACCGTAAATATTAGAGCTACGATGGCTAGTAGCTGCAACATCTCTTTCAGGATGTTTTCTCGTTGCCTTTTCTAGTTTCTACCTCATTTGAAAAATTTTTTGGATGCTCTTCTCATTTCTCGTTCATTTTGGAAAGCAAATCAAGGAATTAATGTGTGAATAGAAAGCATGCATATATAATAATTTACATCTACATTGACGAAATTCAGATTTTCTGAGTCTACAGAGAAAGTGAATGGCCTGGGGAGAAGAAAATCAACATATGCAATGTCTTAGAAATCACAGTTGTACCCCAAATGGTGATTCACAGACTGTAGTTATTCATTATGCTTATCTTTAGTTATCCATTACTTATAGACATCCCTTACTGCACAATGTGCCAATTCTCAAAACACTCTTGTTTTCCTATTAGGAGTACAGCAACTATATTGGAAGCAACACTACAGAAGCATGCAATTTGCATTCCTACACAGAGCTCTTAGGTGAAAGGGCAGGGAAGAAGTCACAAAATGTGAAGACAGAGACATGTTTCACAAACTTGCAGAAGTTTGTTCTAATCATATGCATACAGTGCTCTTGTTAGTATCAGTGGAAATGTTTTTAATTCTTACAGGGGACAGCCAATCCCTTAATAATAGAGGCCTCACCTAGGTTGCCAGGGTTCACGCCCTGCTGTATTACTGAGTGCTATTATATGGTTGTCATTTTGACTTTTTTTTTTTAATCTCAATAAGCCTTTTAGTCCTTTTTGGGCTCTGCATCTACTCTGGTCGACCAATGCGATAGAGGTCAAGCTATTGCAATCACTCAAAAAGGATGAAAGGAACTGGATTGATATGAGATGGTGGAGTGAGGTGGGATAATTCCTTCCTTTATCAAACAGAGCTATTTTCTCCTGGTCTGTTCCTGGTGCCCATAGGGGACTATAGGAGCTGTGAACTCCCCAGGAATTCTTAAGAGGGAAACAAGTCACTTTCGTGTCTTCTTCTGTATTAGTGAGGCACAAAATTGTTTCAAGATGGCTACCATACTGTATTGGTGGCTAATTAAAGGATCTGCATGTAACTGGTTAAAAATCACATACCCCCAAGGAGTCATTTTGAAATCATTCTGCCTGGTTTCTATGCAGATGACACTTCATTCCAGAACATTCATAGAATTCATCACAGAACAATATGGGATGTTCTAACTTTGCTTAACTCATCCTTTCTAAACATCTGAGTATTGAATAACTTAGATCTTATGGATAACTTTTTTGGAGAAGTGTTTTTTGTACTTTATAAATTGTGCATTTGAAACATTTTATAATTTCTTAGTAACAGATGTAAAGCTAAGAACAAAACTGCCCACTCTGGCTAATAAGGAAATGTTTCAAAATATTTCAGCTGTAATTTTTAGGGTGAAAATAGAGAAATGGCAGGGTCAGTATTTGGCCACAGTAGCAACCAACTAGGACTTGAGAGTACAACACTACTGTGATTCTACAAAGACATGAAAACAGTACCATATCAAACCTTAAATACTCAGAAAATGTCCAGCCACATCATTCATTCGCTCGTCTCTATTATAGTCACAACAGGAAAACATTCTTTTCAGGTTAGAAAAAGTTGAGAATTTTTGTACAAAACCTACCAATACTTGAAGCAGGTACCATGCACAGTATTTGCCCTGTACACCATGCAGAAAAGCGTGAAAAGTAAAGAAAAGAGATATTTCATTATTAAAGCTTTACTGATAGAAATAATTTTTAACTAGAAAGATATTCTTTGCAATATTAATTAATCAGCACATGCAAATCCAATAATCTTCCATGCCTACAATTACAGCTTAGTTTTAAGATCACAAACACAAGTAATCAAAGTAATTCTTAGATTCTTAGGTATAAAAATGAATATTAATTGTTTTTTAAAGGAATCACCTCACTTAAATTACATCCTTTATTTTGGACAAACATATTATAAGTAACTTTAATCATAAAAGGGAGAATTTTAATTTATTACACATATTAGAGGGGGCTGTCAGCCTGAGAGGTTTTTATTTTCCTATTAATTAAGGGGGAAAAGATTCTTCTGATATTTTCACTTATAAATCTAGATTTTAAATAAGCCAAATCCAGCAAAAAGTCTAAATATTGTAAAAATTGTGATTTTTAAATGACATGATGGAAAAGTATTGTGGTTAATAACTAGACAAAACTTTTTTTTAATAGCTTATTTCAAAATTTATTAACTGATCAATTTATCAATTAACCAACAGGTTATTTTCAAGTCATTATATAATACTGTGCATTTAGTATGTTTATATAATTAACAAGGCTTCCTAAATTAATTTTTAAAGCATGTCACTTTCATTTAATAAGTTACCAAACTTTGCATTTATAATTCTAGCAAAAAAAATCTACTGTACTCTGGGTGGTTAGTTTTTTCAATTTATTCCTAAGAGACTATATGCTCATTCTTAAACCACTAGAAAAAAGGTATTTTCCCTCATATATGACATTTATTTGAACAAAATTTTGACTTAAAATTTTTTATTCAATTTGGTACAAAACTATTATGCTATTAAATATAGTTAAATGTGGGAGGTAACAAAATATGCTGCAAAGTGTCAGGAAAATATATCAGGAAAACTGCTATATTTTTTATATTAACTGGCTTAAGAATTAGAGGTTAAAACCACCTGATATATACACACACACATACACATACATACACACACACATATATATCATTATATGACTATATAACTATAACTGTAACTGTAACTGTAACTGTAACTGTAACTATAACTATAACTATAACTATAACTATAACTATAACTATAACTATAACTATAACTATAACTATAACTATAACTATAACTATAACTATAACTATATATATATATATATATATATATATATATATATATATAACTATACTATAAATTTATAAATTGAAGGGTAGGTTTATCAAAGATATAGACTACATATTTTTGCAATGCTGAAGTTGGGAAACATTTTTTTTGAGGGCAGACCAATGTCTTTGAAAATGATACCTAAGAGTCAAGGAATTAGTTTGAGAATGAACCAAGTGAATCAATGATAAGAAGCAAAACTTAAGAAACACTAAACAGAAAAATGTTGACAGTTTTTCCTACTTTGATTTCAAACCATTAGTTTTCGAGAACCATAGAAAAAGTTTGTTCTATATACTAGCAGATCAAATGTAACTGCCTTGTTTTATTCCCAGTCAAAGCACCTGCTGACAGTCCTCGCATAAAAGCTCTTTTGGGAGCTGGTATGCATTGTATACATTGACAACATCACTAAACTGGCAGTGCCCAGAGCCCTGTTCTCACCTGCAGGGATAAACGCTGGCTGCTGAGGGAGCTGCAGATTAGCCAGAGCCTGCTGACAGTGGAAAACACTGGGATTAAAGACTGGGGTGGCCCCATTGGTCTTTTCAAGTGCCGATCTCTTTGGTATCAGTTGAAATGCACCAGGCTGTAGGGCCTGTGAGGGAGGGATGGATTAATAAATAGCACTAAACAAAAATAAAGAATGTACTCAAACCAAGTAAGCAGCAGTTAGATAAGGTATGGTCTGGGAACCCACTGCAAGGATATCCATTGAGCAAGGTAACCAACTGCAGAGATGAGATGAAACAGTTCACTAAATGAGGACTTAGTCCAAAACAGAAAATAAACAAACAAGGGGGGGAAAAGCTTTTCAATTTCACTAAGTTAGGCAAATAAAAAAGGACCTCATAATTTGGGCAGGATGTGATAGGAAATTGTTAACAGCAAATAAGCATTTATTTATTTTTACCATTATGTGGGGAATAGATTTATTCAATATATCAAATAATACATTTTCACAAGGAGAACAAAAGTACAAATAAAAAAGAATATGTGTGATGAACTTGCAATGTCTTTTACGGCTCTTTTGTTGCACAGTGATAATGGTAAAAATAATTCAAGTTCTTCCATTGTATTTGGACTTCCAGTGTATCCTTTATGTTAATTTATCATGTTTAATAGGTGAGAGGTTTGTGTTTTTCCTTACAAAAGAACTGATAAAATCTGCATTGTACACTACCCAGAGATGGTGATAAAATTTTTTTCTTTGTTCATTTTTATATTACAGTGTTCTGAAATGTATTATCGATGGAAATCCACACAGAAAGACTGCCTAGAGATCACATTGTTCTTCGTTGCACAGAAATCTGTTACATACTGAAAGCTTATGGTTGTTGAATGCCTTTAATTAAAAATATACCTATATAAAATAGATTTTATCACATTGGTAATACATTTACATTTAGTACACAGAGGAAAAAAATAATATACTTTAGTACCTACAAAATCCTCAAACTCCCTGAAATTCACTAAATTATAATATACTCAAGTGCTATTGGAAAAATAACAAAAATATGCACACCAATCTTCATTGTCAAGATATGTATTTAAATAGACTGAAAATGTTGTATTTCTTTTTGATATGTGTAATATTCCACTATTAAAGCTGTACTCTTAATCATATGATTAGTCTTTTTATTTACAATCACCAAGACAAAAATCTGTATAATCACTGTTATGAGTTTTATTTGTATACACATTTTAGATATAAGAAAACTTGTTTTCTTTATGAAGATAGACATGAAGCACCAACTTATAAAAAAACTAACTTAAATTTTAAACAGAAAATTCCAATATAATTTTTCTAATAGATAGTATCTCACCACACTATTACAATGGCTAGATTAACTTCTGATTAATGAATTATTTTAAAGCAGTTCTTTATAAGACCAGATATTATGCTCACAAGTTCAAAAATACCTTGCCTATTTTATGTATAAATACACTACTCTTACACATATAAATACATTTGAATTCCTAATGAATATTTCTAACTATAAAGAAATGAATAGGTTAAAAAATTCAAATTGCGTGTAATGGGTAAATTACACATTTTTTCTCTTCTACTCTGATAACATTGAATGTTACTTACCTTTTTTTTCATTTAAGAGTATTCTGGAAAAAAAATCTTATTTAAATCTAATTTATTTCCTTTCTGAAGGACACTTGGTTATGCAACTAGCAGGTCTGGAGTATGTCTCTACTATAAATCTATAGAGATCTTAAGTTAAATAATTTCAAAAGGTTTTCTGTTGGCTGAAATGAAACAGCTGAAATTTAATATTAGAATATTACACCAAAATCTATAATTGACTTTCCCATCAATGAGAAACTAAGCAAATAAGCATCTAAAATTAACATGTCAGGGAATGCTCATAAATTAATCTATTAAAACAATATTAGCAGAGGCAACAGCTATAGCAGGAAAGAGATTTCTTCCAGTTAAAATTTGGATGTGGGTCTATGAGATAAATACTATATAGGTGATAAAACAGATATGAGTAGTTGGAGTCTGATACTGGAGCTCTATAAAACAAAATCCAATTTTTACAAGGACTTTAGGTCCAATCTTATAACTGTATATCTCCCAACTACCATGTAAGGAAAAAGCAAATGAATTATTTCTCCCCCATCACCCACCTCACCCAGATACCATAGATAGTTAGCAAAATGTATGCAATTCTCACTTGTAGAGGCTTGTTGTGCATTTCAGTATGTGCTATTTGCTTTGTTAAGTCCTTGTAAGGTTTAATTCGAAAACGTATTAGCATTTAAAAATCCTTCTTTCACGTCTACAATTCTTTCAAAATCCCACCCGTGCTTAGAACTCAGTCAGACTTGTCCCTGGATCAGATTCATTGGAGAAGTCTGGCATTACATTTTTTTCTCAGCAAATTGCACATTACTTAAAAAACATGTCCCAGCAACAACAATTAGATATGCTCCAAATTCTTAAGGAGACAGGAACACTTGTGCTGAGTAACTAGACTTCAGCATGCTAAAAAGGTATATACCATGACCTCCTTACTCCTGTGGATAAAGAAGGCCAAAAGGTTATCTCTATTTTCTTTGAGAAATTAAATAACCCTTCAAGTCTTTTTCTTTTAAATGCAAGCTGCTTTCAGTGAAGCCAAACTAAGCTATGCACATGAAAAGTGTAAAAATATCTCTTTTACAAAGCATTTCTACTCTGAATCCTTAAACATATAGAAAGCTTACACTTCTTTATGGAAAGCCTCCTTTGTTTAATCTTACTTCAAATTCCTACGGGCCAATTTGACTTTACCACTAAGATTCTGTTCTGATCAGCTACTCAGAAAGGAGTTTTATATTGACATTCATAAGTACCAATTGAAGGCCTACTATATACAATTTAAATTTCTATGTGGCAATTTGGGGCTGACTTATATGCATTCTACCAAACCCACTCCGATCATCAGAAATGGGCCCATACATATGAAGGCTCCACGCCTGAGTGTGGGACAGGTACACAATGGCACAAGTAAGCCATTTATTGTATGCCCCACGCATATGATAATCTTTATTTTTAGGGAGCCAACTACATTCCTTTCCTTTGTAATAGGTCCACACTGTTTCTGAGCTCTATGCCACCTATGGAAATAATCCAAAAATTGGAGGCTTAAATTCTGCATTGAACATTTTGGGTAGCTTCTTATTTTCATAGCTTAAAATACCCTCATTCAAAATAATTTAAGATAAAAACATGTGGTGAAGTCTTTTTTTAACATTCATTAACAGATTATGTTGTCCAGATCAAGGTAGAAAATAAGTTTGTTCTACTCAGATCTTTCATGGAGTAATGGGTTCAGTTCTGAGATAACAGGGGGATTGAAAAAATGGAACAAGTCCAAAATTGGTGCTGTGTCCTTAAAGCCATAACCTACAAGAAAAGCTTGGAGAAATGTGGGGTACCTGGTTTAGAGAAAAGACATTAGACTCACACTCATATGGAATAGGGATGGACTTGTTTTGTGTTATAAAATAAGTGTAAGTTCCAGTTACAGCAAGGTAGATTTCAATTCATTATGAGGAAAATGTTAACAAGTAGGAGTGTTTGAAAATAAATATCTTCTCTTATGAAAAGGTAAGGTCTCTGTCAGGGACTTCAGGGTTGTGCAGGTGATTTTCTTCCACAAAAATATGAAGTTTCCTCAGGGTGTTGTCCCTTATTAGACTGTTATACCCTATTACATGAGGAAAGTCTCAGGCTAAAAAATAAAGAAATAGCAAGTAGCTTATCAAAATAATTAACAGCTGTGACAAACTTAAGTAATCATAATTCCTATTTCTCAATCTAACACACTGTAGTGTGGTATGCAAATATTTTTCCTCGCTCCTACCTTTCAGTGTTAAGTAAAACAAAGTTTTCCACAAAACTGACTCGCTAGGACAACTTTTTGCCAGGCCTCTTCTCCCAACCATGCAGAAATGTGTCCCCAGCCTCCCCTCGCTGCTGCCTTGAAACCAATACTCCAGAAAGGAAAAAAAACCTTAACCTTTGGGAAATTAGAGCCTACTTACCATCCCATCTTCCAAGTCCTCTGTTTTTTTTTGTTTGTTTGTTTTTGTTTTTAAGATTTGGCCATTTTTTTTTTTTATTATTTTTTTTTTTTCTTTGTGGGGGGAAGGGGAACAGGACTTTATTGGGGAACAGTGTGTACTTCCAGGACTTTTTTCCAAGTCAAGTTGTTGTCCTTTCAATCTTAGTTGTGGAGGGTGCAGCTCAGCTCCAGGTCCAGTTGCCGTTTCTAGTTGCAGGGGGCGCAGCCCACCATCCCTTGTGGGAGTCGAATCGGCAACCTTGTGGTTGAGAGGACGCGCTCCATCCGGGAGCTCAGCGGGAGCTCAGCTCAAGGTGCCATGTTCAATTTTAGTTGCAGGGGGCGCTGCCCACCATCCCTTGCGGGACTCGAGGAATTGAACTGGCAACCTTGTGGTTGAGAGCCCACTGGCCCATGTGGGAATCGAACCAGCAGCCTTCGGAGTTAGGAGCATGGAGCTCTAACCGCCTGAGCCACCGGGCCGGCCCCCCAAGTCCTCTGTTTTTGAAAGGCTTTAAAGGATGTTAGTAGAAAAGTGTCCACTATCAATTATGGCTCACAGGAAGAAAAGCAATTTGCTGCCTTTTTGGAATACTAAGGTTAGTCAGGTTCTTAAAACCACTCAAAAATAATTGATGGTTTAAATTATATAAATTTCTCTTTCTCTAAAAATGGGAGAAAAAGCACAGTAGATTAAAATCATCAGTAAAGCTTTTAAATAATTACCTTCAGAAAATTTTAGTGAATGAAGTAGAATAAATAGGTTCTCTTTTCAAGCTTATCACCTTGGCTATTCGTATTGAGGTCCACTCATAAGCATCCAAGATTACAGTTACAAGATATTACACACGTTGAGGAAGCTACTAATCATTTACCCCGAAATACAGTACACAAGTCCTGGCCTGTTCTTACCATCGCAGGGGCAGCTGAATGGTTCATCTGGTGATGAGATGCCTTGAGTTTGGCTTGCAAGTGTGGAGGAGGATGAAAATACTTGCATTTCTCCCGGGAGCATCGGCCTTTGATGTAATCCATGCAGATTGTCACAGTGTTATCACTTGCCTCAATCATTGAAACATCAGTAGGGTGAGCATACCGGCAATCATTCTCACCACGGGTACAATTTCCACGCTGAAATTCTCGGCAAACCTTAAAGAAAAAAAATATCACATTGATGCCTGAAGGTGATTAGCTTTTATTTATTTTGCCAGTGAATCTAAGAGCAATAATACACATTATTTTGTCATCTATTTAGAAAAAATCTAAAAAGCTGAAGGATAATGTGAAACCATATTGACTATGAGATGTAAACATAGACAAAATTTCTATTCCTAGAAAAAAAATTCCATTCTCCCCAAAGGAAAGTTGTCTGTTTTCCTTACATTGAAATAAAAGTGCTTAAAAGTGTTACTGGAAACCATTTTTAAATCCTCCACTTATAATACACAGCCTAAAGTGGAAGTAGCTAAGTTTGTAAGAAGTAATTTTGTTAAGGTCCAAGATGAGACTTTATCACACAGCAATGTGCTTTTCCACAAGCAGACTTGTGGACCATGACCTAATTACATTACATGTACAATCAGATTCCATTATGATATACTGCCAGGCATTTAAGGAGCTGTCAATGGAGCTGACTGTGGGAGAAATTGACTAGTTATGTATTTCAATTTATGAATAATGATAATTAAAAGATGTTTGAAGGACTTCCATAAATCAGAAAGCTGTTTTGAAATTTCTTTCAGATTTTCTTTTTTTTTTAATTAAAGTTTATTGGGGTGACAATTGCTAGTTAAGTTACATAGCTTTCAGGTGTACAATTCTGTATTACATCATCTATAAATCCCATTGTGTGTTCACCACCCAGAGTCAGTTCTCCTTCCATCACCATATATTTGATCCCCTTTACCCTCATCTACCACCCACCCTCTCCTTACCCTCTGGTAACCACTAAACTATTGTCTGTGTCTCTTTTCTTAGTCATCAACGTATATTTAATATCTAGTACATCATTCTTAAAATGGAGAAAAAAGTTTAGACACTAGGAGACCCATTTACATTCTTCATTCATAGAGTGTCTACTTTTTCAGTTTGATTATTTTAGCAAGTAGAGGCTCATCAACAAATAGAGTAATTCCAGTCTATGAAGCTGGAGCCTGGGTAAAAGGAGCATTCCAACCAGACTTCCTGTGCCATAGCAAAAGAGATTCTGCATCCCAGTCTGTGGCCGGGTACACTAAGACATTGTTTGACGTACTGTACAACTGATCAGTGCACTTAACAACAGGGTATAACTGCAGTATAAAAATGTTTAACATTCTCTGAGGTTATACTCCATTATCTAAAACCCAGGTGCACTTATTTAAAGCATTCAAAACATTGGGCTCTGAGAATGTTGTTTTATGCATAAGGTTACTATCTACCCTATAGGTATTTATATATTTCTAAACAAATACCTCCAGCTTATCTGAACGCATCAGTTTTGGAGCAGCAGCTCCTGGCAATGCAAGAGGTGGGTTTCCAGAAATCAGAACAGGTACATTTGGTAGAAGTTCGGCAGGAACCAGGCCCATACCAGGATGAGGTAAGTAAGGACTGAAAGCCATGGCAGGATTAGCTGCAAGTGATGGAGTCATAGGAAAGGAAGTCTGTATGTTTAAAAGAGAAAAAAAAAAGGCGTTAGAGGTAAACAGATTATTCCTATTATTACACAAGGAAGCATTCTTTCAGAAAGCCTATGCCATATCCAACTTTGCCATTGTTTCTTCTGATTTATTTTTAGTCTCATACTAATATCTATATAAGAGTTGCTTTTAAACCAACAAATCTCTTTGAGTAACAAATTTATTGGTAAACTGACAAAACAAGCCTCATAATTTTAACCGTCATGAATTAGCCAAATTAAATCTCATTGATGGAGCCTGTTGCAAATATGTTTTCTCTAGCACTTCCATTTTTACCTAAAAACCATGTCACCAATGATAGCATACATACAGGCAGTCTCCCTTGTCTCCTTCCATAGGCATGGCCTTTGCAGGCAGATTTCAGGTTCTCCTGAAAGCCCCCTTTGTTTCACCCTCCTCCTTCCTCTTCCCCACCAGTACTTGGTTTTAAAGCTGCCTGTCCTACCATAGTTCCCACCTGCTCTACCAAACCCTTGCTTCTCTTCTTGGTCCACTATCAATTATGGAATACAGCAATGAGTGAGAAGAAAGGGGTAGATTGAAAAAGTGGGAGCTTTAACAACTTTATGCCATCTACCTAAAATGAGGTTGGTATGGTCATTAAAAAAAATAGAGGTCCTATTTCACAAACTAATTTGACTTGCCTAGCCTTGTCTTTACCTAGGGGCCAAATGATATCCATATTTCAAAAAGAGGCCCTAAAAATACTACAAGGATCCCTGTTAGGCAGGAAGAAATAAGATAACAGGATTATAAGGTACATAAACTGGAGTACAACTTGTAAGGAAAATCTTTAGAAATGCAAAGGGCTCTTACTGGTTTTTCTCTTTTTAAAAAGTCCTGACCTTGAAGAGCTTGATATATGCTTTGCCTTTTATCTGTAACCACACAATTTATTATTTTACTGTGTTGTTTTCCAGTTTGGTCCACATGTGGAAGTCTTTGCTTCTCAATGTGGTTATAATTTCTTCGATAGTTCTTGTGTGTCCTCTGTAGTACCAAATAGTTAGTGAATGACTGATTGGCTGATATAATCAATGCTGACATTTAAAAATAAATTTAAGGGGCGGCCTGATGGCTCAGTTTGTTAGAGTGCAAGCTCTCAACAACAAGGTTGCCAGTTCAATTTCCGCATGGGATGGTGGGCTGAGCCCCCTGCAGCCAAAGATTGAAAGCGGTGACTGGACTTGGAGCTGAGCTGCGCCCTCCACAACTAGATTGAAGGACAACGACTTGGAGCTGATGGGCCCTGGAGAAACACACTGTTCCCCAATATTCCCCAATAAAATTAAAAATAAAATAAAACAAATATTAAAAAAGAAATTTGTATTTAAAAAAGTACATAAATAAATTTAAGTATTTTAATGAATTAATAACAAATCATGGTTAAATGCAGTACATTACCAACAGAGACTCTAGTACATTGTTGTGCAAGTGGTGGTGTTTCACTGTGCATTACTAATAGCATATCTTCTTGCTTTCTTTTTATTTTGTTCATCAAAAAAATAATGAATCTGTTATACTCATAAGCTGTGCCCACACCTTCTGCTAAATCACATTAATAGGAACAGTTCTAAATACAGGTAGAATAGGAGGCTGTGGAGCATGAAGTGAGGAGCAATATGGTATATTGACTACATCACCCTATAGTCTGACTTGAATTTTTCACCAGCACAGCATTCTCCACGAAGTCCCTATTGTAAACCATGTTCAACTCAGAAGGAAGCACTCTATCTTAGATGAGTTTATCAAATTAGCTAATTGGCAATTAGGAAGGATATAAAGAACTCTCTCCTCACCAAGCTGGCAAGATTCACTAGGGTGAGTAGAAAAGGCATGGTAGCCAAGAGCTTTAAGAGGAAAGGAGTAACACCAGGTGCCAGGAAAGTCAGGGGAGGTGCTTTAAGGTTTGAGAACAGTCAGCCAAAGGCTGACTCAACCTAACTAGGTACTGTGATGTAAAAGGTCATAGGGACATGTCATACTTTTCATTGCATGAGATATGAAGCTCCAGGAATTAGCTGATATAATATTAGTTTATATAATGAGATGGAAATCTCTTGGAGACAGCCACCCAGGCATGCTTCCACTAAAAAAGGCAGACCTTATCAATTTGATGATTTATGGTTGTCTTAAAATCAGCAAGACTCTCTAATCATAAAAACTCCAGATTTGAACCACACAATAATACTCTTTGTTGTACTTCTTTTCTCTCCTTCATAGTAAATGTCTCACTAAAGTGACCATCATATTCTCCTGGATACTTTTTTCTTTTGCCTTTTACAGAACTAGGAAGGACCACCATTACATTTAAAAAAAAACAAACCTATTGAATTAAAAGAAAGACATGCAGGTGAGTGGATTTTCCAGATTAAAAACATCATTAATGACTAATAAATACTGATCAGTTAATAATAGTTGAGTTTGATGTACATGTAAGCAATGCTTTCTATTTACAATAGCTCTGAACTTCCATAATTTTTCCTTCCTTTTTTTTTTTTGGGGGGGGGGGGTTCTTAGTTAACTTCTTCTTTCTTTGGAATATATTTTAGCCTGCTTACATTTGTTATATGCTCCAAGTGTATAAACAAGCTGTCAATTAATTAAAAGTCTATATAAAAAGTACAAGGGCCTTGCTGAAAATATTTAGAGTTTTTTTAAGGTTTCACCACATATTACATTGTGCCATCTTTAGGTTTTAAAATGAGTATTATAACTTTTATAACCATTTCCTCCTTGAGTACAAACTTCCTTCTATAACACTGTTTATTGAGAAAAAGCAAGTTCTTCTACTCCCAACCCTAGGACATAGGAAGGAACTCCTGAGCTTCTTATTTCTTTTCAAATGGTTTTCTTACTACTGTGTTTCCCCAAAAATAAGACCTAGCTGGACAATCAGCTCTAATGCGTCTTTTGGAGCAAAAATTAATATAAGACCCGGTCTTATTTTACTATAAGACCAGGTCTTATTTTACTATAAGACCGGGTCTTTATAATATAATATATAATATAATATAATAAACATAATATAATATAATAATACCGGGTCTTATGTTAATTTTTGCTCCAAAAGATGCATTAAAGCTGATTGTCTGGCTAGGTCTTACTTTCAGGGAAACACAGTACCAACTCTACCTCAGGGTAACTATTCCATTTCATGGATTTGAGCATTCAAGGGCTTAGCTTTGGCTAACAGTCACCAATTAAGTCAAGCTGCCTGCAACCTCAACTCACACATTCCGTTTTAATAAGCAACTTTAATCCCATTTACACCTATATTGCAGCCCTAGATGTCAGTTGAACTAACATGAACCAGTCCGTGGGGTGATCTTTATATTAAAGAAGGATTCGAACAGATTGAATCTGAATTTCTATTTATAGCCTGAAATCGTCTGGACACTTAACTGTTTCACATATTCACTCAAACCTAAATTATGTACTAAATATTTGAAAATATGAGAAAGCTTTCCCTCCTAGAACTAGAGGTATGGATTTTCAACTTTCTCTGAGTTTTATGAAACCAACAAAAATGGTGGAGACAATTGACTTTATGAATGAAAAATCACCTAGACAATTATTTACCCTCAATGTCTCTAGCAGGACTAGCAGCTTCTAGGGTAGGAATTCCCACGGGTTCCCAGTGACTTGCACAGTACCTAGAAACTATGAGGGTATTAGGAAATGCCTCCTAAAAATCAGTGAATTGTCTCTAGAAAAATGGGACCTAATCTTCTTTAGTCCTGGATTTCTCTGAGAGTCAGATGAAAGTTGTGGAGGTGTCCACAGAAAAGTTGATGTGTGTACAAAATGCTGCATGTGATCTCAGGAAGTTTAAGGACCTCAATGAAATTTACCTCTGGTGCAGGCCTATGGACTACTTAACATTTAAGAGCTTGTGTTCTAGGGTTAGGATAGGCAAACAATACCTCCTGGGCCATATCCGGCCCACCCTGTTTGTGTATGGCCAGAATGGTTAAGAATGGCTTGTACATTTTTATTTTTTTTATTTTTTATTTTTAATTAAAGTTTATTGGGGTGACAATTGTTAGTAAAATTACATAAATTTCAGGTGTACAATTCTGTATTACATCATCTGTAAATCCCATTGTGTGTTCACCACCCAGAGTCAGTTCTCCTTCCATTACATTTTTAAATGGTTGAAAAATAGTAAAGGATAAATAATATTTCATAACGCATGAAAATTCTATGAAATCCACAGTTCAGTGTCCATAAATAAATTCCACTGTGCTTATTAGTACATCTGTATTACAAAAAAGTTGTGGATACTTGCTTTCTTTCTTGTTATAGAAGTACCTGCATATTAATAATAACCTCAACTTTGTCTCTTCTCCCACAGAGCCTAAATCTTTACAATTTAGTCATTTACAGAAAAGTTTGCTGACCCTCGTTCTAGAGGATTCCAAAAAATAAAGCATTCCACCACTTTCTGGAGTAAAGTGCTAATTCTGTATAAATCTATTGATGTGAATTTAATACTTGTGGCAAGATTCCACAAGTTGGAAAAGTTTGGCTTTAGAAACCAATACTAAAGAATTAGCTAAAATGTTCTTTTAAATGGTCACTAAAATTAAGATTCTTCACTACTCGTTAATAGAAGAATAACTACTCAGTAACTAGGAATGCAGAGATAGATGGAATCCTGTAAAGGTAAAATTTTAGGAGTCACCACATGGTTAGTATTAAAGGATTCTGAAACACCTTTGAATAATAATGCAGTTCAATGAAAAACTATGCCTCAAATAAGTATGTCTAGTTTATACATACATTTTAGGAACATTGACTTATTACTTAAAATGGGTTACTCCTCAAGCTAGTCTAAAGAAATAAACATTAAATGTTGTGCTAAATCAATAGATATAGGCATAGGTGTGTCCCCAACAGCCTATATCTATTTGTAGTTATTTCAGTAATATCCACGGTCAGTTACAATTATTGTTGAATGAATGCAAAATACTTTAAGTCACCTCTGTGGCTAATCCTGGCCAGAAGTCAATATAATAATTGAGGCTTTCCCTCTCTGCGCTCCTGTCTAGAGGTGGATGACTAAACATTTTCTTTTATAGGATGGTGAACATTTGGTAACGATTTCTTGACTTGATTTTTAACACCAGAAAAACAGCACTCGTAAGTTTTATTAGCACTCATACCTTAATTTTATTGCTCATTTACAAGCATTGGTACAGTATAAAAGGAAGCCCCTTTCACCATCACCTTGTGTATTTCTAGCCTTAGATTATCCCAAAGCACATTGAAATGTATAATTTTAATATCTATCAGACTTTAGTAAGTGTTCACATGGAGCACAAATGGTTTCATAGTTTTTGCTTGGTCATCCCCACACTTTTGGAGTGATTTTCTGTGGGGACTGAAGTGGCCAAAAGGCATGGTAGGAGGCCCACATAACCGCCAGACTAGTTAATAGGTCCCTCAGTAATTGAGAGTTAACTTTATAAACAGACACAAGCAGATAGTGGTATTTATGTACTTATCACACTTGGTAGTGAGTAATTCACAGAAAGAGCTAAGAAAAAAAAAATAAGTTCAAGGGTCAAAAGTGGATAGTTGTTCTCACCTAGACCTGGATTTTCTGACCTTATTAATCACAGAAGTCTCCAAGTAAGAGGAAGCATTGAAGGTAGGCAGAAAGGTGAAAGATCAGTTGATTACTGAGGATATAAAAAGTATAAAGTATAGCATGAAAGAGAGGACAAACCATGGTTTCGATCTGCCTGTATTTGGTGGAAGAGAAGCTGCAAAGTAGGCACCTACACACACAGTTCAGCATAACACCAAGATGATTGCTAAAGGTAAGGATCTGGCAAGAGGGCAAATAACTTCTTCCTTAGATGGGCAAGGCAATTTTTTAATTGATTTTTTAATTAGAATTTATTGGGGTGACAATGGTTAGTAAAATTACATAGGTTTCAAGTGCACATTTCTATAGTACATCATCTATTTATCATATTGTGTGTTAACCACCCAGCAATTTTGACTTTGCTCCTGAGAAGTAAACAAGAACGGACCTAAAAATTATTTGTTGGGGAATCGCCATGTAATGATAATGACAATTCAATTACCTTTAGCATTCCACTAGGAAAGGAAAAGTTTTTTTAAAAATCAAGTGGTTACCCAATTTAAACAAAAGGTATGAAACAAAATATAGATTGCTTAAAGGAGGAATGGCAAGAGCTTAGAAAAGCAGAGAGCCCACAGGAAGCCTGATTACAAACATCTCAGTGCAGGATAAATGGATGCTAAGGGTTGTAATGATCAGGGATTCAAAAAGCAACCACCACATCCATCAAAATAAAAACAAAAATCAAAACATAACCTCACATGGTTAATAGAAAGATGACTCTATGGAGAAAAAAAGAAAAGGCCAAAGCTGTAAAAATACAGAAGATCGGGTATAAATCATAAATTAAGGGGATCATACAAATGTTAATTCACCATCTTACTATTGTCATGCTTTCCTAGAGGGTAGACTGTTTTTATCTTTTTATCCACCTCTAACCTTTTCAAATGTTTGGCACAAAGTAGATGCTCAATAAATATTTACTGAATTAGAGTGAAAAGGGATTCCTAAACCATTGATTACTTTTAGGATTAGCAATTAGAAAAATCCAATTCAAAAATCACAGTACAAAAGTAACACTCAGGGATCAAAAATAGTGCATAAATCCATCAGTTTTGCTCTCTACTGAGGGAGACTTTAAGCTGAAGGCCACTCATGAATTTTCTTTTGATATAGATGTAAAATGCTAGATCAAACAGTATGAGAAACACATACACAGACACATATGTACGTATGCATTTTTAATTGGAACGGCTAAATCATGAATACCAGAAGAGTTCTGGGGGGAAAAAACAATTTAGTAATACTATAGACCAAAATATGCAAGTTATTACGAAATGTGTGGTTCCAGGGGACTAGTGAATTGTTAATATGACTGGTATCCACAAAATGTTGTAAGAGAGAAGACTAGGTAAAAAAGGGTTTAAAATATTTTGTAGATCCATAAAGGATATCATGGCAAATTTGGGGGACCAGTTTAACTTTAAGATTATTATCAAGTGCAGGAGGCAACCACAGGATTTATACTAGGTCTCCTGATGGAGATCAGAGCACAGGGATGGTTTTGATAAGAAAAACATCATTCCTTATAGGTGAGATTGTCAAGCATTGGTTTTGCTTACTGTTGTTGTTTTATCTTCTGTCAGATAAAAAGCTTTTCACAGAACACTCCAAATTTCCTACTGGCTATGGCTTAGACTGTGACGAAGAACAGGGAGGCAGGCAAACCCATTAGCACCAGGCTCTTAACCAGCTGAGCTAACCAGTCCCAGAGGAAAAGGACACAAAATGGACTGAAAGGAGATTATGTTTAATTTATCCCATGGGAATATATGAGATAAGATAAAGGGAGAATGTTGAGATTTATCACTATCAAAGAAATTGGGCTCTGTAAAAGACATAATGTATGAATGCCCTCTGGGTTGTTCTTTTTTATTAAATTTATTGGGGTGACATTGGTTAGTAAAATTATATGCGCTCTGTTTGGCTGCAGAAGTGTAGCATTTTTGTTTAACTTTTGAAAAAAAAAGATTTCATAGTGTGTATTAATAGAGTTGGCACAAGGCAGCAAACCTACTGCTGATGTGATTTATTTTCTTTTACTATAAAAGGAACTTTAAGCAGTTTAACATACAAAGCCTCGGGAATGAACCTGAAAAACTACTCTACTTTCGACCAGTAATTGCAATCAGGAGTAAATTCAGGATCTGTGGGGCCTGAAGTTTAGGCACTAGAGTAGGGGAGAGGAGCTTTAAAAACAAAGAATACAGAAACATATTTTGCAAATTTTACAAACACACTGTAAACATATTGTTAGGGCTCCTCCTAGGACCTTGGAAAGAGACCATGCAAATGAGGGGCCCTGAGCCTTCATTAACCTCAAGGTAAGTCTAACCCTGGGATAATTTGTTAAACAAACAAATAATTGAGGATTCAGTTGCTATATCTATAAGTAAAACCTTCTCTAAACTTTTAGAAAACAGTGAAATTCAGATGAAATTTTAGTATGGTTTTAACCCATGCACTCCTGTGATGTGATTTAGTCAACTTCAGTCAATAGGGAACTTCACATGATAACGACAGTCATAATTATATGAAGAGCATATTAGCTTTATAATTACATAATGCCTGTCATCTACTGACTTGAACATTTTGCAAAAATAACTTTACAAAACATTTAATGTCACCACATTGAGATGAAATAGCTAAATGTCATCATTTATCATTTTGTGAGTAGATAAACTGAGAAACCCACTGAAGAACTACCATTAAAACAGTATAACCTCTGCACTGACTGAAACTAGTAATCTGGAATAGGGACAGTTTCCTTTTCTGTGAAATCTACCAAATGCCTTACCCACTGCTTTCAAGACAATTTTAAATAAAAGAACCATGACAATAGGGAGATAGCATAGATACTTCAGTCAACGAAATTAGTTTATGTGAACTAGAAAACCTGTAACTCTGATGTGAATCTGCAAAATGTATAAAGTATCTCGGTGAGATAACTACTAAACCATTTAACTATTAAACTTTTTCAAAAATTAAAAAATAAATAAATATTTTGCAATTTTACTTCTATTCATTTAAAACTGTTTTAGTCCAAAGTTTCATAGAATAAAATATACCTTATAGCTCTTATTTAATTAAAGAAGAAAAACATTAAAAACTTTAGAGTCTAAAAATTATTACATTATTCATTAATTAGTGTATCTTGCTTCTTCCTATCTATTGGAACTTCCTATTTTTCCCCTTTTGGTTCTGAAGTGTTACATCACCTTCACTTTTTACTTTATTAATGTCAGATAAACATGAGAAATGTATTTGGTAAATAGAATTATAAAAATGATGTAAAAAGGTGGGGAGGGTTCAGACAGACATCAGATGATTCTGAGATAAAGGAAAAGCCTGGAGTGGAACTCATGCTGATAGTCTCTGTGATTTGGAACACCAAAACTTGGATACAGAAACACAAGCCATGAAAAGTGCATAACAGACCGGAGGATTCGGCACACCCCAATGGCCGAGCCAAATGTGCTGAACCAGTAACTTCTATATGAATCATCAGGTGAATACACTCGACTGAGTCAAGTTTACCTCTGTGTAAAGAACTGCCTTCATGTGGATCACCACAGTCAGAGAAAGAAACTAAAGGAATTTACTAGATATGGAGAGGTCTAAATTATGCTAAAGGTCTAAATAAAAACTATTTTAATAGCCTTATAACATCAAGTCCACTTTATACCTACATCCATTACATCTAGCAGTGAGAATCCTTCCTCCTTGTAATGAAAATTCCTAGTTGTGAAACTGAAATTTTAAAACATTCGCTTTGCTTCAGAGTAATAGTGTGTCGCCTTTTCCTAAAATTCTTCTATAGTGCTCATGTTTGCCTCCTAATTATGCTAAGGTGAGTTCTTAAACTTATAATTTTTTGCTGTGAACATCAGAAACTCTCTCTTTTAAACTGCACTGAAAAATATATATTAGGGAGTCACACCCTTTGTCTCACTTGCTAAACTTCCTCAATAAAGCTAACAAAAGCTTTCAGAGGTGGAATTTTATACTAGCAAATATCAATTCGGACCTGTTAAATACAGTAAATAAGCTTGCCTGCTACAGCAAGCATTCCACCCAAATCGATTAGGTGTGGCTTTTGTTCAGTCACACTGAACAGAATCCGTTCTCTAGCTACCATCCCATTTAGGTTGACATCCCCTTAATCTGAGGGTTTATAATAAGCAAACTATACTCAGTTTTCCAAAAGCAGATGTGCTCTTTTGGTATCCTAGAAACAGATCAAACTATGCTCTGTGGAAAAACCTGAAGTTCAAGCCAGTAATATCAAACAGGTCTTAATATGCAACCATACAAACATCCAGGACTGGAAATTTAAACAAAAGCTTGACTGTTTCAGGGAAAATAATCAGATTACAGGGGGAGGCATTAAAAGGGATAGATAATTGTTTGAGGAGAGTATGTGCCAGAGAAATTAAGTAAAATTATGTGTTACTTCTATAGTAATATCAAGATCCATAATAAAGAACATTTCTTTTGAATCAGACTGGTGAATGTAACTTAAAATTGTCAGTAGCCTAATTACAACACACCTACAAAACAGCTGTCTAGACCACAAAAGAGGATCATATCCCTTTACTTTCAGTCTATGTGTGTCTGTCTATCTGAAATGAGTCTCTTGTAGGCAGCATATGTATGGGTCTGTTTTTCTAATTCATTCAGCCACCCTATGTCTTTTGATGAGATCATTTAACCATTTACATTTAAAGTAATTGTTGATAGATATGTAGTTATTGTCATTTTGTTACTCATATTTTTTATCCTTTTTTCATCTTAAAGAAGTCCCTCTAACATTCCTTATAATACTTGTTTGGTGGTGATTCTTTGTCTTTAACTTTTAGCATTTTAATTCTGACGTGTCTTGGTGTGGGCCTCTTTGGGTTCATCTTGTTTGGGACTCTCTGTGCTTCCTGAGCTTGAATACCCATTTCCTTCGCCAGTTTAGGGAAGTTTACTGTCATTATTTTACCAAATGGGTGTTAAAATCTTTGCTCTCTCTCTTCTCCTACTGGTACGCCTGTGATGTGAATGTTGGTATGCTTGATATTGTCCCAGAGGCCCTGTAAACTGTCCTCATATTTTTGGATTCTTTTTTTGCTGTTATATTTGGGTGTTTTCTGCTACCTAATCTTCTAAATCACAGATTTGATCCTCTGCTTCATCTAATCTACTATTGATTCCCTTTAATGTATTCTTTATTTCAGTTCTTTATTTCTGACGGTTCTTTTTTATGTTTTCTACTTCAATTTTTATGTTTCCTATCTCTTTGTTGAAGTCTCCCTGAGATCACTGAGCATCCTTATAACCAGTGTTTTAGACTCCACATCTGGTAGATTGCTTATCTCCATTTGGTTTAGTTCATTTTCTGGAGCTTTGTTCTGTTCTTTTATTTGGGATATGTTTCTTTGTCTCCCCATTTTGGCTGTCTCCCTGTGTTTGTTTCTATGTATTAGGTAGGGCTGCTATGTCTCCCGGTCTTTGTAGAGTGACATTATGTAGTCGGTGTGCTGTGTGACTCAGTGGCACTGTCTTCCTGGTCACCTGAGCCATGCACTCCACGTGTGTCCCTTGTGTGGGTTGTGTGTGCCCTCCTCTTGTAGTTGAGCTTTGGTTGCTATTTTTACACATCAGTGGGAGGGACTGACCCTCAGTCTCACTGGTTGTGAGGACTGGCTGTGACTACAGTGGAGGGATTGTGGTGCAGGGGCTGACCCAATGGAGCAGGATTCGCTTTAGGAGGCACCCAGGTGATGCTCTGGCTTGGTTCGAAGCTGGCCACTGGGCATATGAGCTGTGAGGTCTCCTGGAAGGGGACCTGCTGCAGGCCAAGTTTAGCATTAGCCTGTGCCCTCCCTAGGGCCACCTGGCATGAGCCGCAAAGTAGTCTGCAGATGGCCACCACCCCATGGTGGTGGTACTTCCATGCCATGACTGGAAGTACCTTGAGAGGCCAAGCTGCAAACCAAGGCTGGTTGTTGCTAGTGCCAGGCTTAGGGCTGCTCAGCCAGAGGTATGGGACACATTGAAGCCAGATGCTTCTTGTTTTGGTTTTGTGAACTTCTGAGAGATTATAGGAAAGTCTGCAGCATGAGTCAAGACAGGCCCTTTGTACAGAAAAGCTGCTGAAGGTGGCTTGGGTGGGCCCACATGTTGGGTGGGGTCTCAGAATAACCAGGGTGCGGTGAACCAATGGTGTTATTGAGGTGGATGGAGACTCAGATATGGCAGCCACCTGAATCTGCAGGCTGGGAATGGGGAAGGCTCAACAAAGAAATCATGGTTTCAGCCAGCTCCTCCATGTAGAAGAAAGCTGCCCCTGCAGACCTTGTCCTGAAGCCCAGACAACTCAGTTCCTCCCCGTATGTCCCCGGCACTTTTCGAACTGCTGCCCCTGTACTGAAGCTCAGAATGAGTGAGACCATCAGTAAGTAAGTCTGTGTGCAGGCTCTTTAAGAGGTGTACCTGGAGCTCTAGCCATCCTCCATCTCACTCAGCCACAATCTCCCCTGGTTTTCACAACTAGAAGTTGTGAGGACTTCTCTACTTGGCACTGGAACCCTGGGCTGGGGAGCATGGTGGGGGCTGGGACCCCTCACTCCTCCAGAGTGGGCGGGGGGAACCTCCGCAGCTGAGATACAGTGTTTCCCCCAAAATAAGCCAGACAATCAGCTCTAATGCGTCTTCTGGAGTAAAAATTAATATAAGACCCAGTCCTATTTTACTATAAGACCAAGTCTTATATAATGTAAGACTGGGTCTATAATATAATATAATATAATATAATATAATATAATATAATATAATATAATGTAATATACCGGGTCTTATATTAATTTTTGCTCCAAAAGACTCATTAGAGCTGATTGTCTGGCTAGATCTTACTTTCAGGGAAACACGGTATCCCTCTTAATTTTTAATGGTCACATGCAGGTGTGAGACCAGCCCGTTCTGCATGTCTGCACCTCCTACCAGTCTCTAGGTGTCTTTTTCTGTATATCCTTAGTTGTAGGGCTTTGTTTCAGCTAGACTTCCGGCGATTCTCAATGATGGTTGTTCTGTAGTTTAGCTGTAATTCTGATGTGGTCATGAGAGGACATAAGCACAGTGTTTGCCTATTCCACATCTGGACTGGAAATGATCTCAATGTATCTCTTATTGGACTCTAAAAAAGCCACTCTCTATTCTCCAGCATAATCAATAATGCATGAAGCGTTGAGGGTTAGAATGGAGACACTCTACTAGAGGATGAATAGAGGATGAATAGTCAGCCTTATGTCTTCAGCCCTACTTTATCCCAGGTCTTGCTCTCTGATTCCCTGAAACAGGGCATTTGCTTGGTGTCCTGATGCTCCCTTGACTTGTGGAAAGATATATGCTCCAGCTTTTTGGAAACACTGGGCTCAGGTGTGATAAAATCTGGCTCCTATTCTTTGCTCAGTCTCAAACTGGAACATCCCACAAGAGGCCGAGTGTAGTAATGGTGGGTGAAAAGTTCACTTGATTTATTCCCATCTACTCATATTTTCTGGACTCACCAAGCAAATTCATTTCTCTGTGGCTTTTTTCATATGGTTGTCAGTGTTTAGAAGACCTTCTTATCCCTACTCCTTTAGATATAGGAAGGAACTGAAATGCTTCAGTGTATGGAAGCCCAGGAAAAAGTTTGAAGGAGTTCAACCATGTAAAGTAATCCTGAAGGCCAAAGAGGAGCTCTGAGGAGCTCATTGGTAACCTTCCAGGAACTAATTTATAATGTAATTAATCAGCACTGACTACCAAGGCAAATATTTTTGGCAAACTAATAGTATAGAACATGAAATTCATATCTTTTACTGAAATTTGTCTAGACATTGTGGATAATCATAGTGCAAAATTTATTGACTCATCAATGCCCTCACCACCTGTTTTGTGCATTGTCTATAAAGATGGACTAGTTAAGGGGTGCCCTATCTACACAGATCTCCTTGAATTCTGAGAATCAACTTTATAATGGGATAGGTTTTGCCAAGGGCAGATCGATTTACCCCCACATTTTCATTGCATTGAAATACTATATACATCTTTAAGCTTTCAGTGTGTTTATTACATAGTCACTGATGAAATGGGTAACAAATAAAGATAACATCATTCTTTCAAATTAGTATCTTGTTAATGGTTTAAAGGAAGTAGGCCAGCTGGAATTAGATTGAGACACCACTGAACTTAATTTGAGACCTGGTAGGATGCAGCAGAAAAGGGACAGTTTACAATCCCCCTGAATGATCTAAGACCAAACTGCAACTTTATATTTTCAGGTATCAGTACAAGATGAATTCTCAATGGGACAAAATTATTTTTTAAAGGATTTGTCTAAACATAGTGATCAACAAAAATACCAGACATTTGTCCGGAATGACACCATCATCTTATTAATTTCTGCAAAGGGAGATCTGTGGCTAGGTTAAGTTAAAACCACCTGGCCAGTATTCCTCGAGACTGTCAAGGTCACGGTAAACAGGGGAAGACTGAGAAATGGTCACACACCACAGGAGAGAGAGGAGACAGGATTCAAATAAATGCACTGTGGTACCCTGAATTGGGCACTGGAACGGAAAAAGTACACTAATGGAAAAAGTGAAGTCTGAATAAAGTCTGGAGTTTAGTTAATATGACATATGTAAATGTCAGTTTCTTAGTTTTGAAAAATATACCATGGAAATATATTAACAGTGGGGCAAACTGGGTGAGGAGTAATATGGGAACTCTCTGTACTACCCTTGTAACTTTTCTTTAAATCTAAAATTATTTCAAAATAGAAAGTCTATTAAAAAGTAACAATAAAACCACAATCAAAGACTGTTTGAATTTGGGGCAGCCCGTTAGCTCAGTTGGTTAGAGTGAGGTGCTCTTTAACAACAAGGTTACCGGTTCAATCCCCGCATGGGCCACTGTGAGCTGCACCCTCCACAACTAGATTGAAACAACTACTTGACTTGGAGCTGATGGGTCCTGGAAAAACACACTTAAAATAAATAAAAGTTTTAAAAAAAGACTGTTTGAATTAATATCCTAGAATTCAAAGATTTACATGTAATAATAATCAAACCTTACCCTCATCTTAAAATGCTCCTACTCACTAATGTTCTCCTATCAATTGAATTCATGCTTAAACACAACCCATTTTAAATCGAACACACCTGATTGCTCCCTTCACATGCAGGACAGCTTTGTAGTATCTATTAACATATTAGCTTGTGTCCTAAATCCTTCTGTAATTAACTTCCCAAAGGCCCTACAAGGTTTTCCAATGTAGATATGTAGTCTTAAAAAATAAAAGACACACATACACATTTTTCAAAGACAATGCTGTGACTCACAAGTGATGACATTTGAGCATTTTGGAGCATATACTGCATCTGCTGGGCAAACATGGCTGCGGCAGTCTTTTGTTGAATCAGATTGTTCCGTCCATTAATTTCCAGCTGCGTTTTTAAGTGTGGAGGAGGGTGAAGGTACTTGCAGTTCTCTCTAGCACACCGACCCTAAAAAATGAAGAATTAGACAAATTTTCAATAATATTTCTAAAAATCTGGTATGGCTAAGAATAATAAAACTATGTTTAACAATGAGGAAATTTGAGGGAAAATGATAAATAACTACATACACATAAATATATTTTATAAATTTTAGATCCATTAGTCTGGACAATTTTGGCTCTAAAGTTATTCTTCCTGAATCCATACAATGTGAGAAACATCCTGAAATCCACTGAGATTCTGTTAACCAAAGAATAAATCTCTACACCTAGCAGCCATGTTGTTCTTTAGGTTCCAGAGGCAATGGCCCTAGATGACTTGGATAATTTAGACTAAAGTGTATTTTGGAGTCACAGCAATTTTTAAGCACTTCCAAACATGATAATATGTCAGTCTTGTAGAATCAAACATGTGTTTGGTGTTGCCTAAATGTTGACATGGCTGCTAAATATGGTGTTTACTATGTTGCAGCAAAGTATGTCACTGGACAGATATTTATCACATTGTCAAATGTAACCTGTTGTGTTTAACTCATGAGCACTATGCAAAGCAGTTAATGATTCTCTCATTTGGATTACTAGATCCACCATAATCCTTTTAAGACAAGCACAACTGCAAGCGATTCTTTTTTCCACAGATGGTAAGACTCTTTATAGTGCATGAGCTTATTGGAGGAAAAAAAGGGCATTTTTTTTTTTTTTTTGGACCCAAGAGCGCAAGTCGCTAGGCCACCTGAATTTCCAGAAGAAAATGAATTCGTTTATCACGTGTTTTCAACACATGCTATGAATTTTCCTTATTTATGATGTCTAAATGGTTTACAAAATCCCTTCTCCATATTTAGTTATCTTGTTATTAAAGCATTCCTATAATTTCATTGAGAATAAAGGTGCCTCCTTCAAAATTTTATAGAGCTACACGTAATGCAAAATCAGATGCATGCCAACTGCTCTTTGAAATATTAGATCACTTGGATGAAGTGGCTCTAGTATTTTACCTCCCCTGGCATGAAGCTGGGTACAACTTAAAAGACAGCTTGAGAAATTAAGGTTCAGCTATTGCTTTCTGTCAGGTTTAACCTTTTGTTTCTCCTATTGATCAACTTATTTTTAATCAAATTAAATTATTTATAAAGTCAAGTAATATCTTAGTTTCAATGTACCTTTACATTTCTTTGCAAATCCTGGAAGAGGAAGAATTTATTGGTAGTAAAAGTTGAGAATGGTATTAATCCAATCTTTCTGAATTCATAAAAGTAGCCTAAGAATAGCTACATAATTTCAGCACACATAAGGGCTGTAAGAAAATTCTTATATGTATGAAAAATCACAATAATGGAGATTCTTTTTGCCCATTAATAGGCCTTCTAAGAGAAAAACATAAGCTTCTTTTTATACTTACCACAACCTGCACCAAGGCAAAGATAATCACAAGGATTTTAGTCCTTAGATTCTCCACCCTCCACCCAGCATAATTGAGGTTATCTGGCTCAGAATTAACAGCCCTGGGAAGCAGTGACACTTGGTGGCTTCCACAGCCAAGCATGCTAGTTTTAACTTTGGCATTTATCTTCCTCCTCCCACACCCTAACATTAAAGATTTCCCCAAAGTTCAGTCCTAAAACCTCTGCTTTCCTCTCTAATCTCTTTTCCCCAGAGAAATAAAGTTCTTGCAAAATTTCATCTATCACAGCAATTGCTCAGTTCCTAAATCTCTATCTCTACCTCTGACCCTCCTCTGAATTTCTGTCCTTTTTATCACTAACTGCAGTGGCATTTGGAAATCCTGCCCCCTAACCAGGTCTAAATAACTTACTCCTGCCCTTCTCCTTAGACTATTCTTCTTCTTCCTCCTTACTCACATTTAGGACCCTTGCTCCACTTCCCATACTTTGAGACAGTTACATAGCAGCAATGAAAAAAGAAATTAGGCACCTGCTGAGCAGTATTGCCTTAGGATTAAAAACCCACCTTGATAGCTTTCCTAAACAAGTGGCAAACACAACTGCAGACATTTATACAGAACACCATTTTGTAACCCCTTTCCAAAAAAGTTGTATAATGAAGACTTTTCTTATATTCAGAAATTCCAAACAATAGATCAGGTTTTTTTTAAGAAGAAGAGGAATACATTAGGATTTTACTATTTATTTGTTACAATTTAGAGTTTTAACATAATTTACATTAAATGCAATCAGAGGTGGAGAGGAATGAAAGAAGGGAGAAAACGGGGTATTTGGCACATTTCTTGCCAATCTACAGATAAAGAATTACTACCTGCCTTTGTGCTTTTATATACTAATTGTCCTTTACATATAATAACTTTTCTTAAGCTTTTCTCTGGAAAACTAAAAACATTTTCTTACAAAGCAAAACAGTATACAGAAATAGGAAAAAAGAATTACACTTTAAAAATTACATCAAGTTGGGCTTTAAAACTAAAGTATGGAATATGAGGCAGCATAAGATTAAAGAAAAAACTTGTTCATCTTATTTATGAGATTTTACTTGATTTATCAAGCATTCTCTTTTCAATAACAGAATCGATATTTTAATTCTATAACAATGCAGACGCATAGCAATACTACGTTACCAGAGACTGCTGCTTATGTTAAAGAAAGCTTATAAAAGACAAAAATATCTGCATTTTTCTATCCAAATAACAGATGAGAAGACCAAATAATTTAATATCAATTTTATCTGTGGAACACAATGTTTCAAAAGAAAACCAAGCCCCTTAAGTCTTTTTCAAAACAACTTTAGAACTCAGGACAATATATTTATATGCACGACATTTGGTAATAATAAATCTCCTCTGTATAGTATTCATTCTTCAAGAGGCCCAAACTTAATTATACACCAAAATACCTTAATTGGAATTTGGAGTGGGGGCAGACTTTTTTTGACATTGGCTAACATTTGCTTTTAGTCCTGGTAGGGGATTAAGACTTTGGTAAGCATGTATGGATGGGATGGGCTGGAGGCAGGGAAGGGACTACCCAGTACAATATGTAATCACCTATTGTTTTTGACCTTTGGAAAATCGATGACTATGAATTAGAAAGAGTCCTATGTTTTCCTTAGGCTAGCTAAGCACTCTGAATGGGCTACAAGATACCCTGTCACATTGGGTATCACACAGCCCAGAAGGGATCTTGGTCTGAAAATAAAAATCACCCCTCAGCTTTCCCAAGCCAAGTCAATGGTGTTGCAAGCCCTCCTTTTAGACCCACAGGTTTAGACTGGCCATGTGTTCAGTGCAAAGCATTAGACCATGTCATAAACAATTCTACAAATGTAGCCAGGACAGTCGCCATCCACTGGCAGAGCTGGCTATATCCTAAAAACAGCAGCAAAGACTAGTCAAGCCATATAAATCTCTTTCTCCCTCCCCTACCTATACATACAAAATTAAAAAACACATTGAAGACATTAGAGCACAGACTCACTTATGCTTGCCTCAGTTTCACTCGTTTTCCATTTTCTTTGGCCTTTTGCTTTGTAACTGAGTTAAGAAAATAACAAAGTGATTAAATAGGAAAGTGATTCTCTGCGAAACAAGTGCTACTATACCTATGAATCTCCCCACGCCCCTTTCCCACCTACTCTTTTTGAAAATGCACTCAAAAAGCAGCAGGGAGAGAAAATGGTCAATGAAATTTCTAAAATACATCTACATCAAAAAGTTGATGACAAAGGAAAAACAGAGCATTTATAAAACCTCCAAAATTCAATCCACTTCCTTTTTTCTACCTTCAGGTTTTTCACAAATGAGTACAAAGCCTTTGACTGAGAGAGAAAAATAGCATTGTAGAGATTCAAATCTCACCTAAGTCTTGGGAGCCATGAAAGTGAGAGTCTGTCAGAAGCAAGATTTTCCACGCACTTGGTCGTAGAAAAACCCTGTGAAATGTACTTTTTTTTATGTTCATGAGAGAAAGTTCTACTATCCATCAGAATAAGGAAAGGACCCTAGGAAGCTGAAAATTACCCTTTGTCAATCATTGTATCTTAACAGAAACAGCTGTTTGCAAAATGACTTGCTTCTTCAAATACATTTGGAATTATGGGAAAAAACTCTCAAATACAATAACTGGATTAACTTTACAAAGGCATCTGATTGCTCTGCTAGACTACCAAGAGTTAAAAGTTAAATGTTAAATAAAGGCAACGAAGAGACGATTTGTTCTATGAAAAAAATTGTTATTCCATTTTACTGATCATGTGTTAAATGAAAATGGAATAGGTTGATTATACTGCTCCACTGAAACATACTTACATGCATAGACATGGCCTCTCAGAAGAAGTAATAGCAATTTTAGAATTACAAATCATATGTACTAGGTTGCCTGGTTCCTACAACCATCACAGACCTATTAAAGACTAAGAACAATCTGAAAGAGCTAAGAGGGAGGTACAGCAACATAAATAGTATTAATTAGCCAGATGTCAGCATACTAATGGCAAATTTCCCACTTTCATCCTCTTTGAATTCTGTCTTTATAAAAATAGATATAATCTGCATTATTTTCTCCTCCAATATTGTACCATCTATCAATATCGATATAGGTATATGCATGAAGAGCATCTTTAAAATTTTGCATACAAGTTTTAATTTGAATTTGGGATGCAGACTTTTTTTATGTATATAAAAAAAGGGTCTAGCTCACTTCGGCAGCACATATACTAAAAAAAAAAGGGTCTATAATAAACCATTTCCTGAATATGTTAAAGGCAAAATTAATGAAGCTGAACATAGACCCCATGGAGAAGGCCAGCCAAGTACATCCCCCACCACTGTAGTCAGCACTGCATCTCATTTCTTTATGCTGTTGAACTCTGCTTTCTTGATATTCCATATACACATATACAGGGCAATGACTGGAGCAAACCAGACACCAAGTTCCAATAGATAAGAGGCTGGGAGGAGGGCAGAATAATTTTCTTGCTTATCTGTCTCAAGAAAGCTTTCAAATTGTGCCCTCCAAAAGATGAAGGGAGGAAGAGGCTCAACAATCACACCACTGTTCTGAAATAGCCCACTAAGATAACTTGATTACCAGAATCTAACATTTAGGGCTGAAACAGATTTTAAGGAACATCTCGTGCACTGAAACAGATTTTAAGGAACATCTTGTGCACCTTTATCTTAGAGAGAAAGTGAAGGCCAAAGAGGTGAGGTGAATTGTCCTAATTAACAAGCAGCTCAGTAAGGACAGAAGCCAAGTTTTTAGATTCTCACTAATGGATTTTCAGTTCAAATAACTCTTCCTCTGTAAAAATTTTCCTGAGCCCATCTCCCCACCCCCATTCCCATTTATCTCTCCCTCTTTTGTGCCTCCAGCTGCACCTTGTACTCAGTTTTATGGTAGCACTTATCACTGTGTACACTGTGATAAATTGTTTGCATGCCTATCTCCCCATTAGACTTTGAGCTTATCTAAAAGCAGGACTATATCTTCCTCATCTTTGAATCTCCAGGAATGTTTCTGTGCCTGGTTAATAGTGGCTACTCCATAAAAGTTGGCTAAATGAATGAATAACCTTTGTAAGAATAATCTTGTATGGCCTAACACTAAGTCTGCCTTAGAAGCCTAAGTCCTCTCTTGCTATTTCCTTTCATAAGTTCTTTTTTCTTCCTCCAAGAAGAGAATAATAAACAACACATGACTGAGGCTGTTCCTGGTTTTCTGTTCCAAATGAACCGTTATTCTATTCAGGTCCAGAAAATAGCTAGTTCATAACTTTTTTATTTGCTATGAATATATACCCAAAAGTGCATGTTACCATCATGGCTGAAAAATTCTGGTAATTCAGTATAACTGAAACAGAAGTGTCAAGAATCCATGAGGCACACAGACACTAACTCTGGTCTAATTCCAGGGGTCTGTGGTCACAAGAAACCCCAGGATATAGGGTCCCACAGAGCTGAATAAAGGAACCTGCATTAGATTCATATTTAAACAGCACCTGGGCCTGCCCAAGGAGAGCACTACATTTCCAGGGTTGGCTTACTGTAAACTGCCTTCTCAAACTACTCCACTCCCACCCTGCATTTCTCTGAACAAGCTGCAAGTCAAATTCCCAGAGGCTACTTGGATAAAGATGGAATGAATACCTGGCTTGTGGACAATCACACAGGGTGGGGCCTTCTTGTGGATCTCTATTGCATATGCTGACTTCTTATAAGAAAAATGTTCCCCTGTACTTCAAGACGCACATTCAACTGCATTCACATTAAACATTTATTTTCAAATAATCATGAGCTTTAAATTTTTTGAAGAGCGAATAACAAAAAAATCATAGTTGCCATTCACAGTGAAACCAAGCCTGCCTCACCAATACCCCAAAATGCTTTCTGCCCTCTTACCAATTTCCCCCTGATCTAATCAAATACCTTCAATCGTTTTAGGAAAATATTAACTGAATATCTGTTTGGTAGTAAGATCCTCAAGAATGCACTCTTTGTTACAAAACAGCCAACCAGAATCAAATTAAAACCCAGAGACAACTGACGCACACTGGTACCAAGTTACCAAAAGTCAGAAGGCATTTCTTTTGCTAAATATTCGTGGAAGCTGTCTTTAAAGTAGTTGATGGCTGGGGACATAAAACATCATTAAAATACAGAAAAAAAGGAAAGAAAAAAATCATGACATTCAATTTGTTACTCCAAGAAATAAAATACACATAAAATCATGCAACTTCAAAAAGCTACTTACTACTACCTACAGTTTGTTATGAAACAACACAAAAGGGGTGTCTCTTTCAGCCCCCAGTCAGTCAAATCTCCTGCTCTTAGAGTTCCCTCAGCTCCCTTTTCTGGACACCCCATCCAGTCACCTACCACAGAGATTTAGAACAAGGACAAAGTGGACACCAGTTGCTTGCACCTTTTCTTCCCAGCTAGGGCTTCTGCCTAGAATCCTATCTACAGTTGCCAGATTTATCAAATGAAAATACAGGACTCCCAATCAAATTTGAATTTCAGATAAACAACGAACAACGTTTTAGTATAAGTATGCTCAACACAATATACATTATCTGTCAACCCTCTCCCTATTTATTTTTTTACCCTGGTGAGTTGAACTAAACAAAGTCAAATTCTCCGAAACCCAATTTACCTCCTTTACCTGAAAGTTGTAAGCAGCCCTCTCCATGGAATCAGCCCAGGTTCTATTTGGCCTTCAATTGCCCAAAGCAAAGCAAAAGGCACTCTCAGTCCCAGCTTACCTGACCAGCTACAAGGAATTTAAGGAAGTTGACTGTTGGGGAAAGCAGTTTTTTATTCCATGGCTCCTCCCACCAAAAGCTTCACACGGCTCTCTACTCTGTCAGCCAGGCCACTTTCCCACCCACGGTGGAGCAACTGCATATTCAAATAACTTTGGTGCCTACCAGAGCTCCTCCTTCAGGTTAGGATGAAGAGAGGCATGATGAGTGACCACCACGCCTAACTCCTGACTCTAAATTTATACACAGTTTTTGAACATATGAATTATTACAGGAAGATGAGGGTTTCATGTTTTTAAGGTTTTTTTATATGTGTGTAGGGGAGTCAGTAGGGCAGTTTTCTTTAGCTCTGTCTGTGGAATGCTTAAATTCAAGCAAAAGCTGTCCATTGAACCCCAGGAAAATAACTGCTTAAGCATTATGTTTCTACATGCACACCTAAGATCTATGAAGCTACGTATTCAAAACAGAAAATGGCATGAATAGCCATTATTTGCATAGATTTCTTTTTCAGTCAACCCTTGATTATGCATGTTAAGAGAGGGAGAAGTAGAGGGTCATAGTTAATTCTAATGAACAAAATACATATTCAGGAAAAATCGCAATCCATAATAACCCCACATTACAGAATATGTATATCACAAAAGTGGCAATTATGAATCTTTAGGAATCAGTTTCTAGACACAGTCCTGAATTTATTTTTTATTCATTAAGAAGGCAGACTCATTTGTTGGAATTAACAGAGATGCAGAATTAGCAGTCAGAAAGAATGAAATTGTATTGCACTGGGGAAATTTATATGTTTATAGACAACATGTCATAGAAATATTAAATAGTAAAGCTGGAAAGGGTCTTAGAGATCAATTAGTCCATCATTTGCCAGAGTGTGTACTGCAGACCACCATTCCCAAGAAGCTTCAAAAACTGAGTTTCCTGGTTCAATGTTTGTAAGAAATGGCAAACTATATTCCTTTTTTTGGAGACTGACAACACACCAGAGCGTAGTAAAGTTTCTCTTATATGTCCTGCAGTAAAGAAACCTGCTTACTTTTGTCAACTCAGCATTTCCCAGCATAGTTTAATCACAGAAGCCATCCTTCTTTACTTTAAAAACAAAACAAAACAAAACAAAAAAACACCTTTAAACATATCTCACTAGAGTATCCTCATGAAAATACTGACCTAATTCAACTTCCTCCTACCAAAGCTCAAACCTAGTCCTGTGGCATTTTGTAAGTCAAGTTAGTTTTCTTTCATACGTTTTCTCTATTTCTCTCCTAAATATAAAAATATAGTGAACTCCAAAAAACTGGATCTTCCATTAAAATGACATTTAACATTTTTGCTTATACAGTAAGTCCTCACTTAACGTCATCAATAGGTTCTTGGAAACTGAGACTTTAAGTGAAACGACTATGACGAAACCAATTTTATTGCAGGCTAATTGATATAAACAAGAGTTAAGTTCCCATAGGATATTTCTGGTCACAAAAACATCACCAAACTTAATAAAGACCCAAACACTTCTAATATGAAACACTGAAATAAATGTGAGCTATAAATACATATAAGAAAAATGAATCAAAACAAGTAAGGGAATTATTTTTCAACCTGCTGATCCCAGTTCAGGGTCGTGGGTGGCCAGAGTCTATCCCTGAAGCTCAGGGAAAAAGGGAGGACCCACCCTGGACAGGACACCCGCCCTTCCATCCCAGGGCCTCTCATACCCATACTCACTCTGACTGGGACAATTCAGACAACGCCACTTCACCTCACATGCATATCTTTGTGATGTGGGAGGAAACCAGAGGATTCGGAGAAAGCACACACAATGGCCCCTGGTGGGAATCCATTTTTTTCCATATCAGTTTTATAGTAACAAAACAACGTTATTCGAGAATCTGCTTACTTGATTTCCCAAAAGGTAACAACATGGTGACTTTTCCTATGATTGCTATAAAGATTCCACAATCATCTTCCCAATACCCCTTGCCAAAGCTGTAAGTTCTGTCCTATATTTCCAAATCGCTGCTGGGGCTTTTCTTCTTTTGTTTGAATGCTTTAGTCGGGTAACTTCTGAAGTTACAACTTCAGGTCTTCTCTGTCTAATTGGATTTCCTACACTGTGACTTCTGTCCCTTGAACCCATGCCAGTTACCTTAGGTTTTCCATGACTTAAGGGTCTCAAGAGAGTTTTAACTGCACTAAAACTTAGGAAATAAGAACGTATTTGGCAATCCCTTCAATTCCTAAGGGTCTTAGCTCTGCACTCAACTTAAACCTTGGGGTTTCCACTTGGCAAAATTAAATTTCCTGTCCTTAAGTAAAAAGAAATTTAAAAAGAAGAATTAAATTTAGACAAATATCTTGCAAACTTACAAGGAAAGTGTAAGGTGAGAAAGGCACTGATTATTATTATTTTTTTTTAATTAAATTTATTGGGGTGACAATTGTTAGTAAAATTACATAGATTTCAGGTGAACAATTCTGTATTACATCATCTATAAATCCCATTGTGTGTTCATCACCCAGAGTCAGTTCTCCTTCCATCACCATATATTCGATCCCCTTTACCCTCATCTCCCACCCCCCACCCCCCGCCCCCGTTACCCTCTGGCAACCACTAAACTATTGTCTGTGTCTATGAGTTTCTGTTTCTCATTTGTTTGTCTTGTTCTTTTGTTGTTTTTGGATTATTTTTCACAGTTAAACACTTTATCCTTGTACGGCTCAGTATGCTGCTAAGAATAAATTAAATAGTTACAACACTATAGCCAGCCACATACCCCTCCACCCAGAGGTTATATAAAGGGCAGATATAGTTATTGATTTACCTCTGCATTTTGAAATTAGAGGCACAAAGATGAAAATCTATCCCTCTTTTGCTAAACATAAGTCTTCTTTCAGATAAAGAAAATTAAAAGCATGATGTCAAAATGGTTGTTTATAGGGTCTTGCTAAATTCTTAAGTGTGAAATCATATTTCAAACCCCGAACAGAGCCAAATGCATCCATTTTTAAATAAGTATTTTCCTCACAATCCTACCTATCAAATTAACATCAAATATGCAATTTCCAAGCAGAAAGTTTTACTTGGTGACATGGACTGTTGTTAAAATACTTTGAGGCACGGACTACGTGTACATTTTGTTAATGATAATATATTTTTTTATCACCAAAGGTCTTAGTGAAACCTTTGTGCTAACTTGTTATTCAAACTGTAGGCATTTTAAACTATCAGAAAAATCACCTCCCCAAAACTCTGAACTCAAAATGCATTGCGTATTTAAATAAAGTGGCATATTTTTGCCAAGGGAGTCATCTTAAAATTAGGTCGACTTACTGTGTACCGTTCTGCAGCCATTTAAAAATAGCAATTTATTGATACAAATTCTTTCTCTTTTAAAAATAAAGATCTATTCTGCTTGGCCTGAATATCTACAAAGTATATTAAGTTTCATCCAAAATGTAATTCAGAGATGTGAACGGAATTGACAAAGTTCTAGATAAAACTGCTGAGATTACTTTTTTTAAAAATACGTTTTTAAACGATCCTTTCTCAGTCTAACTTAGTAAATATAGTAACCTTGTTAAGCTCACCTGCTTTCAGTGAGAAGTTAATATTTGATGATTTTGAAACTGTTCCTGGTATTTAAAGAACTAAACAAGGCCATTCACAAACAATGTAACTAGAAATGGGGTTAGTTTAAAGAAGATAAAATGATAAGTGGAGGTTTTATGTTTTAAAACAAATCAATCCCTCAACCATAAATGTCTCATATTCTTACAGAAAAGAATTTGAAATATGACCTCTGCCGAAGAATGGCTATCTCCAAATCTAAAACAAGGAAAAAATAAAGCAAAGCAAAGAACAGAAAAAGTTAATTAGTAATTTAAAAATCTGTTCATTGACCTCCTCGAGTCAGTTTCAACAGCTGGAACAAGAGTTATTGGGAAAATAGTACACTTGTAAGGATGTAGTGGTCTTTAAAAACATATACCCTCTATATTAATCACAAAAAGGTTTCTAGGGTCATGGTGATAGTCTAACCAATACCTTTTAACTAGTGGACTCCTTAGTTTAGTGAGGGAAAAACAAAATAAAACAAATCTACTCTAGCTTCATTGTGCCTTCCATGAAAATTAGAAAATTCAGAAAACATGTCTTTCTGAAAAAAATGAATCCAATTTATGTGACTCTTATATAAGGTAAATAAAATTCCATTCTAGAAAAAAATACTTTATAAAGTGATACAGTGAAATAAACCAGGTAGTGTAAAACATCAGTGTGCTAATCTTTTACACTTACTTTTCTACTAAAGATAACCAGAGCATTTAATTGGTTTTATTTTGTTTCATGTTTTACATCGACTTTACATACAAAACTCTAGTACATAAGGTCGAATGACCCATTAGAAGCAAATTAATTCAGACCATTTATGAGTTTGCTGGAGAATAATTGTATATACAGTTTTAGCTCATGTTACTTGGTATGTGACAATTGTCGACGTTCATTTAGAGACTGTAAAATTATACTTTCCATTAATACCTTGAAAGTGATCAAGATGACAAAACTCCTTTAAGGGATTTATAGAACACTGCGATATGGTTTGCATTTTTTTCACAGCACATCCACCTGAATAATGACAGCTGACTTTATCATGTATTTATCATGTGCTAGACACTGTTCAAAATGCTTTATTTGCATTACCTCATTTAATCTTCACAATAAACAAGCCTAGGAGGTCAGGGTTTTACTGAGGAAGAGAGACACAGAGAAGTGAAGAAACACCTGAAGATGACTGAACTAATGTAGCAGAGCTGGGCTTGGAACCAAGGTGCTCTGGGCCTAGGAGCTCACACTCCTAACCAGCACACTATTGTCTCCCAACACTTTGACGTGTGCTAAACTGAGGAATGAGCTAGTTCAAATGTTTCTACAGTCTGGGCTACTTTTCCCTCTAATACTATAACAAAGATTGCACATCAACTAGCTGTTTGGTATGTCCAGAAACTATTAGGTTGGTGCAAAAGTAATTGCAGTTCTTGCAATTATTTTTAACCTTTAAACCGCAATTACTTTTGCACCAACCTAATATTTAAAATAAATTTATGGAGAGTGAGATGTTTTGTTAAGTATCTAGGGACTCGTGTGACTTGAAAATGAATAAGGCAAGGTAACTGAATGTCCAACTTTTTTTTTTTTTTTTTTACAGCACGTCCACCTGAATAATCACAGCTAACTTTATTGTGTATTTACCATGTACTGGGCACTGTTCAAAGTGCTTTATATGCATTAAGTCTTTCATCCTTACCGAAGCAGAACAATTAGTGCGAACCTGTCCTCTCCTAGCTCAGCTTTTTACTAAATGTTTGCACAATAGAATTTTGCCAGTTGGTTTGGGTGAAGCAGTGTCATGTTATCAAGAGTTGGGTTGAGAGCTTAAACACAAACGACCACGACCTGACAAAAGAACAGTCCAGCAAAACCTGATAGACACAGAACGAATGGAAGTGGGGTTCAGTGAAAGAGCTGTTTGTGTGCATTTTGTGACATTATTACCATGCTAAAAGAAGAATCTTTTAAAAATGCAGTAGTGCCATTTAGAGGCAGGTTTACTTGGACCACAAATGTCTAAGTTTCGTAGCTTCAACACTATCACAAAGCAGAGAAAATCTCTGAACAAGGACAAAAGAACAACCTTATCACAAAGTAGTACGAAGTGTTCTTCTGAAGCATTTCATTCCACTAAGAGCACAGGCAATGAGAATCCATGTATGCTTCACATACCACCTAATAAAAGACTACACAACCAAATCTCAGTTTTAGTGGGGATTTGATTTAAATGACCACAGAGTGTATATACCAGGGGTGCCAAAAAAATGTATACAAATGGACACTTTGGTCAATGTTGCTAAAGCAGTAGTTTGCCATAATCAGAAGTGTCTGGATGCTGATGGTAACCACTTTGAGCACCTCTTGTCATTGCAGAAGTCAAACGTGACTTGTATTCATCGTTTGCTATCGGTATATGTTGAGTATTACAATTTTAATACAGTTTTCCCTTCTTAAAATGTGTATACCTTTTTTTGGCACCCTCTGTACTTTGAGATGGTGCAAAGTAGGGTGATGATCTGTGGGCCAGGGAACTAGGGTTTGACTTTTTCATTGCTTCAACTGTAGGTTATGAACAAGAGTTATGTTTATTTTTTTCTATGTTGCCAATTTATTTTTGATTAAGTAAGTAGTACTAAAGACTTCATATGCAAATCAGTATGTGGATACATTAGATAAACATTTCAATAATATAAACACATCAATTCTATTCAATGTAACTTATCACTTAGGTTTTTCCATAGCTTTTAAAAAACAAAGTGTTATAGATATTTGCTCATATTTATACTTTGAGTTATCTCATACATTTATTCCTAGACAAAGCAGGAATAAATCTAAATTTTAATATGAATGCAGTATTTTATTAGAAAGAGTGCTAGATTGGGATTTAAGTACCCTGGACTCTAATTACTTTTAGATCATGGCTATATTATTTTCCAATTCTTTCAATCAGTCTTTCTAAAAATAGTTTCTGCCCCTACATACCTCATAGGTACTTTGAATGAATAAATATAAAAAGTGAAATTTAGTATGTTTTGAAAGTAAAATCAGTACAAAATGTAAAAAATATTATATTTATTCCTCTTTATTAGTTCTTTATGATAGAACTAAAGTTGTTACTGTGAATTAAGTATAAAAAATGCTATTACAAACTATGTTTTACCATATGCTTTACCTCTCCACAAAAGTAACGCATTATTATATGAGTAATTCTTGATATTGTGAGTAATATAAATTATCATGTGCCTAGAGAAGGAATTTATATACAATGTTAAAGAGCCAAGGACACTTTGCTTCTTAGAACTGGATATTGTTAAACAGTTGCTGCTCCCACAGCTCGGTGGTATGGTAGGTGAAAGAGCAGAGGATTAAGAAGCTGATTCAGACTTTAATCTTATCCTTGCAAATAACTGAAAAGATAAAAGAATTATTACTCCCTTTTCAACTGGCAATAAGCCAGTGCTTTCTTAGGAGACCAGTTTATCTAATCAAGAGATACATTTCTACCATCACAAGCTTCTTATTTTAAAATTTCCTATAATAAAAATTCACTTTAGAATCATAATGAATAAACATTTAAAGTAATTTCTATTTTATGAAAATGTTTGGAGCATCACACTTTTTGGCTGGTACTTTAAAAATTTTTACTTGGCCACAACTGCTGTTATATTTTAATATGTTACATTAAACTGATAAAAAGAAATCACATGTCATTTTTTCCTGTTAAGTTAGGAGGATTAAGCAAAACAAATAACAGACTATAAGAGAAGATGTTAATGGTGCTTAAAATACTAACAAGTAATTAATTATCGCAAAGGGATTTTGCAATTTATGGATATAAATTGGTGAAATATTGAAAATGAATCTTATTATAAAACTGCTATAAGTTTGAGCTACTTTTCATTTTTCTTATTTTCTAATAGGCCAACCTCCTAGAAGCCAAAATTGACTCATATAAATGTGAAATGTGAATATGTGATATATATGTACATACATATATATTTCTATTGAAAAGGACTAATAAGTATATTACACATAATATACACAGGCATATATTTGTATGTCCTTTTATGTCCCCACACTTGCTGCATATAAAATTTTGAAAGTCCACTTGCAACAGCTAGCAACACCTACAATAGAGCTTTTGGGGTATTCAAAAAGTCACTAATCTTTCCAAAGGGTTATAATAGATAAGTAATTATTATCATTATTATTATTTGGTTTCATATATTTAGGCACTGATATTATTCTTGCCCAACTACCTGTGATGTAATGTTCCATGAGAAGTTTCTACGTGCTCCACAAAAATACAGTTCTATGGTCAAAGAATTTTAAGAAATGTTGGATTAATCAGAATTAAACTGCTGTCTTTTGTGCTGTATGTCTCAGAACCTTATGTCTAATAAAGCCTTATAAGCTAATAAGCATTGTGGTGCTCTTTCAGAGAGAAATATCATAAGCTTCTCAAAGATATACAAGTCTTCCATAACAGACACCATTTTCTTTCCACCAGATCTAAACATATACAATTACCCAAAAATGTAGCCATTTGGAAAAAAGTGGAAAAAAGGAAGAAGCATTGAGGGAACTGTACAGAATGCTGAGAATTCGGAAACTGAGAAATATCATCCTGGACTGTAACAGTTTTCTCTACACTAATGGTTCTCCAACTTTAGTGCTCATCAGAAACACCAGGAGGGTTTCTTAAAACAGACTCTCACACCCGCTCCCAGAGTTTCTGATTCAGTAGGTCTGGAATAGGACCTGAGAATTCGCATTTCTAATAAGTTTCCAAGTGGAACTGGTGCTGCTATACTGCGAACAACTCTTTTCAGAGCCTCTGCTCTACGGGAATACTGTCTTAATCCAACAATGGATTTAGGTGTTCACTAAGTATTTTTTTCATGTTACTGATAATTCAGTTTCTAAAGGAGCTTATGGAAGGGATTTTGGTATCTTAATTCCACACCTCTGACCTCAGTAATGATGTTAGCAGTCATATAAAAGAAAGCCAGTCCAAGTTATGCAAAAAAAAAAAAAAAAAAAAAAAGAAAGAAAGAAAGGACTGGGCTTTTCAAAATTCTACTCTACTACTCAGAAACATTCATTTTCTATTTACAAAGTAGTGGTATTTGTTATAAAGTTAAATACATAAGAGCTCTGTATGACATGTTGCTTACATTTGCTCTACAAACCTCCCTAGAGTGTTTTTCTAAATGTTTGCTATGTACCCAAATTTAAGCAGATAAAGGATTCTGTAGTAATTGGCTTTCCAATAAATTAATACCTTTACTCACTGCAGAAACCACACTCAGTTGTAAGCATTATGGCTTCTCCTCACTCCAAAAAATATCTAGAAAAAGAGAAGCTAAAAGAAAGGAAATACTTTTCACATTAACTAAGCAAACAACCTGATGCTGATCATGGCATTTCAGCATGGACAAACAGAAGCTGAAGTATAGATAGATTCCCAAACCTCAAAGCAAGCACTGAATACATAGTTTATCAGTTGTACCCTGCAGTGATACAGTAAAGTAACAGTATATCTCATATAATACTTTCTCCTTTTCATTGTAAAGAAAACAAATGCTGTCTAAGGAGTTCCAACTATTTGCTACTCTTTTGCTTATTATGTACTAAGAGTACTCTCAGTAGCACTTAGTTTACTTCTTAGTATCACTGGAAGCCTATTAAAACTGAGGCCCCCAGTTTGCATTACTGAAATGCCGGCAATACATTAACACATCTAAATGAAAAACACTCAGATAGCTTAATAAGCTGTAAATAAGAAATTTAGAAACAGAATTAGCCCCTTCTTTTGCTCCCTTACTCTTTCACTAGTTATGCAACTACATTCTTCCAGAAAAACACATTTCCAATACGATCATTATCATAAGCCTTAAGAGTAAGAGTGATATAATGGTGAAGGTGGGATGATAGGAACAAATATATAAAAAATACCAAAAATCTAGACTAAGGTGAACAGTTTAGCTACATAAATGTAGCTATGAGCTTTCTGGCAACCATAATAAGTAAGATATTTATTGAATTGCATTGTTCTTACTGCCTGATAAAAGAAAGTATACTGGTTAATATGCACCTCTCTGTAAAAAGCCTGCTGATACTGTGGAAGACACAAAGAATAGGACAGGGAACCTGCCCACAAGGAGTTTACATATCTTATCTCTCCTGCAATTGCAGAGGCATGAAGAATGTTGCTGGAAGGGGCTCTAGCACTTGACATGCTAGGATAGAAATCAAAGAAAAACCATGGGGTAGAAATCAAAGATGACTAGGGGGTTCACATTTAGTGGTGCTATTGAGAAGGAGGAAGAGCAAGCTTAATGGGGAGAATAAGACTTCTCTGAGCCATAATTAATCTTAGTTCTTCAGTTTTGTTTCAAAGAAACGAGTTTATAGTGTAAAATGTGTGATACAATGACATAAATAATTCTCTCTCTGGGGAGCCTTACTCTATCACCCTCTTTTCATTGGGTGATATTTTATTCATTACACCTTCATTCTGGTTTTGTTTCAAATACATTATTGTTGGGGCTGAAGTATTTCAGAATGAAAAGCCTTTCTCAATAGGTGTTTCCAAGTTCCTTCCTTCTTCCTTCTTTCTTTCTTTCCTTCCTTTCTTCTTTTTACTTTCCCTTTTCTCTACAATCTCTGACTCAGAAGTAATGTCATGTTTTCTTATGTTTCTCTAGGGGGAGAATAGGAAATCTGGGGGAGAAACAAATGAAATATGATTAAATATGTTTTATCACTAATACTTCAAAGATGGAATAAATGTCATGTGAGGTCTTGAGAATTCAGGAAAAGTGAGAGTCTTGATTTAGTTTTAGTATTCCAGGTACCTTTCCTGTGTCTGAAAGTAGAGTCAGTTGCCCAATCCTGAATCATATCTTGATTACTGAGAAGTGCACCCAAGGCCTCAGGGTCATCTGTTCTGAAAAACAGAAATCACTATGCAGAAATGGAGATGAAGATGAAAAAGGTATAAGAGATTGAGTTGCCTGTACAAACTCCAAGATATAGCTAATAAGCCTAGAGATCCTTTTTTAAAAAAAAATCTTGAAACTACTTTCCCATTGCTTATTTTCTCATTTCTTTTAAAAGCAGATTGGACTAAGTTCTAGTTATTGAGGACTCTAGTTAAGTTTATTTACAAATGTCAATGCATGGGTTCTCTCTATGAGAATTTTTCTTTGCATTTCTATGATCAAACTCCTTGGACTTTGAAAATATCAGTGTACATCAGAGCAATAGTTATTAATTAAACTCGAAATCTATTTTTATTAGACTAAGCAGTCACCTTTTACACAAAACCCTTTTTTTGCAGATTATGACTGTATACTTGACTCAGAATGACCTTATTCACTAATCATGCTTCCAAGAGTACCTGGATTTGCAAGCTAGCCATCTGCTGTAAAATTCAATTTCAAATATTTTAAGGCAAAAAATAATGTTTCAGTATTACTAGATTATCACATTAATTACATTAAAATAATATTTAACAATGGCCACTCAGCAACATTTAAAAAATCCACATATAGGGTAAAAGCACTCAACATGCATCATTTGGAGAGCATCCAGTGGTGTCTGGCCAAAGAATATTTCTATGATACTAAGGGAAAGAATTAAATTCACAAAAATCAGCAATCTGTAGGTCATCAAATCTATGTTATAATGTGGTTGAGTGAGGAAAGTCAGCACATGAGTGTATACAATTTTCATTCATGTTTAAGTAAAAACTGAACTGGGGGTGGAAGCACAGATGCAGATGGAGAGATGACTGGGCACCTTCCAGAGAAGTCCATATTTATTCTCCCTCTCTCAAAGTGATTCAAGCTCATGTTTCATTCAACAAATAATTTTAAAACTCCCAATATGTGCTATATGTGCTAGGCACAAAAGATACAGTGTAAACAAGACAGCATCTAACGTGAAACCAAAGCAAGTGAGGCAGACCTTCACTTAAAATTCAATGAGATTGGATATTAAGGTTAGCACAATAGCAGTAGGATGGAATATAATGTCAACCCCAGCTTAAGATCTCAACTCCATTACTGGCTTTCCCTTCTCACTTCCACCATCTAATTTAAAGTCTTACTGTGTCATATCTCCAATACGTAAACAGTTTTCTTGCCAGTCTCTTTTGTTCTACCAATTCAGCGTGCATGGGCTGAGGATTTCATTACCTTAAAAACGTCAGATTCCTTAGAGCTACAAAATAAAGTTTAAACTCCTCACTGACTTTTGAGCCTACTCCTCTGCCAACATAACCTCTATGCTTCAGGCAGGCTGACTTAGCACTCAACTACCCAAACACACATCACAGTGTTCCCCCTCTGTCTTTATTCGGGTTATCTCATCTGCCTGGAATATCTTCCTATCCCTCTTTCAAAGAGTACCTCAAACAGCACTTCTCACATGACTGCATCTTTAACCAACACAGCTGGATGTAATCCTAGCCTCTGCCTCTCCCCTTGGACTTTAAACTGTTAATTTGTACCTGGTTTACGGCAAATAACACAAACAGCTTCATACTAACAAGTCAGGCAGGGACCACATCTTCCATAATGTTTTCTGCAAAGTACTGAGCCCTGTGCATAACAAGTAATAGGTTTCAATAAATGTTTGTTGAATGAATCATTTCTCTGGGGAATTGAATGTATACAGAACTCTTAATGGATTTAACAGGACTTTCGGTATTAAATGACCCCTGACATTTATAAACTCCTTGTAGTAAACCACAACTGATAGTCCTACAAATTGAGCACTGCTGCTTGCCCTTGTATGAAGAGAAACAGAAGTAGTAGGATTCCCATGACTTGCTCAGGGCCATACAAGGAGCCCTTGTTAGAGCTGTTATTGCAAGACAGCATTTTCTATGTTTATGCCACTTGCTGATTGATACAATGTTTCATTTCAAATATTTCCAGGGTTACATCTGTAGTTCACCCAAGAAAGAGGCATTTATCAAGACTACTTCTAAGGCTTCTTTGAAAAATAAGACTATGGCCCAAAATATATACAATGGAATATTATTCAGCCACAAGAAAGAGGGAAATCCTGCCCTTTGTGACAACATGGAACCTTGAGGATATTATGCTAAGTGAAATAAGCTAGACACAGAAAGACAAATACTGTATGATTTCATTTATATGAGGAATCTGAAAAAAACTGAACTCACAGAACCAGAGAGTAGAATGGAGGTTACCAGGGGCTAGGGGGTCGGGGAAATGGGGAGATATTAGTCAAAGGGTACAAATTTCCAGTTACAAAACAAATAAGCTCTGGGTATCTAACATACAGCAGGGTGACTATAGTGAACAGTACTGTATTATATACTTCAAAGTTGCTAAAGGAGTAGATCTTAAATGTTCTCACCACAAAAAAAATAGAAAAGGCAATTATGTGAGGTGATAGAGGTGTTAACTAAACTTATTGTGGTAATCATTTCACGATATATACTTGTATCAAATCATCACATTGTACAACTTAAATGTACACAATGTTTTATGTCAATTAAATCTCAATAAAACTGGAAGAAAAAAACAAATCTTTTCTCTAGTGAAACACTAGCAAAATAAAAATGGACAGACACGGTTTTCAAATTTTTCAGTTGTTTGGAAGTTAAGAATGAATTTGTTTCCATATAGAATGCTTTCCTGGCTAATAGAAAAAGTGAAATAATCAGGAAATTACAAAAACTCTAGAGATTATGTTTTTACAAAACCAGTGAGAATTGAAGGCACAAAAATAAAAACATCAAAAATCCAAGCAGGATTGCAAATCTGGATTAGACAGCAGCAATGACAAAAAACATAAATTTAGGAAACTGGTTGAATGTCAATTGTAACTGAAAAATATTTTTTTAAAAGAAAGAAACCACTATATGAAATTTAAAAGCTTCTGCACAGCAAAAGAAACCATCGACAAAATAAAGAGGCAACCAACTGAATGGGAGAAGATTTTTGTAAACAGTGACTCCGATAAGGGGCTAATATCCAAAATATACAAGGAACTCATGAAACCCAACAACAACAAAAAAACAACCCAATTGAAAAATGGGCAGACGACCTGAAGAGACATTTCTCCAAAGAGGACATACAAATGGCAAATAGACATATGAAAAATGCTCAACATCACTAATCATCAGAGAAATGCAAATCAAAACCACAATGAGATATCACCTCACCCCAGTAAGAATGGTTATCATCAACAAGACAAATAGTAACAAGTGTTGGAGAGGCTGTGGAGAAAAAGGAACCCTCATACACTGTTGGTGGGAATGCAGACTGGTGCAGCCCTTATGGAAGGCAGTGTGGAGGTTCCTTAATAATTACGAATAGAATTATCATGTGACCCAGTAATCCCTCTCCTGGGTATCTACCCAAAAAATCTGAAAACATTTATACATAAAGACACGTGTGCTCCAATGTTCATTGCAGCTTTGTTTACGGTGGCCAAGACATGGAAACAACCAAAATGTCCTTCGATAGATGAATGGATAAAGAAGTTGTGGTATACATACACAATGGAATACTATTCGGCGGTAAGAAAAGATGATATAGGAACATTTGTGACAACATGGATGGATCTTGAGAGGATAATGCTAAGCGAAATAAGTCAGACAGAAAAAGCAGAAAATCATATGATTTCACTGATATGTGGTATATAACCGCCCCCCCCCCAAAAAAAAAACCCCAAAAGAACAAGACAAACAAATGAGAAACAAAAACTCATAGACAGAGACAATAGTTTAGTGGTTACCAGAGGGTAAGGGGGGTGGGGGTTGGCAGATGAGGGTAAGGGGGTTCAAATATATGGTGTGTGCTCACCACCCAGAGGAGAAGTGCCTCTGGGTGGTGAGCACACAATGGGGTTTGTCGATGATGTAATGCAGAACTGTACACCTGAAATCTATGTAATTTTACTAACAATTGTCACTCCAATAAATTAAATAAATAAATAAATAAATAAATAAATAAATAAATAAATAAAAGAAACCAAAGACTGATTACATAGTGGAGGAAATACAGGGATAAAAAGGAAAGATTATTTAGTGATAAGGAGGAAATAACAGACCACTAAGATTCCTTTAGAGTATATAACCTTATAGATCAACAATCAAGCAGCAGACTGAGATATAGGAAAATAGGGCAACCTCAGGGATGTTACAAGAAGAAAGCTAATCATAAAGGTAAAAAGAGCAGCAAGTAAATGATGTTTTATGAATAAAGTCATGTTACGAGAAGAACTAATTGCTATTTTGAGATGCAGAAAAGTATCTTGTATCCACAGTTCACAAAAATATAAAATAGAGCAAAAGACACTATTTGTAATGACTTTATACAGCTATGCAACGTGAAGAGAATTATATAATGATCAAGTAGGATCAAGTATATAGTTCCCTAACATGTAAGAGTTTCTTTCAAACAAAAGAGCTGATAGACAGTTTTCAAACTTCAGACTTTCAGATCTTTCATATTAAATGGGGTTCCTGTGATAAAAGGTCAATCTTAATAGTGGTTGAGGAATAAATACATCCTTAGTCATATCACCAGGTGTCCAATTCAACCTTGGCTTTCAAGGGGAGAGAAAAATGATCTTGAGCTCCCATAAAACAACATTTTGAATGAGTTGAGTTAGATTCCAAGTTATTTTACAGAACAATATTTGACCCATAATAGGCTGTACACCTACTGCAATATTTTCAGCTGATTTGTGACAGGTACCACCCTGCACTCCAACTGGCCAGGGCATTGCACTAATGAGTATATAACGGAATCAAACATCAAAGAATATCATGCATTGAAGATGTATGGACTTCCGGAAAAATGGCGGCGTGAGGTGAGCCTCTGTAAAGCTCCCCTGGAATTTACAAAGAATCGAACAACAAAAACTCCACAAAGGACTCCCTGCATAGCAGACAGGCAAGACGAAGAGGCCCACTACCGACTGAAATCACCTACAGGTGGGAGATATGCGAGAGTGGAGGGAGGAGGAAACGGAGAAGTGCGCGGAGACGGAGCCGCGCGGGCGCAGGACGCAGACCTAGCTCAGTGCTCCGAGCTCCCTGCTTCCCGGAACTACCGCAGCTGCGGGAGAGGGAAGAACTCGGACTGCCAGGGCTCCACCAGGGCTCCACAGGGCTGAGGGGACAGCATATAACACGGCTGAACCCAATGCTCACGGCAGAGACCTCGGAGAAAAGACTGAGGGAAAAAGGCTGAAAACGGTGGTTTAAGCCCGCACTGCCGAGCAGAGAACGGAGCCTTAGGCACTGAGACTAGCCGCCCCCTCCCTCCCCTCCCAGAGCTCGCCCCGCCCCCACCTGCCCGGTGCTAGAAGCGAAACAGTAGCAGTGTCAGATCAAAACAACAGAAAATTTGCTGTTTTGAGAACTGTGGGCCACAGACACAAATCCACAGCCCAACTAGTTCCGGCAAAGGGGAGAGAGCTGTGGAAGCAGGACCGGCTGTGGTGGTGGTCGCCGCCATTGCTCTGGGCCACCTCTCACAACTCACCCCGCCCCTGACCCCACCTATCTGGGCGGATCCCTGCAGGAGTAAACAGAACTGCTGAAACATACGGGCTCTGAATCAGGAGCTGGAAGAGCTTTGGAACATCAAAAGCTCTCCGCATACCCACCGGGACACTGCGCCCTGTGACCTAGACGAACTATTAACAGAGGAGAAGCCCGTCTCCCAGGGAATCCCCATTGTGTGAGAAGTTGGAATAGTGCAGAGAAAACATAGCACTACTGTGTGGGAGAAGAAAATAAGTTGCAGTTGGAGAAATAATAAAACATTCTACCAACAAGTACTGGAAAACAAAAGAAAGACCTGTTCCTATCAACCTGTTGCAGAAGTCACTCCTGTAGATGTCTAGGAAGAGAAATAGTAAACCAGTAATCGCCATGAATAACCAAGGCAACAAGATAGCTCAGAAAGAAAGTGAAAAATCTCCAGAGAAGGCACTTAAAGATACAGAAATATGTGACTTAAATGACAGAGAATTCAAGATTGCAGTTCTGAAAAACTCAACGAGATACAAGAAAACACAGATAGGCAGTTAAATGAACTCAGAAACTCAATCAAAGAACAGCATGAGCATTTTACGAAAGAGATTGAAATCTTAAAAAGAACCAAATAGAATTTCTGGAGATTAAGAACTCAATAGAAGAAATTAAGAATGAAATAACCAGCTTAGGTAGTAGAGTTGACCAGATGGAGGAAAGAATCAGTGACATCGAAGATAGAAACCTGGAAATGACACAGATAGAAGAAGAAAGAGACTTGAGACTTAAAAGAAATGAAAGAACTTACAAGAACTTTCTGACTCCATCAGAAAGAGCAATATAAGAATAATGGGCATACCAGAAGGAGAAGAAAGAGAGAAGGAACAGAGAATATATTCAAACAAATTGTCGATGAGAACTTCCCAAATTTGTGGACAGAACTGGACCCTCGAATCCAAGAAGCAAATAGAACACCTAGTTACCTCAATCCCAACAGGCCTTCTCCAAGGCACATTGTATTGAAGCTGTCTAAAATCAACGACAAAGAAAGAATCCTCAAGGCAGCCAGGGAAAAGAAGACGGTAACTTACAAAGGAAAGCCCATTAGATTATCATCAGATTTTTCAGCAGAAACTCTACAAGCCAGGAGGGAGTGGAACCAAATATTCAAACTATTGAAAGAGAGAAATCATGAGCCAAGAATAATATATCCAGCAAAGATATCCTTTAGATATGAAGGAGGAATAAAGACCTTTCCAGACATACAGAAGCTGAGGGAATTTTCTAATACACGACCTGCACTACAAGAAATACTAAAGGAGGCTATTCGACCACCATCAACAGGGACAATTTGTGGCAACCAAAACTCAAAAAGGGGGAGAGTAAAGGCCTGAACCGGAATATGGGAATGGAGAAAGTAAGCGTGCTGAAGAAAATGGAATACTCTAAATATCAAACTTTCTTTTACATAAACTTAAGGGTAACCACTCAAAATAAATCCAGAATTGAAATATATACTGAAATAAAAGAAGAAACAGAGGGAAACATCATAGAATACCACCACACAGAAATAATAGACAACAACAAAAAGGCAAAGAAACAATGGAGACACAGCCTTACCAGAAAACTAAAGATAGAATGACAGGAAATCCTCACATATCAATAATCACCCTAAATGTAAATGGACTGAACTCACCAATAAAAAGCCACAGAGTAGCAGATTGGATCAAAAAACTAAACCCAACCATATGCTGTCTCCAAGAGACACATCTCAGCTACAAGGACAAGCATAGACTCAAAGTGAAAGGGTGGAAATTGACACTCCAAGCAAATGGTACCCAGAGAAAATCAGGTGTAGCCATAATGATATCAGATGAAACAGACTTCAAGGTGAAAAAGATAACAAGAGACAAAGATGGACATTTCATAATGGTGAAGGGAACTGTGCAACAAGAAGATATAACAGTCATCAATATTTATGCCCCCAATCAGGGAGCACCAAAATACACCAAGCAACTACTAACAGAACTAAAGGGAGAAATTGACCAAAACACAATTATACTAGGGGACTTAAATACATCATTGACAGCTATGGATAGATCATCCAAACAGAAAATAAATAACGAAATAGTAGCCCTAAATGACACATTAGATGAAATGGACATAATTGACATTTATAGAGCACTTCATCCTAAAACATCAGACTATACATTCTTTTCTAGTGTACATGGAACATTCTCAAGGATAGACCATATATTGGGACATAAAATCAGTCTCAACAAATTTAAGAAGATTGAAATCATACCATGCATATTCTCTGATCACAAGGCTTTGAAATTGGATATCAACTGTAAAAAGAAAGCGGAAAAACACAAATACATGGAGATTAAACAACATACTTTTAAAGAAGGACTGGGTCAAAGAAGAAATTAGAGGAGAGATCAAAAGATACATAGAAACAAATGACAATGAAAATACATCCTACCAAAATTTTTGGGATGCAGCGAAAGCAGTTTTAAGAGGGAAATTTATCTCATTACAGGCCTATCTCAAGAAACAAGAAAACTCCCAAATAAATAACCTCATGTTACACCTTAAAGAACTAGAAAAAGAAGAACAAGTAAAACCCAAGGTCAGCAGAAGAAAGGAAATAACAAAAATTAGAGCAGAACTAAATGAAATAGAGAACAAAAAGACAATAGAAAAAATTAATGTGACAAAGACCTGGTTCTTTGAAAAGATTAACAAAATTGACAAACCCTTGGCTAGACTTACTAAGATAAAAAGAGAGAAGACACTGATTAACAAAATCAGAAACTTAAAAGGGGAACTTATCACGGACACCACAGAAATACAAAGGATCATCCAAGAATACTATGAAGGACTATATGCCACCAAATTCAACAACCTAGAAGAAATGCACAAGTTCTTAGAAACATATAGCCTTCCAAGGCTGAACCATGAAGATCTGGAAAATCTAAATAGACCGATCACCAGTAACGAAATTGAATCAGTCATCCAAAACCTTCCCAAAAGCAAAAGTCCGGGACCACATGGCTTCACTAGTGAATTCTACCAAACCTTCAAAGAGGATCTAATACCAATTCTGCACAAACTCTTCCAAAAAATTGAAGAAGAGACAGCACTCCCTAACTCATTTTATGAGGCCAACATTAGCCTGATACCAAAACCTGGTAAGGACAGCACAAAAAAAGAAAACTACAGACCAATATCTCTAATGAATACCGATGCAAAAATCCTAAATAAAATTCTAGCAAATCGAATACAACAATGCATTAAAAAGATTATTCATCACGACCAAGTGGGGTTCATCCCCGGGGCACAAGGATGGTTCAACATAGAATCCATCAATGTGATACATCACATAAACAAAATAAAGGACAAAAATCATATGATTATATCAATTGATGCAGAAAAAGCATTTGACAAGATACAACATCCATTTATGATTAAAACACTTAATAAAATGGGTATAGAAGGAAAATACCTTAACATAATAAAGGCCATATATGACAAGCCCTCTGCTAATCTCATAATTAATGGAGAAAAACTGAAGCCCTTTGCTCTACGTTCAGGAACACGACAGGGATGTCCCCTATCACCTCTGCTTTTCAACATAGTGTTGGAAGTCCTTGCCAGAGCAATCAGGCAAGAGAAAGAAATAAAAGGCATCCAAATTGGGAATGAAGAAGTTAAATTATCACTCTTTGCAGATGACATGATGCTATATATAGAAAACCCTAAAGACTCCACCAAAAAGCTATTAGAAACAATCAACGAATACAGTAAAGTTGCCGGCTACAAAATCAACGCACAAAAGTCCATTGCCTTCCTATATACTAACAATGAAATCTCAGAAAAAGAAATACAAAAAACAATTCCTTTTGCAATTGCAGCAAAAAGAATAAAATACCTAGGAATAAACTTAACCAAGGATGTGAAAGACCTATATGCTGAAAACCATAAGACATTTTTGAAAGAAATTGAAGAAGACACAAAGAAATGGAAAGACATTCCGTGCTCATGGATTGGAAGAATCAACATAGTTAAAATGGCCATATTACCCAAAGCAATATACAGATTCAATGCAATCCCCATCAAAATCCCAATGGCATATTTTAAAGAAATAGAAAAAAAATCATCAGATTTGTTTGGAACCACAAAAGACCCCAAAGAGCCAAAGCAATCTTAAGAAAAAGAACAATAATGGAGGTATCACACTTCCTGACTTTGGCTTGTACTACAGGGCTACAATAATCAAAACAGCATGGTATTGGCAGAAAAACAGACACATAGACCAATGGAATAGAATTGAGAACCCAGAAATAAAACCACATAAATATGGACAGATAATTTTTGACAAAGAAGCTAAAACATACAATGGAGCAAAGACAGCCTCTTCAATAAATGGTGCTGGGAGAATTGGATAGCCACGCAAAAGAATGAAACTGGACTGCTATTTGTCACCATGTACCAAAGTTAATTCAAAATGGATCAAAGACTTAAGCATAAGACCTGACACAATAAACTGCATAGAAGAAAACATAGGTACTAAACTTATGGACCTTGGGTTCAAAGAGCATTTTATGAACTTGACTCCAAAGGCAATGGAAGTAAAAGCTAAAATAAACGAATGGGACTATATGAAACTTAAAAGCTTCTGCACAGCAAAAGAAACCATTGACAAAATAAAGAGGCCACCAACTGAATGGGAGAAGATTTTGCAAACAGTGCCTCCGATAAGGGGCTAGTATCCAGAATATACAAGGAACTCATGCAACTCAACAACAAAAAAACAAACAACCCAATTGAAAAATGGGCAGAGGACTTGAAGAGACATTTCTCCAAAGAGGACATACAAATGGCAAATAGACATATGAAAAATGCTCAACATCACTAATCATCAGAGAAATGCAAATCAAAACCACAATGAGATATCACCTCACCCCAGTCAGAATGGCTATCATCAACAAGACAAATAATAACAAATGTTGGAGAGGCTGTGGAGAAAAAGGAACCCTCATACACTGTTGGTGGGAATGCAGACTGGTGCAGCCGTTATGGAAGGCAGTGTGGAGGTTCCTCAAAGAATTATGAATAGAATTGCCATATGACCCAGCAATGCCTCTCCTGGGTATCTACCCAAAAATCTGAAAACATTTAGAGATAAAGACACGTGTGCTCCAATGTTCATTGCAGCTTTGTTTACGGTGGCCAAGACATGGAAACAACCAAAATGTCCTTCGATAGATGAATGGATAAAGAAGTTGTGGTATATATACACAATGGAATACTATTTGGCAGTAAGAAAAGATGATATAGGAACATTTGTGACAACATGGATGGATCTTGAGAGAGTAATGCTGAGCGAAACAAGTCAGACAGAAAAGCAGAGAACCATGTGATTTCACTGATATGTGGTATATAAACCAAAAACAACAAAAGAACAAGACAAACAAATGAGAAACAGAAACTCATAGACACAGACAATAGTTTAGTGGTTGCCAGAGGGTAAGGGGGGCGGGGGGTGGGGGGTGGGAGATGAGGGTAAGGGGGATCGAATATATGGTGATGGAAGGAGAACTGACTCTGGGTGATGAACACACAATGGGATTTATAGATGATGTAATACAGAATTGTACACCTGAAATCTACGTAATTTTACTAACAATTGTCACCCCAATAAATTTAATAAAATAAAATTAAAAAAAAAAGAAAAAAAAGATGTATGAGGTGTGATTAAACAATATGATGAATGTTTAAATTAAAAAAATATTACAGTAAAAGACACATTACCACTAATCCCCCTCAAAATACTCCCCCTTGCTTCGAACACACTTATCCCAACATTCTTGCCACTTTCTGAAGCAGTTCTGGAAGACCTCTGTCATTAGTGTCTTTAGTTGTGCTGTTGTGGCTGCCTCGATGTCCTGAATCGTTTTGACTTTGGGGAAGAGCCAGAAGTCACAAGGTGCCAGATCCAGTGAATAAGGTGGATGAGGACACACCGTAATGTTTTTATTTGATAGTAATTGCCGTACCAGAAATGATGTGTGGTACAGAGTGGTCTCATTATGGAGGATGATCTACAGCACACTCTAAAACACACCTTCTCTCAACCGTAGCTCACACCCATTGACTGCACTGAACAAGTTGAAACTTGTCACACACTGTTACTAAGGTTCAACGCATCTCTTTCCTGTACTGAAGATCCTTGCCTTTCCATTGGCACTTGGTAGCAGCATTCACCATATTTGTTGACCACAACGGAAAGGCTCCATGTCACACATTGCTTCTGGCATGGCAATTTCTGTCAAACAAAAACATTACAGTGTGTCCTCATCCACCGTATTCACCAGATCTGGCACTGTGCGACTTCTGGCTCTTCCCCAAAGTCAAAATGACGAAAGGTAAACATTTTGACGAAACATTTGGTTCAGGACATCAAGGCAGCCACAACAGTGCAACTAGACACCCACAAAAGAGGACTTCCAGAACTGCTTCAGAAAATTGCAAGAATGATGGGATAAGTGTGTTCGAAGCACGGGGGAGTACTTTGAGAGGGGTTAATGGCAATGTGTCTTTTACTACAATAAACTTTTTAAATTTAAACATTCACCATATTGTTTGATCACACCTCATGCATGTTTCATAGCCAGTTATAATCCCCAATTGTGGCTAGCTAACTCATCAAAGCAAGGTGAGGGCGAAGGATGGACAAGGGAGCAGAGATAGCTCAGTGTCCTGACTCTCAGCAATTAAACAAAGCTTAGTATCACTAAGGTAGATAATTTTGTCTGAAAATGAAGAGCACCCTCATCTCTTCCTTCTTCTCAAAAGCTAATAGTCCAAATGATTATCAAATAACCAAATATGAACCTTAATTTAAAGTATTAATCTAACTTTAGTATCATGAAACGATAAATGAGGGAGGGATTAGGAAAGGGAGAGTTAGCTTCCCTCGACCCTTTGAAGTATAAAAAGTAAAGGAGAACTACAAAAGTTCATAGGCAGTGCATCCAAATGTAATGTGGGACAGTCATAACATGATAAAAGCCAGATGCTTTTGATTTAATAAAACAATATAGCCCAATTTACGTTTACTTCATTTCCTTCTTCTCCGCAGAGGAAAAAAAATCACTGAAATGACTAGAAGAACACTGGCGTCCTCAGGCTCTTTTGATAACTGCTTATGTGACCTAAGGCAAGTCACTCTTCTTCACTGGATCCAGCTTCTTAATCTGTAAATGTTAACAATTTGAACTGAATGCTCTTCCTTCTACAGCAAAATTCTTTATTTGCTAGGCATGTGAAGTGTTATTATGGATATGAATGCTTTTTTAACTATTTAACTATCTGACTTATCCAACTAGTTGGGGTCAGTTGCAGTATCAGCCATTGCATGAATTTCAGAGTTTTCTCCTTACCACAAGCAAAGTTTAAAAAGGAAGAAAGAAAAATGAAAAGAAACAATACACCACTGTATTTCTGAGCATTAAAAGACAGGAGATGCATATGTAAGACTAAAAAAGCTAACTTTTAAAAACACTTTATTTTGAAATAATTTTAGATTTAATGAACGATTGCAAAAATAGTAGAGTCCCTGCATACCCTTCACTCTAATTCCTGTAATGTCAACAACTTACATACCATACTTAACACTATTATCAAAACCAGGAAATTAACTCTAGTACAATATTAGTAACTAAGCTAGAAACCTTATTTGAACTTCACCGATTTCCCCCCTAATATCCTTTCTCTGTTCCAGGATCCCTCATGGCATTTACTTGTCTTATCTCCTCAGTCTCCTCCAACACATGACAGTTTTTCAGTCTTTCCTTATGTATCATGATCTTGACACATTGGCCATTAGGAGTTCCTTCAGATCGGCTCCTGTATCCTCTTGTTGTGCTCCCAACTTTTCTGAGTACTTCCTTATTTCCTGGCACAAGACATTACAGATTCACCTTTTATTTGCCCTTCCCTGATCCAGAATCAGCCACTACTCAGAGGACCTCTGGTTCCTTCACTGTTGAATGGTATTAGAAACCAGGATGTGGGAGCTAGGTGCGCTTATGACTATTGGGCTGTCCTTGCTTCTAGGTCCTCCTAAGATAGAGATAGAAAATATAAGCAAGCATACTAACCCATGAACACACACATTTATGTCTATTTTTGTACCTGTATATCTGTATACATATTTAATTAAAGGTGAGTTCATATTGATATCTTCACTTAAATTCATGTCACAGGATTCATTCTAGCCTTCCACCTTTCCTTATTTTTAATTATTTTCAATAATGGTGAGAAACCTGGATATCTTTATCTATTATCTATTCACTTATTTGTTCAAACCTAATATCCACATAAAGTACTTACATATGCTTATGAGAAACAATTACTAACTAGAGTCCAGTATTTATGAGCAATTCTGTTTATCTTTAATATAAATATAGCACCCCAAGATTTCTTTTGATTAATATCAGCATGGTATATCTTTTCACATCCTATTACTTTTAACGTTTTTAACTAAAAAAAAATGCAAGAAAAATATGCAACTATTTGTGTAAAAAAGGCAGAAAAGGTATGTACATATTTGCATGCATATGCATAAAATATTTATGAGTGAGAGAAAACTAAATATATTAGTTGAGAAGTCAACAGGTTAACTGGAGAAAAGAGATGATAGGGAAACCTCACTGCATACACTTTTGTACTTACTTTTTATTGAGATATTATTTATATACCATGTTTACCCTTTTGAGGTGTACATGTCACTGGTTTTTAGTATACTCACCCAGTTGTACAGTCATTACACTATCTAATTCTACAACATTTCCATCACCACCAAAAGAAACCTTACACACATTAGCAGTCACTTTCCACTGTTCTCTCACCTATTCTCCCCTCTCCCCCAAAGCCCCTAACAACCATTAATCTGCTTTCTGTCTCTATGGAATTGATGACTCTGGATATTTACTATACATGGAACCATACAATATGTAGTCTTTCTGAGCTAGCATTTTTTTCAGTTAGCTTGTTTTCAAGGTTCATCCATGTTGTAGCATATACTCGAACTTTGTTTCTTTTTATAACTAAGTAATACTGCCTTGCATAAAACCACATGTTGTTACCTATTCATCAATTGATGAATAGCTGTTTCTTAAAATTTTAAACTATTAAAACATACTATCCATTCAAAAACCACGAGATACATCTCAGCTACAAAGACAAATACAGACTCAAAGTGAAAGGATAGAAATTGATACTCCACACAAATGGTATCCAGAGAAAAGCCTATGTAGTCATACTTATATCAGATGAAACAGACTTCAGAATATAAAAGGTAACAAGAGACAAAAATGGACATTTCATAATGATAAAGGAGACAATACAACAAGAAGACATAACAATGATCAATATATATGGCCCCAATCAGGGAGCACCGAAATATACAAAGCAACTACTAACAGAACTAAAGGAAGAAATTGACCAAAACATAGTTGTAATAGGGGACCTAAATACATCATTGAAAGCTATGGATAGATCATCCAAAAAGAAAAGTAAGGAAATATCAGCCTTAAATGACATATTAGACCTAATGGACACAATTGACATTTATAGAGCACTTCATCCTAGAACACAAGACTATACATTCTCTTCTACTGTACATGGAACATTCTCAAGGATAGATCATATGTTGGGACATAAAACTAGCCTCAGCAAGTTTAAGAACACTGGAATGATACCAAGCATATTCTCTGATCACAAGGCTTTGAAATTGGATCTCACTGCAAAAAGAAAGCAGGGAAAACCACAACTATGTGAAGACTGAACATGTTATTGAAAAATGACTGGGTGAGAGAAAATGAAAGTAGAGATCACAAGATACATAGAAACAAATGAGAGTGAAAATACATCCTATCAAAATTATTGGGATGTAGTAAAAGCAGTTTTAAGACGGAAATTTATATCATTACAGGCCTATCTCAACAAACAAGAAAAATCCCAAATAAACAACTGAACATTACACCTTAAAGAACTAGGGAAAAAAAGAACAAATGAAACCCAAAGTCAGCAGAAGGAAGGAAATAATAAAAATCAGAGCAGAATTAAATGAAATAGAGAACAAAAAGACAATAGTAAACATTAATGCAACAAAGAGCTGATTCTTTGAAAAGATTAATAAAATTGACAAACCCTTAGCTAGACTCACTAATATAAAAAGAGAAACAATACAAATAAACAAAATAAAAAATGAAAGAGAAGTTACCACAGGTACCAGAGAAATACAAAGGATCATCCAAGAATACTATGATGGACTATATGCCACCAAATTCAATAACTGAGAAGAAATGGACAAGTTCTTAGAAACATATAGTCTTCCTAGACTAAATCATGAAGGAATGGAAAATCTAAACAGACCGATCAACAGAAAGGAAATTGAAACAATCATGCATAACCTTCCCAAAAGCAAAAGTCCGGGACCAGATAGCTTCACTAGTGAATTCTACCAAACCTTCAGCGAGGATCTAATACCAATCCTGCTCAAACTCTTCCAAAAAATTGAAGAAGAGACAGTTCTCCCTAACTCATTTTATGAGGCCAACATTACTCTGATACCAAAACCTGGTAAGGACAACACAAAAAAAGAAAACTACAGACCAATATCTCTGATGAATACAGATGCAAAAATGATAAACCAAATTCTAGCAAATCGAATACAACAATGCATTAAAAAGATTATTCATCACGACCAAGTGGGGTTCATCCCCAGGGCACAAGGATGTTTCAACATCCACAAATCCATCAATGTGATACATCACATAACCAAATTAAAGGACAAAAATCATATGATTCTATCAATTGATGCAGAAAAAGCATTTGACAAGATACAACATCCATTTATGATGAAAACACTTAATAAAATAGGAATAGAAGGAAAATACTCTAACATAATAAAGGCCATATATGAGAAGCCCTCTGCTAATCTCATAATTAATGGTGAAAAACTGAAGCCCTTTGCTCTCCGTTCAGGAACACCACAGGGCTGTCCCCTAACACCTCTGCTTTTGAACATAGTGTTGGAAGTCCTCACCAGAGCAATCAGGCAAGAGAAAGAAATAAAAGGCATCCAAATTGGGAATGAAGAAGTGAAATTGCCACTCCTTGCAGATGACATAGAAAACCCTTAAAGACTCCACCAAAAAGCTATTAGAAACAATAAATGAATACAGTAAAGTTGCCGGCTACAAAATCAACGTACAAAAGTCCATTGCATTCCTGTATACTACTAACAATGAAATCTCAGAAGAAAAAAAAGAAAAACAATTCCTTTTGCAATTGCAGCAAATGGAATAAAATACCTAGGAATAAACTTAGCCAAGGATGTGAAAGACCTATATGCTGAAAACTACAAGACATTTTTAAAATAAATTGAAGAAAACACAAAGAAATGGAAAGACATTCCGTGCTCATGGATTGGAAGAATCAACAGTTAAAACGGTCATATTACCCAAAGCAGTATGCAGATTTAATGCGATCCCCATCAAAATCCCAATGGCATTTTTTAAAGAAATAGAACAAAAAATCATCAGATTTGTTTGGAACCACAAAAGACTCCGAAAGGCCAAAGCAATCTTAAGAAAAAAGAACAATGCTGGAGGTATCACACTCCCTGACTTTGGCTTGTACTACAGGGCCACAATAATCAAAACAGCATGGTATTGGCAGAAAAACAGACACATAGACCAATGGAATAAAACTGAGAACCCAGAAATAATACCACATAAATACAGACAGATAATTTTTAAAAAGGAGGAAGAAACATACAATGGAGAAAAGACAGCCTCTTCAATAAATGGTGCTGGCAAAATTGGAAAGCATGTAGAAAAAAATGAAACTGGACTGCTATGTCACCATGTACCAAAATTAATTCAAAATGGATCAAAGACTTAAGCATAAGACTTGACACAATAAAGTGCATAGAAGAAAACATAGGTACTAAACTTATGGACCTTGAGTTCAAAGAGCATTTTATGAATTTGTCTCCAAAGGCAAGGGAAGTAAAAGCTAAAATAAATGAATGGGACTATATCAAACTTAAAAGCTTCTGCAAAGCAAAAGAAACCATAGACAAAATAAAGAGGCAACCAACTGAATGGGAGAAGATTTTTGCAAACAGTGCATCCAATAAGGGGTTAATATGCAAAATATGCAAGGAACTCATGAAACTCAACAACAAAAAAACAAACAACCCAATTGAAAAATGGGCAGACGACCTGAAGAGACATTTCTCCAAAGAGGACATACAAATGGCAAACAGACATATGAAAAAATGCTCAATATAACTAACCATCAGAGAAATGCAAATCAAAACCACAATGAGATATCACCTCACCCCAGTCAGAATGGCTATCATCAACAAGACAAATAGTAACCAGTGTTGGAGAGGCTGTGGAGAAAAAGGAACCCTCATACACTGTTGGTGGGAAAGCAGACTGGTGCAGCCACTATGGAAGGCAGTGTGGAGGTTCCTCAAAAAATTACAAATAGTATGGAAGGCAGCATGGAGGTTCTTCAAAAAATTACGAATACAATTACCATATGACCCAGCAATCCCTCTCCTGGGTATCTACCAAAAAAATCTGAAAACATTTATACATAAAGACATGTGTGCTCCAATGTTCATTGCAGCTTTATTTACAGTGGCCAAGACATGGCAACTACCAAAATGTCTTTCGATAGATGAATGGATAAAGAAGTTGTGGTATATATATGCAATGGAATATATTCGACGGTAAGAAAAGATGAAATAAGATCATTTGTGACAACATGGATGGACCTTGAGATTATAATGCCAAGCAAAATAAGTCAGACTGAAAAAGCAGAGAACCATATGATTTCACTGATATGTGGTATATAAACCAAAAACAGCAAAAGAAGAAGACAAACAAATGAGAAACAAAAACGCAGACACAGACACACACAATAGTTTAGTGGTTACCAGAGGGTAAGGGGGCGGGGGGTGGGGGGTGGTAGATGAGGGTAAAGCGGATCAAATATATGGTGATGGAAGGAGAACTGACTCTGGGTGGTGAACATACAATATGATTTATAGATGATATAATACAGAATTGTACACCTGAAATCTATGTAACTTTACTAAAATTGCCACCCCCAATAAACTTTAATTTAAAAAAAAAGATTAATTATCATGATCAAGTGTGGTTCATCCTAGGGATACAAATATCGTTCAACATATGCAAATCGATCAATGCCATACACCATATAAACTAAATAAAAGAAAAAATTCATGATTATATAAATAGATGCCGTAAAAACATCTGACAAGATACAACATCCATTTATGATTAAATCACTTAATAAAATTGGTATAGAAGGAAAATACCTTAACATAATAAAGGCCATATATGACAAACCCTCAGCTAATAATCCTAATTAATCGTGAAAACCTGAAGCTCTTTGCTCTATGTTCAGGAACAAGACAGGGTTGCCCTCTATCAGCACTGCTATTCATCACAGTATTGGAAGTCCTAGCCAGAGAATCAGGCAAGAGAAAGAAATAAGAGGTATCCAAATGAGGAATGAAGAACTTAAATTGTCACTTTTTGCAGATGACATGATTCTTTATTTAGAAAACCCTAAAGACTGCACTGAAAAGCGATTAGAAGGGGTAGCCAGTTAGCTCAGCTGGTTAGAGTGCTGTGCTCTTAAAAACAAAGTTGGCAGTTCGATCCCCGGCAACAAGGGCCACTGTGAGCTGCACCCTCCACAACTATAGTGAAACAACTATGTGACTTGGAACTGATGGGTCCTAGAAAAACACACTTAAATAAATAATTTTTTAAAAAGCTATTAGAAACAATAAATGAATACAGTAACATTGTTGCCTACAAAATCAATGTACAAAAATCTATTGCATTCCTATATACTAATAATAAAATCTCAGAAAAAGAAATTAAAAAAACAATTCTAAATCTGGACGTATCACATTCCTTGACTTCAGCTTGTACTACAGAGCAACAATAATCAAAACAGCATGGCAGTGGCAGAAAAACAGACACACAGGCCAATGGGATAGAATTGGGAACCCAGAAACAAGCCCACATAAATATGGACAGATAATTTTTGACAAAGAAGCAAAAAACATACAATGGAGCAAAGATAGCCTCTTCAATAAATGGTGCTGGCAGAATTGGATAGTCACATCAAAAGAATAAAACTAGACTGCTATCTGTCACCATGTACCAAAATTAACTCAAAATGGGTCAAAGACCTAAACATAAGACCTGAAACAATAAACTGCATAGAAGACAACATAGGTACTAAATTTATGGACCTTGGGTTCAAAGAGTATTTTATGAATTTGTCTCCAAAGGCAAAGGAAGAAAAAGCTAAAATAAAAGAATGTGAACATTATGTTAAGTGAAATAAGTCAGAAAGAGAAAGACAAATACCATATGATCTCACTTATATGCGGAATCTAAAGAAAAGAATAAGTGAATGAACTAATCAGAAACAGTTTTGGAAACATGGAGGAAAAACAGAGGGTTGCTAGAGGGCGGGGGTGGGGATAAGGGGAAGGTGAGAGGTTTTGGGAACGTACAGAGGGATAGTGGATGGGGGGAGGGGGGTTCACACAGTGTGAGGGATATAAATGATAAACGTCTAAGTTTTGCTTTGTCTTGTGCACCTGAAACTAATTAAAAAAATAAAAAAAAGATAAAAAAAAAAAAGAATGGGACTATATCAAACTGAAAAGCTTCTGCACAGCAAAAGAAACCATCGACAAAATAAAGAGGCTACCGACTGAATGGGAGAAGATATTTGCAAACAACGCCTCCAATAAGGGGCTAATATCCAAAAAATTTAAAGAACTCATACAACTCAACAACAAAGAAACAAACAATCCAATTAAAAAATGGTCAGAGGACCTGAACAGACACTTTCCCAAGATGACATAAAGATGGCCAACAGATATATGAAAAAATGCTCAACTTCCCTACCTATTCGGGAAATGCAAATCAAAACTACAATGAGGTATCACCTCACATTTGATAGAGTGTCTATCATCAACAAGACAAATAATAACAACTGTTGGATAGGCAGTGGAGAAAAAGGAACCCTCATACAATGTTGGTGGCAATGTAAATCAGTACAGCAGCTATTGAAGGCAGTGTGGCAGTTCCTCAAAAAAATAAGAATAGAATTACCATATGACCCAGCAATCCTTCTCCTGGGTATCTAGCTGCAAAATCTGAAAACCTTTATCCATAAAGATATATGTACTCCGATGTGCATGCAGCATTATTTATGGTGGCCAAGTCATGGAAACAACTAAAGTGTCCTTCGATAGATGATTGGATAAAGATGTGGTATACAGTGTTTCCCCAAAAATAAGACCTAGCTGGACAATTAACTCTAATGCATGTTTTGGAGCAAAAATTAATATAAGACTTGGTCTTATTTTACTATTATATAAGACTGGGTCTTATAATGTAATGTAATATAATATAATATAATATAATATAATATAATATAATATATACAATATAATATAATATATACAATTGTAATATAATATATACAATATAATAATATATATAATATAATATAATATATACAATATAATTATATAATACTTATACGAATTTTTGCTCCAAAAGATGCATTAGAGCTGATTGTCTGGCTAGGTCTTATTTTTGGGAAACACAGTATATACACATTGGAACACTGTTCTGTCATAAGAAAAGATGAAAAAGTACCATTTGCGACAACATGGATGGATCCTGAGATTATTATGCTGAGCGAAATAAGTCAGATAGAAAAAGTCGAGAACCATGATTTCACTGATATGTGGTATATAAAACTGGAAGCAACAAAAGAACAAGACAAACAAATGACATAGAAACAAAAACTCATAGACAGAGACAATAAGTTAGTGGTTACCAGAGGGTAAGGGGGAAAGGGGGTGATAGATGAGGGTAAATGGGGTCAAATATATGGTGATGAAAAGAGAACTGACTCTGTGTGGTGAACACACAATATGATATATATAGATGATGTATTACAGAATTGTACACTTGAAATCTGTGTAACTTCACTAACAATTGTCACCCGAATAAACTTTAATTAAAAAAATAAAAATAGGAAAAAGGAAAAGAAACAATCCCTTCATATAAAGCAAAATAATATTAATAATAATAATTTTTTTAAAAACCATCAAGTAAATCATGTATGAAGAAGAATAATGTATAGAAAAGCTTTGTTGGTGATTTGCCAGAGGACTCGAGAAGATTATACTAATGGCTAAGATTTATTAAGCAAAATATACAGAGAAAAAGCAGCAGGAAAAATACACCCATCAAGAAAGTCCAGAGAAGCTTATCACTGTCTTCCAATATCCCTCCTTATCTGAAGCCACACAGGACATGCTCCCCCCCCATCTTTACCATGATATACACAGCTGTCTCTGATCTCATCTCCTACTGCTCCCCCACCTTCATCCCTATACTCCAGGCACCCCAATGACCTTGATTTTCTTCAAACACACCAGGGTTACTCCTGCTTTGGGGCCTTTGCTCCTGCTGTTCTCTTTGCCTGGAATGTTCTCAGAAATCCTCAGTAACTCACTCCCTTACTTCATTTATGCCTCTACTCAAATTTCACCTCATTAGAGAGGCCTTCCTGACCATTTTGTCTAAAACAGCAGTGCGTGCCATTCTTTGTGTCCTTTCCCTGCTTCATTTTTCTTCACACCTGACAATATGTCATTAACGTGAACATTTACTTTCTTTTTGCCTGCCCCTCCTCCAACTAGACTGTCTGCTCCATGGGGGCAGGGATTGTTTCCATTTCATTGCTAGATCCTATGCCTACCACAATGCCTGGCACACAATAGGTGCTCAGTAGGTACTTGTCCAGTTCATGAATGAATGAACGAATGAATGAGTGAATCAGATACAGATGTAGCCACTGAGTGGAGGGGGACAAGGAAGGTGTTTGGAGCACAATAAGATTCCTTAGTCTCAGCTCCAGCACTTTTCTCTCAGGACTTGAGTACGCAAATATTATATTTACTATTATAAAATTTCTTTTACAGAGATGATTTTGGTTTCCCTTTAGAGGCTAGCCCTAACAAGGTTTTCTTTCTCTTTCTTCCTTCCTCCGTCCCTCCCATCTTTTCTGATTAGAAGTAATGCATTTGTAAAAGAAAGTGTAAACAATGCAGAAAGGACTAAAGTAGAAAGTGAAAGTCCTCTGGACTGGCGGTTGGGGCGTGTGAGCTCATTGTGGCAGGGACAGCTGAAACACAGCAGCTGCATCAGAGAAGTTGTATCAATAGGGCTCATAAAATATCTCCACGGATAAACTGGCCACCTCAGACTGTCTTGCTCTGCTGTTTATGTCCTTTCTCTATTTTTCTAAGAAAATATTTCTTGTGTTTGTATTTTTTTATTCGTAAAACTCATTGTATATTAAAATAATACTCTTTTGTCTGTCATATATGTCACAATTTTTTCCAAATTATTGCTTGTCTTCTAACTTTGTGGTGTTTTCTTTTTTATTTTATTTTATTTTATTTTATTAAATTTATTGGGGTGACAATTGTTAGTAAAATTACATAGATTTCAGGTGTACATTCTGTATTACATCATCTATAAATCCCATTGTGTGTTCATCACCCAGAGTCAGTTTGTGGTGTTTTCTGCTGTTGAGAAATGATTTTTATTGTGTGGTCAGTTCTAATAATCCTTTGCCTTTATTGATTCTGCCTTTGATAGAATGCTTAGAATGTCTTTCCCATCCAGGATTATAAAAGTGTTCACCTACACTTTCTTCTAGTATTGTCATGATTTAATTTAATTTTTCATGTTTAAATTTTCAGCGTACTCAGAATTTATTTGGTGAAAAAAACAGACATGTGTTGCGTGCTTATGATGAGCCAGGCCCTGTTCTTAGCACCTTATTTGGATCACCTCATTTGAATGCTAAATAACTCCAGAGGTAGCTGTTAGTAGGATCTTTGTTTTCACAGGCTAGGAAACATAGGGACAGGGAGGTTCTGTACTTATTCAAGACCACATAGGTGGGAAAACGTAGCCCATCCAATGGTAAAGCCTACACAGGGTTATTGTAAGGATAGGAGTCAGCATGTGTAAAGTTTCTGGAATATAGCAGGCAGTCAATAGAAGGTAGAGTTTATTATTATTGTTACTGCATAGTTTTCATAAACATAATTTTTGATGACTGCATATTATTTAAAGATGGTATGTTTTAAATTAAGTATATTTCTAAAATATTATTCCTTCACATGTATGAAAATCCTTTGGAATTCTATGGAAGAAATGAATCTTTTTTTAAAAGAAACAGTTGTCATTAATTTTGAGAGGACATACACCAACATGTGAAGAGTTTCAATTGCATTAAAAAAAATGCCGAAAACAACCCCCACCAAAACTTAGTGCTTTAAAGAATGATTTTTAGCTCATGACTCAGTGGTCTGGCAATTTGAGCTCTGTTCAACTGGGCAAATTCCTATACTTGTCTCACCTTAGCTCCCTTGCAAAACCTAGTTATCAAGGGACAGAATATGTAGACATCCCTAAGTGCCAAAACAGAATACAATTGGGCAAGAGATCCTGAATCTCATTAGTTTTACAGTAAACAGAAAAGAAAAAATACAGTGAAGGTTACAGTTTTCATTTTCTGATCAATATATACCAACAAAAGGTGAAGAATACAATGTAGCTTGTGATTAATCTCAGGCATAGAATTATCACACCAATTCTTTTTAAAAGACACTGGGGAAAGAATAGAAAACATAATTAACCACAATTTGGCAAGGCATAGAAAAGTTATTCGAGTCAACTACTTTTGAATCACTCTTGTGCAAAGATAGGAAGGGTTATAGTAAATAGTAACTCAAGGAGGGCATTTCAGGAAAGGGACAGAGAAAGTATGGCCCAGATAAATTGCAGTCTGATAGTGTATATAATTATGAGGATAAAAATATAGTACTTCTAAAAAATGAAAAAAAATGCCTATCTCTGTATCACAGTTTTCTAGAAAGGGTGTGTTTTTATTTTGTGATCAGAAAAATAGCCACAACAACGGGCAGGAATATTTTTAAGTCTATGAGTGGGAGATCAGGCAGTATCTAGATTTTTTTTTGGTAACCTGGGAGAACATGAAGCTAATAGGAAGGATAAATGGAGGGAGTGGTTGGCTCTCCAGGATCATCATTGGGGAGTGAGTGACAGAGTGTGGTCTGCAAGGAGGCAGGAGGTAAGGCAAGGTTTATGCGGCATATATCCTGTTATATGAGACAGAAAGACTGGAAGGAAGCACATAGTATTGGTGGTAGTAAATAGTGGGGGTGACATTTTATTTACATTTTGTTAATTTTATTTTTATTCTTACTTCTGGATAATTTTAAAAATTTCTTTTGTATTTTCTTTTCCCTTCATAAAGATGCACAACTTTTATAATGGGGAGGGGAGATGTTATTTATAATGAAAAAAAGGCAGAAAATCTGTTTCCAGATGCAGGAGGATCATGAGTTAGAGGTAGCCAGGGGAACTGACTCCAGTGCAGGGGCCACCCCACAGGAGCATGGGCCAGGGACATGCACATCACAAAACTTCTTGGGCTTGCCATTTTCCAGTGTTCTTTCTTTCTGGTAGCCTGCTGCTGCTACTTTCTCTTTCATACCCTTGGTCTATTTTCCCCTCCCTCACCTTCTTGGTTGACTATAATTATAAAAGTTCATTACCCATCATTTTTAAGATGGACAACTGTTCACATTTTGATAGGTTGGCTATTGGGATGCCCCTTACAATCAATGACATGTCGTAGGGGATATTATCAATTTTCACAAAAGGAAAACTGATCACTTTACAGCAGGGAAACCTAGCAGACACCGTCTTAACCAAGTGATTATACGTAGTTAACATAACAAGTGATAAGATACACAAACATCATGTACTCTCGGATACAGTGCACATCATTTCTGTGGTTTTCTTGCCAAAAATACATGACCTCAATCAAATCATGAGAAAACATTTGATAAACCCAAATTGAGAGGCATTCTACAAAATAACTGACCAGTACTCATCCAAAATGTCAAGGTAATGAAACATAAACAAAGACTGGGGAACCATCACAGATTGAAGGAGTCTAAGGAGACATTGCAAGTAAATACGGTGTGGGATCCTGCATTGGATTCTGGAACAGAGAAAGGACATTAGGGGAAAAATTGATGAAATTCAAATAAGGTCTCTAGCTTAGTTAATGTTGTACTAGAGTTAATTTCCCAGTTTTCATAACTGTACTATGTATGGTACATAAATTGTTGACATTACAGGAAGCTGGGTGAAGGGTATGCAAAAATTCCCTGTACAATTTTTGTGTAAGTTTAAAATTATTTCAAAATAAAAAGTTTAAAAAGTGAGTCTGACCTCTCAGATGGAGTCCATAAATGGTTCTAAATCTTGCATAATTCAGTGACCCCTGGGATTATTTTGCTAGGATTCTTCTGCTCCTGGTAAGTTTTCCCTTAGCAAACAGGGATGAGGTAAATACTCAATAAAAATAATCAAATTTTAAACTAGTAAAAACTGCTATGACTAGTGATACTAGTACACAATATACTGATAATTCAGGATAATTTGACCTAAAATGATAGATTCCCATTCATATGCCTATAGAACAAATTTCACTTGCGAAAATATGCTTGTGATCATATGTGATGTTTGATGACAGTGTGGAGCTGTTTTATGTGCATTCTTCATCCATTTCAAATATTTTAGGAATGTATATGGGTTGACATGACTATTCTCTGACTATGCATGCTGCTAAGGCCTTTCACTAGAACTTTTTTTTAGAAAACTACCCAAAGTGGTGAGTCACGTGGGCAGATGTGATGTGTATTGATCTGTCATAATGAAATAATGACAGCATTTATAGTCTTTCTGGAAAACAGGTGGTTGATATCACCCTGCTTCAAGTATGGAGGGGAATGTTCAAGACATCATGACATTGTTGAAGCAGAATGCATGAAGATAACAATCTTGGTTATGATAATAATCACAGAGATTCCAGGTTGGTGTTTTTAGTCATGATCTTTTGTTAACTCCCAAGGACATTCACTAAAAATATCAACCTAGATCAATGGCAAGCTGTAATATCAAGAAATTGGTGCAGAATGGGTTAAGCAATATTTGGAGAGAAATTCTGAAATAAATTGTGTCAAGCAGACTAGGTAACTGAGTTAAAAACAGCTGCATATCAACATAACATGATACTTTTATGTAGCTGGAAATTAATCTATGGGCTGCACTGTCTAGAACTCTACCTGAAGAAGGTGCAACCTTCATCACTGAACACTCAACATTCATGGAGTAATGGGCATAGCACTTCAGTGCAATGCACAATTAGCTGTCAAGCTTGCCCTCCTTATTTTCATAACATCCCCTCATTATGAGTTCAGTATAGGGCATTATATGTATTGTGCCTATTATGAAGGCAAAGAACCATCACCATCTGGAAGAGAACCTAGTGCTAATGGAGTTCTCACAAAAAATAAAAAACACACACAAACAACCCCCCAAAACAAACAAACAAACAAACAGCAGCCCCAAACTCATCAAATGATTGCTTCAGTTATTTAACCACTCATGAAAGAAGAAACACTATACAGATACATTTCAAAGGTGTTTCAATTATACAAACTCAAGGGGGGGTAGCATATGTTGCACTAACCATTGAGGTATGTTATTTGTGTATTACATATATGATAGTACAACCCATATAGGTCAATTACCCTCAACTTATCATGAATAAGGAATGATATAAAAGAAGAGCACTATAAAGCTTTTATGCAGACATGGAAATATGATGAATGTGCTATCTACATAGCAAATTAATTAATTGTTTTAAAGCATTGTATATTTGAAATATTAAGGTTTTCATTAAAATTTGAAAATGTAACAATTATGTAAATTGTCTATATCCTGTGTGGTTGGTCATTAAGATATTAACATAATATAAAAATTATTTTAAAAACACTGAATGCAGTGAGTAGATAGTATATTTAAATAATTACGTGGCTTACTAATATTCATTGGCCATTATCTATATAGTTTCTGAATTAAACATTTTCCAAGCTTTAAAGAGGTAGTGCTGTATGTATTTTGTTAACCATCACTTTCCATATTATGGCATTTTATTGCCTTTAAATGGGAGAACTGACCTGAAGTATATCAATGATTAGGAAGATCATAGTATATCTCCTTTTACCAGATGCCTGGAAAGATAGAATTTACAACCTCTGTATCAAAGAATAAACCATAAAAACTGATACTTAGCTTGAAGATGTAACATTACAATCATGGCAACTAGAATGGACCATATACATTTGCAACATGAGTTTGAGTTTTAAATAATAAACCCTAACTAAATAGAATTGTTTTGAAGACTCCTAAAACAAATCTTAGTTAATGGTAAGAAGATAACTCTCATTTAATTCACTTTTATAGTGATACATGGATTTTCATTTATGTTATCTTATTGGAATCTCCACAATAATCATGGAGGTTAAGTAGAGGATAATTACCCATCTGTTAGAGATGAAGTAACTCAAGCTTTGTCAGATTAAGTAGCTGAGGTCAGCAGTGGGACTTGGACCTGAAACAACATATGTAAAGTGCCTAGTGCAGTGCCAGACCCTCTATACGGACTGAATGAAAGACACCTTCCCCCACCCCAATTAACCCAGTGCTCTTTTCTACTTCATTGCACTGCCCAGTCCTGCAGCAGTAGATCTGAATAATACACGAAATAATTGTAGATAAAATGTGAAATGAAGAAAACAGAATAAGCCCCTCAATCCTAATATCTGCTGCAAATAAAAGCAATCCAGACATTTTCAATAGTAGGAATTACCATTATCTTTATGATAACAAGTATCCATTCTTGAATTGGAATGATCTGCAATAAAAACTAGTAACCACAAAATAAGTAAAACTACTTAAGTAGGATATCACTTGATAAAATGTTTTCCGAAGAAAAGATCACATGAAGAATACATCGCTATTAGCCAATGCATCCATAAATAAAAATGTTAATGAGGTAAAACTGGTTATGATGAGGATAAAACAACATCAAGAAGTTGAAAAGGTTCTTAGTAAGCTTAATTCATTTTGACATATTTTGAAAGAAAAACTTTGAATGCATCCTAGCAAATCTTATTAATTAAACCAGGAATTATTACTTTACTTCTATACTTTAATTTGTACATATTTATCCTTAATTTAAGGATAACTATGAATAAAACATGAAAACCAGTGCATTTTCTTGTTCTGCAATCATATATGTTCTATTCTACATAATATCTTATTTGCTTTCATATTTTGTTTATCCCCTAATACATATTATTAGGGTTTGATGACCTTGATGATAGAACTTTCCTTATCAAATGTACTCACAAATCTGAAATTGGTCAATAAGTAGTTTAGGAAGAGAAAACTAGTGAACCTAGTTTTGTAACAATATATTTAAGTTAAACATTCAAAATATACTTTGACTAAGAAACTTCAAAATGCCATCATTTTCTTTCTGGGTAGTGAGATTTTTGTCTTATACTTTCTTGGTCTGACTTTATTTATCCTCTGACAGCTGACTGGTCCCTGTCAAGTGTACTTTGATAACATAGATAATAAGCCATAATTCAGGAAAGGGCTTCTCTGGCTATATGATGATTATGATCACTGAATTCAAAGCCTAAATCGTACACAAAGAAGTATGGCAAGGCTGCAATTTCTCATTCCTACAAAGATTCTTGAAATTTTTTTCTTTAAGTCTGTTTCTCTTGATCAGTGGACTTTGATGGGGTGGGATTTAGTCTGGCTTAGTTCTACAAACACAAAGTCTCCATCCTGTCTTAAAGAACAAACAAAAGTTAACCACTTTCATGCTCTTATTAACTTTACCAATTTCAAAGCAGTCATATTTCAGAAAAACAGAAATCAATAGATTTACATTCAACATGATGCACATTTAGATGAGACTCACCTTTAAAGAATCAAAACAAGCCACCACACGACCATTTTCCACATGGCAAACTCTTGGTGGATGGGCAAACTTGCAGTCGGCATCAGCTCGAGAGCAAGTTCCTCTCTGAAATTCTCTACAGACTTCTAAAGTCAGCCACTTCGTATCACGAACCAGGGTAACATTGACAGCTGTCATATTGAAAGCAAAATTAAAATCAAGTGCACCCTCTCTAGGGCAGTATTACTGCTCTTGCTAAAAGACTAAAAATGAGTTCAAACTAAATATAAGGAGATCACAGTTTGTTTTGGTGAAATGTGTTTTTTTTTTGTTTTATTTTTTTTTTTGGTTTGGTTTGTTTTTGTTAGCACTTAGGTTTTCATTTAAGTTAAATTTGGTTTAGTCAAACAAAAAGCCAATCATAAAATAAAAAGTGTATCAGAATAACTAAAATTCAAATTAGAGACCAAACCCTAAAAAGGCAACTGTAAAGGTTGAGATATTGAGTGTTTTATTTTTTCTTCTGCCAAAGTTACTTCAAATAACTGGTAGACTTTTAAAAAGAATTCTGTTCTCCAGTTGATGTTTTCAATTATTCTTGCAAAAAGCATATGCTGTTGGCTGCCCTTCAATTTGTGGGAAAGTCTCAGTTCAAGGGGAGAAAAGTTTTTCTATTTCTTGGCTTTAAAGATTAAGATTGGTAAGGATGGTACAACTGTAAAAAATTTTTTTGCTGTAAAATCGGGAAGAGGAAAATTGACTATGAAAAACTGAGAATCAAAGAAAAAAAAGAATGGATATTTGCTGAAAGTGAACTACAAGCCCACCAGGTGTTTTTTTTTTGGGGGGGGGGGATGGGGTTGGTAGGGAGAGGGGATTGTAAAGAAATAGCTGTAGAGTGGAATCCAATCAGCAGAGTTTTCAGAAAACACACTTTTTCAGAAACCTGCAATAAAAAATAAAATAAAATTAGCTAATATAATACAATGTTTCTGATTTAAACCCTAGATTTGGAAAAGAAGTAACCATATCCTATTTAAAACAGGAAGCATCTACATACTGACAACACAACACAGTACAGTCAGCCATGGTCAATAAAATGGGCATTTCCCAGTGTAGAACTGTGCGTAGTAAAAGGAAATAACCTTTTCCTTATTAACAGTAAATAACAGTAGATTTACTGTTGCAGTACAACACCCAGAAACAATCCATGGGGGAAAAAAAGAATGCTTCATTTTGATCTGTTTTGGGGCAGAAATTCATTTTGGGGTCCACTGCACAGAAAACGCTAGAGCCGGACATGACAGCCCCTTATGCAGTCATGATCCACCTGTATGTCTCCAGCTTTTAGAGGTTACCAAAGATTTGTCTTTAAACTGGCTTTACTTTGTTCTGATTGTAGGCTTGATTATCTGCTATCAAAATCCAGACAACAGTAATTGGTAAGAAAATTTAAGTTGCTCTAAGAGGGAACTCTGTGTGTGTATTTGAAATTGCTGATGATCACATAAAATGGTCATGACATAACTAGCTGGAGACCCACTGCAAATGAGATAGCAAAGAGGATGGAAATGTAAAATGTGCTCAGGTAAAGAAATCCTTTGAAAAGATGCTGGATTTTATTTTCTCTGTATGCACTATTAGTTATTAGTTTCTATGAAGGGATATTGGGACAACTCAGAAGGAGGTTTCAGCATATATATATATATATATATATGAGAGACAGAAAGCACTGTTCACTCATACATTAAATATTCTGCAGCTTTAAGGTTTGCAGTTTAACCCAGTGTCAACCAGCAACAACCTCAAGCAACTCAGCTGATAAGACAGATGAAAGGTTAATTTATTGGCATTGAGCCCAGAACACATACCGAAATAACAGGGATTTTTCTGAAGCTAAAGTAAGCTCGGAGTACCAGACAAATCAACTAATTGTTCATTTCATCAAAAATAGAATTAAAGTTCTTGAAAACATCTCATTTACTTTTTAAAACAATATCTTCAATAACTTTATAGAATCTAAATCTATTTGTCCTTTCCACATTCAAGATGAAGCTCAATATCACCTAAGTATTCAGATACGATTGGTAAATTAAGTATCTAGAAAATCCACACCAGCTTATCCGTTCAAGAGGAAAATGTGCTTCTCTGAGTCATTCATGGAAATTTTCTAAAATATATTATATGTAGCTTTGCCTTCTTAGAAAATACTGAACAAAATTTGGTCAAGTTGAAGACTTGGGGTCATAAATGTCTTGGGAAGTATTATAGCTCTCCTCCTTCAGTGGTAGATTATTGTCACTTCTGTTACTTCTCTTTCTGCCACAATATCTGCCATAGTGGACTGTCTGTCTCCCTTCTGGAAAATATAATAGCCAATCATGAATGTTGAATAAGAGTTACTCACTAAGTGAGAGGCCTAAGGGAGCAAAGTGCAAGGCTTTCGTGAAGAAGGTCTACAACTGCTTTTACTGGATTGGGGGCCCTTTCGCAATAAGTTTCATGCAGGACCATGTTCTAGAGGGCGAAGGTTGTCAGGCAAATGACCTCCAGAAAAACATTTAAAATATATATGTTTTTTAAAAATAGCTGGATGGGGGAAATTCACATGAAAACCACAATGTGATACTACTTCACACCCATTTGGATGGCTATAAAAAAAAAAGAGAAAAATTGGAACTGTCATACATTGCTGGTGGGAATGTAAAATAGTGCAGCTGCTGTGGCAAACGGTCTGACAGTTCCTCAAAATGTTAAACATTTACCATATGACCTAGCACTTCTACACCTAGGTATTTACCCAAAGAACTGAAAGCAGGGTCTCAAAGAGATATTTGTACACTCATGTTCATAGCAGCACTGTTCACGATAGCCAAGAGATGGGAAAAACTCAAGTGCCCATCAATAGATGAGTGGATAAACAAAATGTGATATATCCACAGAAGAGAATACTATTCCACCATCAAAAGGAATGAAGTCCTAATACATGTTACAACATGAATGAACCTCGAAAACATTATGTTAAATGGAAGAAACCAGTCACAAGGGCCACATATTGTATGGTTCCATTTATATTAAATATCCAGAATAGGCAATCATAGTCAGAAAGCAAAGTAGTGGTTGTGAGGGCCTGGGAGAGGGCAGAAAGTAGAGTAACTTCTTTTTTTTTTTTTTTAAATATATTATCCCCACTATTTTTTTTTAAGATTTTATTGGGGAAGGGGAACAGGACTTTATTGGGGAACAGTGTGTACTTCCAGGACTTTTTTCCAAGTCAAGGTGTTGTCCTTTCAATCTTAGTTGTGGAGGGTGCCGTTCAGCTTCAAGTTTTCCTTTCAGTGTTAGTTGTGGAGGGCGCAGCTCAGCTCCAGGTTCAGTTGCCATTGCTAGTTGCAGGGGGCGCTGCCCACCATCCCTTGCGGGACTCGAGGACTTGAACTGGCAACCTTGTGGTTGAGAGCCCACTGGCCCATGTGGGAATCGAACCGGCAGCCTTCGGAGTTAGGAGCATGGAGCTCTAACCGCCTGAGCCCCTGGGGCTGGCCCCTAGAGTAACTTCTTAATGAGTAGGAGGTCTCCATTGGGGATGATTAAAATATTCTGGAATTAGATAGTGGTGATGGTTGCACAATTTTTGAATATACTAAAATCCATTCACTACCTTGTACACTTTAAATGGGTGAACTGAATAGTATGTGTATTATATATTAATAAGGTTATTATATTTTTAAATGTCTACAGAGACATGACAGCAAAAAAGAAAGCCTCATGAGTGATGGTATAGGTTACCCCAATCTTTCTTAGATTCTCCTTAGACACAAATACTTCTAAGTAGTGCTATTAAGTTGAATTTCAAGAGTAAATTAGTTCCCATACTGTACATGACTTAGTGTTATAACAGAAAGTACCCTAAAAGAATATATTCTGTGAGTTTGTAAGTTTATATTTAAAAATATTCAAATTATTAAAATTCAATCCTACAACTAAATTACATAGGCTGTTTGAACACATTTGGAAGAAAAATAACCCCAAAAGAAATATATCATTCATATATATATATATAATTTGCTCAGAATACAAACAGTGAGGGGTGAGGGTCTGGAGAAACATTTTTTTTTACAGAGGTCCATGAAGTATAGAAACAGATAATAAATAATAAACTTGAATTTTGAGCTTTCACAAATGAAAAATGCAAACAGAAATTCTACTCTGGCCATGAATTTTATGTAAGACAGAGGGAATCAAAGAAGGAATTTTCTTCTTTTTATTAAGTAGGCCTGTAACCCCTGATGGGACCCTAGCCAATTCCTCAAAACAGTTCTAGCCAGTGCATGTCTTCCTTCAAACTGGAACTATTTTTGGAGCTGGTGCAGAAGAAGCTAGGTGCAACAACTAAAGGGAGCTGGTGTGATGATGGAAAGACATTCTCTCACGCAACTCTGCTTGTCTGACTGTATATAGAAGACAGGAAGGGGGTCCATTTTCCCCTGTATTTTAAAGAAGATCAACTTTGTTTTGGGGACAATACAGCTTTAGCTTCACTACCTTAGACCTGAGTAATAGAAATAAAATTTTGCTTTTTATGATTTGCAGTCCTCTAATATAGACTATGAAAAGCTACCATTGCTTAGTACATTTGTATTTGTATAGTATTTGCACTTCATAAGTGATTTTATTTCATTGATCATTCATTGGAGTTCTAAAAAATACCCTGAAGCATGGGTGATAACCAAAAAATACCGATGAAGGAAATGAAGCACATAGAGGTTACTTATCTGAGGTCACAAAACCTTAAGTGGTAGAGCCACAAGTCAAACAAAGCAAGATCCTCTGACTCCAAAACTCATGTTTAGATTCCAGCAGAGAACTGTAATAGAGATCATTTCTTATCTCTTATCTCTCTTGGGATTCTTAAACAAGAAAAGCCAGTCATTTTTGTGTAGTATTCATGATTCCTTCTCAAAATTACATTCATACCCCAAGAGAATAAAATACCTGGGAATAAATTTACTAAAGGATGTGAAGGACCTATATACACTGAAAACTACAAGACAGTATTAAAAAGAAATTGAAGAAGATGCAAAGAAATGGAAAAATATTCTATGTTCATGGATTGGAAAAAATCAACATAGTTAAATTAAAATGGCCATATTACCCAAAGCAATATGCAGATTTTCCCCCCAAATCCAAATCAGTAAAACTTTATTCTCTTCTATTCTTTCATCATTAACAAAATTGGAGAAAGCAAAAATGTTTTGTGTTTACAAAGATAAATGGCCTCTTTACTCAGATATCAAAACTTCAAATGACAACGGAGAAGATAAAAAGTCCCTCCCCCACACCCCTTGAGCTGAGCCTTGTCATCTTGTGGACAAAGCCTTCACTACGCTGGCCAGGGACCCTGTCCTGTATGTGGGCAATTCAAGATGAGGGCCAAGAAATCAGACCAATCCGTTCCCATTATATAAAGTTAAACAGAAGCTACAACAAGGGTCAAGTGCCTGTATTTTATAGGACACAGGAACAAGGTGGCTGCTTATAAAAACAAACAAACAAACAAACAAACAAACAAACAAAAACAAGATTCATTTCAGGTACAACTTTTTATTTATTTATTTAGTTTTTAAATCAGTAAAAGAAACTGGGTCCCAGAAGCTTCAGTGATCTAAGCAGCAGCAAGTTTGTGCATTTGCCCTTTTTTGTTTTTGTTTAAATACATTTAAATTATCACACTGCTGGCACACCTCATTTGCATGAATTTCTGCACCATACATACTAATTGTACTCAAATTTATCCCCCCTCCCATCCCAGTGGAAAGAGAAACTACTCTGAAAGATAATTTTCATTGAAATCTAACCAAACTTCATTAAGTGGACTCTGACAAGATTGTAAATGATATGAAAAATAACATTTTAACATTTGGCCATCAACTTAAGAAAATGGTTTGTCTATACAAATTTTTGTAATTTTTAATATAGTCTACCACATATGGTCTTCAGAACTAAAGCATAATGAAAAGGAAAGAAAAGAATGCAACTGAGTGCTAAGGCAGAACATACTGCCAGAAGTAATGAAGGTAGAGTATATACTAAATATAAAGTGAAAAATTTCATAAGGTGAACAAGGTACCAGTACACTTTTCACTTATACAGGTGAAGAGGATTTTGCAATTACCAGTTGCACTAAATGCACCAAATAAGGCTCCTAAAGTTGATACTATAAGGTGCCACCTTAAGTTTTCAAGGTTGCGACTATGCATAATTTTAAAATGGTTTTCTTAAATTTATTTTTTTACACATATCATGAGGAAGGTGTTAAAACTGGTGTAATAGCTCAATAGAATAAGTATTGTAGATTTTGGGAGGGATAAAGAGGGAGATATTCAGAACCCTTCACCAGAATCCCCCCAACTTGATCATAGTGGATTAATGATGTGTTTTGTGGATGTGATTAGTCAATGACACCAGCCTGATGGATCTTTGTTTCTGCACCAAATCCCATTGACTTATCTGATCCCTTTGGCTGACAAAGAACCATTAGGCGAGGAGCACTGGAGTCATCCAGGGTGATGTTGGTCAAGCGATTGACCAACCTATCAGGTTGTGGAACTGCAACAGCCTTGGGGCCCTCACAGACTCGCCAAACATCATAAGCACTGCAATTGCCAGTGCACTTATTAAGAATCAATGACAATTCCCACCTTATCTCCAGCCTGTAGCTCAATGTCATCCTGAACTTCTTTCACATGGAAAATGAGCTTCTTGCTCTCTCCTACTTCATAGTTAATGAAACCAAACTGATCTTTCATACACTCCACTGTGGCCCTCTGCAGGAGTGTGATGTTGTAGGCCAGTTTGCGCATTTTGGCCCAGGGCACACAATGGGAACTTGACACTCTCCTCTTTCTGTAGGTGATCCCGTTGTTGGCCATTCCAACTATGGAAAATGGATACAAGTAGACCTCTCCTTTTATATCCCCCTCCTCCATGATCTCAGTTATTCCTTAGATTAAATCTCTGTTGGATGAACACTTTTCAAGGGGCGAATGACTTCACCACAGTAGATGGTAGGATCAGCTTCCTCAGTAATGCCATTCACCGAATATGTTTTGTTGACTTTTTCTACACTGACTTTGTTGTCCGTGCCATTGGACAAGCTGTACTCGACCATGCCCCCCAGTTCCAGGATATTGGCATCACCAGAGAACTCACTGTAATGGAAAAAGATTTCCTTATCATGATTGGCTGTTTCAATGAATCCTTCAATGAAAATTATCCTTCAGAGTCGCCACATAACCCAAAAGGTTCTTGGTGTTAGAATTACGACCTAAAAGCTGCACACACGCTATAATCTGCTGTCCAGGTCTGTTTGTCACTAATACTAAATTCAACCGTATCTCCTATTTGAGGAGTAGATCTTTCCACATCCTTGAAAAGCAATAGTCAGTTTCACCCCATAATCATCATCTGCAATAACACCATCCTCAGCCTCCTTTTCTTTGCTTTATTTGGGCTAGTGATTTTAGGACTGGAAAAAGTAGCTTCTTTTTCTACAGTGCTCAGAAAATGATGATCTGAATGGGAATGGCATGAAACCATGCCCTTGGGAAGCTTTTTAATCCTAATAGCATGATTTCTTTGGGCAGAGAGCATATCAGGAACCACAGTAAACTCTGCTTCATCTGCAGAATGGACCTGGCTCCCATCCAGAACTTCACTGCAGTGGAAGAACATACGAGCATCATGGTCCACACTATGAAACCAAACCATCTCTCATGGCAGCAATTACACCCATTTCTCTGGCTTCATTAGTGAACTGAAATGTATTTGATAGAACTTCTGTGTTGGTTGCTCATTCTAATTTGTCACGTCGATCTGTTGAAATATGAAACCTGACATGGTCACCTTCCAACAGGGTCACCTTGGATTTTGTATCTTTCTCTCCAAAGGGAAGTTCTTCAGGAATCACAAAGTCAACTTTGTGATGCATCCTGGCAATGGGTCATTCTGGGCATTTTGGAGATAACTTTGGTTTACAATTCCTTCAAAATGTTCAATGCTATAAATGTTCCTATATATAGGAACATTTGTGACAACATGGATGGATCTTGAGAGAGTAATGCTGAGCGAAATAAGTCACACAGAAAAAGCAGAGAACCATGTGATTTCACTGATATGTGGTATATAAACCAAAAACAACAAAAGAACAAGACAAACAAATGAGAAACAGAAACTCATAGACACAGATAATAGTTTAGTGGTTGCCAGAGGGTAAGGGGGTGGGGGTGGGGGGTGGGAGATGAGGGTAAGGGAGATCGAATATATGGTGATGGAAGGAGAACTGACTCTGGGTGATGAACACACAATGGGATTTATAGATGATGTAATACAGAATTGTACACCTGAAATCTATGTAATTTTATTAACAATTGTCACCCCAATAAATTTAATAAAATAAAATTAAAAAAAATGTTCAATGCTGACATCTTCAAAAATGATTGTTCCTTGAGGCAGTAATCTGACAGCTGTTGCAACTTCTTTACCATTTCTGTCCTTGATTGTGAATTCCACATCAAATCCAGGCTGTAAGGCTTCTAAGTCACCTTAACTTCACTATAGTGAAATAATATCTCTTTTACAACATCACTGCTTTCAGTAAAGCCAAGTGCCTCCTTCATGGCACAAACTATTCCCTGACAGCAGGCTTGTTTCTTTTTCAACAGCATAATACTTTAAGCACGTACAGCACCAGTATGTTTATTGTTATCAATTACAAAGTTTATTTTATCTCCGGTTTCCAGCTGAATGTTCCCTTCTACATCTTCAGGGGTTTGAGTCAGATGAAACACTTCTTGTCCATTCATTTGTTCTTCAGGGAGGATTTCTGGTTTTATCTTCAGCAGTTTAACAGTAATGGTTTTCCCAATCCACCAGTCAGATGATACTTCGAATTCAACATCATATCCTACTTTTAAGTTCTGCAGATTGCCATTACACTGTGAACAGTGGAAGAAAAGTCTAGCTTGATGTTCTGAACACTGAATAAATCTGTAAGAGGTTAGGAGTTTTTCAAGAATCCCACTTTCACGCAGTGCTGCTGAAGTACCATTGGGGTACCTATTGTGTCCACTGTTGTGGAGAAGGTCTGGATCAAAGCTCATCTCACAGTAAAAATCAAATATTGCACTTTCAGTTGTGTTTGCTGATTCTTTTTTTTTTTCAGCATACATTTCAAAGGATGAAAGTTGCTAGTATTGAAAAAAAAAAGAATATGAGAAAATTATCTATCAAGCTAAAAAAGAATACAACTGCTGCTGCACCAGACAATCTCTCAGCACAGCACTGAAGAAAACAAACACTTCTAGCAGCAGTGGGAAGTGCTCTTTCAAAGCTGTTGAGAAGGCACAAACTTCTTATTTCAGATCAAGTGTTGTGTCTTCAACTTAAGTGTACTCTTCTCTGGTCTTCTTCGTTATTTTGAGGTTTGTTCCGTGCCTGATCTGAACTTGAAACCACAATTTTCAAATGGTAAAGTCTGTTCTGTTACACTTCATACCCAACAGCTTAGTACCTCCCTCTCCAATGCTTCCATAAGTAGCATGGCCCGGTACATACTGCAATATACAGATTTAATGCATCACCATCACAATCCAAATGGAATTTTTAAAAAATAGAACAAAAAAAATCAGTAATGTATGGAACCACAAAAGATCCAGAATAGCCAAAGCAATCCTAAGAAAAAAGAACAATGCTGGAGGTATCACACTCCCTGACTTCAGCTTGTACTACAGGGCAACAATAATCAAAACAGCATGGTATTGGCAGGAAACCAGACACACAGACCAATGGAATAGAATTGAGAATACAGAAATAAATCCACATATGTATGGGCAAATAATTTACAACAAAGGGGCCAAAAACATATAATGCTGAAAAGAAAGCTTCTTCAATAAATGGTGCTGAAAAAATTAGAAAGCTGCATGCAAAAGAATGAAACTAGATGGTTGTCACCATACACAAACATTAATTCAAAATGGATCAAAGACTTAAGCATAAGACCTGACACAATAAATTGCATAGAAGAAAGCATAGGTACTAAACTTATGGACCTTGGTCTTAAGAGAGGATTTTATGAATTTGACCTCAAAGGAAAGGGAAATAAAATAAAAAATAAATAAGTGGGACTACAGCAAACTAAAAAGCTTCTGCACAGAAAAAAGAACCATTTACAAAACAAAGAGGCAACCAATTGAATGGGAGAAAACATTTGCAAACAACACCTCCAATAAGGGGTTAATATCCAGAATATATAAAGCACTCATACAACTCAACAACAAAAAACCATATAATCCAATTATAAAACGGGCAGAGAACCTGAACAGACACTTCTCCCCAAAAGACATACAAATGGCCAACAGATATATGAAAATATGCTCAACTTCACTAGCTATTAGGGAAATGCAAATCCAAACCACAATGAGATACCATCTTACACAGGCTAGAATGGCTATTACTAACAAAACAAGTAATAACAAATGTTGGAGAAATTGTGGAGAAAAAGGAGCCCTCATACACTGTTGGTGGGAATGAAGATTGGTGTAGCTGCTATGGAAGGCAGTGTGGAGGTTCCTCAAAAAATTAAGAATAGAATTACCATATGACCCAGCAATGCAATCCCTCTTTTGGGTATCTACCCCAAAAATCTGAAAACATTTATCCATAAAGATATATATGTACCCCTATGTTAATTGCAGCATTATTCATGGTGGTCAAGACATTGAAACAACCAAAGTGTTCTTCGATAGATGATTGGATAAGGAAGATGTGAAACATATATACAAAGGAATATTACTCAGCCATAATAAAAGATGAAATACTGCCATTTGCAACAACGTGGATAGATCTTGAGATTATTATGCTAAGTGAATTAAGTCAAACAGAAGAAGAACCATATGATTTCACTCATATGTGGGATATAAAACTGCAAGCAACAAACTAATAAAACAAACAAACAAAACCTCATAGACACAGACAACAGTATGGTAGTTACCAGATGGATAAGGGGGTGGGGGATAGGTAGAAAAGGGTAAAGGGGGTCAAATATATGGTGAAGAAAGGAGATTTGACTTTGGGTGGTGAACATACAATGCAATATACAGATAATGTATTATAGAATTGTACACTTGAAACCTATATAATTTTATTAACCAATGTCACCCCAATAAATTTAATAAAATTTAAAAAATTATGTTCATACCTGTTGTATCACCATCACCATACTATCCCTGAGTTGTGCTGTACCAATACTTATCCATTATCAACTATGTGCCAGGTACTATTCTAGATGTTGAATAAAACTGATAAGGTCCCCGCTGTCATGGAACTTCCATTGCTCATTTAAATAGAGAAGAAACTTAAGGAACAGAGAAGTGAAATGATTTTGAGAGTTTATAAAGTTCTGGAAGCAGACGTTAGGTACTCTGAGTTCAATATTGGCCTCTAATTTACCATGAATGGTACACCAAGCACTGTGACTTAAGAACATTCTTAAACACACACTCAAACACTAATGCATAGAAATGAGTCACTAAAAGGAATACCTCGGAATTACATTGGGTCTTAGTGCTCTCCAGATTCCTCATGGAGAGTGTACTACTGTCCCCATTTTACAGATGGGGAAACAAAGGAGGAGAATGATTTAGTGATTTAATTTGCTCAGTTTTATGTTACTAGTAGGTTACCAAATCATGGTTCAAACCCAGGCAGTCTTGAGTCCAGAGCTCACTGTCTTAACCATATCAAAATACTGTGTTTCTCTCATGGCATGTATCACATTCTTCAATTATAGTCCTTAATCTTTCTCCATAATTAGACTGTAAATTCCTTGAGGGTAGAGAGCATGTCTTACTGTTTTCCTGGCCCTGTTTTCTCATTGGAAGTTAGAGTGTTACAACATTACCCAGGATTCCTATTTGAAAAGTCAAAGACTAAATGATAATTTAACATTAACTGTTATGTTGTACGATGCTAGCAAGGAGTTTTGTCAGATGAGCACCCTCTAGGTTGTCTGAGCTTTGACCACCCCTGTTCGTTTTGAATCTATTAGATCTATGAAGGTGAGTATTTTCTCACAATTCTAGCTTTGAAATTGGAATGTTAATACCTGGGATTCCTGATCTATAGAGCATTTAGTTTCCATAAATAATGGTCTATCCCTGCTCATTTGATAGTAGCAAGATCTTATCCTGGATTTAGAGTAAAAATTTGGGATACCCAAATGATTTCTGTCTATATCTTTGGGGAGTAGGTTAATCTTTGGAATGTTTTTGCCCAACAATTGGTGTGATGAAACTGAACTGGGAGTGGGGAGTGGAGAACATTGAACTTCGGGCTGTAGGAAGAAACGTTCCCAAAGTTTTCATCCTTGAAAATAAAAGTTAATTTTGACTTTTAATTAATGCTCATCTATAAGAATTCTACATAAGACATAACATAAGGAAAATATAAAAGTTTTTAACTTTAAAGTTATACACATGTTAGATTCATTTTTATGTGTTTCCTTTTTAAAAAGTAGATTACATATTTTTTAAGGATTCACACCTTTTGTCATGGAAGTTTTCTTGGTAAAACAAAAGAAATAAACATTTTCCACTGATCTAATGGAAACAGTAACTTGTTTCAGAGCTGTTTGCAAGATCACTGCCAGCAGCTACTTTTGCCCCACTTTTCCTACATTTTCCTTGTCTCCTCCTTTCTTTTGTTTTCCCTCCACAAGCCAGCACATAACAGAAACACTGCCAATGCCTGCTCCAAGAAGATCACAAAGATACCATTTGGCACCTAAAGCAATATCTTTAAATGCATTCATCAAGCTCCTGAATAAACAATGAAAACAATGTTTTCTTTCTTTTCATTTTAAGCTTTCCTTACATCTATATTACCTCGGAATTTCTTGTGGCCATTTATTTTGGCTCTACAAATATATGACACACCTGCCACACGCTACTTGAATTGGCAGGGTGACAAGGTTTAAAAGCTTTCAAGTTTTCGAATTTGCTTCAAGTTCTATTTCCTTCACGTGTTTTCATTAGTGGTCCACCAATACACATTCTTTAAGGCATATTAGAGGTGCTTAGCACTGCAGATGGAAACCATGATTTCATAGGCATCCTACGGAAAACTGAGTTTTCTGAAAAAAAAAAAAAAAAGCTGTAAAAATAATGATATCTTTTGTCTATGTGCAGAATTTTTTCATTAAGGTTTTTCTAAAGCTTCACTGCATTTTCTCACAAAACTCCCAGACTAATAAATTTAATATACCTTTTACAAAAAGCAGATAAGTTATTCCATTTCATAAAGAACTTAAAAGACCCACCTTAGCTCATACATATGGTCATAGAAAGGAAAACAAACAGGTGCTACAGTGTCTCTTTCAAACAGTTTTAGCGATGTATCTGACTAGTTTTTGTAAAAGAAGTTCATCCTTTTTTTAAAGGCTTGTCTCTTTTTAAATAGTATAGGAAATTATGAGAACTTGCTAATAAATGTCATTTAAATATTTTAAACTAATCCAATATAATATAAAAACAACTTAAAACCAGGATTCTAAACAGTCGTTATTAAACAACACAGGTAAATTGCTTGTTTATGTGCATGGGACAGAAGTCCCAGTGCCATTAAAACATCTTCATTCACCCAATACTGGATTTAAACTTGAAGACAACGGGAACTTAACGTATTTGGCAAATCATGTCCTATAATGTTCAAGTAATTGAAATGAGTGAAATACAAAATGAATCAAAAGGCTGACTGAATTTAATATATGCAGGGTGATTTTCCTGAATATTCATTCCACAAATATTTATTGGGCATCTGATATGACCCAGGTACTGATATAGGTGCTAGGGATACAAGGTGAACAAGATAAAATCCTTGTCCTGAGAATCATACAATCAATTGGTTGGCCATGGATGGGGATGAGGGGAGAGTGAAAATAAACAAAGAAACATATTAATCATTCATATTATTCATTTAGCAAATATTTATTACCATTCCCTAAAATTCAAGCAAATGAAGATTTTAAAATATTCATGTGGGAAAACATCAATCAATCAACAAACAATTATACACCAGCTATATGCACAGAGTTGTGTCACATGCTTCTGGGGAATCAGAAGTGCTCTAAGACACTAGCTCTGCACTCAAGAAGCCTCTACCGAATTGGGGAGGCAAGAACAACATGATATGAAATAATAGCAAACAATATAGAGAACTGAGAGCAAAATTCAGTAACATTAACAACAAATGCAATGAGATTTCTGAGAAACAAATGTCACTCAGGCCTGGAGTAGTCAAGAGTACTAAAAGAGGAGAAAATAGAGTTGGGCCTTAAAGAATGAAAAGGACCTAGGTGAGGGTGGAGGGGCAGAGAGCATTTCTGGAAAGAGGAACAGCATGAATAAGCATGAGAAGAGAAGATTAGGCACCTGATATTTGTAGGATGGTGAGCAGACGTGGGCTGGCTGCGATGGCAGGTTCGTACTATGGAAGAGAAATAATGTGTGGGTAGTTTCTGAAGGACCTTGAAAGTGAGTCAAGGAGTGTATATTTGTTATAGAAACCTGAGACTCTCTCAAAGATTTTAAGCAGAGTAGAAACTTAGTGGCCATAAATGCGGTATGGTAACAATGATCTGCCCTTGGAAAATCATTTTATTTAAGTGGCCTACAACACACAATCAAAGCAAAGTTTATGCATCCAACATACTCTGGAAGAACAAAAGATGAAAGGAAGTGGATTAAAGTCAGAGTGTTTCTCTCCAGTTCACAGGCTCTGTTAGGCCAGGACAGGCAGTGAATCATGTCGGCCCAGCATGAAAAGTGGGTAGAGAAACATGCTGAAAAGTGCAGCTTCCTGTTTGCATTTTGCTAACTACTCTTTCATCAATGACCCCAGTCATTAAGGGCAGGTAACTATATTCCTATTTTATGAATGGACTCAAATACTTTTCAATCTTAATCTCTATGATGGAAATTCCTTTTAAAAATAGAGTTGAAATTTCAACAGGATTTTTTTTTCCAGTTAGATATTGTTACAGAATAAGCTCGTGCCAAGAGTTAAATGCAGATAATAATGTTTGAGCTATAATGGCATCCTGTAAAGGCCAATTTTCTCACTGATAAGATTTGGTTGAACATTCATTCACTGTTCACCAACACACACACACACAAACACACACACCGCAAAACAATAATCATAAGTTATCACTAAACAGTCCTTCGATAAGGGGCTAATATCCAAAATATACAAGGAACTCATACAACTCAATAACAAAAAAACGACCCAATTGAAAAATGGGCAGAAGACCTGAAGAGACATTTCTCCAAAGAGAATATACAAATGGCAGATAGACATATGAAAAAATGCTCAACATCACTAATCATCAGAGAAATGCAAATCAAAACCACAATGAGATATCACCTCACCCCAGTCAGAATGGCTATCATCAACAAGACAAAGAGTAACAAGTGTTGGAGAGGCTGTGGAGAAAAAGGAACCCTCATACACTGTTGGTGGGAATGCAGATTGATTCAGCAGCTATGGAAGGCAGTGTGGAGGTTCCTCAAAAAATTAAGAGTAGAATTACCGTATGACCCAGCAATCCCTCACCTGGTTATCTACCCAAAAAATCTGAAAACATTTACACATAAAGACATGTGTGCTCCAATATTCATTGCACCTTATTTACAGTGGCCAAGACATGGAAACAACCAAAATGTCTTCCGATAGATGAATGGATAAAGAAGTTGTGGTATATATACACAATGGAATACTATTCAGCAGTAAAAAAGATGAAATAGGACCATTTGTGACAACATGGATGGGCCTTGAGATTATAATGCTAAGCGAAATAAGTCAGACAGAAAAAGCAGAGAACCATACGATTTCGCTGATATGTGGTATATAAACCAAAAACAACTAAAGAACAAGACAAACAAATGAGAAACAAAAACATAGATACAGACAATAGTTTAGTGGTTACCAGAAGGTAAGGAGGGAGGGGGTGGTAGATGAGGGTAAAGGGGATCAAATATATGGTGATGGAAGGAGAACTGACTCTGGGTGGTGAACACATAATGAGATTTATAGATGATGTAATACAGAATTGTACACCTGAAATCTATGTAACTTTACTAACAATTGTCACCCCAATAAACTTAAATTTTTTAAAAAATGTTACCACTAAATGCTTATTTATCCTTTGAATACTTATAAACAGTCCAAGTAGCTCTAGTCAAACTTGCGAGTCACATAAGGATGATTATTTGTCAGAGAGTTAAACAAAAGTAGCATCTAACTGATTTAATGGTGTATAGGGATCCATCACTGTATCCTAGTTGTCATCCAACGAAGGCTTCCTTACATGAATTCATCACTGGTATTATAGCCAGTAAATTCAGATTCTCAATCTCAATACAATGTCCCCACTCCTTATTAGGAGCATTTATAAAACTAGTGAAAGCATAGAGAAAAAAGCTTTGTGGCTGAAAATGTTGGGAGAGGACCAAAAATACCCAGATTTCAAGGACCAAGTAGTTTAATACATCAATGCCAATACTTCTAGTGGACTTGAAGGGAGTTTTCTGGGAAAGTGAATTTTCTGGCTAAATGTACACAGGACTTCTACCCTTTGGGTTTGAAGTTACTGCTGTCAGAGGCATTATTTCACATTCATATCATACACATGACTGGAATATATATATATAATGCCAAAAAATGTATACACATTTTAAGAAAGGAAAACTGTATTAAAATTGTAATAATGTATACTGATAACAAAAGATGAATACAAGTCACGATTTTTCTCTTTTTTTAAATTAATTTCAGGTGCACAAGACAAAGTAATACTTAGACGTTTATCATTTATATCCCTCACACTGTGTGAACCCCCTCCCCCCATCCACTATCCCTCCAAGTCACGTTTGACTTCTGCAATTACAAGAGATGCTCAAAGTGGTTACCATCAGCGTCCAGACACTTTTGATTATGGCAAACTATTGCTTGAGCAATGTTGACCAAAGTGTCCATTTGTATACATTTTTTTGGCACCCCCAGTATGTATCACAATTGCCTAGAGTTAATTGGAAAGCTGACGGCTTTAGGAAAGAGTTCGGATTTAATTGTTGGGACCACAGACACTACAGAATCTTAAGTTCTACATGTCCCAATCTTCACACAGACCTCAGAGTTTTCTTCCTTAAGCACCTCTAAAATGAGTATTTCTTTTTTCTCTTGATATTGCAGAGGATTTATGCTGGATTGGAAACTATGGGCGTTTCTTTATAGAAAAATTAAGAGGAAATAGAAAATATGCTTGCTTTTTAACATTTCTTAATTGAATTTTGGACAAGTAGTCAATGCCCTTGCTAATGCTAAAGAAAGGTGTGTAAGTATAATACAGTCATTATAAAGTCATCTTCCTAGCCCAGACAGAATAGTTCTCTTCTATCTCTCAAGATCAATCTCAACAAGTCTCAAAGGAAAGATTACAAAACCCTTAAAACAGAGGGGAACTAGAAAGAAAATTGGTTTAATTATATGATAAGAATGGAAAGCAACACCTTAACCTTGAAAAGTAATACTCATTTTCAAGGAGAACAACTCTGTGAAATCTATCAATTTCAACTCTGGTTTAACTCAATAATAGGGAAATAACTTAAGTGCCTACTTTTGTAAGGTGTGCAACTTAAATCCAGATTTCAGATTTTTAAAAGGAGAGTGAGAAAAATCAAGTCCACATCAAATATAAAAATAGTCCAAATAAAACAACAGGGCTGTCCCCTATCACCTCTGCTTTTCAACATAGTGTTGGAAGTCCTTGCCAGAGCAATCAGGCAAGAGAAAGAAATAAAAAGCATCCTAATTGGGAATGAAAAAGTTAAATTGTAACTTTTGCAGATGACATGATGCTATACATAGAAAACTCTAAAGACTCCACCAAGAAGCTATTAGAAACAATCAACAAATACAGTAAAGTTGCTGGCTACAAAATCAACGTACAAAAGTCCATTGCCTTCCTATATACTAACAATGAAATCTCAGAAAAAGAAATACAGAAAGCAATTCCTTTTGCAATTGCAGCAAAAAGAATAAAATGCCTAGGAATAAACTTAACCAAGGATGTGAAAGACCTATATGCTGAAAACTATAAGACATTTTTGAAAGCAATTCAAGAAGACACAAAGAAATGGAAAGACATTCCGTGCTCATGGATTGGAAGAATCAACATAGTTAAAATGGCCATATTACCCAAAGCAATACACAGATTCAACGCAATCGTCATGAAAATCCCAATGGCATATTTTAAAGATATAGAACAAAAAATCATCAGATTTGTTTGGAACCACAAATGACCCCGAACAGCCAAAGCAATCTTAAGAAAAAAAACACAATCCTGGAGGTATCACACTCCCTGACTTTAGCTTGTACTACAGGGCTACAATAATCAAAACAGCATGGTATTGGCAGAAAAACAGACACATGGACCAATGGAATAGAATTGAGAACCCAGAAATAAAACCACATAAATATGGACAGATAATTTTTGACAAAGAAGCTAAAAACATAAAACGGAGGAAAGACAGCCTCTTCAATAAATGGTGCTGGGAGAATTGGATAGCCACGTGCAAAAGAATGAAACTGGACTATCTGTCACCATGTATCAAAATTAATTCAAAATATATCAAAGACTTAAGCATAAGAACTGAAACAATAAACTGCATAGAAGAAAACGTAGGTACTAAACTTATGGACGTTGGGTTCAAAGAGCATTTTATGAATTTGACTCCAAAGGCAATGGAAGTAAAAGCTAAAATAAACGAATGGGACTATATGAAACTTAAAAGCTTCTGCACAGCAAAAGAAACCATCGACAAAATAAAGAGACAACCAACTGAATGGGAGAAGATTTTTGCAAACAGTGCCTCCGATAAGGGGCTAATATCCAAAATATACAAGGAACTCATGCAACTCAACAACAAAAACACAAACAACCCAATTGAAAAATGGGCAGACGACATGAAGAGACATTTCTCCAAAGAGGACATACAAACGGCAAATAGACATATGAAAAAATGCTCAACATCACTAATCATCAGAGAAGTGGAAATCAAAACCACAATGAGATATCACCCCACCCCAGTCAGAATGGCTATCATCAACAAGACAAATAGTAACACGTGTTGGAGACTCTGTGGAGAAAAAGGAACCCTCATACACTGTTGGTGGGAATGCAGACTTGTGCAGCTGCTATGGAAGGCAGTGTGGAGGTTCCTCAAAAAATTACGAATAGAATTACCATATGACCCAGCAATCCCTCTCCTGGGTATCTACCCAAAAAATCTGAAAACATTTATACATAAAGACACGTGTGCTCCAATGTTCATTGCAGCTTTGTTTACCATGGCCAAGACATGGAAACAACCAAAATGTCCTTCCATAGATGAATGGATAAAGAACTTGTGGTATATATACACCATGGAATACTATTCGGTGGTAAGAAAAGATGATATAGGAACATTTGTGACAACATGGATGGATCTTGAGTGTATAATGCTAAGTGAAATAAGTCAGACAGAAAAAGCAGAGAACCATATGATTTCACTGATATGTGGTATATAAACCAAAAACAACAAAAGAACAAGACAAACAAATGAGAATCAAAAACTCATAGACACAGACAATAGTTTAGTGGTTACCAGAGGGTAAGGGTGGTGGGGGTGGGAGATGAGGGTAAGGGGCATCAAATATATGTTGATGGAAGGAGAACTGACTCTGGGTGGTGAACACACAATGGGATTTATAGATGATGTAATAGAGAATTGTACACCTGAAATCTATGTAATTTTACTAACAATTGTCACCCCAATAAATTGAAAAAAAATAGTCCAAATAACCTTAAATGAGCTCACAACAGAGTTATTAAAACCAGTGAGGCACAAAGTAAGCTATTGATTACTTCGACCTTGAACAGAGGCCCAGAATGTTTCATCTACTTAGCTAAAATGTTTGAAATTTTTAGTGTATGTATGAGGAGTTTATGATCCAGTTTCATCATATCTGATATATTGGCAATCTGTGATCAGAGTGCGTAGGCAGACTCCCAAAAATTTAACCCAATTGTCCTGATTCATTTCTTTCATTGATAGCTCACATCCATGTTGGAGTTTAATTCCTGGCTATGGTGGCATTTCACACTACTAAAAATCAGAAGGGCACTCACTCTCTGTAGCATTGAATCCCTGGGGAAAAGCAGTCCCTTGCTCTGAAATTATAAAGATTTATTGACTCCTGTGGGTCTGTGTCTTACATTAATTTCAACGCAATTGCCTTGATACCCTCTTTCAGTTTCAGAAAACACCACTTTCTTGGCACACATGGTTTTGTCCCAACTGCCCCTCAACTATAGGTTGCCAAACTTTGGAATCTGCTTTTCCAGCACACTCTACATGATCCTCTGTAATTTCTAAAAACCTTTAAAATCAGACTCAGCTTACTGCTTTATAACCATCTGGCCTTCCTGACCACTGTCTATTGCCAGACAAAACACATAATCTAGCATATTTCTCCTTTTAACCAAATGTTAACAAAGGTTTTGAGCTCTCATTTCCTGTTTCTTCTTGAGAGACCATTTCTTCTACTATCCTCTGGTCAGGATAAACATACATACAAAATATTCCATAAATGTAAGGCTTGAAATCATAAAACTGTTAGAAAAAAACATAGGTAGTAAATGATTTGACATCATTCTGAGTAATATCTTTTTGGATATGTTCCTGCGAGCAAGGGAAACAAAAGCAAAAATAAACAAACAGACTTCATCAAACTAAAAAGCTACTGCACAGCAAAGGAAACTGTCAACAAAATAAAAAGACAACCTACTGAATGGGAAAATATATTCGCAAATGGTATATCTGATAAGGGGCTGATATAAAAAAATACATAAGGAACTCACACAAAGCAATGACAAAAACATAAAATAAACAATCCAATTAGAAAATGGGCAGAGGACACGAAAAGACATTTCTCCAAAGAGGACATACAGATGGTCAACAGACATATGAAAAGATGATCAACATCACTAATCATCAGGGAAATGCAAATCAAAACCGCAATGGGATACCACCTCATACCAATTAGAATGGCTATTATCAATAAGTCAACAAATAACATGTTGGTGGGGATGTGCAGAAAAGGGATCCCTTGTGCACTTTTGGTGGGATTGCAAATTGGTGCAGCCAGTATGCAGAACGGTATGGAAATTCCTCAAAACACTAAAAGTAGGTCTGCCATATGACTCAGCAATTCCACTTCTGGGTATTTATATGAAGAAATCCAAAACACCAATTTGGAAAGATATATGTACCCCTATGTTCACTGAAGCCCTGGTTACAATACCTAAGATATGGAAGCAATCTAGGTGTCCATCGATAGATCACTGGATAAAGAAGATGGGGTGTATATATACAATGGAATATTATGCAGCAATAAAAAAGAATGAAATCACTTGTGACAACATGAATAGACCTAGAGGGTATTAATATACGAAGTGAAATAAGTCAGACAGAGAAAGACAAATACCATATGATTTCACTTATATATGGAATCTAAACAAAACAAATGAACAAACAAAATAAAAACAGACTCAGAAACAGAGACCAAAGGGATGGTTACCAGAGGGGAGGGGGGATACGTGAAAAATATGACGAGGAATATAGTCAATAATATTGTGATAAATTTGCATGGTGACAGGTGATCACGAGAATTATTGGAGTGATCATACTGTAAGGCATAAAAATGTCAAATCACTATATTGTACACCTGAAACTAATATAACTGATATAATATTGTAAACCAACTACACTTAAATTTAAAGAAAAAATCTCTATATCAATTTCTAATCTATTGGGATACTGGGAATTTTATTGAGTAAATATTCCAAGAGTGAGTTTAGGGTTAACAAAATAACCACTAAAACACAATGAGGATAAATTTGCTTTGTTGAGTACAATTTATGGTGTATTCTGAAGTGGTATCTTGGTTATTAAACAATTGGTAATCTTAGATGTTAATAATACCTATGGAGCTCTTATTCTGTGCCGGACACTGTGTTCAGTGTTTTATATTCATCATCGCGCTCAATCATTCCAATACCCTATGAAGTAAATAATATTAAGGAACAATGTTAAAGTTTCATTTTAAAACAAAATCTGTTACAAATCTCAATTCTACACTTGTCACCAAATATGGTATTGAGATATTGAGATTTTTAATATTTAAAGTTCTCAGATATCATAGTAATAGAGTCATGAACACTAATTTAAAACCCTCCAGTTTCTCAATTTTCTTCCCAGCTTCCTGTAATTACAATATGAAAGCTCATTACTGCCTCTCCATGGAAGTCTGAAGATCCTGAATTACTTACAGTTATTTTTTAATATATCATCTCATGCATGTCTGGCAAATAAGTTAGAAAATGCTTGACACATTGGGTTTAAAAATTCCTATTCAAGAGAGCATGTGGTCCAGAAATCTGGCATCCATCTGGCAGAAGGGAAGCATAAAAGCCTTTGGGGATACTAAATCCTCCCCCAATAATAAAAATTCTTTACAAAAAAATGGTTATCCAAATCAAAGAGAAAACTTTGAACCAAGATTTAGAAATTGTGAAAAAAAAAAATCTGTGAAGCTATATAAATACTACAAGAAGTTAACCAGTGCCTTCAAAAACTCCTCTCTCTGTTGCTAATTTGTAAGCTTGCTATATCAAAACCTGGAGTATGCAAATCATAAAGAGAAGGCAAAATAAAAAAGGTTCCTCCACATGAGGGTTTTGGTACAATATCTAAGTAAGAGCCTGAAAAGAAAGGACAAATTTGAAAATAAAACTCAGGTAAAATTCTTAAATCAGCAAGGAAGTCTGTACACTAAGGTAAACACCAACATATATGGAAAGTAAGAAGATACGTATAGATTAAGAATCATTCAAAAAATCAACTCAGCTTAAATGGCGAAGCAATAAAGAAGAAAGAGGAGAAGCAATAATAGCTTCGATACTGAGTTAAAGAGAGCACTTACATTTATGATGAGGTGAACGGACTATCCATCAAAGCTGGTGAAATTCTATACTGTAGTTACGAAGTTATGTTCACCAATTTAAAATTATGTAAGTACACCTTACAGGGATGAAGAGGAAATTAGAGTTAACATTATATCATATAATATGTATATGTATATATTATATGATATAATGTTAACTCTATAAGTATATAGATATTATATCTATCACCAAGTACTGAATGACTTAAATGATTACATTTGACTGCCATATAATTTAATATATCAGTGAAGGAGACTAAAATGCATTGATTCTATTGCAGTAAGAGTATAATCCCACAAAAGATCATAAAGGTTCTCAGCATAAAATAAACTTCTTAAAATCACAAAGACACAAAACTGAGCTTAAATTCCAGGGTCTGAATATGGATAGTATTATCAGAAACATGTACTACTAAACACTTGTTCCATTAAAAGCATTCAAACCTCAAGCAACAAAGCAGATTTTATAGTAGTAATCACGGAAACAATACAGTCTGGGTTATCAGGTTTGTCAAAAGTCACATGATACTCTTTAATCAAAGCATAAGAATTTTGAGAATTCTAGAGCTACAAGTAATCATGAAAGATCAAGTTTATTTCATTACAATCAAGCAAGTAAATGAAGGACTAAACTATTCAGGGTAAATGCCTCATATTCAATTATTGAATGCATATCAATAGTAGTTCTCTATCATTTCCCTTTCATAAATATATTCTCTCAACAAACATGTATTAAGTACTAACTTGGGGTCACATAGCTGGATATTATGATGCAAAAACATGAATAAGCCACAGCCCCTCACATTTACATTTTATTTTCAAAATTTCAAATAAATTTCCAAAAGATAATCTTAGTGGATAGATGACATAAAATTAGTAATCCAGATGTTATATACTCTTCATTTTTTGCATCCACTTTTTATTAATAACCTATAGACAAAATCATGTAAAATTTTAAAAGCACATAAAAATAACATAAATGTTTATTATCAAATTACCTATGTTGAATATTATTATCTTGACATAATTTGATAAATCAACAATCTTAATCAGGTCTTTTTATTCAACATAAAGATTATATTTCTTCTTAGTCTTCATTTTTTTTAAAAAAAAACTTATGTTTAGACCCTCAAGGTTACTGATGTATAGGCCAAATCATATCATGAACTCATCCATTCCTTGACCATGTTCTTCAGGCATCTTTCCCTTATTTCTTAAGCTGCAATTCTGTCTCTCCCAAAAAACATCCATATCACTTTTCTACACTTTAGCTCTGCCTCTATCTCAGGGAAGACTTCCTAAGCTGTCATTGCTGCAATATTTCCCACTTGATACTTCCTGTTTCTCACTCCCAATCACTCCTGCACACACTACAATATGGCTTCCATCACCACCATTCTATCAACACTGCCCCAGATTCAATGGAATTCAAGAACAACACTAATTTGACTTCTGGTCAAGATGTTGGAGTAGGTACACACTGTGCTTGCATCCTCTCATAACCACATCAAAATTACAACTAAACTACAGAACAACCATCATTGAAAATCCCCTGAAGACTAGCTGAACAGATGTCATACAACTAAGGACATAAAGAAGAGGTAACCAGAGACTAGTAGTAGGGGTGGAGATGTGGAACAGGCTGGTCCCACACCCACGTGTGGCAGTTAAAAATTGGGTGGGCTATCTCGGCTGTGGAGGTCCCACCCAGAGGAGCAAAGGGTCCCAGCCCCATACCAGGCTCCCCAGCCCAGGGTTCCAGTGCCTGGGAGAGAATTCCCCATAACTCTGGACATGAAAACCAGTGGAGATAATGTTAGACAGAGGGCTGCTGGAGTCCCAGGTGTTCTTCTTAAAGGGCCCACGCACAAACTTACTTGCTGATGGACTCACTCACTCTGAGTTCCAGCACTGGGGCAGCAGCTTGAAAGGTGGAAGGGATGTATGGGGAGAAACTGAACTGTCTGGCTGCAAGAGTAGGGATGGAGGGGCAGCTTTCTCTCTGGCAGAAGCCATTGTTCCTTTGTTGAACCTACCCCCAACCAGTGTGAAGACGAAAGCAATCACCATATCTGAGTCTCCATCAACCTAGTTTATACCACTTGACCCACTCTGATGATTCCCTGAGACCAGGCGCCACCCAATTTGCAGGCCCACCCAAGGCATTTCCAGCATTTTTTCCATATAAAAAGCCTGTCTTGGCTTATGCTGCAGACTTTCCTAAAATCTCTCAAAGGTTCACAAGCCCCAAACAAGCAGCATCTGGTCTTGGCTTGCCCCATATCTTTTGTAAGCAGCCCCAAGCTCAGACAAGGGGCCGCTGGCCTTGGTTCATAGCTTAGCTTCTCCAAGGCACCTATAAGCCCAGTACAAGTGGCAACCATCTGCAAATCACTTTGTAGCTCATACCAAGTGGCCTCAGGCACGGTAAAGGCAGAAGCTGACCTTGGCCTGCAATAGAGCCCCCCCAAGAGGTCCCAGAACTAACACACCTGGTGACCATCATCAGACCACACCAGAGCACCACTCAACCACCTCCACAAATGACACACCCAAAGGGAAGACTAGGCAGGCACCAGAGCCCTGATGAATCAAATTCTACTCTGTAGGGTTAGCCTCTGCACAATAGCTGCTCCACTGTAGTCAGAGCCAGTCCTCACAACCAATCAACCCAAGGGTCAATATATCCCACTGATGTGTAAACAGCAACCAAGACTCAATTACAACAGGAAGGCACACATAAGCCACACAAGGGACACACCTGGAGTACTCAGCTCAGGGGACCAGAGAGACTGCGCCACTGGGCCCCAGAGGACACCTACTACATAAGGCCACTCTACTAAGACTGGAAGACATAGTAGCTCTACCTGAACGTAGAAAACACAGAGAGGCAGCCAAAATGGGGATACAAAGAAACATGTCCCAAATGAAAGAACAGAACAAAGCTCCAGATAAAGAGTAAAACAAAATGGAGACAAGCAATCTAATAGATCCAGAGTTCTAAACACTGGTTATAAGGATGCTCAGTGATCTCAGGGAGAACTTCAACAAAGAGATAGGAAACATAGTAATAGAAAGCAGAAAAAAGAACCAGTCAGAAATAAAGAATACAATAATTGAAATGAAGACTACATTAAATGGAATCAACAGTAGATTAGATGAAGCAGAGGATGAAATCAAAGATTTAGAAGATAAGGTAGCAGAAAACACCAATAAGTACAGAAAAAAAAGAATACAAAAAATGAGGATAGTCTAAGGGACCTCAGCAAGTATAAAAATATTTGCATCATAGGGGTACCAGAAGTAGAAGAGAAAGAACAAGGAATTGAAAACCTATTTGAAGAAATAATAACGGAAAAATTCCCTAACCTGGAGAAGGAAATAGACATACAAGTCCAGGAAGCACAGAGAGTCCCAAACATGATGAGCCCAAAGAGGCTCACACCAAGACACATCATAATGAAAATGCCAAAGGTTAAGACAAAGAGAGAATCTAAAAAGCATCAAGAAAAAAAGCAGTTAGTTACCTACAAGGGAGCTCACATAAGACTGTCAGCTGATTTCCCAACAGAAACTTTGCAGGCTGGAAGGGACTGGCAGGAAGTCCTCAAAGTGATGAAAAGCAGACCATTAACCAAGATTACTGCACCCAGCAAATGTGTCATTTAGAATTGAAGGACAAATAATATCTTCCCAGACAAGAAAATGCTAAAGGAGTTCATCACCACCAAACCAGCATTACAAGGAATCTTAGAGGAACTTCTTTAAGAAGAAGAAAAAAAGATTAAAAATATGAATAATAAAATGGTAATAACTACGTATCTATCAACAACTACTTTAAATATAAGTGGATTAAACGCTCCAATCAAAAGATAGGGGGGCTGAATGGATAAGAAAACAAACCCTTACATATGCTGCCTACCACTTCAGATCAAAAGACAGAAAGTAAAAATTCCGTATTTCATGAAAATGGAATCTAAAAAAAAATACAAACCAAACCAAAACAAAACAAAAAAGCTGAGTTAGCAATATTTATATCAGATAAAATAAACTTTAAAACAAAGTCTATAACAAGAGACAAAAAAGAACCATTAATACCACTTTTGGGTATTTATCTGAAGAAACCCAAAACACTACTTGAAAGGGACATGTGCATCCATACGTTCATTGAAGCATTATTTACAATAGCCAAGCTACGGAGGTAACCGTGGTGTCCATCAATGGATGAATGGATAAAGAGTACGTGGTACAAATATACAATGGAATCTTGCTTAGCCATGGAATGTAATGGGATGTTGCCATCTTCAGCAGTATGGATGGACCTCGAGGGTATTGTGCTGAGTGGAGAGTCAGACAGAAAGACAGATGCAATGTGATTTCACTTATATGTGGAATCTAAAGAACAAAATAAACAAAGAGATACAGACTCACAGATACAGAGAACATTTTGATGGTCTCCAGAAGGGAGGGGGTTGGGGGAGGGTGAAAAAGGGGAAAGGATTAAGACGTATAATTAGTAGCTACAAAATAGTCATGGTGATATAAAGTACAGCATAAGGAATATAGACAATTATATTGTAATACTATGTATGGTGCCAGGTGGGTACTAGATTTAACAGGTTATCACTTCGTAAGTCATATAAATGTCTAATCACTATGTTGTACACCTGAAACTAATGTAATATTGTATGTCAATTGTAATTTTAAAATTATTAAAACAAAAGAAAGGAAGGAAGGGAAGAAGAAAGGAAGAGAGGGAGGGAGGGCAAGGAGGAAAAGGGAGGGAGAGAGGGAGGGAGTGAAGAATATGGTAACTGTGAGGATATGGATATGTTAATTAGTTTGATTGTGGTTATTATTTTACAATGTATACAATATATCAAAATATCAAGTTGTGCACCTTATATATAAACAAGTCCTATTTGTCAACTATACCTCAATAAAGCTGAAAAGTAAAAACAAAACAAAAACAACAACAACAACAACAAACACACTAATTTGAATTAAATACTGCTGTAACCGTAGGGACATTTACTGTTACTTCTGTCAGCACAGTACGTGGCACAACTTGGTTCTCAATAAATACTGAATTGAACATTGTACAAATAATAGAGATGGTAGTATGCACAACATAGTAGATCATTAAAAAATCTTTGAATTGTCAGCTATGTGTAGGCAAAAGTTTTATATTTATAAAAATTGATCTTTTCCTTCATTCACCTACAAACATGTATTAAAATATGTATTAAGTACTATGTATAAGATATTGGACATAGTTGCTGTTATCATGGATTTACATAGTCTAGAAAACTAATTTTGATGCCACACACTTGAATTTGCTACACATACACACACACACACACACACACACACACACGAGGTCTGCCATGTAAGTTCTCGAACTCATCCTAGAAAAAGTGCTACATACCTCATTGCTGAATAATACTATGCTCACCTTCAAAGTACTCCCCTTGGAAAGGTATGCACAGATGCCAGTACATAGTTCACCTTTCAAAGCAATTTTTGAACTCTTTTTCTGGAATGACCATCAGAGCTGTCATCGTATTACCCTTGATGTCTTCAAAGCCATCAAAATGTCTTCCTTCCAATATTTCCTTTATCTTCTGGTAAAGAAAGAAGTCATTGGGGACCAGATCAGGTGAGTAGGGAGGGTGTTCCAATACAGTAATTTGTTGACTGGCAAAAAACTCCCTCACAGACAGTGCCGTGTGAGCTGGTTCATTGTCGTGATGCAAGAGCCATGAATTCTTGGCAAAAAGTTCAGGTTGTCTAACTTTTTCATGCAGCCTTTTCAGCACTTCCAAATAGTAAACTTGGTTAACTGTTTGTCCAGTTGGTACAAATTCATAATGAATAATCCCTCTATATCCAAAAACATTAGCAACATTGTTGCAACAAGTTTGGGAACTTAATTGTCAGACCTCCGTATACTTTTTAAAAAAGTTATATAGAATTACGGAATGCACCTCCTTAGAAAGTTAGAAATCCCACTTGTTCCTCTAAGGTCAGCTTCTCAACTCCACCAAACACAAGGGATCACCAAGTTCTCAAAGCACTGTTCAAATAGAACTCTCCACACTGAGCCAATTATATCAGAGTTGTGCAGCTATTTCTGTGAACCACTTTGGGGCAGGACCTAACTTGGTGCCTTGCACTTAGTGGGCTCTCAGTCCATTTGTTTTCATTGCATATATGAGGAAACTAAGGCTCAGAAAAGTAAAGAAAGGTTAGTTGGCCTATAAAGTGCAGAATGAGCTTTAGAATCACAAAGATCTGAATTTGAACCTTGGTCAAGATATTTAACCTCAGCATCTATTTCCTAGCAGGATTAAATCATATGACAATGTGAAAACCCCTGGTGTGAAGAGGGCACTTAATAAACTCAAGATGCCATTTAATGACAGAACTGGTATTAGACAGGGTAGGTGTGTTGTTAGGAATTTAAAGACAATTAAAAATATAAATAACCAAATTACAGTATTTATTTGATATTTTAGACTTGACTTTAGCTGAAGTGAATATTTAAATGAATTCAGTGTGGGAGAATGTGAAGGAACTAGATGGAAAAAAGTAGAGTTGCCCTAGGGATAGAAAACAGAACTGATGTAATAGCATCCTTAGAGACTAGAGTAAAACTTGCCCAGATATTAGCAACATCTGTTAATTAGACAGGAAAAAGTTTTATGTAATCAAACTAAAGGTATAGTGCCTCAAGGTTGAAAAAAAAGAATAAATGCAGTATCTTTCTAAATCTTTAAAAGAAAAACAATTTAAAAATAAGTAAATAAAGTCTCATAAAAAATGGAAATATTAAGCAACTAGGTACTTACTTCAGAGAACAAAAAAAAAAAAGAGAGAAAAAATTAAATGTCCCTTCTTTTTAAAAACACCCATAAAATATAACCCACCATAGCACAGTGGTTGGAGCCAGAAAGCATTGTTCATAATACCACCTCTTTCCTACTAGTTCAAAGACCTTGGGCAAGTTACCTAAATGATCTGTACTTCAGTTTCCTCATCCATAAAGTGGTGTCAATAATAGTATCTATCTCATGGGGTTGTTTAGGTATTTTAGAATGTGTTGACATTTATAAAGCACTTAGAACAGTGCTTGGCACAAAATAAGTACTAATTAAGTGCTTCTGAAATAAATATACTGAACTCATCTTGTTCATGATGGAAATAAGAACTCATCATCCCCATTACTTTATAATGACTAAATTTTAAAAAATGTTTTGCAAGACGTCATCAAAATGGCGGCGTGCGGTGAGCCTCTGTAAATCGCCCCTGGAATTTACAACAAATTGAAAAACTATAGCTCCACAAAGGACTCCCTGCACAGCAGACAGGCAAGACGAAGAGGCTCTCTACTGAATTCACCTAAAGGTGGGCGAATCGCACGAGCAGGGGAGGAGGGAAGGGAAAACTGCGGACACAGGGAGTAGACGGAGCTCAGTGCTCTGAGCTAGCTGCATCCCGAAGCTACCGCAGGTGCGGGAAAGGGAAGAACTCGGACTGCTAGGGCTCCGCTTATGGCCCACAGGGCTGAAGGGACAGCATATAACACAGCTGAACCCAAAGCTCACAGCAGAGACCTCAGAGAAAAGACTGAGGGAAGAAGGATGCAAACGGTGGTTTAGGCCCTCACTGCTGAGCAGAGAACGGAAGCCTTAGGCACTGAGACTAGCCGCCCCCACCCTATCGTCCCAGAGCTCGCCCTGCCTTCACGTGCCTAGTACTAGAAGTGGAACAGTAGCGGTGTGAGATCAAAAGAAGAGAATATTTGCTGTACTGAGAACTGTGGTCCACAGACACAGATTCGCAGCCCAACTAGTTCCAGCAGAGGAGGGAGCTGAGGAAGCAGGACTGGCCGTGGCGGTGGTTGCGGTCATTGCTCTGTGACACTTCTCAGAACTCACCCCACCCCTGTCCCCACCTATCTGGGCGGATCCCTGCAGGAATAAACAGAGCTGCTGAAACAAACGGGCTCTGAATCTGATGCAGGAAGAGCTTTGGAACTTCAAAAGCTCTCTACATACCCACATGGACACTGCTCCCTGTGACCCGGGAGAACTGTCAACAGAGGAGAAGCCCATCTCCCAGGGAATCCCTGCATTGTGTGAGAAGCTGGAATACTGCAGAGAAAACATAGCACTACCATGTGAGAGAGAAAAAAGGCTGCAGTTGGAGAGAAAATAAAATATTCTACCATCACAAACTGGAAATCAAAAGAAAGACCTCTTCCTATCAACCTGTTGCAGAAGCCACTCCTGTAGATCTCTAGGAAGAGAAATAATAAATCAGTAATTGCCATGAATAACCAAGGCAACAAAACAGCTCAGAAAGAAAGTGAAAAGTCTCCAGAAAAGGAACTTAAAGATATGGAAATGTGGGACTTAAACGACAGAGAAGTCAAGATTGCAGTTCTGAAAAAAACTCAACGAGATGCAAGAAAACACAGAAAGGCAGTTTAATGAACTCAGAAACACAATCAAACAACAGCATGAGCATTTTACAGATTGAAATTTTAAAAAAGAACCAAATATAATTTCTGGAGATTAAGAACTCAATAAAAGAAATTAAGAAATAAATAGACAGCTTAGGTAGTACGGTTGACCAGATGGAGGAAAGAATCAGTGACATCAAGATGGCAACCTGGAAATTACAAAGATGGAAGAAGAAAGAGATTTGAGACATAAAATAAATGAAAGAACTCTACAAGAACTTTCCGACTCCAACAAACACCAATATAAAATAATGGGCATACAAGAAGGAGAAGAAAGAGAGAAAAGAACAGAGAATATATTCAAGCAAATTGTGGATGAGAACTTCCTAGACTTGTGGACAGAACTGGATCCTCGAATCCAAGAAGCAAATAGAACACCTAATTACCTCAATCCCAACAGGCCTTCTCCAACGCACATTGTATTGAAGCTGTCTAAAATCAACGACAAAGAAAGAATCCTCAAGGCAGCCAGGGAAAAGAAGACGGTAACCTACAAAGGAAAGCCCGTTAGATTATCATCAGATTTTTCAGCAAAAACTCCACTAGCCAGGAGCGAGTGGAACTAAATATTCAAACTATTGAAAGAGACAAATTACGAGCCAAGAATAATATATCCAGCAAAGATATCCTTTAGATATGAAGGAGGAATAAAGACCTTTCCAGACATACGGAAGCTGAGGGAAATTTCTAATATATGACCTGCACTACAAGAAATACTAAAGGAGGCTATTCGACCACCATTAACAGGGACAATTTGGGGCAACCAAAACATAAAAAGGGGGACAGTAAAGGCCTGAACGGAATATGGGAATGGAGAAAGTAAGTGTGCTGAAGAAAATGGAATACTCTAAATATCAAACTTTCTTTTACATAAACTTAAGGGTAACCACTCAAAAAAATCCAGAACTGAAATATATACTGTAATAAAAGAAGAAACAGAGGGAAACATCATAGAATACCACCACACAGAAATAATAGACAACAACAAAAAGGCAAAGAAACAATGGAGACACAGCCTTACCAGAAAACTAAAGATAGAATGACAGGAAATCCTCACATATCAATAATCACCCTAAATGTAAATGGACTGAACTCACCAATAAAAAGGCACAGAGTAGCAGATTGGATCAAAAAACTAAACCCAACCATATGCTGTCTCCAAGAGACACATCTCAGCTACAAGGACAAGCATAGACTCAAAGTGAAAGGGTGGAAATTGACACTCCAAGCAAATGGTACCCAGAGAAAATCAGGTGTAGCCATAATGATATCAGATGAAACAGACTTCAGGGTGAAAAAGATAACAAGAGACAAAGATGGACATTTCATAATGGTAAAGGGGACTATACAACAAGAAGACATAACAGTCATCAATATTTATGCCCCCAATCAGGGAGCACCATAATATACCAAGCAACTACTAACAGAACTAAAGGGAGAAATTGACCAAAACACAATTATACTAGGGGACTTAAATACATCATTGACAGCTATGGATAGATCATCCAAACAGAAAATAAATAATGAAATAGCAGCCCTAAATGACACATTAGATGAAATGGACATAATTGACATTTATAGAGCACTTCATCCTAAAACATCAGACTATACATTTTTTTCTAGTGTACATGGAACATTCTCAAGGATAGACCATATATTGGGACATAAAATCAGCCTAAGCAAATTTAAGAAGATTGAAATCATACCAAGCATATTCTCTGATCACAAGGCTTTGAAATTGGATATCAACTGCAAAAAGAAAGCAGGAAAAACCACAAATACATGGAGATTAAACAACATACTTTTAAAGAATGACTGGGTCAAAGAAGAAATTAGAGGAGAGATCAAAAGATACATAGAAACAAATGAGAATGAAAATACATCCTACCAAAATTTTTGGGATGCAGAGAAAGCAGTTTTAAGAGGGAAATTTATATCATTACAGGCCTATCTCAAGAAACAAGAAAAATCCCAAATAAATAACCTCATGTTACACCTTAAAGAACTAGAAAAAGAAGAACAAATGAAACCCAAGGTCAGCAGAGGAAAGGAAATAACAAAAATCAGAGCAGAACTAAATGAAATAGAGAACAAAAAGACAATAGAAAAATTAATGTGACAAAGAGCTGGTTCTTTGAAAAGATTAACAAAATTGACAAACCCTTGGCTAGACTCACTAAGATAAAAAGAGAGAAGACACTAATTAACAAAATCAGAAATGAAAAAGGGGAAGTTATCACGGACACCACAGAAATACAAAGGATCATCCAAGAATACTATGAAGGACTATATGCCACCAAATTCAATAACCTAGAAGAAATGGACAAGTTCTTAGAAACATATAGCCTTCCAAGGCTGAACCATGAAGAACTGGAAAATCTAAACAGACCGATCACCAGTAACAAAATTGAATCAGTCATCCAAAACCTTCCCAAAAGCAAAAGTCCAGGACCAGATGGCTTCACTAGTGAATTCTACCAAACCTTCAAAGAGGATCTAGTACCAATCCTGCTCAAACTCTTCCAAAAAATTGAAGAAGAGACAGTACTCCCTAACTCATTTTATGAGGCCAACATTACCCTGATACCAAAACCTGGTAAGGACAACACAAAAAAGAACACTACAGACCAATATCTCTGATGAATACCGATGCAAAAATCCTAAACAAAATTCTAGCAAATCGAATACAACAATGCATTAAAAAGATTATTCATCACGACCAAGTGGGGTTCATCCCAGGGCACAAGGATGGTTCAACATCTGCAAATCCATCAATGTGATACATCACATAAACAAAATAAAGGACAAAAATCATATGATTATATCAATTGATGCAGAAAAGCATTTGACAAGATACAACATCCATTTATGATTAAAACACTTAATAAAATAGGTATAGAAGGAAAATACCTTAACATAATAAAGGCCATATATGACAAGCCCTCTGCTAATCTCATAATTAATGGTGAAAAACTGAAGCCCTTTGCTCTACGTTCAGGAACACGACAGGGCTGTCCCCTATCACCTCTGCTTTTCAACATAGTGTTGGAAGTCCTTGCCAGAGCAATCAGGCAAGAGAAAGAAATAAAAGACATCCAAATTGGGAATGAAGAAGTTAAATTGTCACTCTTTGCAGATGACATGATGCTATATATAGAAAACCCTAAAGACTCCACCAAAAAGCTATTAGAAACAATCAACGAATACAGTAAAGTTGCTGGCTACAAAATCAACGCACAAAAGTCCATTGCATTCCTATATACTAACAATGAAATCTCAGAAAAAGAAATACAAAAAAAATTCCTTTTGCAATTGCAGCAAAAAGAATAAAATACCTAGGAATAAACTTAACCAAGGATGTGAAGGACCTATATGCTGAAAACTATAAGACATTTTTGAAAGAAACTGAAGAAGACACAAAGAAATGGAAAGACATTCCGTGCTCATGGATTGGAAGAATCAACATAGTTAAAATGGCCATATTACCCAAAGCAATATACAGAATTAATGCAATCCCCATCAAAATCCCAATGGCATTTTTAAAAAGAAATAGAACAAAAAATCATCAGATTTGTTTGGAACCACAAAAGACCCCGAATAGCCAAAGCAATCCTAAGAAAAAAGAACAATAATGGAGGTATCACACTTCCTGACTTTGGCTTGTACTACAGGGCTACAATAATCAAAACAGCATGGTATTGGCAGAAAAACAGACACATGGACCAATGGAATAGAATTGAGAACCCAGAAATAAAACCACATAAATATGGGCAGGTAATTTTTGACAAAGAAGCAAAAAACATACAATGGAGCAAAGACAGCCTCTTCAATAAATGGTGCTGGCAGAATTGGATAGTCACGTGCAAAAGAATGAACCTGGACTGCTACCTGTCACCATGTCCCAAAATTAATTCAAAATGGATCAAAGACTTAAGCATAAGACCTGACACAATAAACTGCATAGGAGAAAACTTAGGTACTAAACTTATGGACCTTGGGTTCAAAGAGCATTTTATGAATTTGACTCCAAAGGCAATGGAAGTAAAAGCTAAAATAAACGAATGGGACTATATGAAACTTAAAAGCTTCTGCACAGCGAAAGAAACCATTGACAAAATAAAGAGGCAACCAACTGAATGGGAGAAGATTTTTGCAAACATTCCTCCGATAATGGGCTAATATCCAAAACATACAAGGAACTCATGCAACTCAACAACAAAAAAACAAACAACCCAATTTAAAAATGGGCAGACGACCTGAAGAGACATTTCTCCAAAGAGGACATACACATGGCAAACAGACATATGAAAAAATGTTCAACGTCACTAATCATGAGAGAAATGCAAATAAAAACCACAATGAGATATCACCTCACCGCAGTCAGAATGGCTATCATCAACAAGACAAATAGTAACAAGTGTTGGAGAGGCTGTAGAGAAAAAGGTACCCTCATACACTGTTGGTGGGAATGCAGACTGGTGCAGCCGCTATGGAAGGCAGTGTGGAGGTTCCTAAAAAATTACGAATAGATTTACCATATGACCCAGCAATCCCTCTCCTGGGTATCTACCCAAGAAATCTGAAAACATTTATCCGTAAAGACATGTTTGCTCCAATGTTCATTGCAGCTTTTTTACGGTGGCCAAGACGTGGAGACAACCAAAATGTCCATCGATAGATGAATGGATAAAGAAGTTGTGTTATATATACACATTGGAATACACTTTGGCGGTAAGAAAAGATGATATAGGAACATTTGTGACAACATGGATGGATCTTGAGAGTATAATGCTAAGCGAAATAAGTCAAACAGAAAAAGCAGAGAACCATATGATTTCACTGATATGTGGTATATAAACCAAAAACAACAAAAGAACAAGACAAACAAATGAGAAACAAAAACTCATAGACACAGACAATAGTTTAGTGGTTACCAGAGGATAAGGGGGGTGGGGGGTGGGAGATGAAGGTAAGGGGGATCAAATATATGGTGATGGAAGGAGAACTGACTCTGGGTGGTGAACACACAACGGGATTAATAGATGATGTAATACAGAATTGCACACCTGAAATCTATGTAATTTTACTAACAATTGTCACCCCAAAAAATTTTTAAAAAGGGTAAAAAAATGTTTTGCCTTGTATTCACTCTGAAGCCATTAAGTTCCTTATATAAATACTTTGAAAATGAGAAACTAGAGTTGAAGAAGAAAAAGTAAATACAAGAAGTTGACTTGTTTTCTGTTTCTTTAGAAGAATCTATAGGTAAAAACTAAAGAGAATCATTTAGAAGCACATTTTAGCTCAACAGAGTGAAGGGCAGGCTCAGAGCTTGAGATGTCCAAGAGTGCTTTGGACTGCTTCACTAGGTGGTGCTCCCCTCCCCCCTTGGTTTCTACCACATTACATGGGAAGTTGGGTTCGAAACATAAAAGTCACCATACAAGACTAAAGACTAAAATTTCATGAGTCAGTAACTTTTTATACTGTATCAGAGAGGAAGTGCATTGCTAACTTGTGTACGACATGCACAGCACTGCATTTGGTTTATGGGTAATGCAAAATGCACATATAAGACAGATTCTTCCCTCAATGAGTTTATAATCTAGTTGGGGAGATAATCTCACATCCCAAAATTGTTAGAGGTAGCATGTGATTAAATTCTGAATGTCATTTGCTTTATAACCACAAATACCTAGAAATATAAAATGACAAGCTATGCCTTCTTAGAATACTCTCTCGTATGCAAAGGTAATATTTCTTGTAAATCACAATGACCATATCTATGTCAATGAACGAAATAGCTACCACAGGTTCTTGTTTTCCTTTAATGTGAATATGAAAATATAATATTAATATTAAGTTTACCAGTGTCTCCCAAATGCAAAGTTCTACGTTGATAGCAGCAGGTCCATGAAATGAAGTAAAGAAAAAGAACAAACATACATTTGCATTATGCATAAAAATCTGTGCATTTTATTGGTAGTTGAGTTGTTCAGTCATGAACTCGAGCAGACCTGAAGCTAAGATGCATTCTTCACATTTTTGCTTTAATATGAGCCTGAGTCACAGACTCACAATGTGGGGAATGATGATCTGGAGACCAATTCCCTCATTTTTCAGACAAGACAGCAGGACTGTAAAGATAAAGGACTTGGTCACATTTACAAAGAGAGTTAGTGACATAGCCAGCACAAGAGCTAAATTCTAATCACCAGAGTTGAACACTTTGTTCTTCACCTTGGAGAAGTTTTAATCTCTCTCTCTCTCTCTCTCTCTCTCTCTCTCTCTCTCTCTCTCTCTCTCTTTCTCTTCATATTTAAACTCTTAATTTTCATGCTATGAGAATATATGTGATCAAAAGAACTGAAACCACTGTCTCTACTTAAAACCGTGCTATTTATTTGAATGGGAAGTTGAAATAAATGCTTTCAAAAGCTCAGAAGAAAGAGTAATAGCCGCTTTTTATAGAGAATACTATAAAACTGCCAGGAACCTGCTAGAGAAGTTAGTAGATAACCTTTATTATTTCATGCAAATTAGCTTTTAAAACAATTCAAGCATCAAAGTCCAAAAGAAGCAGGAATTAAAATAAGTGACAGAAGGTGGCAGCTAGCTGGTGGAAGTGAGACCACCACAGGATTTTTCAAAGACCAAAGGAAGATACAGCCACATATCTTCATGTGTATATTATACTGCTGGGAACCAGTGAGTGGGTGGAGGGAGAGGCACACACACTTGTGTGTGTGTGTGTGTGTGTTATTGGGGGAGAGGGATAGAATCTTACCTCTGCTGGCTAAAAAGGAGCTAAACCTAGTGAAATGTTGTACTGAATACACAACACAGTTATTTCCTATTATAAATAGTGCCAAGAAATAATAATTCACTTGAAACCTAAATAATTCAGACTTTAGTCATTTAGGGCAATTGGAACTAGCAGCAAAAACAATTAAATAGGGCAGTAGAAAAGAAAGCTATAAGCGGAAAGCCTACAGGAAGCTGTATATAGACATATGGCCCAGAGATTCTTAAAAGACAAAGTATTTTGAGTAAAAGGAAGATAAAAGTTCTCCTTAAAGGAAAAACCAAAGGAAGCATGTATGGTTATTAATAACAAAGGTTGGTGGGAGAAAGGTACTCACAATAATGCACTTTCATTTCTTTAAATATTAGTAAATATTGTGTATCAATCTGTCTATAATTGGTAACTGAATATTTATATTGACCATTTTAATAAAGAATTAATTTTCATAGGAAAAAAACCTGATTCATTTGTATACTATAAACCTATTCTCACTGTTATCCACACATGGAAAGCCCAGGTGGTTACAACTTATAACCAGGCACCACTTAATGGCAGCTAACAGAATTGCAAGCATAATTTAAGAAGAAATATGTATCCCATAAAATGTCACCAAATATCTAAAGCTAAGCCTTTACAATGACTGCTTTTATCACTTGGGTGACATTTAAAATACAGATATTACAGCTGAATCAATTGCATAGCGGTTTCTATCAATGAATAAGATTTATAAAACGAGTGGATTTCTCATTCATAAACAGTCAAATAAACATGATCTGTATATATAGTAAATTTAACAAAGGTTCAGCCATCACTGCCTAAAAAAGCTTGGCTGAATTTTTTTTAAGATATAAGAGGAGAAAAATGTGGCATGAGATTATGAACATAAACAATGGATGCATGAGAAAAAATAGCTTTTCATCAGTTTTATAAAAAGATAAAGTATGCTATTGTCTGAAATCAGTACATCATATAAAATACATTCAATTAATAAAAATACTGTGTGGTTTTTTTTCAATTGTGGTTACTATAAACCACTTTGGGTAGAAATCTTTTCAATATACATTGTGTGTGTGTGTGTGTGTGTGTGTGTGTGTGTGTGTGTCTTAATAAATAACATACAGTAAACCTAATTATATGTTTCTCTAATTACTAGAGATATTATAATGCCTCAAGGCCAACATTCCTGAACATCAATTCTGATTACCAGAAGCTATTGGTGTTTGGCTTTAATATGAATTGACCCTAGACTATAACAAGGTAGTTTTTTTTCTTACACTTGATCTCTGATAAATTCATATTTTATTTTTCCCAATGATCAAATGCAGATAAAATTCTTATCGACTGGGTTTCAGTTGAGTTCCCCTTAATTTTCCACTTCATTTAACAAAATGTGTTAACAACCCCAGTAAAAGGAAAAATATGATCCTACAATGTAAACTCAAAATTAAATATATATCTTACAATGCAAGCTAAAATCAAGAAAATTTACCCCTTACAATTGCAAAGGTTGATAACATAAAGTGGAGGGACTCTCAATTCTCACATGCAATGGGAACTAGAATTCAAACTTAAAACCTGAGAAAAACAGTAATTCCATATCCCATTTCTTTACTAGATTACTCATGGCAATAGAAGAATCAGAAAAACCATCAGTGATAAGTGGAGTAGTACTGTATCAGCTAAAGGTGAAATCACCAAAAAAAAGTCCTATTATATTTGCTACCCAAATACACTAGTTATGCTAAGCAGAAGAAGAACATATTTAAAAAACATTTGAGGCAAAAGAAATGCCACTTTCTAAAAGCAGATGGAAGGTGCAATGATAAAACAGGATTAAAAAGTAAAAGGGGGGTGGGAGATGAGGGTAAGGGGGATCGAATATATGGTGATGGAAGGAGAACTGACTCAGGGTGATGAACACACAATGGGATTTATAGATGATGTAATACAGAATTGTACACCTGAAATCTATGTAATTTTACTAACAATTGTCACCCCAATAAATTTAATAAAATAAAATTAAAAAAAGAAAAAAGAAAAAAAAAAGTAAAAGGGAAGAGAGCTATGCAGAAAAGGGGGAACTAAAACAGACTTTTTAGTTCTGAGCACATAGTAGGTTTTTAAAAATAGGTGATCACTTTGAAAGATATATAAACGTCTAATCACTATGTTGTAAACCTGAAACTAATATTGTATGTGAACCGTAATTGAAAAATAAAACAATTATTAAAAATGACAAAAAATAGAGATTTGCTATTTTAAAAATTGCATAAATATTGGATTTTAATAAACAGCCTATCAAAAAGTTTTGCTTGAGTAAATTTCTTTGAGTATAAATATTTTTACATAGAAAACTCTGTTTAGGGCACATCTTGTAAGCTACTATGTACCATGTTTCCGTGAAGATAAGACCTACCCAGACCATCAACCCTGTCTTATTTTCATATAATATAACACCAGGTATAATATAATATAATATGATGTGATGTGATGTGATGTGATGTGATGTGATGTGATGTGATGTGATGTGATGTGATGTGATATAATATAATACCGGGTCTTATATTAATTTTTGCTCCAAAAGACGCGTTAGAGGTGATAGTCCGGCTAGGTCTTATTTTCGGGGAAACACGGTATTTGTTGTTATGATAGAGATAACTCTTAAATAAATTAGAATATTTGTTGCTCATTACACTATGAATAATACAAAGCTGAATTTAACTTTATTTTATTTTATTTTTTAAAGATTTTATTGGGAACCACTAAACTACTTAGGGCTGCTATTTCGTTATTTATTTTCAGGTGATGTAATACAGAATTGTACACCTGAAATCTATGTAACTTTACAGACAATTGTCACCCCAATAAACTTTAATTTAAAAAAAAAAAGATTTTATTGGGGAAGGGGAACAGGACTTTATTGGGGAACAGTGTGTACTTCCAGGACTTTTCCAAGTCAAGTTGTTGTCCTTTCAATCTCAGTTGTGGAAGGCGCAAGCTCAGCTCCAGGTCCCATTGCCGCTGTTAGTTGCAGGAGGTGCAGCCCACCATCCCTTGCGGGAGTCGGCAACCTTGTGATTGAGAGGATGCGCTCCAACCAACTGAACCATCTGGCCACCGGGGAGTTGAGTAGCAGCTCATCGACTTCATTCTAGTTGCAGAGGGCGCAGCTCGCTGGCCGATGTGGGAATCGAACTGGCAGCCTCGTTGCCCAGAGCTCACGCGCTAACCAACTGAGCCACCCATCCACCCTGAATTTAACTTTAAAAGCTATGCTTCTGTGTATAGGTCCTTCACAGCCTTTGTTGAGTTTATTTCTAGGTATTTTATTCTTTTTGTTGCAATTGCTAACGGAATGGTTTCTTTCATTTCTTTTTCTGAAATTTCATTGTCAGTATATGGGAACACACTGGATATTTTTACACTGATTTTGTATGCTGCAACTTGACTATATTTGTTTATTGTTTCTAATAGTTTTTTGGTGGAGTATTTAGGGTTTTCTTTCTTTTTTGTTTTAATTAAAGTTTATTGGGGTGACAATTGTTAGTAAAGTTATGTAGTTTTCAGGTGTATAATTTTGTAATACATCATCTATATATCACATTGTGTTCACCACCCAGTCAGTTCTCCTTCCATCACCATATGTTTGATCCCTTTTACCCTCATCTACCACCCCCCTGTAAAATAGTGCAATTTGCGACAACACGGATGGATCTTGAGATTATTATGCTAAGTGAAATAAGTCAGAGAGAAAAGGTCGAGAACCATACGATTTCACTGATATGTGGGATATAAAACTGGAAACAATAAAGGAACAAGACAAACAAATAAAGAAATAGAAACTCATAGACACAGACAATAGTTTAGGGTTTTCTATATAAAGAATCATGTCATCTGCAAAAAGTGACAATTTGACATCTTCATTCCCAACTTGCATGGCTTTTATTTCTTTCTCTCCTATACACTGAAAACTACATGTCGGAGCCTGCCGACGAGACGAACGGTTCCTGAAGTGGGGAGTGAGGATTGAGAGAAAAATAGACAAGAGACAAAGATGGGATCGGGAGGGCGAGCAGTTCTAACTAGACTGCTGCACCTACTTTATTTTTCAGCTTTCTTTTATACACACAGAAACAAGAAGGTTTACATAAAGCGGCTGAGGCAGCAAGTACAGATTAGTTATGTTTTCTCAAAGTTTGGCCCTGACTGTTTTTAGACCTTTTGATATTTTCCCATTCCCAGGGTAGCAGGTGTCTGTTTGTTCTTTATGCTTATCGGAGTTCCCCTCAGCCATCCTCCCAACCTCTGCTTGAAGTTACATTTTCTTAACCCTTAATGCTCCGGCTCCCTACAACTACAAGATATTATTAAAAGAATTTGAAGACACAAAGGAATGGAATAATCCATGTTCACGGATTGGAAGAATCAACATAGTTAAAATGGCCATATTACCTAAAGCAGGGGTGTCAAAACTGTGGCCCGCGGGCCAACAGCAGTCCACAATCCATTGTTAATTGGCCCGCAGCAAATTCCAAAAATATATTTAGTTTACTTAAATAAACCAGGTGAGGCAATACGTACTTCACCTCGAGTGAGTGGCCCGGCTGTTTGTGTATTTTACCGCATATGGCCCTTGGTAAAAAACGTTGAAAAAAGTTTTGACACCCCTGACCTAAAGCAACACACAGATTTAATGTAATCCCCATCAAAATCCCAAAGGCATTTTCAAAAAGAAATAGAAGAAAAAAAAATCAGATTTTTATGGAACTACAAAAGACCCCGAATAGCCAAAGCAATCCTAAGAAAAAAGAAAAAGCCTGGAGGGATCATACTCCCTGACTTCAGCTTGTACTACAAAGTGACAATAATCAAAATAGTTTGGTATTGGTAGAAAAGCAGACACACAGACCAATGGAATAGAATGGAAAACCCAGAAATAAACCCATATATATATATATATCCATCTATATCTATATCTATGTCTATATCTATATGCAGATAATTTTCGACAAAGGAGCCAAAAACATACAATGGAGAAAAGAAAGCCTCTTCAGTAAACAGTGCTGGGAAAATTGGAAAGCCACGTGCAAAAGAATGAAACTAGACTGCTATCTGTCACCATATACCAAAAGTAACTCAAAAGGGATCAAAGATCTAAACATAAGACCTGAAACAATAAACTGCATAGAATAAAACATAGGTACTAAACTTATGGACCTTGGGTTCAAAGAGGATTTTATGAGTTTGCCCTCAAAGGCAAGGGAAGGAAAAGCTAAAATAAATGATTGGGATTATATCAAACTAAAAAGTTTCTGCACAGCAAAAGAAACCATTAACAAAACAAAGAGGCAACCAACCAAATGGGAGAAGATATTTGCAAACAACACCTCAGATAAGGAACTAACATCCAAAATATATAAAACACTTGTACAACTCAACAACAAATAATCCAATTATAAAATGGGCACAGGACCTGAACAGACACTTCTCCCAAGAAGGCATACAGATATATGAAAGGCCAACAGATATATGAAAAGATGCTTAACTAAACTTGCTGTTAGGGAAATGTAAATTAAAACCACAATGAGATATCACCTCATACCTGTTAGAATGGCAATTATCAACAAGACAAGTAATAATAAGTGCTGGAGAGGCTGTGGGGAAAATGGAACCCTCATACACTGCTGGTAGGAATGTAAATTGGTACAGCCACTATAAAGAATACTATAGAGGTTCCTCAAAAAATTAAGAATAGAATTATCATACGACCCAGCAATCCCTCTTCTGGGTATCTACCAAAAAAATCTGAAAACATTTATCCACAAAGATATATATGAACCTCTATGTTCATTGCAGCATTATTCAAGACCTGGAAACAACCAAAGTGTCCTTCGATAGATGACTGGATATGGAAGATTTGAAATATATATATATATATATATATATATATATATATATATATAAACAGAATATTACTCAGACATAGTAAAAGATGAAATACTGCCACTTGCGACAACATGGATGTATCTTGAGACTGTCATTCTAAGCGAAATAAGTCAGAAAAAAAAGGTAGAGAACCATATGATTTCACTCATACGAAGCCAGACAATTAAGTTCGCGAACTTGTTGCAACAATGTTGCTAACCTTTTTTGATATCAGAGGGATTATTCATTATGAATTTGTACCAACTGGACAAACAGTTAACCAAGTTTACTCTTTGGAAGTGCTGAAAAGGCTGCATGAAAAAGTTAGACAACCTAAATTTTTCACCAATTCATGGCTTTTGCATCAGGACAATGCACCAGCTCACACAGCACTGTCTGTGAAGGAGTTTTTCACCAGTCAGCAAATGACTGTATTGGAACACCCTCCCTGCTCACCTGATCTGGCCCCCAGTGACTTCTTTCTTTACCCAAAGATAAAGGAAATATTGAAAGTAAGACATTCAGGACATCAAGGGTAATATGACGACAGCTCTGATGGCCATTCCAGAAAAAGAGTTCCAACATTGCTTTGAAGGGTGGACTAGGTGCATAGCTTCCCAAGGGGAGTACTTCAGAGGTGACTGTAGTGATATTCAGCAATGAGGTACGTAGCACTTTTTCTAGGATGAGTTCACAAACTTAATTGTCATACCTTGTATGTGGGATATAAAAGTGTAAACAAGAAACGCACAAGACAGACAAAAACTCATAGACACAGATAACAGTTTAGTGGTTAACAGAGGGTAAGGGGGAGGGGAGAGGTAGGAGAAGGAAAGGGTGTCAAATACATGGTGATGGAAGGAGAACTGACTGTGGGTGGTGAACACACAATGCAATATACAGATAAAGTATTATAGAACTGTACCCTTGAAACCCATATAATTTTATTAACCAATGTCACCCCCAATTAATTTAATTAATAAATAAAAGCTATGCTTCTGAAGAAAATGCATGTAGGTTTTCACTAAGCACATAGAAGCAACATTTCCATTTGTATAGTTTCTTTTCAGGAGAATACTGCTTCTAACAAAGAGTAGTGTGAGCATTCACATCCACATGGTACTTGAAAATCCTATGATAAGCAAAGTATTATTGTTATTTGAAAAAATTTCCACTGGCAAACGGAACCTCAAAAATCATTTTAAGGTGTTCTTCGTCTTTATTCTTCTTTTAGTCTACATTTCTATTTCTAAAGAATGCATAAATATTTTGGAGCATGTATAATATTGAGAAAATAATTTTCCCTCCAGATACAAATGCATATTTATGGAAAAAAGGTACACATGCAAAAATTCAATGATGATACCAGTTCATTTTAGTCTTGTCTTCGCCATGCTCCCTTATACTATTATTAGTGACAAAATAATTCTTCAATCATACTTCATTAAAAAAGAGAACACAGGAGATTAATATTTTGTATTCTTTCTTCCCACAAACAAACTCTGTGAGCTTGGAAGTGCTTTTAACTGAAAGCAGCTACCTCTTTTTAATGCTGGTTCTGGTCCCAAAGCTATTTTGTCAACACCATAATTTCTATGATATAAGTTTTATTTATATGTCTGGTCCATCAGATACTACAAAAGTCCCTAAGTTCACATTAAGGTATTATTACAATAACAGCCAGTTTATTGGAACATTGTCTGGCAAGAAGAGGATCAATAAAAGTGAAATTTCAAAAAATAAAACTCTTAAACATTAATATTTGTCTCTTTTAACCAATCTGGATAGAAATCTTTCTGAAATCCTTTTTAAAACTTTGTTTCCCCCTTAGACATAGGATAGTAAATAAAAGTTATGCTTTTTCTGATAATTCTAGGTCATGATTATGCATACCTTGAAGTATATGTCGGGCACTTTGTTAAATGGTCCCAGATGCCTGTGTGTTTGGAGTCCTCGTGTCTACTTTTATAGTTTGTCTGTCTTCTTCCTCACTGGCAGCTATTTATTGGCTATGCCTTCAGAGTATACCTGCCTCTATTACCTCCCCCACAAGCATACCAATTAAATTTTCTGTGGCTTACAAAACCAGATTCAATCAAATAAAATGTAGCAAACAATTGCTCTTGTTGAATCAAGCATGCTAGATATACTCATAAAATGCAAATAGCATGGACTCAGGAGTGCTCTCAGGGAGGACCTTGGGGGCTTCCCTATAAATACAATTCAAAAGCTTTCGGACCTGGCTTTCACAAGGTCTAAAGTGTCTGTTAAAAGGTGAGGTCTGGAAATAGTGCCCCATCTCTTTATGGGATATGACTCTTCTCTTAGAATGTTAGCTAACATTTAGGACACAACCAGGGAAAATAGCCCATGAAAAGACTGTGAGGTCATTGAGCTTCAATGGCATGGGTGGTGGGGGCAGGAGTAGGGTCTCACAATCGGCTATGAGCTAGGGAGGATATTCAAAATATTAAACAACACTTACAGCATGGGCATATTGACAATCAGGACTTACGCTATTTTGTCAGGAATTGCCATTTTTGTATCTGAATCGTGGTGGTGTCCAGGAAGTGACCAGTGGAAAGGATTTCTGGTCAGTGACTATTTACCAAGCAATAAGGAAGTATTCCAACAAGTATTTCAATAATACATGACCATACTGAGGTATACTATTGGACTATCACACTGTTAGTTTGTGTTAGGTGCTTGCTAACACATACCACATGTTCAGATCCCTCAATATTATATTCAAGATATAAAGGGATGTACAAGAGCTTGGTTGGACTTAAGTCATTGAGCAAGAGGGAGGCTTAGATATCCCAGGGAACTAACTAGGAGATAGCATCGTTTGGATTCCTAGGGAGAGGCAAAGCTCTCCTTAGATCTAAAACGACTAAAAGGCATGCCAATGATTGGGAAATACAAGGGAACTGGTTATCGCTGCTTCTGTTTATTTATCTTAGTAAAAGCTCTGGAGAGTTAGTCACGGAACACATGATGATTTCTAGAGATAATTACACTAAGTAAAGACTATTTGTTAGTCAATTTCTAAACCCAACTTAACTGCTTAATGTATTTAAGGGAACTTCTGAATAAAAATATTTAAGGAAACTTCTGAATCGATAATGACCATACATGTGAAAGCTATAAATTAACCCATTTACTTATCACTACTGAGGAAGTTTTTTTGGTGGGCACAACATTAATGTTTCCATTTAATGACAAAGATAAAATTGTAATTTAAATATGATGAGGATATTGTAACAATTGGTCCATACAAATTGGGTCTACCCCGACACTGGACTGAGCTGCACTTAGTACAACATCTAGTCCCACCAAGCTTCTGTTTTCTGTATCAAACTGGCCATCTCACTACTTCATGCCATTTCAGAACTTTGTTTCTCTGTTTAATCCTGAAAATGACTATATCATAACTTTACTAGAAATAATAAATGTGAGGCTATATAGAAAGATGAAAGGTTAACAATAACCTGCACTAATGCAAAAACATTCATCTCAAAGTTAATTCACCATTATTCTAAACAAATTTGTATTTGTCCATTTTTTTTTTGGCCAAATAGAATCTCTAAACACTGCCAAAAGATATTTATCAGCAATAGAAGAATGAAGGCCACCATTAAATTTTGGCCCTTACACAGCATACTGGCCAATGATGTTACTGGCTGACTAAAAAATTGCCCGTTTAAATCACAAGGCTGGCAAAAAGAATGGCGTCAGTGCAGTCAAGAAGTGTAAATCTAAGTCTGTTGTATGCTTTATTTCTTGTGGATTTTAAGCTATACTTCAAACATTCTAAAAGCACTGATCTCTTAGCATGGGATAATGTGTGAGCTATGGAGATTTTATCAAGCTAAATGATACAAGATTGTCATGTAATTTATTGTAAACCTCTGAAGCCATGTTAAAAAAGGGGGAGAGGGGAGTGGAAAGGAATGTCAAAGTTGGCCTCCTGTTTCCAAGTACAGATAAGAGAGAACATTGGTGGCTTTTGGTGTGAAAAGACCAAAAGGTCAGAGGAGTAAAGTCAAAGGGTTATATTTTCCATGTAAGAGAAACCTTCACATCAATCTCCAGTGATTTGAATGTCATTTAAAAGTGAGTGTGCATGATTTATGAAAAACAGAATAAGATATGAAATTTCAATTGAATAAAAAATATAATAATAGCAAATGTGCACACCATGCTTAGTATGTGCCTGGTGCTAATCTTAGCATTTTCACATACATGAATTCATTTACTGCTCATAACAGTCCTTTGAGGTAGCAACCATTATTATCCCCATTTTACAGATGAGAAAACTAAAACACAGAAAGATTAAGTAACTTGGTTCAGGGTCACACAGTGGCTGAGTGGAAGAGTCAGGATCAAATTCAGGCATGCTCCAGAACTCTGGATGTCAACCGCTACTTTGTACGCCTCCCATGGGCACAAAAGTGCACAAATATAGCCTAAAATTTATAGGCTTATTACTAGGGATTTTAGCATATGAATCCAAGTACTTTTTTTAAGATTGTAAAGATTATTCAAAGTTCTCTTAAGATATAATATGATTTCTGGAGGTGCCAAGCAATACTGACAGCTCTCCTTAAATTTTATTTACAAACGAAATATATAATTGCATTGTATTCATAGATTTTATGTTAAAATACATGGGCATTTGGCAGATTAGAAAAATGCAGTTTAACTTTACTGTCTTGGTGAAAAGCGAGTGTCTTCTTCATGGATGTGTTGAAATGTAGAAGAGAATAACCCAGATGGGATATGCATATCAGACGAGTGGTTGAATTAGATCTAGACACGGAACTGTACTCAGGGTTTCAGCATCCCCATCAAACATGTTGGCTCATCTCCATCTGAACACTTGTCACACTATAGTGGAACTCTTGCTCAGCTGTCTGCTTGACTCTGAAGTTCTCAAGGGCACATCGTACTCATCTTCAGTGTCTGGCTCAATGCCTCATACACAGTAAGTTGTCAACAAATATTTGCTAAACCAATGGAAGTAGTGATCACCTACTATATGGAGGACATTGTGCTAGCTGGTGGGAAAATAAAGATTTGTTCCACATGCAGGGTATCATGGCAAAATTCCCAGTACATGGTGGGACCGATAAGGGAGGCACCCCAAAGAACAGAAATGGTCAGTGTGAGTCTTCATATGAGAAATAAACTTTCCCCCATAAAGGTTACAGAACAAGTGGGAATCCAAAACTGTCCCAATCCGTTGCCTCTCTTTAAAAATAGATCTCAATTTAGCTGTTACTTTACTACTTCTGTAATTCTTAAAATGGGAATTTATTTTCATCTTATATAAGTCAGTACAACTTTTAATAACAGCTTTATTGAGATATAATTCACACATAATATCCACCCTTTAAAATGTACACTTCAGTGGTTTTAGTATATTCACAGATATGAGCAATCATCATCACAATCAATTCTGCAATATTTTCTCATCCCCCATCAAAGAAATCCTGTACCCTTTAGCTATGTCCCCACTCCTCCATCCATAACAAACCACTAACCCACATTCTGTCTCTATGGATTTGTCTACTGGACATCTCATATAAATGGAGTGAATCATACAGTATGTAGCCTTTTGTGTCGGGCTTCTTTCACTAAGAAAAAAGTTTTCAAGGTTCATGCACGCTGTAGAATGTATCTGTACTCCATTCCTTTTTATTCCTGATTAATACTCCATTCTATAGATATACCACATTATGTTTATCTATTCATCCGCTGATGTACATTTGGGCTGTTTTCTCGTTTTGGCTATTATGTGTAAGTCAGTAAAATTTTTAAAAACATGATTAGGCTAAAGAAAGACATGAAAGGCAATAAAGACAATGATGCTTTGTGATGCTCAAGTTATAGAAAAAGCCTAGGTTCCTTACCTTAATATTAAAACATTATCTGAATACTTGCTCAGGGGTATATCCTCAGCACCTAGACACATGGCTAACTTGTGGAATGTGCTCAATAAAGGTATGTTGAATGAACAACCAATGCAAAAAAAAAAAAAAGAGCAGAAAGTAGGGTGGAAAGGAGAGTAAAACAGAAAAGTCCTGAGAAGTCAAATATCAGGGAAAAATCAACTTGGGATTTAAAATGGGCTGTGGTATCTCCACGCATTCAACATACTTTTACACTAAAATCTAAACAAGATTCCTATAAAAATTCAGGAACTGCCATTATTAAATAATAATATATCCCACCATAACATAACTTTTAAGTGTGGCAGCTGTTACTGACAATATTATGCAGAACAGATTTATCCTGCGCAAGTGTATTGTTAATTTAATGATGTTTTCTTCCCTCCACTTCTATTAGGTTGGTGCAAAAGTAATTGCGGTTTAAAATGTTAAAAACAATTGCAAAAACCGCAATTACTTTTGCATCAACCTAATAACAGTTTATAGTTCTATAACTCAGAAGTATATTGCAAAGCCTGCATTTGGTCATTCCAGATGTTTACTGTCTTTCGCCAGTGCTCAGTGCTGTCGCTAATACATAGTGAAGGAGACAAGCAGCAAACTCAAGGTCCCAATGAAACCTTTTCTAATTTCCATAATAGAACTATAAGGGTTATAAGCATAGACTGTGGGGTTAGAGAGGTAAGTTCAAGTTTTGACGCTAATATTTACTAGCAGAATGTCTTTGGGCATGCTACTTAATCTCTCTGAGCCTTAGGTTTCCCATCTGTAAAAAGGAGATAAATAATAACACCAACATCACAGGTTTGCAGTGACAATTAGATGAGATCATATGTGTAAAGTGCCTACTACAGTGCCTGACACAGAGTAAGTAGCTGCTTCTATTAGAAAAGACTACAAAATTATATCACCTCTTCCTATCACTTCTTAATATGATCTTAATATTCCTTTTATTTTCTTTTTTTCTCTGTAGTAGATTGTTCTAGAGTAAAGCATGTTCTGACAATAAAAACTAGTTATCAATTAACATTGTTTAAATAAAAAGGTATGATTGATTTATTTTAGGTCAGATATTACATGGGAAGATACAATTTAAAAAAAGATCAACAGCCACTGCATATCTATAATAGAATTGCAATCTACTACAGTATTCAGGTTTAAATATAAGTTGAAATCATTCCTGTGTGTGTTTGTGTGCATGTGTGTGTGTTGGGGAGAGGGAGCATTTAGCACTTTGGATACCCTAATATAAACTCCTAATAAATACGTAGTCTGTAAATACACTTTTCAAACAAAAAGAAGACACAATATCTAATACATTTTATTGCTGCAGCAATTTTCCAAGGTTATAGTATAGGGATTTCCTGGTCAGAGACTGCTTTGGAAGGTTGCCAGGGTTGATATATTGTAGAAACTCAATTGCAAAAGTCACACACAACTGGTATGACTGACTTTTCTCCATGCATTTTTGCAGATTTTTTTTCATATGAATTTATGTATCTTGTTGACTGGAGTCAGATAAATTGGTCTCCTTCCCCTATTTGCCAACTGCTCTGCACCTATAAGGCTTCAATTTTCAATCTAAATATTGGAAAAATCAAATTTCTGCCAAAAAAGGGGGCTATAGACCTTTGGATGTCAACATGGGTATTTATTAACATTCATGTTGTACCAGGAACTGAGGCTAAAGAGCCAAACGTAAGCTTACCATTTGAAACAAGAGGGAGCTTAGATGATAAATATACACAAGAGAAATCAAGTAGAATTTGAATCTGAAAAAGTGAATGACTACCTCTCAAAGAAGGCAAGTATCAAAAAACTTGACTTCCTTGCTTTGAAAAAGACAAGGTACTTGGCATCCTCAAGTAAATGTTCCTCTCAACTTAATGCAGCTGGGCAGAAGTGGAGGCAAAGGCTTTTACTGAAAAGCCATTTTAAGAGGGGTTTGTTGGGAAATACTCTCTCATCACTCACTTTTGTCTTCCTTGCTGGAATTTTTCCATTTTAAGCTCAACAGACAACTCGTCATTTCCTCGGTATTTATGACAATATTAATCATGCACACACACAAAGATAACAAAGTAAAGACTTCTGGAAAAATACATTTTTCTATATGTATTTTAATTATTAATAATTGTAATAATTAATCATTTTAATTTCAATGTGTAAACCTCGTTGTTAAACATATAATTTCACTAAGCAAAAGGACTCTGATAATGTGTTATTATTGATACTAATCAAATCCCACAATGCTCAATTTGCAAATTCAATTTTTTTTTACTGAATACAATAATAAATTGTAATAAGAATAAACCAGAAAAAAATGGCGGCGTGAGGTGAGCCTCTGTAATGCTCCCCTGGAATTTACAAAGAATCGAACAACAAAAACTCCACAAAGGACTCCCTGCACAGCAGACAGGCAACACGAAGAGGCCCACTACCGACTGAAATCACCTACAGGTGGGAGATTCGCGCGAGTGGAGGGAGGAGGAAAGGGAGAAGTGCGCGGAGACAGAGCAGCAGGCGCAGGACAGACCCAGCTCAGTGCTCGAGCTCGCTGCTTCCCGGAACTACCGCAGCTGCGGGAGAGGAAGAACTCGGACTGCTAGGGCTCCACTTATGGCCCACAGGGCTGAGGGACAGCATATAACACGGCTGAACCCAACGCTCACGGCAGAGACCTCGGAGAAAAGACTGAGGAAAAAGGCTGAAAAGCGGTGGTTTAAGCCCGCACTGCCGAGCAGAGAACGGAGCCTTAGGCACTGAGACTAGCCGCCTCCCTCCCCTCCCAGAGCTCGCCCGCCCCACCTGCCCGGTGCTAGAAGCGAAACAGTAGCAGTGTCAGATCAAAACAACAGAAAATTTGCTGTTTTGAGAACTGTGGACCAAACACAAATTCACAGCCCAACTAGTTCCAGCAAAGGGAGAGAGCTGTGGAAGCAGGACCGGCTGTGGTGGTGGTCGCCGCCATTGCTCTGGGCCACCTCTCACAACTCACCCCGCCCCTGACCCCACCTATCTGGGCGGATCCTGCAGGAGTAAACAGAACTGCTGAAATATACGGGCTCTGAATCAGCAGCTGGAAGAGCTTTGGAACATCAAAAGCTCTCCGCATACCCACTGGGACACTGCGCCCTGTGACCTAGACGAACTATTAACAGAGGAGAAGCCCGTCTCCCAGGGAATCCCCCCATTGTGTGAGAAGTTGGAATAGTGCAGAGAAAACATAGCACTACTGTGTGGGAGAAGAAAAATAAGTTGCAGTTGGAGAAATAATAAAACATTCTACCAACAAGTACTGGCAAACAAAAGAAAGACCGCTTTCTATCAACCTGTTGCAGAAGTCACTCCTGTAGATGTCTAGGAAGAGAAATAGTAAACCAGTAATCGCCATGAATAACCAAGGCAACAAGATAGCTCAGAAAGAAAGTGAAAAATCTCCAGAGAAGGCACTTAAAGATACAGAAATATGTGACTTAAATGACAGAGAATTCAAGATTGCAGTTCTGAAAAAACTCAACGAGATACAAGAAAACACAGATAGGCAGTTAAAGGAACTCAGAAACTCAATCAAAGAACAGCATGAGCATTTTACGAAAGAGATTGAAATCTTAAAAAGAACCAAATAGAATTTCTGGAGATTAAGAACTCAATAGAAGAAATTAAGAATGAAATAACCAGCTTAGGTAGTAGAGTTGACCAGATGGAGCAAAGAATCAGTGACATCGAAGATAGAAACCTGGAAATGACACAAATTGAAGAAGAAAGAGACTTGAGACTTAAAAGAAATGAAAGAACTCTACAAGAACTTTCTGACTCCATCAGAAAGAGCAATATAAGAATAATGGGCATACCAGAAGGAGAAGGAGAGAGAAGGGAACAGAGAATATATTCAAACAAATTGTCGATGAGAACTTCCCAAATTTGTGGACAGAACTGGACCCTCGAATCCAAGAAGCAAATAGAACACCTAGTTACCTCAATCCCAACAGACCTTCTCCAAGGCACATTGTATTGAAGCTGTCTAAAATCAACGACAAAGAAAGAATCCTCAAGGCAGCCAGGGAAAAGAAGGCGGTAACTTACAAAGGAAAGCCCATTAGATTATCATCAGATTTTTCAGCAGAAACTCTACAAGCCAGGAGGAGTGGAACCAAATATTCAAACTATTGAAAGAGAGAAACCATGAGCCAAGAATAATATATCCAGCAAAGATATCCTTTAGATATGAAGGAGGAATAAAGACCTTTCCAGACATACAGAAGCTGAGGAATTTTCTAATACACGACCTGCACTACAAGAAATACTAAAGGAGGCTATTCGACCACCATCAACAGGGACAATTTGTGGCAACCAAAACTCAAACAGGGGGAGAGTAAAGGCCTGAACTTGAATATGGGAATGGAGAAAGTAAGCGTGCTGAAGAAAATGGATACTCTAAATATCAAACTTTCTTTTACATAAACTTAAGGGTAACCACTGAAAATAAATCCAGAACTGAAATATATACTGAAATGAAAGAAGAAACAGAGGGAAACATCATAGAATACCACCACACAGAAATAATAGACAACAACAAAAAGGCAAAGAAACAACGGAGACACAACCTTACCAGAAAACGAACACAGAATGACAGGAAATCCTCGCATATCAATAATCACCCTAAATGTAAATGGACTGAACGCACCAATAAAAAGGCACAGAGTAGCAGATTGGATCAAAAAACTAAACCCAACCACATGCTGCCTCCAAAAGACACATCTCAGCTACAAGGACAAGCATAGACTCAAAGTGAAAGGGGGGAAATTGACACTCCAAGCAAATGGTACCCAGAAAAAATCAGGTGTAGCCATAATGATATCAGATGAAACAGACTTCAGGGTGAAAAAGATAACAAGAGACAAAGACGGACATTTCATAATGGTAAAGGGGACTGTACAACAAGAAGACATAACAGTCATCAATATTTATGCCCCCAATCAGGGAGCACCGAAATACACCAAGCAACTATTAACAGAACTAAAGGGAGAAATTGACCAAAACACAATTATACTAGGGGACTTAAATACATCATTGACAGCTATGGATAGATCATCCAAACAGAAAATAAATAACGAAATAGTAGCCCTAAATGACACATTAGATGAAATGGACATAATTGACATTTATAGAGCACTTCATCCTAAAACATCAGACTATACATTCTTTTCTAGTGTACATGGAACATTCTCAAGGATAGACCATATATTGGGACATAAAATCAGTCTCAACAAATTTAAGAAGATTGAAATCATACCATGCATATTCTCTGATCACAAGGCTTTGAAATTGGATATCAACTGTAAAGAGAAAGCGGGAAAAAACACAAATACATGGAGATTAAACAACATACTTTTAAAGAAGGACTGGGTCAAAGAAGAAGTTAGAGGAGAGATCAAAAGATACATAGAAACAAATGACAATGAAAATACATCCTACCAAAATTTTTGGGATGCAGCGAATGCAGTTTTAAGAGGGAAATTTATATCATTACAGGCCTATCTCAAGAAACAAGAAAACTCCCAAATAAATAACCTCATGTTACACCTTAAAGAACTAGAAAAAGAAGAACAAGTAAAACCCAATGTCAGCAGAAGAAAGGAAATAACAAAAATTAGAGCAGAACTAAATGAAATAGAGAACAAAAAGACAATAGAAAAAATTAATGTGACAAAGAGCTGATTCTTTGAAAAGATTAACAAAATTGACAAACCCTTGGCTAGACTTACTAAGATAAAAAGAGAGAAGACACTAATTAACAAAATCAGAAACGTAAAAGGGGAAGTTATCACGGACACCACAGAAATACAAAGGATCATCCAAGAATAATATGAAGGACTATATGCCACCAAATTCAATAACCTAGAGGAAATGGACAAGTTCTTAGAAACATATAGCCTTCCTAGGCTGAACCATGAAGAACTGGAAAATCTAAACAGACCGATCACCAATGTGAAATTGAATCAGTCATCCAAAACCTTCCCAAAAGCAAAAGTCCGGGACCAGATGGCTTCACTAGTGAATTCTACCAAACCTTCAAAGAGGATCTAATACCAATTCTGCACAAACTCTTCCAAAAATTGAAGAAGAGACAGTACTCCCTAACTCATTTTATGAGGCCAACATTACCCTGATACCAAAACCTGGTAAGGACAGCACAAAAAAGAAAACTACAGACCAATATCTCTAATGAATACCGATGCAAAAATCCTAAATAAAATTCTAGCAAATCGAATACAACAATGCATTAAAAAGATTATTCATCACGACCAAGTGGGGTTCATCCCCGGGGCACAAGGATGGTTCAACATATGCAAATCCATCAATGTGATACATCACATAAACAAAATAAAGGACAAAAATCATATGATTATATCAATTGATGCAGAAAAAGCATTTGACAAGATACAACATCCATTTATGATTAAAACACTTAATAAAATGGGTATAGAAGGAAAATACCTTAACATAATAAAGGCCATATATGACAAACCCTCTGCTAATCTCATAATTAATGGAGTATAACTGAAGCCCTTTGCTCTCCGTTCAGGAACACGACAGGGATGTCCCCTATCACCTCTGCTTTTCAACATAGTGTTGGAAGTCCTTGCCAGAGCAATCAGGCAAGAGAAAGAAATAAAAGGCATCCAAATTGGGAATGAAGAAGTTAAATTATCACTCTTTGCAGATGACATGATGCTATATATAGAAAACCCTAAAGACTCCACCAAAAAGCTATTAGAAACAATCAACGAATACAGTAAAGTTGCGGCTACAAAATCAACGCACAAAAGTCCATTGCCTTCCTATATACTAACAATGAAATCTCAGAAAAGAAATACAAAAAACAATTCCTTTTGCAATTGCAGCAAAAAGAATAAAATACCTAGGAATAAACTTAACCAAGGATGTGAAAGACCTATATGCTGAAAACTATAAGACATTTTTGAAAGAAATTGAAGAAGACACAAAGAAATGGAAAGACATTCCGTGCTCATGGATTGGAAGAATCAACATAGTTAAAATGGCCATATTACCCAAAGCAATATACAGATTCAATGCAATCCCCATCAAAATCCCAATGGCATATTTTAAAGAAATAGAACAAAAAATCATCAGATTTGTTTGGAACCACAAAAGACCCCGAATAGCCAAAGCAATCTTAAGGAAAAAGAACAATAATGGAGGTATCACACTTCCTGACTTTGGCTTGTACTACAGGGCTACAATAATCAAAACAGCATGGTATTGGCAGAAAAACAGACACATAGACCAATGGAATAGAATTGAGAACCCAGAAATAAAACCACATAAATATGGACAGATAATTTTTGACAAAGAAGCTAAAAACATACAATGGAGCAAAGACAGCCTCTTCAATAAATGGTGCTGGGAGAATTGGATAGCCACGTGCAAAAGAATGAAACTGGACTGCTATTTGTCACCATGTACCAAAGTTAATTCAAAATGGATCAAAGACTTAAGCATAAGACCTGACACAATAAACTGCATAGAAGAAAACATAGGTACTAAACTTATGGACCTTGGGTTCAAAGAGCATTTTATGAACTTGACTCCAAAGGCAATGGAAGTAAAAGCTAAAATAAACGAATGGGACTATATGAAACTTAAAAGCTTCTGCACAGCAAAAGAAACCATTGACAAAATAAAGAGGCCACCAACTGAATGGGAGAAGATTTTTGCAAACAGTGCCTCCGATAAGGGGCTAGTATCCAGAATATACAAGGAACTCATGCAACTCAACAACAAAAAACAAACAACCCAATTGAAAAATGGGCAGAGGACTTGAAGAGACATTTCTCCAAAGAGGACATACAAATGGCAAATAGACATATGAAAAAATGCTCAACATCACTAATCATCAGAGAAATGCAAATCAAAACCACAATGAGATATCACCTCACCCCAGTCAGAATGGCTATCATCAACAAGACAAATAGTAACAAATGTTGGAGAGGCTGTGGAGAAAAAGGAACCCTCATACACTGTTGGTGGGAATGCAGACTGGTGCAGCCGTTATGGAAGGCAGTGTGGAGGTTCCTCAAAAATTACGAATAGAATTGCCATATGACCCAGCAATCCCTCTCCTGGGTATCTACCCAAAAAATCTGAAAACATTTAGAGATAAAGACACGTGTGCTCCAATGTTCATTGCAGCTTTGTTTACGGTGGCCAAGACATGGAAACAACCAAAATGTCCTTCGATAGATGAATGGATAAAGAAGTTGTGGTATATATACACAATGGAATACTATTCGGCGGTAAGAAAAGATGATATAGGAACATTTGTGACAACATGGATGGATCTTGAGAGTAATGCTGAGCGAAATAAGTCAGACAGAAAAAGCAGAGAACCATGTGATTTCACTGATATGTGGTATATAAACCAAAAACAACAAAAGAACAAGACAAACAAATGAGAAACAGAAACTCATAGACACAGACAATAGTTTAGTGGTTGCCAGAGGGTAAGGGGGGGGGGGGCTGGGGGGTGGGAGATGAGGGTAAGGGGGATCGAATATATGGTGATGGAAGGAGAACTGACTCTGGGTGATGAACACACAATGGGATATATAGATGATGTAATACAGAATTGTACACCTGAAATCTATGTAATTTTACTAACAATTGTCACCCCAATAAATTTAATAAAAAAAAAAGAATAAACCAGAGAGCAGACCCTAGAAGAGGAACTTAGATGCCTATAACATGTAATTAATTGGTAACCATGGAACAAGGCCTGTGAAGAGATATGAGACTAAATTAATTATTTAAGAGATGCACAGAGTTCACAACTTGATTACCGAGCTGTTTAATTCCCACCAAACAATACCCTTAATTTAAGCCAATCACATGAAGTTGCTTTCCTTACAAATCCTTCAATTATACAGCAAAGAATTGAAAACTGTTGATCACAATTTAACAAGCCCATTTATGCTGTTATTTTAAGTTTAGTTCTGCTGAATATTTTTACTTGAACAAAGTAAAAAGATATCCTCAATAACTTAAATATGAAACCATTTGGTTTGCTTCTCTATTTAGGATACTATAGAAATCTATTTTCTCCAGTGTAAAATGGTAAGGAAGAAGTTTAAACTAGAAATCATAAACAAGAAATCAATAGCAAAATTTTCATAGTCATTTTAGAAATACATTTAACAAACATTTTCCCCAGAGTGGGGGGAATCTTTTAACCTAAGTTACTGCTGATTTTGTGCAGTGTATTTTCTTGGCAGGATGATGTCATTAAATTATTTTGATTCCTGTTGATGGAGTATTCTTAAATTCTCATCAACAAGTAATGCTTGTTTGCACAGTAACTTGACATGCAACATAAAACTAAAAGCTGAAATATGTATGTGTATATATATATATATATATATATATATATATATATATATATATATATATATAGAGAGAGAGAGAGAGAGAGAGAGAGAGAGAGAGAGAGGTTGCTTTCATGCAATTTAATTCTCAGAATGTGATATTCCCTTTAACCGTAAATTCACAGGCATTCCACCTAAGAAATCTTATTCCACCCCCCTGGAACATGTGGCAAAATAAACACAGTTTGGGAAATGTTGGTTTAGATAATTATTACCTTTACAATAACTTCAAAGATTTAAGTTTTTCAACATGTCACAAAAATTGCATCATCTTGCTTTTTAAAGTAAAAAGGATTTTCAGAACCTCAAAGCAGCAAACCTTTCTATTTGAGTAGAATTACCATCAACCTAGACGTTATAAACAAGGTTTAGGTTAGAGATATTTTGTGCCAATAATCGTCAGCTTCTGAGAAAGGAAGAACAAAATATGTTCTAGAAGAGAGAATGAGGAGGTGATTAAAATGAGGGGAATTTAATCTGGACCTGAGGTTTATTTTTTAAATTACCTGTTAAAATGTAAAATCCCCCCAAAATGGAAGTTGCCAGATGCAACACAGGGAAGGTGTTGCCCATGTTAAAATTTCTAACTTCATGAAGGACTGACACTGAAATTTAGTCTAAAGGGAAATCATAGAATAAAAGTCCATCCTTGGGAGTTATATTTGAATCCTCATTATTTTTTATAGCGTTCCCCATCTTCTCTTTCATTTTGATTGAGCCTGACCTATAGAAAGATGTTAGTCACATTTTCACTAACTCAGTAGCATTGTCTCGTACCTAAAGCCATTTCAAAACAATCTTATCTATTATTCTGGCTGAATTCCACTTTTTTTTTGTCCAAACCTATCCCGGTTCTTTTATTACAAGCTTAATTCTGTACCTTAAGGGCAAAAAGAATAAACACCAGAGTTCTTCATGGATTACCTAATCAGACTACATAATAATACTGTGCATATTAATAGAGATCCTGGGTAAGTAAGGAAGGCACTCTACATATTTGGTGATTTACAGACAATTCTTATAGTCTACATCTGATGAGTAAAAGTAGGATCAAAAATCAAATTCTGCTTCACTTCTGCCTCCTTGTCAGCCAGTAAGCATATCTAAGTCACTCCTACCCTATAAACAACAAAACTCTTCCTTCCCTGGATCCTAATTTCTTGTGAGGTTCCAACATTTCTCATCTTATTCATCAAATATCTCACAAGAGTAATCATTATCACTTTCATTTCCCAACTTTTCATTTACTCCTCAACCCTTTAAATTGGCTCTGGTCTCTAAAATATCACAAACGAACTCTTAAATACCAAAACCAGTGGTCTCATCTTGTATAATTCTTGTGGTATTTGTTGTTTGCCCCACTCTTCTAGAAACACTCTTTCTCCTTTGCTTCTGTGACACAGAGATTCCTCCTTTGGTGCTCTCCTTGGGCTGTCTTGGCCATTTCTAGGGTTAAGAGACCAACTCCCAAGGTCTTGCTCTGTTAAACATTTTCTCTGCATTCTGAACAAGTTTAATCCAACTTGGCTCTAGATATTTCTACATGGCTGCTTCGGCAGCACTTTCACTCAACACCATTTCACACTACTGACTCCTCACTCTATATCCACTTGTCAACCTCTGGTATTTCATATTCTACTGCAGCACTATCCACAAGATAGCCAAACCAGTCTTTGTTCTAGCAAGATGAGTAAGAGATTAATGTTGGCTTGACTTATAAGGAAATAAATGTCTTCATTGATGGAAGAGGCAGGCTATGGATCATGAGGTCATGATATAGTCCCCAAATGATGAAGAGAACGTGACTAGACAATGAAGAAATGATTGTGGTGTGAGGTTGCATTAAAATGTTAGCAAAGAATTGGAGGTGCAATTTTAGCCTGATACCTATTAGATGCCAAAGAGAGTACTTGCCTGGCTAGAACCAATTGTATTTCATAGTTAAAGGAAATTTTGTCATAACAAAATGAAAGCAGCTAGCAGAGCATATGGCATACAGTAATTGTTCAATAAATGTCAGTTGACTCTAAATAAATACCTATTATAGGAAACTTTTATTGGGTGTAAAAATGGGGGTTCAAATTTTAGTCCTATATATAAACTCCAGCCTACAGATATTGGTTTAAAAGTATAATACATTCCTGGAGGTGGAGGTGGTACCGTGTTTCCCCGAAAATAAGACCTAACCGGAAAATAAGCCCTAGTATGATTTTTCAGGCTGACATCCCCTGAACATAAGCCCTAATGCGTCTTTTGGGGCAAAAATTAATATAAGACCCGGTTTTATTTTCAGGGAAACACGGTAGTAAATTCTGCCACCTAAGAACTCCAAGAGCCAATGTCACCCTGTCTGGACCTCTGAGCACAGGGAAGTGTCAAGGGAAGTCACAGGCCTCTGACATCTCATGTGGTTAAATTCTATACCACTATTTATACCAAGCAAATCAGAAAAGGACTCGTAATAACAAAAATGCAATGGTTGTTGATTTTATTTTCTAACTTCCTATTTCCTAAGTCTGTCCTGTTCCAGGAAGCTAAAAGTATGAAATCTCAGAAGTCTGGATTTGTGCGTCATTACGTTCCCTTTATAGGTATACGAGGAAACCCAAGTTATTTTCACTTAAAAACAAACAATCAAACAAACCTCTAATTTCAAGAAGGTTTTGTTTTGTTTGAATTATTATCCAACATAAGGAACAAAATGAGCCAGAGCTTCTCTCCTGGAACTGAGATTATTAGGCTTTTCTTTTCCTTACATCCAATCATTGCAAGCTTCCTGAAAGTGCTAATGGTTGTAATTCTTAGGACCAAGGGGCTTTCCTCATTTATCAGTTAGGAAAAAACCTGCCAACAGCAACACCAACATCTTAACTTCCTTTTGGCCAATACAGTTCCACGAAAATGAGAAATATGGTATAAGGGATTATCTAAGCAAAAGACTAGCAAATTTAGCATCTCTTCCTTTCCACCTTCCTTCTTCATTCTAGAAGACAGTTTGTCCTCACAATCTCATTGACTTCTGAGGAAAATTTTCATTCACAATAAACAAAATAAACTCACCTGTCAAAGGTCTTGAGATCTATGTATACCTCAAAGTTTTAAATGGCAGATGTGTTACACAAAGGATCTTAATATTTCACAAACTGAGGAAAGCTAGAATGCTATGTAAAATGAATGATAGCTTGGAGTTACCTTCTTACTGGAGCACATCTTCTTACATAACTTTTTCTTATCCCTATTATTTTGCCAAGTATTCCATAACAAAAAACCTAGAAGGCTAAAGTGAAAAAAGAAGCTGACACCCCAAACCAATGATTAATTGTGTTTGCCTAAAACACACAACGAGCCATGTGCTTATTGAAGCTGAAAATCCTGAATAACACACATTTAAACTTCCCACACTTTATTCCACCTACTCCATGCTACTCTGTAAATGTTTACAGTGAAATAGATGCTATACGCAAAGTTATCCTCTGGCCTCAAAGCATACATATCAGTGCTTTCTAAACGGCTTTAACAAACAGAAATTTAACAATAAGAAATTGTTAAAACATGTCACTCCCAGGATTTGGAAATATGAGCAGGTTCACCCATTAACATTTTTTAGTTTTTATCATGAATAATGTATATAACTTTTTTTGGTGATAGTGTAACACTTTATTATGGTGCTTAATTTGTTTTACATCTCATTTCATAAATTGATTGCTAATTACACAACCATTAAATGTGTAAGTCTTTCTCTATTCTTAAGTTTTAAATATGGTATACCTGAAGAGGGAAATAACTCATTTAGAATGACAGAGCTTAGTTATCAACTCATTAGAGCTGCAATTATATTTTATTTTTCAGAGCAGTAACTTAAGTTTAACATTTAAATGTCTATAATGAAAAGCCTAATTGCATTTCAAATTCTCAGAGTTGAGAAAGCAGCAGTGCTTTGAGGCTCTGGAGCATGTCCACAGGAAGAGACCTTTGGGAATGAAGCCAACGTGTCCAGCGATAAAAGATATTTAATGGAACAATGGGGAGGGACCTGAGGGTGGGGGTTGCGGACAAGTTCCTTAATGATCTTACTAGAGATATAACAGTACCCCAGAAGGTAATATTTTCCTCCCCTCTAACAATTATTTAAATCAAATGAATATTACCCAGACTTCTAAGGATATTTCCAATCTTCTAATGGATTATACTCAGTACTTCATATAAGTGAATTTTTCCCACTACTGGGCTTAATTCTCATCAGTACAAAAAGTAATTAGAAAGGCCATGTGGCTATTGTCTTCTTTATTTGTATATTCATTCCCATTGATATCGCACATATATTTAACAGATCCAACTTACGCCTCTCATCCCACAATCATAAAATTCATTTTAATGTGTGCCTTTGTGCATTGCAGAAAAAATAGACATCCACAGGTTTTCTTCCAATGTATGAATATAGTAAATATGTACATTTATATTTATTTAAAAATCAGCTTTCTTCTTGCAAACATATTCTCTTGATGTGACCATTTTTGATTTGTGAAAACCAAAACTAATTTTTGAACTCTTTTAATTTATATTTAACTCATCCTAAAATAAGGTGGGCTTTTTTGTACATTAAATTTTTTTTGACAATTATTTTGCTGCTAGAAGCACCTCACACCCAGCCACCCCAAGATTTTTGGTTGCTGTTGTTGTTGTTGTTTTTCCTAAGATGCCATTTTGGCTTCTGTTCCTAACTAGCATTATTTTCTGTCTCCTGTTCTAGTAATGCCACTTGGTAAATACATAACGCTTACCTAATGTGCATCCACTCAGGACTACAAAATACTGCAGACATTAAATCTTATAGCATACTTAGCATAGTAATATGTCTCACTTCTTAGTTTGTGAAATGGACACATAACTCTCAAGGTCCTTAACCAACATCACTCAGCATCCCTTGACCACCTTCCCCTCAAAAAGAAGAGGAAAAAACATCTCTGACCTAGTTTGAAATAACATTCACTAAAACATTGACTTTCAAACCTTTCAACAGCAACAAATAGTAAGAAACACATTTTACATCCTAAGTACATATGTGCATGGATCTGAAATAACAGTCTGACCAAAAACACCTAACGTTACTACATGATGCATTCTGATATTTTCTTACTATTTTATTCAAAGTTGTTTAAAAGACATGCCAGACACAATCTACTAAATGGATTTCATTATGCACTAATGAGTTGTTGCCCACCACTTGAAAACTACAAATGATAGAACAAATAGGCTTTTCTAACACCACAAAGTAATGTTGTTGGCTCCACATATAGTAGGGTAAATCTTAATTAATTTTGATGCTACTGGTACAGACTGTAGTACCTGAACCTGAACCAGCTTGATATATATTTATAGATAACCTATAAAGAAAGGCTTGATAAACAAAATAATGATGTCAAAAAGATGGAAGGGGTGTTTAACCTCTTAGAAAAAAAAATACTTCTAAGGTTTTTGGATCATTATTTAAATGCAGCCGGGTTGCTAATTACCCATGAGTGTTAATACTCAGGCCATTAGAACACTGACTTAGAAAACCCTTGTTTTTGCTTACTCCAAAAATTTTATAATCAGAATATTGTCTTTAATTTGAACTAGCAAAATTTTAGTGTATCTTAACATTCAAATTCAAGAACATTCCAAAAAATAAAATCATGTTTTAAAATATATATATTTTTTAGTTCATCCAGTCACTTTTTTGTTTTTAAATCTGCTCATGGCATCATCTAATAATAACAGCAAGTGGGTATACAGTTCATTTGTAGAATGTTTTAAACTTCAGAAAACTTTTATTTTGTGAATTGGTAATGGCAGGCAATCCTTGGATTACTGAATATTTAAAGCATATAATGACATTTTCCAGACCCAAAAATGAAACTTAACATTTGGTTTCTTCTGCATGTGACAGATTACTCAATCCCATGAAGAAATCCAGGTGTTTGGCCTATAATGATAGCTTGTATTTTAGAGGTCCAGCCCACCCCTGCTATCCCCCACCAAATTTGGAAAATATGAACGAAATTAAAATTTCAAAGTAAAGGACCAAGCCAAGTTCTGGAGTGGGGGTGTCTCACAACCTCCTTTATGTGGAAGTATTTACTAAAGATCTTAGAACAGATGTTTACCTTTTATAAACACTTAACATTTTGGCAAATTGAAGGCTTAGGAAGCTAAGGGAGTGAAGGACAGGCCAAGAAGTCAGGAATTCCTAGATGTGAACCTAATCTTGATCTTATTCTGTTTTTGCTCTAAATCAATGCCAAACTCTTCACACCTCAGCAGCTTTATAGCAGGCAAGAATTAATTATATGGGGGGACAAAACTGTTTCCTGGGAATGTCTTAGGTTAAATGGTTAATTTTACAGCCCTCAAAGGTACTTCCACGAAAGTCAAAGCACCCTCCATGTATATTTTTTACCTTTATTATATTAGAGAATCAAACTGGAGTATCTGTGTCCTGCTAAACTGACCTTGAAAAGAGATATTAGTTTGGTGCAAAAGTAACTGCGGTTTAAAAGGTTAAAAATGATTGCAAAAACCGCAATTACTTTTGCACCAACCTAATAATTCTTCCCATTCAATTCCTGTCCATTTTAGCAATGGTCAGTTATACAACTAATTAGGGAATTCATTCCTATGACTTTAAAGGGTTTTTCTGACAAATTCTTTTTTATTTTATTAATTTTTTTAATTATTATTTTTCAGTTACAGTTGACATTCAATATTATTTTATATTAGTTTCAGGTGTACAGCATATGGTTAGGCACTTAAATAATTTATGCAGTGATCCCCCCCAGTTAGTCTAGTACCCACCTGGCACTATACATATTTAAGGTAGATGTAACACCTGTGTGATGAATATTTTCAGGCAGTTAATACTTGGCAAGTTCAGGGCCTTCATCTTTATTTGCCCCCTCTCCACAAATGAGTCAATAACCTAAAGGAAATGCCCTCCTCATCCAAGTCCTGCTTTGGCAACTTATGGAAAAGTTAATTGCTCCCCAGCATGAAAAGAAGCTCCATTTTCCATACCAGGAGGCACGACATCACTATCTAGCTCTGCCCATGCTGCTCTGGGCTCTTCAAAAGGCAGGAAGTGGTTTCACTTTCTCCTCAGCACTTCATGATAAAAGCAACCCGGTCTCTTCGGTCTCTTCGTGGCATTTAATGAATGGTCCTCTCTCCCTGGATTTGGACTGTTAGCCTTCCCAACCAGTCATTAACTGGCAGGAAATGCCCTCCTCAGCAATCACTATTGTGTAAATAGAGCTATAAACTTTTGAAGGCTGGTGCAATCCCAGACCCTAAAACTTCATGTGTGTGTGTGTGTGTGTGGAGGGGGGGTGGAATCTTGATTGTAAAAGCACTGCCTTCCAAATTAAACTCAAACCACATGATACAGTCCATAAAATATATGAAACATGCAGTCCAGTGACAGATTTATTGTAGCCATACAGAATAAAGCAAAAAACAAAACAAAACAAAACAAAAATAACCCTTTATATGGAAAACAATGCTACTTTTGACCCAAACAGCCTCCAAAAAGGAAGTTAAAAGCAAATCAGCTAGCTGTGGCCTCGCTAAGTTATGAAGGAGACCAGTGCAACCAACATTTCCTGTCGTCACTTGTCACCATTTATGAATGCCTCGTATGAATTGTTTTCTTAGACAGCTAAAAATATTACGGAAATATTACAGGGATAGATGGAAGGCAATAAGGAAGGCTATTACATTATCTAGGCTTGAAAGTAAAAAATGTGACTTTTACCAAAAACAATTTTACTTTGCACAGGTAACACAACCAGTCACTTGAACTTCTGCATTTAATAAACACAGAAATAATATACTACATTAATAAAAGTAAAAGTGTTTAGAATCAGACATTAGTTAGCCTTGCTGTTTTCTATTAATTTAGGATCAATACTCAGAACCATAATTTTCATGCATCTAATTTGTAAGAAATAGAAGTGCAGACTACAGTATCCCCTAGAAGAGGAACTAGTTTCTTAGAGTTGGTCTCTCTCTCTCTCTCTCTCTTTCTCTCTCTCTCTCTCTCTCTCTCTCTCTCTCTCTCTCCCTCCCTCCCTCTTTCTCTTTCTCTCTCTCCAACCCACAACACAACTTGTGCAACTTCAAAGTATGTGCACGTATGACAGTTCTCTAAGGGAATACTTTTTAGATCCTTTTATTATCACGATTATCATCATCATCATCATCATCATCATCATCATCATCATCATCATCACAGTCTCTACAATGCATGGAGGTATTCTCGTTTTATTCCAGCACTGTAAAATGTCAAGCCCTATGCTACATTTTTCCAGCCTGTCATCTTCTCAATCACAAAAGAGCTTTGGACGGGGAGTTTCAGTCAGAAAGTAAAATTATTTTGCCCTCATATTATTGCTATATTGAAGCTCTCAGTATATCTGAGTGAGTCCCCCAGCAAAATCAAGTTTATCTCTCTAAGAAAGAGGATTAATAAACGGTTAATACAAGTTACTTAAAAGGGCAGCTAGCTGACCAGTCAAAAGTTCCACCAAAGCCCAAGGTCTTCCTGAAAAACAGGCTCTCCCTTGGGGAGCCTGTCAATCTGAGTCCAGCCCAGACCCTGGCTTCAGAAAAGCAGCAGAGCGCTTATTGACAGTCTCTGGGGGCAGCTGAGGCCACCGCTACGAATTCAAGAAACAGATCAGATTACGCGGCACCCGCCCCCCCCCCCACGTTTTTCTGTATTTTGAAGCCCTTAGACATAAAATGTGACCCTATAATGTGTGCTATTTTACACTTAATACTTCTGGGTGAGCTAATAAGGTTTTCCTTCATGCTATCCAATTAGTTAGGAAAAAATGTTGACATAAACTAGTTGGGAGTTTAGATTTCTCAAAAAGAAATCCTTCTGAAAAGAAATACAGTCCTTTTCTTTGGGATCCTCATCAATCACAGACACTAAGAATTTTGAGAAACATCAATTCATCCTTTAACAAAATAGCACCCATAATTGGACCATTTATTGAACACCTACTTTTCAGAGGACAAAAATGCAAACTCCACTTGGGCACTAAGGTGAAACGTGATCTCCATCACTGTGCTGTGGGTCTTGTTGAATGTGTGTCTATATATTTTAAATAGAACTCAGAAAAACCGCTACATAGTTCATAATAAAGCAGCCACCTTAATATTATGTGACAATCTCATTTTCTCAGTTTGTAAAGCAAACAACTGAGGAATTATACTATGGGATATATGACCAAGCTAATATTATACACGGTGCTTTTGTTTTGCTTTGCTTTGTTTTCCTGCATGAAGGTTGAAGACTACAAAAGGTGAAATGCAAGCTCTCTGGTTCTTTCATTCTCTCGTTTTTTTGCTAACAGGACACCCCCCCCCCAAAGAAAAACACCCCCGTGTTTGTTTTCTTCATACTGCTACATAAGTGGAGACTGCAAAAGCTGTACCTAAAGAGTGATGGTCCTCTGGGCACAAAAGGTGATTGTGGAGGATCTGAAATGGCAGCTCTTGTCTCTTCTACTGTGTGGACTTTGCTTTCTAGATACAGTAAAAAGAGGAGCCATTCATACCTGTATCTTGGTAAACAAAAACCTATGCAAATTCAACCTCTAAATGGGCAATCAGTGTTTGACTGAAAATGAGACAGCTCCCAATGTCCTTTTTGGTTTTTGTCTGTGACTTCATTGCTTTCTCAACTAACTATACATGGCAAGAGGCATCTGAGTCACAGTATTTCTTATTTTGTTCCTTTTTTATTTGGTGAAATGGTTTGAAGAACTGTTTCTACGTGACTTCGTGTTGAAGACTGATTCCCTTTGGATTTAGAGGAGATATACTAAATGCAACTACAGGTGACAGAAAAATAGCCGCTAGCTTTCAGGCCTACCCTCCAGGTCTCAGCCCAAAGTTTGACATTGCTTGCTTTCCTCTGAACTTGTTAGAGAGTTAGTTGCTACTTTGGCCTCCAGCAGGACATTCAACCTAGTGTTTAGTCTGTTTGTTGTTGTTGTTGATGATGACTTTTTTGTCAATAAAAATAGAGATACCGCTACTTGAAGTCACAGGAAGGATGTTTATAAAATACAAGTCCAAGTTAGAAAGACTAATCTATTATTCTATTTATTTAACAAACTTTTACTGAGTGCCTACTATGTGCCAAGCATTGGGGCTATCAGGTAAGGAGACCCAGTAACCTTTCTAATAGAAAGCTGCTCATACTCGTACATTCAGGGAAACCTGAATAAGCCTGAAGAAACCTTTCTCAAATTTCCACACCAGTTGTGGGCAATGCCAAGAAGCTCAGGATTCAAAGAATTGGATGGGGACAATTTTAAGCCAATTTGAGTGATCCAAAATGGAAAACAAGATCCAGCAAACTGTCAGTCTCCAGGATGCTCCCATGTTTTAAGGAGATCAAACAGCCTGCTGGAAGTCTCTAGGGCCAACCCCCTGAATTTCTGTTCAGATTGTTTTTCTCAATTGGAAGCCATCTCTTTCTGTGCTGCTGTAGTTCACCCACTGTGTGGGCATTAAAACAAACAAACAAACAAACACTCCTGCTTAAAATTGGAAACAAATCATTCCCTCTTCTCATGGGACAACTTAATTCTGATGGAAGTAGGACTTGAGAGTAGACATAATATTTTAACAAGCGTGCCAAATTGATTCCTAAAACTCTAATCAAGCTCCTTTTTTCCTCTGCACACTTTGTTCTTACGGCTGTTATAAAGAGTTAAGAGTTCTGGGATTACTATGCTTGAGTTTCTTGAAAAGCATCATATACATATAGAGGGAGAATATATATCTATGTCACGTATATGTGTATGTAAACTTACATAAGATACATGTGCCTATATATACACGCAATATATGCATCTATGTGAATATATATAATATACATATATACACAGACACAGACTGTGTCTGTATACATATACACAGACACATTTTGTATATTCACATACATACACACAAGACACACACACACACATTTAAATCATGCTTCCAGGAATACTGCTTCTTCTTCAGTTCTGAGCAATGTATCCTTTTCCTGACAATTAACTACCTGGAGTTGAAAATTCAGAGCCCCAGCTCTTTTACTGAGCCTCAGAGAGATATCGCTTAATACAAACACGTATTATAGTTTATTGTGAACCTTTTTTTCTTTCATTCTTAAAATTGGAGGAATGCTGTCTTTTCCCATCAATCTCCATGGAGAAATCAATGAATAGCTGTATGAATTGTTCTAAAATGACATCTAATTTGCACACACGTGCACATGCATGTGCTTGTGTATATGTGCCCAGACACTTTGAGAGTATCTTTATTTCTCAAGTAAAAATAATGTCTATCTTCCCAGCTTATATTATTTTCCCCACCAATCTTTTAAAAACAGTCACTCAATTTAGCACGAAGTAGAACTAAATAATAGATTTACATTGTGTCTGTATTAGAATCATTTGGAAAAAAATATTTTCTGATCCCTTTTAGGTCACATGGATGTTATTCACACCTGATAACATAACTGATACCTTATTTATCCTAATTCTCAAAGTTGCCTTTCCAACATTGTCATTTGGCTGTCTTGAGGCAACATATAACCATTCAGAAGAGTAGGATGCCATGGAACCATCTGGGTTCCTTAAAATCTAAAAGCCCACATTAACACTGATCTAATTGCTTTCTTTTTGGTCATAATTTGTGTTTGTTTGTTGTTTGGTTGGTTGGCAATTAAACTACTTGCTCCCAAACACAGTTTATTTTCATAGAGGAAAAATGTCCACCTCATTTTATCTGAGACACAGGTTTCTTTCCATTTTTGAAGTGAGAGCCATTATCACACCCAGGGAGAGGCACACATATCCCACAAAGAAACAAAACTTCTGATTTCTATTTTCTTGACATCACATACATTTATAATGGAGGAAAATCCATCTGTTCAACCTACTAGACATTGTTATATGAAAACCCAACAGCATGGAAGAACCTTGATGATGGAAAGGTGAGCATAGCCTTCATGCTCTTTTAGACACTTGATAGTTTTAACATGGCAGCGACCATGATCTAACTTTAATTATAGGATCAAATTACTTGTCAAACATGTACTGTAACTTATTTTTGTCTGCGCTGCCCCAGTCCCTGTTTGTAATCCTGTCAGACGGCATTATTTATTTCAAAACAGAAAAATTGTGCCACCTTCCTGAATTTATTGTGCTATAAGCGGGATAAGTACAAAATTTTAGGAATGAAAATCTTCTCACCTCTTCCTTCCTTCCCCTCTATCTCACATATAAAGACAAGCGGGCGGAGAACAAAACTGAACTTCAAACTACATTGTCAGCATCTGCACAGCAGCCAAGACTTACTGTTCCAGCACATGCAGCACTCTACAGCCTTAAAAGACAAAACCTTTCTTCCCCACAAGCTTCTGTAATTACTTTTTTCATACTTTAGAGCTGAGCAGATAATAATATACCTACTGGTCAAAAGGATGGATTACACAAGTGTCTAGAAGTACAACGAGAAGCAAGAGAACCAATTTGAGGCAAATAGAATTCAGGAAATTAGGGGGCTGTATATTTTAATCTACTTTAAATTTTTAGGTTTTTGTAAGTATACAAAAATGCTTTGTATTTAAATTAAAATCTGTGCACAAAATCTGCTCTTCTGTGAGTTTACAAACTACTCATTTTTCTTTTTAATTCAACATTTATTAAGCACCTACTTCGGGCAAAGCATTGCTTAGGTAAAGGTTGCGTGCAAGGCAATACCAAAGATACTTTGGATATCAGCTCATATTCATAGGTTTTATCCCCCTTAAAAAAGCAGCTGTTGTGAAATGCCTGGCGTGGACAGTTGAGGAAAAAAAAAAGGACTTCATAATACTCCTGGAAATCATTATGAGTGGTTAAAGCAACAAAGGAAATTAGAGAAATGAAGTCGCTTTTAGAAGTAGAGCAAAATATGCAATCACCACCTCTAGCCCAGCACTATATCAATTCTATCTCAAAATATTTTTATAAACTCCTTCACATATGTTTTCATACAAGGTCTCCAATCATCATTATATGAAGCTGTAGAATGTTAACTGGCAAAATTTCCTTCTAAGGTCTCTGACACTAGGTTAGCTTGTGTATTCTGGCGCCAAGGTTTAGTATTTTCACTTTTTTCCCCCAAAGGATGCATTTGGTCTGAAGTCATTCAGCAACAAGGCATTGCATCAGGAAGCAAAGCTTACTGAACTGGGATCTAAATACGTAATCACTAAAAATGAGAGAAGTTGCTTTTGGTCACACCACACCCCTTGTAAAACTGTAAGTATCTATTGCTCTATCTGTAGGAACTCTCCTTTCAGACGTGAAGCAACGTATTGCCCCACACACTTCTCTCAATGATCATCTGAAAAACTGGTGCAAAATTTATTATATAGTAAATTCCATTGCAAACAGTTCACTTCTTCTTTTCTAGGCACACTATAGCACCTGGGCAGGAAAAGTGCACAGTTCTTTAATAGGCGCAAAACAATCTCTTTCCCCCCTTCCCAGAAGCTTGATAAATTTAACAGCAGGACAGTCTGCCAGCCAAGAAACTTCTATTGCTTGGGGAGAAGTAAAAAGGAGATAGGGGTATTATATTAGCTGGGCTAGGGGCAAAAGCCTTTTTAGGCTATGTTTAGGAAACTTTCTATATATTGAAGTCATCTCCCCAAAGAACTGCATATTGGAAAAAAAATTTAAACAACTTTAAAAAGTATTTAAACATTTGCATAGACAAAAGAGAAAATGTGAATATAATCAGAAAAGTCTGAGGTCTCTGGTAAGCCTATTGTCCGTATGCCTTTCATCAGAGGGGGGAAAAAAGCTCAGATGAATTGTATTAAGCATTGATGTGTAGTCATTTGTACAGCTATTTTAACAGCCCGCTTTCCAACCATTCACCCAGACTTACTGATTAAACCAGCGAGTCAACATAGTGAAAAACCAGCACTGATTCCAAAATTAAATCTTGTAATAGTTTTGTTTTAATTTAGGCTTTCCCAGGAATGCAATACATGTGTAGAGATAGGCTTTGGGGATTCTGTGCCCAATTTACAAACACTAGCAATTTATTAATAGAAACATCTAAGAAAAAAGAACTCCACTAAAACACACTACCGTCACTACAGCAACCCAATAAATTCACCATCACTGTAGTACCTATATATACCAATCCACGGACAGCAGTCAGAAAAACGCATAGATCTACCACAGTAATGATAAAACTACATAAATGAATCACCTAAATGTTAACTTTTGTTACTCCTCATGATTTAATTTTGTTCTTGCCATATAAACCTATTGTGTGAATGCTAAAAACTTAAGTTATCTTTTTAATAGTCTCCTAAAATCTACCCTCATACCCTTCAGATGCTGGTACTAAAAGCAAACTGCCCAAATGTGTTGATTTAGAACGGGAAAAGGCACAGGCTGCAAGGAAGCCGTGGCACTGCTCAGGATATGACATGACTCTGGGGGAAATTAGTTGTTAAAAGCATTTGAAACACTATGCAGGAAGTTTCTTTCAATTACTATATATATATATATATATATATATATATATATATATATATATATATATATATATAATGTATATATGGTACATACTATATATACATGATGTAAAATATACATATGTAAAATATATATGAAAAAGAAAAAGGAAAGAAAAGAACAAGAGGAAGAAAGATCAAAGCCCCCAAATTGCAACAAAGTTGCAGGGCTACTTTTCTTTCTATTTGCCATTTTGAAAAATAAAGTTTAAAAGGCGTTTTATTTCGTCAGCGTCCTAGGAAGACAGCCATTCTTACGAACCCCAACTCATCTCCAGCCTTACCTTATACTGCTAGCGCAAACCCAGAAGCTAAAGGGTCCTGCTCTCAGCGGCAGCGGCAGGGGCAGCGGCAGCGACAGCGGCACATGCCATCTGTTAGCGGCAGAAGCAAAAGCAGCGCTGCGCGAGGTGGTCCCGGTACCGGGAGAGCCTTTAGCATGGGTGCATACTGAATGCCGCCATTTTAAAGCGAGGCTCTGAAATCATTAGATATAAGCAAATTAAAGCCCGCCCCAACTACATAACTTCATGGCTGGGACGTGTAACCTGGCTCCAAGTCGACCGCTGCGGGGTATAAAATGTCAAGCCCAGAGACACGCACATGAGGACTGCCGGATGGAGGCGGCAATCCCTCTGCTCCCCTCTGCCCCCTAACCCCCCGTGCTGTTGCAAGCCTCCTTTCAGGCCCAGAGGAAAGAATATTTTCTTTTTTCGACAACACAGGGACCCTTTCCCGGGACAGGCTGACGGGCTGGGAGGGTCAGAGGGCCCCGGGCACGGCCTCCCCCCTTCTCGCACGCTCTTGGTTCAGTCTGCTTGGAGCATACCTCCCGGCGGCCGGCAGGCGTGGGGGCTCGCGGCCCGGCAAGCGGCTGCCATGGCAACCCGGGCCCAAACCCCGCCCGGCCCCAGCCAAAGGCGTGCCCTCCACCAGCTGTCCGCTGGCAGAGTCCGCCGACCCGGGCAGCCTGGGCCGGCCTCCAGGTCCGCCCTCCCGGTGCTCTGAGCCCGGCAGACAGGGCGCGCTGCGTGGACGGCGCTAATGAGGGGACTTTAGGCGCCAAAACAGCAACTCCCGCGAAACTGCCCGGCAGCCGAGCCGCGCGCGGGCACCGGAGCGCGGGGCCGCCCTCGGCTGCCCATCCCCGCCCCGGCAGGCCAGGTAGCGCCGCGCGGCGCACCCAGCGACGCAGCTGCCGCCACCCTCACCTGGCTCGAAGCTGCGGGTGAGCGGGAAATCGGCCGAGTGCCAACCCTGCGCCCATGCCCACCCTGTGAGTCTCTGTCCTTTGGCTACTCCTGCTCGCAGCTCCCAAAGAGCGCCAAAAACTCGTGCTTCTGATCACACTCCGAATGTGGGCACTTTCTTCCTGTAGGGCGCTGTTTCATCGCCAAATATATTCTGTGTGTGGTTCGTTCATTCGTGCACGGTTCTCAGAGTGCGCAGCGCGGGCTTTATTCTCAGGGGGTGTGGCGCCTCTCCCCCAACGCTCCCTGGCCCAGCCCCCGTTACAAATACTCTTAGTCATTTCATTATTAAGGGAAGAGGGGTGCAAATCATAAGCTCAGCTTTTACAAAAGAGAAAACAAACAGCTTGCACTCATCCTAGGGGTGGAGTGGGGGTGGTGGTGGTGGAAATGCAGCAAAGTTTCTAGAGCTTCAGGAACCGAAGTGCCAATGAAAAATGGAGAGTGGTTCAAAGCTGTATAGGCTTACAATCATTTCATCTACAGATAAGGTGAAACAGGTAATTTAAAAAATGACTTTAGTCAATAAATATATCGGCTCACTGACGGGGCGGGGTGTTGAGCGAGAGCGAGGGCGAGGGCGAGGGCGAGGGCGAGAGAGAGAGAGAGAGAGAGAAATACTCACCAGCTGCTTTCTTGGGTCCTCTCTTTTCTATAAAATTCCCCATTCTTTAGTTCTCTTCAGCAGCCTCTGAGAGGGAAATGTTGATCTGTGCGAATAGTTTCCCTTCTTCAATGGAGTTTGAAGGGTAGGAGGAGCCCTAAGGTAGGGCTCCAGATACTTTTGAATGAGAAATAAACAAAGCAGATACAACTTTATATTTTAATTTAAAAATGTACATCTGGACAGCTAAATTACAAGTTTCAATTTAATGCAAGCGTAATAGGAATAGCAGTTGTCCTTTAATTGGAGCCCTATGATAATAAATGCGTGCTTTTAATTTTAGAAGGAAAGTTGTAGTTGACAACACATACATATGCAGGATTCTCAGTGACAAGCTCAATAGCAATGCATGGTCTGCTTTCCTGCAATGAACTACTTCACCCCCAGACAGATTTCTACATGCTAGTCAGAAAGCACAAAAAAACATCACAGGAGATATTTAAGCAGCAATTAGGTGAGAAGTGGAATGAATTCTCAGGTTAATAATATATATTTTTTTAATTCTGCCGGACTGATCCAAATAGAATTCTCTAGGTAATTTTAGGCAACAAATCAATCTGTTCGTTAAATGAGAGATAATAGAAGCAAGATTATAATGGTTGGAAGGAGAACACTGGCACAAACTGTCCTTTCAATAATTGAGAAAAAAACCCATGGCGTTTGGCAAGTTTTGTGAAAGTTATCAGGACAATGTGCAGGGACAGTGACTGATGCTATTGTAATAATGGGTAGAATCTCCTAGCATAAATCAAACAGAAGAGAGGAATTTCTCAGTATTTGAAAAAAGGGAATAAAGAAAGACTAATTACAAACCACCTCTCTCTACCTCCCTCTGAACTTGCCAAATTACCTGCATTACTCTAAAAGTCAAATTTGGCTGACATATACGTAGGAAGTGGCTTTGGCAGTCCAGGAACTACCATAGCTAAAAGTAGGAGGTGTTGGCTACCACAGTAGACTGGAGAGAAGGGCAAGGCTGAATTATATAACTTTATACCCAACGATCTAACAAACGAGGAACTGTTATCACAGTGAGTCAACAAAGGAGTCTTTATACTAAACATAACTTGGGTCAACACCAGTTCTCTTACCTTTCTGTCCACGGTTGCAAACCACATCTCATGTGGGACACTCCAGGTTTCCCTAATCCCATACAAACTGGCTTGATTTTATTGTTATTGCATATTGAAATACTTGTTTGATAATAAATTTAAAGTCATAGATAGATGAATTGGCTGGTTCTGGGGATAGCATAGCTTCAACATTGTCTCTTGCTTGAAATTTCTCACCAATGAAAAGTTGCAAATGAGACTATTATTTTCTCTTTTTCACACTGGAGATGAAAGAAACCTTATAAACAAATTTTAGCCTGGTAACTGTCCTCCTTTTATCCAGGGTGGTATGACCTGCACAAATGAAGCTAGGCAAATTTCCATGCCACCAGGTCACTAGAGAGTGTTTTCAAAGGCGGTAGGAAATAGCTGTCCCCTCCCCTCAACGTTTTAAAAGGATTCATTTGCTCTCTGGGGTGGAATCCCCTTGGAATTACTTTCTACTTTAGTAGAGTGGTTAGAGCTAACCAACATTTTTCTTTTCTTTTCTTCCCCTTAGGCATGATTTAGGGGCATGACCCAGGAAAAATCGAGTTGTGTTGACTGATCCACTAGATGAGTTATTAAAATGATGCACATATGTTGTAGTCTCTGAATACTTAACACATTCTCCCATTGCATTTTGGGCTAATATCAGAACCACTTTTCCTGATGAATCTTCAAAGGTCAGTGTCTCACAACACTTGGATTTAAATTTTCAGTCTTGTCCCTCTCCCCTAGCCAGTCAAATAGAGGCATATAAGCAAACATTTAAACACAGGAAACATGCTCCCCGTGCTCTCACTGTGTCTTAATGTTTGAAATGGGCACTTATACATACAAATGTAAGGCTGAGACTGTAAGTTAGGGTGTAGCAGTCTCTTAAGTGGCATGGAATAAATTTAATTAACTTTGATGCAGGAAAGAATTCTAAAAGTTATGTAATGGCTTAATATAACAAAAGGATTATTGTAATTCACAATTAAACAAATGTTGCTGTATTTTGAAGATGCTGGATAGGTGAAAAGTTAAACTCTCTCATATATCAGTGCACCATGGTTTTGAGGGGTTTTTGAACTTTCAATATATTCTATCAAAATTATCCTTTTACTCCTCTGCAAAGGCACATAACTCGTATTTTTCTTTTTTAAAAGCTAGTCAACATATACTATTGGACATACAGGAATGATCATGCTATGCACAAAAGGGGAAGGATCTTCATCCTCTTTTGAACCTGTAGAATTATCCCAAACAGCCTACTACTATTAGCAAATGCTACTATTTGTTGTTGCTGTGTTCTAGTGATGGCTTCACAGGCTGCAGCCCCACAACAGAATTTGTGGTCATTCCACACAGAAGTCTATTGCCATTTAAGGGTGGTTAAAGAGCTACAGGCACTGATTATTCATCCATTTCTGAAAAGTTTTTATCATTCAGAGTTGGGGGGATTGGGGTTCACACAAAGGTTTCGTTTAAATAAACAAAAAAAAAGCATAATCTGCTTGTTAAAAAGGTTTAGACAATCCAAAGTGTTGGCTTCCAAGGTAACCCCTTTGTAAAATGATGCAGACTGCATTTCTTTTTTTTTTTTTCAAATTAAATTTATTGGGGTGACAATTGTTAGTAAAATTACATAGATTTCAGGTGTACAATTCTGTATTACATCATCTATAAATCCCATTGTATGTTCATCCCCCAGAGTCAGTTCTCCTTCCATCACCATATATTTGATCCCCTTACCTTCATCTCCCACCCCCACCCCCACCCCCTTACCCTCTGGCAACCACTAAACTATTGTCTGTGTCTATGAGTTTCTGTTTCTCATTTGTTTGTCTTGTTCTTTTGTTGTTTTTGGTTTATATACCACATATCAGTGAAATCATATGGTTCTCTGCTTTTTCTGTCTGACTTATTTTGCTCAGCATTACTCTCTCAAGATCCATCCATGTTGTCACAAATGTTCCTATATCATCTTTTCTTACCGCCGAATAGTATTCCATTGTGTATATATACCACAACTTCTTTATCCATTCATCTATCGAAGGACATTTTGGTTGTTTCCATGTCTTGGCCACCGTAAACAAAGCTGCAATGAACATTGGAGCACACGTGTCTTTATCTCTAAATGTTTTCAGATTTTTTGGGTAGATTTTTTGGGTCATATGGCAATTCTATTCGTAATTTTTTGAGGAACCTCCACACTGCCTTCCATAATGGCTGCACCAGTCTGCATTCCCACCAACAGTGTATGAGGGTTCCTTTTTCTCCACAGCCTCTCCAACATTTGTTACTATTTGTCTTGTTGATGATAGCCATTCTGACTGGGGTGAGGTGATATCTCATTGTGGTTTTGATTTGCATTTCTCTGATGATTAGTGATGTTGAGCATTTTTCATATGTCTATTTGCCATTTGTATGTCCTCTTTGGAGAAATGTCTCTTCAAGTCCTCTGCCCATTTTCAATTGGGTTGTTTGTTTTTTGTTGTTGAGTTGCATGAGTTCCTTGCATATTCTGGATACTAGCCCCTTATCGGAGGCACTGTTTGCAAAAATCTTCTCCCATTCAGTTGGTGGCCTCTTTATTTTGTCAATGGTTTCTTTTGCTGTGCAGAAGCTTTTAAGTTTCATATAGTCCCATTCGTTTATTTTAGCTTTTACTTCCATTGCCTTTGGAGTCAAGTTCATAAAATGCTCTTTGAACCCAAGGTCCATAAGTTTAGTACCTATGTTTTCTTCTATGCAGTTTATTGTGTCAGGTCTTATGCTTAAGTCTTTGATCCATTTTGAATTAACTTTGGTACATGGTGACAAATAGCAGTCCAGTTTCATTCTTTTGCGTGGCTATCCAATTCTCCCAGCACCATTTATTGAAGAGGCTGTCTTTGCTCCATTGTATGTTTTAGCTTCTTTGTCAAAATTATCTGTCCATATTTATGTGGTTTTATTTCTGGGTTCTCAATTCTATTCCATTGGTCTATGTGTCTGTTTTCTGCCAATACCATGCTGTTTTGATTATTGTAGCCCTGTAGTACAAGCCAAAGTCAGGAAGTGTGATACCTCCATTATTGTTCTTTTTCTTAAGATTGCTTTGGCTATTCGGGGTCTTTTGTGGTTCCAAACAAATCTGATGATTTTTGTTCTATTTCTTTAAAATATGCCATTGGGATTTTGATGGGGATTGCATTGAATCTGTATATTGCTTTGGGTAATATGGCCATTTTAACTATGTTGATTCTTCCAATCCATGAGCACGGAATGTCTTTCCATTTCTTTGTGTCTTCTTCAATTTCTTTCAAAAATGTCTTATAGTTTTCAGCATATAGGTCTTTCACATCCTTGGTTAAGTTTATTCCTAGGTATTTTATTCTTTTTGCTGCAATTGCAAAAGGAATTGTTTTTGTATTTCTTTTCTGAGATTTCATTGTTAGTATATAGGAAGGCAATGGACTTTTGTGCGTTGATTTTGTAGCCAGCAACTTTACTGTATCTGTTGATTGTTTCTAATAGCTTTTTGGTGGAGTCTTTAGGGTTTTCTATATATAGCATCATGTCATCTGCAAAGAGTGATAATTTAACTTCTTCATTCCCAATTTGGATGCCTTTTATTTCTTTCTCTTGCCTGATTGCTCAGGCAAGGACTTCCAACACAATGTTGAAAAGCGGAGGTGATAGGGGAGAGCCATGTCGTGTTCCTGAACATAGAGCAGAGGGCTTCAGTTTTTCACAATTAATTATAAGATTAGCAGAGGGCTTTTCATATATGGCATTTATTATGTTAAGTTATTTTCCTTCTGTACCTATTTTATTAAGTGTTTTATTCATAAATGGATGTTGTATCTTGTCAAATGTTTTTTCTGCATCAATTGATATAATCATATGATTTTTGACCTTTAATTTGTTTATGTGATGTATCACAATAATGGATTTGCAGATGCTGAACCATCCTTGTGCCCTGGGGATGAACACCACTTGGTCGAGATGAATAATCTTTTTAATGCATTGTTGTGTTTGATTTGCTAGAATTTTATTTAGCATTTTTGCATCGGTATTCATCAGAGATATTGGTCTGCAGTTTTCTTTTTTTGTGCTGTCCTTACCAGGTTTTGGTATCAGGGTAATGTAGGCCTCAAATAATGTGTTAGGGAGTACTGTCTGTTCTTCAATTTTTTGGAAGAGTTTGAGAAGGATTGGTATTAGATCCTCTTTGAAGGTTGGTAGAATTCACTTGTGAAGTAATCTGGTCATGGACTTTTGCTTTTGGGAAGGTTTTGGATGACTGATTCAATTTTGTTACTGGTGATCGGTCTGTTTAGATTTTCCAGTTCTTCATGGTTCAGCCTTGGAAGGCTATATGTTTCTAAGAACTTGTCCATTTCTTCTAGGTTGTTGAATTTGGTGGCATATAGTCCTTCATAGTATTCTTGGATGATCCTTTGTATTTCTGTGGTGTCCGTGATAACTTCCCCTTTTACGTTTCTGATTTTGTTAATCAGTGTCTTCTCTCTTTTTATCTTAGTAAGTCTAGCCAAGGGTTTGTCAATTTTGTTAATCTTCTCAAAGAACCAGCTCTTTGTCACATTAATTTTTTCTATTGTCTTTTTGTTCTTTATTTCATTTAGTTCTGCTCTAATTTTGTTATTTCCTTTCTTCTGCTGACCTTAGATTTTACTTGTTCTTCTTTTTCTAGTTCTTTAAGGTGTAACATGAGGTTATTTATTTGGGAGTTTTCTTGTTTCTTGAGATAGGCCTGTAATGAGATAAATTTCCCTCTTAAAACTGCTTTCGCTGCATCCCAAAAATTTTGGTAGGATGTATTTTCATTGTCATTTGTTTCTATGTATCTTTTGATCTCTCCTCTAATTTCTTCTTTGACCCAGTCCTTCTTTAAAAGTATGTTGTTTAATCTCCATGTATTTGTGTTTTTCCGCTTTCTTTTTACAGTTGATATCAATTTCAAAGCCTTGTGATCAGAGAATATGCATGGTATGATTTCAATCTTCTTAAATTTGTTGAGACTGATTTTATGTCCCAATATATGGTCTATCCTTGAGAATGTTCCATGTACACTAGAAAAGAATGTATAGTCTGATGTTTTAGGATGAAGTGCTCTATAAATGTCAATTATGTCCATTTCATCTAATGTGTCATTTAGGGCTACTATTTCGTTATTTATTTTCTGTTTGGATGATCTATCCATAGCTGTCAATGATGTATTTAAGTCCCCTAGTATAATTGTGTTTTGGTCAATTTCTCCCTTTAGTTCTGTTAGTAGTTGCTTGGTGTATTTCGGTGCTCCCTGATTGGGGGCATAAATATTGATGACTGTTATGTCTTCTTGTTGTACAGTCCTGTTTACCATTATGAAATGTCCATCTTTGTCTCTTGTTATCTTTTTCACCTTGAAGTCTGTTTCATCTGATATCATTATGGCTACACCTGATTTTCTCTGGGTACCATTTGCTTGGAGTGTCAATTTCCACCCTTTCACTTTGAGTCTATGCTTGTCCTTGTAGCTGAGATGTGTCTCTTGGAGACAGCATATGGTTGGGTTTAGTTTTTTGATCCAATCTGCTACTCTGTGCCTTTTTATTGGTGAGTTCAGTCCATTTACATTTAGGGTGATTATTGATATGTGAGGATTTCCTGTCATTCTATCTTTAGTTTTCTGGTAAGGCTGTGTCTCCATTGTTTCTTTGCCTTTTTGTTGTTGTCTATTATTTCTGTGTGGTGGTATTCTATGATGTTTCCCTCTGTTTCTTCTTTTATTTCAGTATATATTTCAGTTCTGGATTTTTTTTGAGTGGTTACCCTTAAGTTTATGTAAAAGAAAGTTTGATATTTAGAGTATTCCATTTTCTTCAGCACGCTTACTTTCTCCATTCCCATATTCCGGTTCAGGCCTTTACTCTCCCCCTTTTTGAGTTTTGGTTGCCACAAATTGTCCCTGTTGATGGTGGTCGAATAGCCTCCTTTAGTATTTCTTGTAGTGCAGGTCGTGTATTAGAAAATTCCCTCAGCTTCTGTATGTCTGGAAAGGTCTTTATTCCTCCTTCATATCTAAAGGATATCTTTGCTGGATATATTATTCTTGGCTCATGATTTCTCTCTTTCAATAGTTTGAATATTTGGTTCCACTCCCTCCTGGCTTGTAGAGTTTCTGCTGAAAAATCTGATGATAATCTAATGGGCTTTCCTTTGTAAGTTACCGTCTTCTTTTCCTGGCTGCCTTGAGGATTCTTTCTTTGTCGTTGATTTTAGACAGCTTCAATACAATGTGCCTTGGAGAAGGCCTGTTGGGATTGAGGTAACTAGGTGTTCTATTTGCTTCTTGGATTCGAGGGTCCAGTTCTGTCCACAAATTTGGGAAGTTCTCATTGACAATTTGTTTGAATATATTCTCTGTTCCCTTCTCTCTTTCTTCTCCTTCTGGTATGCCCATTATTCTTATATTGCTCTTTCTGATGGAGTCAGAAAGTTCTTGTAGAGTTCTTTCATTTCTTTTAAGTCTCAAGTCTCTTTCTTCTTCCATCTGTGTCATTTCTAGGTTTCTATCTTCGATGTCACTGATTCTTTCCTCCATCTGGTCAACTCTACTACCTAAGCTGGTTATTTCATTCTTAATTTCTTCTATTGAGTTCTTAATCTGCAGAAATTCTATTTGGTTCTTTTTTTAAAATTTCAATCTCTTTCATAAAATGCTCATGCTGTTCTATCTGCCTATCTGTGTTTTCTTGTATCTCGTTGAGTTTTTTCAGAACTGCAATCTTGAATTCTCTGTCATTTAAGTCACATATTTCTGTATCTTTAAGTGCCTTTTCTGGAGATTTTTCACTTTCTTTCTGAGCTATGTTGTTGCCTTGGTTATTCATGGTGATTACTGGTTTACTATTTCTCTTCCTAGACATATACAGGAATGGCTTCTGTAACAGATTGATAGGAAGCGGTCTTTTTGGGTCTTTTTGTTTTCTATTACTTGTTGGTAGAATGTTTCATTTTTTCTCCAACTGCAGCTTATTTTTTTTCAGCCACACGGTAGTGCTTTGTTTTCTCTGCACTATTCCAGTTTCTCAGACAATGGAGGGATTCCCTGGGAGACGGGCTTCTCCTCTGTTAATAGTTCATCAAGGTCACAGGATGCAGTGTTCCGGTGGGTATGTGGAGAGCTTTTGATGTTCCAAAGCTCTTCCAGCTCCAGATTCAGAGCCCCTATGTTTTAACAGTTCTGTTTACTCCTACAGGGATCCACCCAGATAGGTGGGGCCAGGGGCGGGGTGAGTTGTGAGAGGTGGCCCAGAGCAATGGCGGCAACCACCACCACAGCCGGTCCTGCTTCCACAGCTCCCTCCCCTTTGCCAGAACTAGTTGGGCTGCTAATTTGTGTCTGTGGCCCACAGTTCTCAGAACAGCAAATATTCTGTTCTTTTGCTCTGACACTGCTACTGTTCCGTTTCTAGCACCAGGCAGGTGGGGGTGGGGCGAGCTCTGGGAAGGTAGGGAGGGGGCGGCTAGTCTCAGTGCCTAAGGCTCCGTTCTCTGCTCAGCACTGAGGGTTTTAAACCACCGTTTTCAGCCTTTTTCCCTCAGTCTTTTCTCCGAGGTCTCTGCTGTGAGCGTTGGGTTCAACCGTGTTTTATGCTGCCCCTTCAGCCCTGTGGAGCCCTAGTGGAGCTCTAGCAGTCCGAGTTCTTCCCTCTCCCGCAGCTGAGGTAGTTCCGGGAAGCAGCGAGCTCGGAGCACTGAGCAAGGTCTGCGTCCTGTGCCCACGCGGCTCGGTCTCCGCACTTCTCCCTTCCCTCCTCCTCCCCCCGCTCGGGCAAATCTCCCACCTGTAGGTGATTTTGGTAGTGGTCCTCTTCGTCTTGTCTCTCTGCTGTGCATGGAGTCCTTTGTGGAGCTTTTGTTGTTCGATTCGTTGTAAATTCCAGGGGAGCTTTACAGAGGCTCACCTCACGCCACCATTTTTCTGGAAACTCCAACCCAGACTGTATTTCTTACAGAAGAAGAGATAAGGCAGTAATCAAATAACTACTTGTATGCCAAAATAATTGCAAGCATAGATAATAAATTGATCAACAATTCTCAGGTTGTAAAAAAATGTCTGAAATTCAGATTTTTCCTTCACTTGGAAAAAGTCATCAGAATTATTTGAATATGTTCTAATAAACACAGAATAAAACAGGAAAAATATTAAAGAATCACATCCTCCAAAACACACCTAGACCTGATGGGTTTATAAGGTGATTTTTTCCCCCTAAGCCTTTGAAGACTATTATACAAAATTTCCTTGAGTATTGAAAAGAATGGTATATTTCTTAAAATTATTTTCAGAGTGAAATGTGACAAGAATGATACAGATAAAAATGACACAAAAACATAAGAATAATACAGAAGGTAAGAATGGTATAAAAAAGAAAAATGTGGCTATTATCACTTAGGAATGTGGTAATTATAATAGCAACCATTTAATGTGGAAATACTACATGCCAAGCACTGTACTAAGAAACATTTCTCACAAGTTAGCTCATTTAATCCTCACAACAATCTCCATAAGGTATATATTATTATGTTTCCATGTTAAGAAAAGGAAAGTGAGGCTTGTCCAAATTAAAGTAATAAAGCTATTAAATGGTGGAACAAGGATTCAAAGTTAGTTGTCTCTGACGACAGGACCCATGCTTTTCACTACACAGTACCAAATAGAACTCTTATGTGGTCCAGTTGGATTTGAACTCAGACAATTGGTCCTTCTAGTATGCCATACTGCCTCTCATTGATGTGGGCATTTTAGCCAAGTTCTACCAATAAAATACAGGAACTTATTAAAATAATTTTAAGCCTTGATCAAGTATTGTTTATTCCAGAAATGTAAAGATGATTTCAGACAAAGATAACAATATTGTTGAAAAATGTATCATTATCCCTGTAAATGCCAAAAAAGCATTTGATAAAATCCAACTCCTTTTTGTGGTTAACATCTTTTAAATATAGGGATAGTGAACTATCTCTCTAAAGTGATAAAAAATGTATATTCAAAAATCAAAAAATACCTAATGTCCTACCTATTAGAAAAACAAAGTCATTTCCCATAAAAACTGGACCAAAAAAGGGGAGCTTTTATTCATTTATAAGTTCAGTTTCTGAGAAATTCTTGTTTTGGTAACAAGGTATGAAAATAAATTAAATTAGAAGTAAATATTGGAAAGGAAGAAATTTCAGACAGAAAAATTTTACACAACATTAGTATATACATAGAAAAGCCACAGAATCAACTTCAAGTGATTAGACAAAAACAACAGAGTTCAGCAAATTCACAAAATGCAAGGTAAGTAGCATTATAAAAGCCAATAAAATATGTACCAGTAAGCCAACACAAAGGAGAAAAAGTAACACATTTACAATAAAGCAAAAACATTAAAGTATTTGAAAATAAGTAAATATATACACAAGAATGTAAGAAAAAGATACAGATGGCCAATAGACATATGATAAGATGCTCAACATAACTAATCATCAGAGAAATGCAAATTAAAACCACAATGACATACCATCTCACACCTGTCAGAATGGTCATCATCAATAAGTCAACAGACAGCAAGAGTTGGTGAGGATGTGGAGAAAAGGGAACCCTTGTGCACTGTTGATAGGATTGCAAATTGGTGCAGCCACTATGGAAAACAGTATGAAGGTTCCTTAAAAATTTAAAAATAGAGCTACCTTATGACCCAGCAATCCCACTTCTGGATATTTATCCAAAGAAATCCAAAACACCAATCCGAAAAGATATATGCACCCCTATGTTCATGGCAGCATTATTTACAATATCCAAGATATAGAAGCAATGGAAATGCCCACCAATAGATGACTACATAAAGAAGTGGCACATATACACAATGGAATATTACTCGACCATAAAAAGAATGAATTCTTACCTTCTGCAACAACATGGATGGACCTAGAGGGTATCATGGAAGTTAAATAAGTCAGACTGAGAAAAACAAATAACATATGAACTCACTTATATGTGGAATCTAAAGAAGAAAATAAACTTTCAGACAAAACAGAAACAGATACAGAGAACAAACGGATGGTTACTAGTTGGGAGGGGAGGTGGGGGGCTGAGTGGAAAAGGGGAAGGGATAAAGAAGTACAAATTGATAGTTATAGGAGAGTCATGGGGATGTAAAGTACAGTATGGGGAATATAGTCAATAGTATTGTAAAAGCTATGTATAGTGTCAGATGGGTAGCAGACTTATTGGGGTGATCACTTCATAATTATATAAGTGTTTAACCACTAGGCTGTACACCAGAAACTAATATAAAATAATATTGAATCTCAACTACAATTGAAAAAAAAAAGAAAAGAAAAAAAGAAAAAAGGAAAAAAAAGAAAAAATAGTCACGGGGATGTGTGGTGCAGTATGGGAAATACAGTCAATAATGTTCTAATAACTATTTACAGTGTTGGGTGGGTAGTAGACTTGTTGGGATTATCACTTTGTGAATTGCACAAATGTGTGATCACTATGTTGTTCTGTATGCCTGAAGCTAATAAGAAAAGGAATGTGAGAAAAAGAAATAATATGAAACCTTAATGGCAGAAATGAAGAAAAATCTGAATAAGTGTAAAATCATACTACATTTCTGAATGGGAAGACCAATAGTATAGAGCTTCTTCACAGGATGATTTATAGATGTAAACAATTACAATGAAGATATCTCTTATCTCAAAAATGTTATCACAGTAATTTGTAGTAACAATTGTAAATGACTATATAGGGAAACAAAAGTCTAAAAGAATATAAAAAATTAGAATGTATTATAAATTACACTAGATGAAATGGCAGAATTCTGATGAAAATCAGAAATATTAATCAGCAAACTGAATAGTGATACCAGAAAAAGGCTCTAATAAAAGTAAGAATTGAATGTTTGATGATCAGAGCAGAACAAAACAATGGAGAAAGTACTGACTATTAAGTAAATTCAACTTTGGTAACTGGTCATGACTATGGAAAGGAAGTAACATAAGCCTTTAACTCTTACCATATACCGTATAATGATTCTTTCCACATGAACTAAAAAACTAAATATTTAAGGAAAACTTTAAAAAATGTACTAAGGATAGACTAGAGTATTTAACTCAATTATAGGAAATTTTTAAGTTTGAAAGTAATACAAAACATTGCAAAAGAAATACTTGTCAGAGAACATAATAAAAATGTAAAACCATTATCAAAAGATTAAATGGTGGAAATACTAGGAAGCACATGGATAAATGAATAGCATCCAAACTGTATACAGAGGTTCTACTAATTTACAAGACCATTACCAGATCCCCAAGGGACAAATAGTCAAAGGATATCGTCAAGCCAGAAGAAATATAGTTCCAACTAGGAGGCACCATTTCATACTTAATTGACAAAAATAACAATTTACAAAGTAATACTTCACAAGTTTTGGAAGAACAGGCTCATTCAAATTGCTGATTGCCTTGCAAACTGGGCCAAAAATCATAAAAATGTTCATAGTGTTGGAACCAGGGATCCTAATCATGGTAAAGAACGAAGTCATTGGGGGCAAGATCAGGTGAGTAGGGAGGGTGTTCCAATACAGTGATTTGTTTACTGCCTAAAAACACCCTCAAAGACAGTGCCACGTGAGCTGGTGCATTGTCATGATGTAAGAGCCATGAATTGCTGGCAAAAAGTTCAGGTCATTTTTGTCAAACTTTTTCATGCAGCCCTTTCAGCACTTCCAAAGAGTAGACTTGGTTAACTGTTTGTCCAGTTGGTACAACTTCATAATGAATAATCCCTCTGATATCAGAAAACGTTAGCAACATAATTTTGACTCTTGACTTGGACTGATGGAACATTTTTGGTTGTGGAGAATCAGCTGACTTCCATTGTGTACTTTGACTCTTTTTTTCAGGGTCCTATTAGTACAGCCATGTTTCATCACCTGTGATAACATGACGACCTAAAACATCTTGCCTCTCCAAAAGGTGTTGGCAAACTTTGTCTTTCCTTTGCTTTTGTTCATTGGTGAGCTCCTTTGGGACCATTTTTGCACACACCTTTCTCATGCCAAGATTTTCAGTTAACATTTTCTAACTGGAGAGACGTCATCAAAATGGCAGTGTGAGGTGAACCTCTGTAAATCTCCTCTGGAATTTACAACTGAATCGAACAACTATAACTCCACAAAGGACTCCCTGCACAGCAGACAGGAAGGACGAAGAGACCCACTATTGAATTCGCCAAATGGTGAGCAAATCGTGCAGCAGGGAAGGAGGGAAAGGAGAAGTGCAGAGACGGAGCCCCGCAGGCGCAGGACGCAGACCTAGCTCAGCGCTCCAAGCTAGCTGCATCCCGGAACTACCGCAGCTATGGGAGAAGGAAGAACTTGGACTGCTAGGACTCCGTTTATGGCCCACAGGGCTTAGGAGACAGCATACAGCATGGCTGAACCCAACGCTCACGGCAGAGAACTCGGAGCAAAGACTGAGGAAAGAAGGCTGAAAACGATGGTTTAAGCCCTCACTGCCAAGCAAAGAACGGAAGCCTTAGGTACTGAGAATAGCTGCCCACTCCCTACCCTCCCAGAGCTCACCCCGTCCCCACCTGCCCGGTGCTAGAAGTGGAAGAGTAGAAGTGTCAGATCAAAAGAACAGAATATTTGCTGTTCTGAGAACGGTAGACTACAGACAAAGATTCGCAGCCCAACTAATTCCGGCAAAGGGGAGGGAACTGTGAAAGCAGGACCAGCTATAGTGGTGGTCACCGCCAATACTCTGTGCTACCTCTCACAACTCACCCTGTCCCTGGCCCCACCTATCTAGGCGGATCACTGCAGGAGAAAACAGAACTGCTGAAACATACAGGCTCTGAATCTGGTGCAGGAAGAGCTGTGCAACTTCAAAAGCTCTCCGGATACCCACAAAGACACTGGACCCTGTGACCCAGGCAAACTATTAACAGAGGAGAAGCCCATCTCCCAGGGAATACCCCCATTGTGTGAGAAGGTGGAATAGTGCAGAAAAAAACATAGCATTACGGTGTCAGAGAGAAAAAACTGCTGCAGTCGGAGAGAAAGTAAAACATTCTACCTAAAAATACTGGAAAACAAAAGCAAGACCTATTCCTATCAACCGGCTGCAGAAGCCACTCCTGTAGATGTCTAGGAAGAGAAATAATAAATCAGTAATTGCCATGAATAACCAAGGCAACAAGACAGCTCAGAAAGAAAGTGAAAAGTCTCCAGAAAAAGAACTTAAAGATATGGAAATATGTGATTTAAATGACAGAGAATTCAAGATTGAAGTTCTGAAAAAACTCAAGGAGATGCAGGAAAACAGAGAAAGGCATTTTAATGAACTCAGAAACACAATCAAAGAACAACATGAGCATTTGACAAAAGAGATTGAAAATTTAAAAAAGAACCAAATAGAATTTTTTTTTAATTAAATTTATTGGGGTGACAATTGTTAGTAAAATTACATAGATTTCAGGTGTACAATTCTGTATTACATCATCTATAAAACCCATTGTGTGTTCATCACCCAGAGTCAGTTCTCCTTCCATCTCGAGATTAAGAACTCAATAGAAGAAATTAAGAATGAAATAACCAGCTTAGGTAGTAGAGTTGACCAGATGGAGGAAAGAATCAGTGACATCAAAGATAGAAACCTGGAAATGACACAGATGGAAGCAGAAAGAGACTTGAGACTTAAAAGAAATGAAAGAACTCTGCAAGAACTTTCTGACTCCATCAGAAAGAGCAATATAAGAATAATGGACATACCAGAAGGAGAAGAAAGAGAAAAGGGAACACAGAACATATTCAAACAAATTGCTGATGAAAACTTCCCAAACTTGTGGACAGAACTGGACCCTCGAATCCAAGAAGCAAATAGAACACCTAGTTACCTCAATCCCAACAGGCCTTCTCCAAGGCACATTGTATTGAAGCTGTCTAAAATCAATGACAAAGAAAGAATCCTCAAGGCAGCCAGGGAAAGGAAGACGGTAACCTACAAAGGAAAGCCCATTAGATTATCATCAGATTTTTCAGCAGAAACTCTACAAGCCAGGAGGGAGTGGAACCAAATATTCAAACTATTGAAACAGATAAATTATGAGCCAAGAATTGTATATCCAGCAAAGATATCCTTTAGATATGAAGGAGGAATAAAGACCTTTCCAGACATACAGAAGCTAAGGGAATTTTCTACTACATGACCTTCACTACAAGAAATACTAAAGGAGGCTATTCGACCACCATCAACAGGGACAGTTTGTGGCAACCAAAACATAAAAAGGGGGAGAGTAAAGACCTGAACCGGAATATGTCAATGGAGAAAGTAAGGGTGCTGAAGAAAATGGAATACTCTAAATATCGAACTTTCTTTTACATAAACTTAAGGGTAAACGCTCAAATAAATCCAGAACTGAAATATATACTGTAATCAAAGAAGAAACAGAGGGAAACATCATAGAATACCACCACACAGAAATAATAGACAACAACAAAAAGGCAAAGAAACAATCGAGACACAGCCTTACCAGAAAACTAAAGATAGAATGACAGGAAATCCTCACATATCAATAATCACCCTAAATGTAAATGGACTGCACCACCAATACAAAGGCACAGAGTAGCAGATTGGATCAAAAAACTGAACCCAACCATATGCTGTCTCCAAGAGACACATCTCAGCTACAAGGACAAGCATAGACTCAAAGTGAAAGGGTGGAAATTGACACGCCAAGCAAATGGTACCCAGAGAAAATCAGGTGTAGCCATAATGATATCAGATGAAATAGACTTCAAGGTGAAAAATGTAACAAGGGACAAACATGGACATTTCATAATGGTAAAGGAGATTATACAACAAGAAGACATAACAGTCATCAATATTTATGCCCCCAATCAGGGAGCACCGAATTATACCAGGCAACTACTAACAGAACTAAAGGGAGAAATTGACCAAAACACAATTATATTAGGGGACTTAAATACATCATTGACAGCTATGGATAGATCATCCAAACAGAAAATAAATAACGAAATAGCAGCCCTAAATGACACATTAGATGAAATGGACATAATTGACATATATAGAGTACTTCATCCTAAAACATCAGACTATACATTCTTTTCTAGTGTACACGGAACATTCTCAAGGATAGACCATATATTGGGACAGAAAATCAGCCTCAGCAAATTTAAGAAGATTGAAACCACACCAGGCATATTCTCTGAACACAAGGCTTTGAAATTGGATAACAACTGCAAAAAGAAAGCAGGAAAAACCACAAATACATGGAGATTAAACAACATACTTTTAAAGAACGACCAGGTCAAAAAAGAAATTAGAGGAGAGATCAAAAGATACATAGAAACAAATGACAATGAAAATAAAATACATCCTACCAAAATTTTTGGGATGCAGCAAAAGCAGTTTTAAGAGGGAAATTTATCTCATTACAGGCCTATCTCAAGAAGCAAGAAAACTCCCAAATAAATAACCTCATGTTACACCTTAAAGAACTAGAAAAAAAAGAACAAGTGAAACCTAAGGTCAGCAGAAGAAAGGAAATAACAAAAATCAGAGCAGAACTAAATGAAATAGAGAACAAAGAGACTATAGAAAAAATAAAAACACGAGTGCTCCGATGTTCATTGCAGCTTTTTTTATGGTGGCCAAGACATGCAAACAACCAAATGTCCTTCAATAGATGAATGGATAAAGAAGTTGTGGTATATATACACAATGGAATACTATTCGGCGGTAAGAAAAGATGATATAGGAACATTTGTGACAACATGGATGGATCTTGAGAGTGTAATGCTGAGCGAAATAAGTCAGGCACAAAAAGCAGAGAACCATAGGATTTCACTGATATGTGGTATATAAACCAAAAACAACAAAAGAACAATACAAACAAATGAGAAACAAAATCCCATAGACGCAGACAATAGTTTAGTGGTTACCAGAGGGTAAGGGGGGAGAGGGGTGGGAGATGAGGGTAAGGGGGATCAAATATATGGTGATGGAAGGAGAACTGACTCTGGGTGGTGAACACACAAAGGGATTTAAAGGTGATGTAATACAGAATTGTACACCTGAGATATATGTAATTTTACTAACAATTGTCACCCCAATAAATTAAAGAAAAAAGAAAGAAAAGTGGGGACAATGATAGTACCTATTTCATGGGGTTTGTGGTGAGAATTACATAAAATAACATTATGCAAAGCACTTAGAATGTTGCCTAGGAGATCATGAGTGCTGGCTATTTTTATCCATAAGCAAATAGCCATTTATTAGCTTCTCCTGCAATCAGGAGAATTTTCTTCCTGGGTCCAGGGAGGATGCATACCAAATACAAAGGAGGATAATGATCTATTTTCTCCTTGATCCATATTTTAGTGGAGCACAATAAAGCCATAAGGTAATGCCTTTGACACAGGGAGACTTTGGAAATGACCATAGAAACCAGACTGAGGCTAATCCTGAAAGCCTGGATCGTATAGGGGCACTCTTACTCCTTAGGCTGGAAAAAGTCCCAAAATGTCCTGCCATTATACATAATGTCTTCAAAAATCCCTCTCGAAATGAACAAATTACCCAGCAAGAATAACACATTAACCTGTTAGCTGGATGAACACTTTAGCACAGATTACTTTTATCAGATTACTCAGCTTCTGGAAGCTGGATGATGAAGCCAGCAATGGAGGATGGCTAAATAATACTGGGAGGAAAGGAAGAGGGAAAGGGCATCTGGAGGCAGCCTGAGGGCTACTGCGGACTAAAGCCAAACAAAGCCAGGGTCTACATGGGCCCCTGGATGGAGCATAGAACACCCTTACCCCTTGAGTCTTCCCTACTCTCTTTATCCTGTCTTATTTTCCATTTTTTTTGTGTACCATACATCACATAAGACAGGGCCAGGCACACAATCAACAGATATTTATGAAGTACCTGCTGAGTAAATAAGTGTCAGAAGTCGCCAAATACTTCAGGGGTATGCTATCTTGAACACACTAGATACGGCTCAAAAACTACTGACTAGGAAGGGTCATATATTAGATGTTGACCTACTTCATAGGGTGAGGCTGGCACTTGAAACTATAACTTAACATGTTCTAAGAAAGTACTCAAAGAACAAATAGAGTACACTGATGGGCACTCGAGAATTAGGCAGAGGTAGAAGATCCAAGCATAGAAGTGGTACACATTCAAGAAAATGCCAAGGCAGTATTCATTCCAGGAACCAGGAGAAAGCTGTTTCCAAAAGAGAGGAAATTAAGAAAAGCAGCTTTTTACTGACTGCTTTTTTGTTTCAGGAACTTTCATTGACCTTATCCTCACAATAGGGTCAAAATTAATTATTGTCTCTATTTTTTTTTTTATAAATGGGAAAACTGATCATCAGAAATGCTGGGCAAATTGTAGCATACTATAGTGGCTAAGAGCATAGACTTGGACTTAATCTACCTGGGTTTGAATCCTGGCTCTGCCACTTATTAGCTGAGTGGTCTTGAGCAAGTTATTGAACCTCTCTGTTCCTCAGTTTCCTCTTCAGTAAAAATTAGGATAATAATAGTTCCTGTCACGTCCAGCACGACACGGGCAGTGAGAGAATGAGAAGGGGTGATGAAAGGTTAAGAAAGAAACTGAAGTCAAGAGATTTATGCAATAGGGGCCAAGGGTCTCACAGCCTCAAAGGACTGAGAGCCCAGAATCGGGCCACCGTATGGCTCTTATTGATGTACACACAAGGAAGTAGCATTGTTTTTTCCATGGTCTGTGAGTCCCATACATCATACCAGAAAACTGATTCAAACCAATCACCCTTGCCTGCAAGTGGCCGGTACCGAAAGTCACATGATGTATTAGTAATTGTTGTATGTACCTCCCCAAGGGACAAAACCTTTATGCTAAAACTTAGTGATAAGAATAGATGGAGAACTGATGTTATCACACCACTGAATCACTTCCCAAGCAGGTTGTGGGAAGAAACATAGCCACAGAGGCAGAAGCTCTCCTTTGATGGGGGAAGGTGGGGGTCTATGCCCACCTCTATCAACCCCGTGAGTTCTCCTGATGGCCTCTATGAGACTGTGCCTGTCTTAGGTTGTTCCTCCCTTGAGGAATCTTACCCGTCATTGACTAACCAGACATCCTTTGGGGCCAAACAGGGAGACAGACATAAGGTGTAAGCACAAAGGTGAAGCAAAGTCCCTGAAAGGATCCGTCTCACAGACTCTTCTTTCTTTAAGGGTAGGTACAAGGGGACAGACAGGTAGGCTGCTGCGTGACAAGTTCCTACTTTATATAATTTTTATAAGGCTTAAAGGCATTAACATTTACAAAATACTTAGAACAGTGTCTTCCACATATGGAATGTTATATGAGTATTTGTGGAATAAATAAAATAAATTTGCCCAAGGTTATGTGACTATATGAGAAAGAGGCAGGACTTGAGCCCAGGTGCAAATCAGTCAGTCTTAGCACAATTCCTAACTCCTCCATGGATCCCAAATCTTACTTTTCTTCAAGGACTCCTTGAATTCCTCAATCACCCAGGAAACTTTCCTGACCAATCCGTACTTTGATTCACAGCTTAATACTCAGTCACAAGAGTAGATATAAACTTTTTTCCTGCATATTATCTTGTTCCCCATATTAGCTTATGCATTTATTCTTAAAGACTTCACTTACTTCTTGTCATCTTTCAAAAATGCCCAGCATTTTTTTGTGTTTGAATTGAAATCATACCCACGGATCTTAAATGGAGTGGTGGCCTTACAAAATTTTGAGTGGGACAAGCATACTGCAAATAATAATGGTTTAGAATCCCTTGGTCTATGTAGCCAACATTTTCCACATCAGTCCATTCATTTTCACAGTTTTGGTTTCACACTAACCAATGGCTGAAAGAAATGATATGCTTTTTAACACACTCTATATAAACTTTTAGCATGCCTTTTCTCTAATTTTTTAAGTGATTCTCTCAGTTGTCATCATTTTAAAGCATTTGCTGAAGAATGTTAATAGGAGATAGAAAGAGAGAGACAGAGAAGCAATATAGTACCACCAAAATTCCCATAAAACATAATTTTCTGTTATCCTTTCCAGACATATGGCACTGAGTCATAACAAATAATAGCAATGGAAAATGGCCAAATGCACACTGATGTGCTTAAGTACAAAAGGAGATATAGAGTTATTTTTAAGATACACTCTACTTCTAAAGTGCTTTGTGAGCCTTAAATATACCATACTGTCATATCTCTGAAAGGGAAGAGAAATGTACCTAAGTTCTAAAAATACTTGCTGAGACAGTAATGAATGTGCTCGATTACCCTGATCAGAGCCCTTCATTTCAATTTGATGCAACCCATAAATGAAATGACTTGGCTGATTATAAGTCAGTCCCCCATGAACATTTGTTTACATTTGAAAACCACTACTCATAATTGCTGTCTCTGCTCAGGGGAGGCCCAGCGGGGATTAAAAGAAGTGTTGCAAGGTTCTACTGAGGTGTGATCACAAGTTACGGCATGAATCTGGCACTGTATGTCCACACTCTGACTGTCTTGGCAATTGGATCCATCACTTTTCCTCCTTCACACAACTAAAATTAGCCAGAGACAGCAGAAGTCTTGGGGAAGAGAATACAGAGTTGTAAATAACATTCAGATATGGTATGTCATGATACAGGGATCCCAAGTCCAATTTGCTCCTGAGAAGTAGTCAGTAATTATATCGTAGTTACCAACTTCTTCAAAAAGCCAATGGTAATACAACCTCATTGTCAGAGAGAAGAGCAGGGTTGGATATAAGGCAGGATTGAGGACACATCATTAATATTATTTCCAAGAAAAACGGAAATTTTCAATTTTCCTTAATCAGTTGTTTTTAACTTATTGAGGTAACAATTGTTAGTAAAATTACATAGATTTCAGGTGAACAATGCTGTACTACATCATCTATAAATCCCATTGACTGTTCACCACCCAGAGTCAGTTCTCCTTCCATCACCATATATTTGATCCCCCTTATGCTCATCTCCCACCCCCCAACCCCCTTACCCTCTGGTAACCACTAAACTATTGTCTGTGACTATGAGTTTTTGTTTCTCATTTGTTTGTCTTGTTCTTTTGTTGTTTTTGGTTTATATACCACATATCAGTGAAATCATATGGTTCTCTGCTTTTTCTGTCTGACTTACTTCGCTTAGCATTATACTCTCAAGATCCATTCATGTTGTCACAAATGTTCCTATATCATGTTTTCTTTTTATTTTATTAAATTTATTGGGGTGACAATTGTTAGTAAAATTACATAAATTTCGGGTGTACAATTCTGTATTACATCATCTATAAATCCCATTGTGTGTTCATCCCCCAGAGTCAGTTCTCCTTCCATCACCATATATTCGATCCCCCTTACCTTCATCTCCCACCACCCACCCCCCACCCACCTTACTCTCTGGTAACCACTAAACTATTGCCTGTGTCTATGAGTTTCTGTTTCTCATTTGTTTGTCTTGTTCTTTTGTTGTTTTTGGTTTATATACCACATATCAGTGAAATCACATGGTTCTCTGCTTTTTCTGTCTGACTTATTTCGCTCAGCATTACTCTCTCAAGATCCATCCATGTTGTCACAAATGTTCCAATATCATCTTTTCTTACTGCCAAATACTATTCCATTGTGTATATATACAACTTATCCATTCATCTATCGAAGAACATTTTGGTTGTTTCCATGTCTTGGCCACCGTAAACAAAGCTGCAATGAACATTAGAGCACACGTGTCTTTATCTCTAAAAGTTTTCAGATTTTTTGGGTAGATACCCAGGGGAGGGATTGCTGGGTCATATGGCAATTCTACTCGTAATTTTTTGAGGAACCTCCACACTGCCTTCCATAACGGCTGCACCAGTCTGCATTCCCACCAACAATGCATGACGGTTCCTTTTTCTCCACAGCCTCTCCAACACTTGTTACGATTTGCCTTGTTGATGATAGCCATTCTGACTGGGGTGAGATGATATCTCATTTTGATTTTGATTTGCATTTCTCTGATGATTAGTGATGTTCAGCATTTTTTCATATGTCTATTTGCCATTTCTATGTCCTCTTTGGAGAAATGTCTCTTCAGGTCGTCTCCCTATTTTTCAATTGGGTTGTTTGTTTTTTTTGTTGTTGAGTTGCATGAGTTCCTTGTATATTTTGGATATTAGCCCCTTATCAGAAGCGCTGTTGCAAAAATCTTCAACCATTCAGTTGGTTACCTCTTTATTTTGTCGATGGATTCTTTTGTTGTACAGAAGCTTTTAAGTTTCATATAGTCCCATTCGTTTATTTTAGCTTTTACTTCCATTGCCTTTGGAGTCAAATTCATAAAATGCTCTTTGAACCCAAGGTCCATAAGTTGAGTACCTATGTTTTCTTCTATGCAGTTTATTGTGTCAGGTCTTATGCTTAAGTCTTTGATCCATTTGGAACTAATTCTGGTACATGGTTACAGATAGCAGTCCAGTTTCATTCTTTTGCATGTGGCTATCCAATTCTCTCAGCACCATTTATTGAAGAGGCTGTCTTTCCTCTATTGTATGTTTTTAGCATCTTTGTCAAAAATTGTACGTCCATATTTCTGTTGTTTTATTTCTGGGTTCTCAATTCTATTCCATTGGTCCATGTGACTGTTTTTCTGCCAATACCATGCTGTTTTTTTTTTTTTTTTATTAAATTTGTTGAGGTGACAATTGTTAGTAAAATTACATAGATTTCAGGTGTACAATTCTGTATTACATCATCTATAAATTCCGTTATGTGTTCATCACTTGTAGCCCTGTAGTACAAGCCAAAGTCAGGAAGTGTGATACCTCCATTATTCTTTTTTCTTAAGATTGCCTTCGCTATTTGAGGTCTTTTGTGGTTCCAAACAAATCTGATGATTTTGTGTTCTATTTCTTTAAAAAAGGCCATTGGGATTTTGATGGGGATTGCATTGAATGTGTATATTGCTTTGGGTAATATGGCCATTTTAACTATGTTGATTCTTCCAATCCATGAGCACGGAATGTCTTTCCATTTCTTTGTGTCTTCTTCAATTTCTTTCAAAAATGTCTTATACTTTTCAGCATATAGGTCTTTCACGTCCTTGGTTAAGTTTATTCCTAGGTATTTTATTCTTTTTGCTGCAATTGGAAAAGGAATTGTTTGTTGTATTTTTCTTTCTGAGATTTCATTGTTAGTATGTAGGAAGGCAATGGACTTTTGTACATTGATTTTGTAGCCAGCAACTTTACTGTATTCATTGATTGTTTCTAATAGCTTTTTGGTGGAGTTTTTAGGGTTTTCTATATATAGCATCATGTCATCTGCAAAGAGTGATAATTTAACTTCTTCATTCCCAATTTGGTTGCCTTTTATTTCTTTGTCTTGCCTGATTGCTCTGGCAAGGACTTCCAACACTATGTTGAAAAGCAGAGGTGATAGGGGACATCCCTGTCGTATTCCTCAGCATAGAGCAAAGGGCTTCAGTTTTTCACCATTAATTATGAGCTTAGCTGAGGGCTTGTCATATATGGCCTTTATTATGTTAAGTTATTTTCCTTCTACATCTATTTTATTAAGTGTTTTAATCATAAATGGATGTTGTATCTTGTCAAATGCTTGTTCTGCATCATTCGATACAATCTTATGATTTTTGTCCTTTATTTTGTTTATGTGATGTATCACATTGATGGATTTGTGGATCCAACAAGACAGATGGAGTTGAACCATCATTGTGCCCCGGGGAAGAACCCCACTTGGTCGTGATGAATAATCTTTTTAATGCATTGTTTTACTCGATTTGCTAGAATTTTATTTAGGATTTTTGCATCGGTATTCATTAGAGATATTGGTCTGTAGTTTTCTTTTTTTTGTGTTGTCCTTACCAGGTTTTGGTATCAGGGTAATGTTGGCCTCATAAAATGAGTTAGGGAGTACTGTCTCTTCAATCTTTTGGAAGAGTTTGAGCAGATTGGTATTACATCCTCTTTGAAGGTTTGGTAGAATTCACTAGTGAAACAATCTGTCCTGGACGACTCCTTTCGGGAAGGTTTTGGATGACTGATTCAATTTTGTTACTGGTGATCGGTCTGTTTAGATTTTCCAGTTCTTCATGGTTCAGCCTTGGAAGGCTATATGTTTCTAAGAACTTGTCCATTTCTTCTAGGTTATTGAATTTGGTGGCATATAGTCCTTCATAGTATTCTTGGATGATCCTTTGTATTTCTGTGGTGTCCGTGATAACTTCCCCTTTTTCGTTTCTGATTTTGTTAATCAGTGTCTTCTCTCTTTTTATCTTAGTAAGTCTAGCCAAGGGTTTGTCAATTTTGTTAATCTTTTCAAAGAACCAGCTCTTTGTCACATTAATTTTTTTCTATTGTCTTTTTGTTCTCTATTTCATTTAGTTCTGCTCTAATTTTTGTTATTTCCTTTCTTCTGCTGACCTTGGGTTTTACTTGTTCTTCTTTTTCTAGTTCTTTAAGGTGTAACATGAGGTTATTTATTTGGGAGTTTTCTTGTTTCTTGAGATAGGCCTGTAATGAGATAAATTTCCCTCTTAAAACTGCTTTCGCTGCATCCCAAAAATTTTGGTAGGATGTATTTTCATTGTCATTTGTTTCTATGTATCTTTTGATCTCTCCTCTAATTTCTTCTTTGACCCAGTCCTTCTTTAAAAGTATGTTGTTTAATCTCCATGTATTTGTGTTTTTCCCTTTCTTTTTACAGTTGATATCAATTTCAAAGCCTTGTGATCAGAGAATATGCATGGTATGATTTCAATCTTCTTAAATTTGTTGAGACTGATTTTATGTCCCAATATATGGTCTATCCTTGAGAATGTTCCATGTACACTAGAAAAGAATGTATAGTCTGATGTTTTAGGATGAAGTGCTCTATAAATGTCAATTATGTCCATTTCATCTAATGTGTCATTTAGGGCTACTATTTCGTTATTTATTTTCTGTTTGGATGATCTATCCATAGCTGTCAATGATGTATTTAAGTCCCCTAGTATAATTGTGTTTTGGTCAATTTCTCCCTTTAGTTCTGTTAGTAGTTGCTTGGTGTATTTGGTGCTCCCTGATTGGGGGCATAAATATTGATGACTGTTATGTCTTCTTGTTGTACAGTCCCTTCACCATTATGAAATGTCCATCTTTGTCTCTTGTTATCTTTTTCACCTTGAAGTCTGTTTCATCTGATATCATTATGGCTACACCTGATTTTCTCTGGGTACCATTTGCTTGGAGTGTCAATTTCCACCCTTTCACTTTGAGTCTATGCTTGTCCTTGTAGCTGAGATGTGTCTCTTGGAGACAGCATATGGTTGGGTTTAGTTTTTGATCCAATCTGCTACTCTGTGCCTTTTTATTGGTGAGTTCAGTCCATTTACATTTAGGGTGATTATTGATATGTGAGGATTTCCTGTCATTCTATCTTTAGTTTTCTGGTAAGGCTGTGTCTCCATTGTTTCTTTGCCTTTTGTTGTTGTCTATTATTTCTGTGTGGTGGTATTCTATGATGTTTCCCTCTGTTTCTTCTTTTATTTCAGTATATATTTCAGTTCTGGATTTATTTTGAGTGGTTACCCTTAAGTTTATGTAAAAGAAAGTTTGATATTTAGAGTATTCCATTTTCTTCAGCACGCTTACTTTCTCCATTCCCATATTCCGGTTCAGGCCTTTACTCTCCCCCTTTTTGAGTTTTGGTTGCCACAAATTGTCCCTGTTGATGGTGGTCGAATAGCCTCCTTTAGTATTTCTTGTAGTGCAGGTCGTGTATTAGAAAATTCCCTCAGCTTCTGTATGTCTGGAAAGGTCTTTATTCCTCCTTCATATCTAAAGGATATCTTTGCTGGATATATTATTCTTGGCTCATGATTTCTCTCTTTCAATAGTTTGAATATTTGGTTCCACTCCCTCCTGGCTTGTAGAGTTTCTGCTGAAAAATCTGATGATAATCTAATGGGCTTTCCTTTGTAAGTTACCGTCTTCTTTTCCCTGGCTGCCTTGAGGATTCTTTCTTTGTCGTTGATTTTAGACAGCTTCAATACAATGTGCCTTGGAGAAGGCCTGTTGGGATTGAGGTAACTAGGTGTTCTATTTGCTTCTTGGATTCGAGGGTCCAGTTCTGTCCACAAATTTGGGAAGTTCTCATCGACAATTTGTTTGAATATATTCTCTGTTCCTTCTCTCTTTCTTCTCCTTCTGGTATGCCCATTATTCTTATATTGCTCTTTCTGATGGAGTCAGAAAGTTCTTGTAGAGTTCTTTCATTTCTTTTAAGTCTCAAGTCTTTTTCTTCTTCCATCTGTGTCATTTCCAGGTTTCTATCTTCGATGTCACTGATTCTTTCCTCCATCTGGTCAACTCTACTACCTAAGCTGGTTATTTCATTCTTAATTTCTTCTATTGAGTTGTTAATCTCCAGAAATTCTATTTGGTTCTTTTTTAAAATTTGAATCTCTTTCGTAAAATGCTCATGCTGTTCTTTGATTGAGTTTCTGAGTTCATTTAGCTGCCTATCTGTGTTTTCTTGTATCTCGTTGAGTTTTTTCTGAACTGCAATCTTGAATTCTCTGTCATTTAAGTCACATATTTCTGTATCTTTAAGTGCCTTTTCTGGAGATTTTTCACATTCTTTCTGAGTTTTCTTGTTGCCTTGGCTATTCATGGCGATTACTGGTTTACTATTTCTCTTCCTAGGCATCTACAGGAGTGACTTCTGCAACAGGTTGATAGGAAGCAGTCTTTCTTTTGTTTTCCAGTACTTGTTGGTAGAATGTTTTATTATTTCTCCAACGGCAACTTATTTTTCTTCTCCCACACGGTAGTGCTATGTTTTCTCTGCACTATTTGAGCTTCTCACACAATGGGGGGATTCCCTGGGAGACAGGCTTCTCCTCTGTTAAGTTCATCTAAGTCACAGGGCGCAGTGTCCCAGTAAGCAGTCTTTCTTTTGTTTTCCAGTACTTGTTGGTAGAATGTTTTATTATTTCTCCAACGGCAACTTATTTTTCTTCTCCCACACGGTAGTGCTATGTTTTCTCTGCACTATTTGAGCTTCTCACACAATGGGGGGATTCCCTGGGAGACAGGCTTCTCCTCTGTTAAGTTCATCTAAGTCACAGGGCGCAGTGTCCCAGTGGGTTTGCGGAGAGCTTTTCATGCTCCAAAGCTCTTCCAGCTCCTAATTCAGAGCCCGTGTGTTTCAGCAGTTCTGTTGGTCCTGCAGGGATCCACGCAGAAAGGTGGGGCCAGGGGTGGGGTGAGTTGTGAGAGGTGGCCCAGAGCAATGGCAGCGACCACCATCACAACCGGTCCTGCTTCCACAGCTCCCTCCCCTTTGCCGGAACTAGTTGTGCTGTGGATTTGTGTCTGCGGTCCACAGTTCTCAAAATAGCAAATTTTCTGTTGTTTTGATCTGACACTGCTACTGTTTCACTTCTAGCACCGGGCAGGTGGGGGCGGGGCGAGCTCTTGGAGCGGAGGGAGGAGGCGGCTAGTCTCAGTGCTTAAGGCTCCATTCTCTGCTCAGCAGTGAGGGCTTAAATCACCGTTTTCAGCATTCTTCCCTTAGTCTTTTCTCTGAGGTCTCTGCCGTGAGCGTTGGGTTCAGCCGTGTTATATGCTGTCCCCTCAGCCCTGTGAAGCCCAGGCGGAGCCCTAGCAGTCCGAGTTTTTCCCTGTCCCGCAGCTGTGGTAGTTCCGGGAAGCAGCGAGCTCGGAGCACTGACCTAGGTCTGTGTCCTGCGCCCGCTGAGCTCCGTCTCCATGCACTTCTCCCTTTCCTCTTCCCCCCACTCGCGCGAATCTCCCACCTGTAGGTGATTTCAGTCGGTAGTGGGACTCTTTGTCTTGCCTGTCTGCTGTGCAGGGAGTCCTTTTTGGAGTTTTTGTTGTTCGATTCTTTGTAATTTCCCGGGGAGCTTTAAAGTGGCTCACCTAACGCCGCCTTTTTTCCGTACTCTCTTCAGTTCTTTTTTTTTAAATTTATTTTAAAAATTTATTGGGGTGACAATTGTTAGTAAAATTACATAGATTTCAGGTGTACAATTCTGTACAACTTCACCTATAAATCCCATTGTGTGTTCACCACCCAGAGTCAGTTCTCCTTCCATCATCATATATTTGATCCCCCTTACCCTCATCTCCCACCCCGCAACCCCCTTACCCTCTGGTAACCACTAAACTATTGTCTGTGTCTATGAGTTTCTGTTTCTCATTTGTTTCTCATGTTCTTTTGTTGTTTTTGGTTTATATACCACATATCAGTGAAATCACATGGCTCTCTGCATTTTCTGTCTTACTTAATTCGCTCAGTATTACACTCTCAAGATCCATCCATGCTGTCACAAACATTCCTATATCAACTTTTCTTACTGCCAGATACTATTCCATTGGGTACATATACCACAACTTCTTTATCCGTTCTTCTATGATAGGACATTTTGGTTGTTTCCATGTATTGGCCACTGTAAACAAAGCTGCAGTGAACATTGGAGCACACCTGACTTTATGTATAAATGTTTTCAGATTTTTTGGGTAGATACCCAGGAGAGGGATTGCTGGGTCATATGGCAGTTCTATTCGTAATTTTTTGAGGAACCTCCACACTGCCTTCCATAACGGCTACACCAGTCTGCATTCACACCAACAGTGTATGACGGTTCCTTTTTCTCCACAGCCTCTCCAACACTTGTTACTTTTTGTCTTGTTGATGATAGCCATTCTGACTGGGGTGAGGTGATATCTCATTGTGGTTTTGATTTGCATTTCCAGGATGATTAGTGATGTTGAGCAGTTTTTCATATGTCTATTTGCCATTTGTATGTCCTCTTTGGAGAAATGTCTCTTCAGGTCCTCTGCCCATTTTTCAATTGGGTTGTTTGTTTTTTTGTTGTTGAGTTGCATGAGTTCCTTGTATATTCTGGATATTAGCCCCTTATCTGAGGCACTGTTTGAAAAGTCTTCTCCCATTCACTTGGTGGCCTCTTTATTTTGTCGATGGTTTCTTTTGCTGTGCAGAAGCTTTTAAGTTTCATATAGTCCCATTAATTTATTTTAGCTTTTGCTTCCATTGCCTTTGGAGTCAAATTCATAAAATGCTCTTTGAACCCAAGGTCCATAAGTTTAGCACCTATGTTTTCTTGTATGTAGTTTATTGTGTCAGGCCTTATGCTTAAGTCTTTGATCCATTTTGAATTAATTTTGGTACATGGTGACAAATAGCAGTTCAGTTTCATTCTCTTGCACGTGGTTATCCAATTCTCCCAGCACCATTTATTGAAGAGGCTCTCTTTGCTCCATTGTATGTTTTTAGCATCTTTGTCAAAAATTGTCTGTCCATATTTATGTGGTTTTATTTCTGGGTTCTCAATTCTATTCCATTGGTCTATGTGTCTGTTTTTCTGCCAATACCATGCTGTTTTGATATTGTAGCCCTATAGTACAAGTCAAAGTTAGGAAATGTGATACCTCCATTACTGTTCTTTTTTCTTAAGATTGCTTTGGCTATTCGGGGTCTTTTGTGGTTCCAAACAAATCTGATGATTTTTGTTCTATTTCTTTAAAAAATGCCATTGGGGTTTTGATGGGGTTGCATTGAATCTGTATATTACTTTGGGTAATATGGCCATTTTAACTATGTTCATTCTTCCACAATATTGCAGTTCTTAAAAAACTCAACAAAATGCAAGAAAACACAGACAAGGAGTTTAATTAACTCAGGAAAACAAGCAAAACAAAATGAACATTTTACCAAAGATATTGAAATTTTAAGAAAGAACCAAATAAAATTTCTGGAGATTAAGAACTCAGTAAAATAAATGAACAAGAAATAAATGAAGGTGATCAGATGGGAGAAAGAATAAGTGACATTGAAGATAGAAATCTGGAAATGACATGGACGGAAGAAGAAAGAGACTTGAGAATTAAAAGAAATGAAAGTACTCTACAAGAACTTTCTGACTCTATCAGAAAGGGCAATAAGAATAATGGGCATACCAGAAGGAGTAGAAAGAGAGAAGGGACCAGAGAATATATTCAAACAAATTGTTGATGAGAACTTCCCAAACTCGTGGACAGAACTGGATCCTCAAATCCAAGAAGCAAATAGACACCTAATTACCTCAATCCCAATAGGCCTTCTCCAACGCACATTGTGTTGAAGCTGTCAAGAATTACCAACAAAGACAGAACCATCAAGGCAGCCAGGGAAAAGAGGACTGTAACCTACAAAGGAAAGCCCATTAGATTATCAGCAGAATTTTCAGCAGAAACTCTACAAGCCAAGAAGGAGTGGAATCAAATATTAAAACTATTGAAAAAAAATTATGAGCCAAGAAAAATATATTCAGCAAAGATGTCCTTTAGATATGAAAGAGGAAGAAAGACCTTTCCAGACATACAGAAGCTGAGGAATTTTCTAACACATGACCTGCACTACAAGAAATACTGAAGGAGGCTATTCAACCAGCATAAATAGGGATGATTTGTGACAACCAAAACATAAAAGGGGGGAGAGTAAAACCTTGAACTGGAATATGGGAATGTAGAAAGTAAGCATGCAGAAGAAAATGGAATACTGTAAATATCAAACTTTCTTTTACAGAAACTTAAGGGTAACCACTAAAAAAAATCCAGAACTGAAATATGTAACATAATAAAACAAGAAACGTATGGTAAAATCATAGAATACCACACACAGAAATAATAGACAACAACAAAAAGGCAAAGACGCAATTGAGACACAGTTTTACCAGAAAACCAAACATAGAATGATAGGAAATCCTCACATATCAATAATCACCCTAAATGTAAATGGACTGAACTCACCAATAAAAAGGCACAGAGTAGCAGATTGCATAAAAAAATCTAAACCCAACCATATGCTGTCTCCGAGAGACACATTTCAGCTACAAGGACAAACATAGACTCAAAGTGAAAGGGTGGAAATTGACACTCCAAGCAAATGACATCCAGGGAAAATCAGCCGTAGTTATACTGATATCAGATGAAACAGACTTCAGGGTGAAAAAGGTAACAAGAGACAAAGACGGACATTTTATAATTGTAAAGGGTACTATACAACAAGAAGACATAAGAGTCATCTATATATATGCCCCCAATCAGGTAGCACCAAAATATACCAAGCAGTTACTAACAGAACTAAAGGAAGAAATTGACCAAAAGACAATTATACTAAGGAACCTAAGTACATCATTGACAGGTATAGATACAAAATAGATAAAGCAATATCAATCCTAAATGACACACTAGATGAAATGGACATAATTGATATTTATAGAGCACTTCATCCTAGAACATCAGATTACACATTTTTTTCTAGTGTGTATGGAATATTCTCAAGGATAGATCATATATTGGGACATAAAATTAGCCTCATCAAATTTTAGAAGATTGAAATCATACCAAGCATATTCTCTGATCACTAAGCTTTGAAATCAGACACCAACTGCAAAAAGAAAGCAGGAAAACCACAAATATGTGGAGACAAAACTACAAACTTTTAAAGAAAGACAGGGTGTAAGGAGAAATTAGAGGAGAGATCAAAAGATACATAGAAACAAATGACAATGAAAATACATCCTACCAAAAGTTTTGAGATGCAGCAAAAGCAGTGTTAAGAGGGAAATTTATATCATTACAGGCCTATCTCAAGAAACAAGAAACATGACAGATAAATAACCTCACATTACACTTTAAAGAACTAGAAAAAGAAGAAAATGAAACCCAAAGTCAGCAGAAGGAAGGAAATCACAAAAATCAAAGCAGAACTAAATGAAAGAGAGAACAAAAAGACAATAAAAAAAATTCATGTGACAAAGAGCTGGTTCTTTGAAATGATTAACAAAATTGACAAACCCTTGTCTAAACTCAGTAAGATAAAAAGAGCGACGACACTAATTAACAAAATCAGAAATGAAAAACGGGAAGTTATCGCGGACACCACAGAAATATAAAGGATCATCCAAGAATACTATGAAGGACTACATGCCACCAATTTCAATAACCTAGAAGAAATGGACTGGTTCTTAGAAACATATAGCCTTCCAAGGCTGAACCATGAAGAACTGGAAAATCTAAACAGACTGACCACGAGTAACGAAATTGAATCAGTCATCTGAAACCTTCCCAAAAGCAAAATTCTGGGACCAGATGGCTTCATTAGTGAATTCTACCAAACCTTCAAAGAGGATCTAATACCTGTCCTAGTCAAACTCTTCCAAAACTGAAGAACAGACAGTACTCCCTAACTCATTTTATGCGGCTATCATTACCCTAATACCAAAACCAGGTAAGGATAAGACATAAAAAGAATACTACTGACCAATATCTCTGATGAATACAGATGCAAAATTCCTAAACAAAATTCTAGCAAATCGAATACAACAGTGCATTAAAAAGATTATTCATTATTAAAAGATTAATAAGATTAATAAAATAGATATAGAAGGAAAACACCTTAATATAATAAAGTCCATATATGACAAACCCTCAGCTAATCTCACAATTAACTGTGGAAAACTGAAGCCCTTTGCTCTACGTTCAGGAACACGACAGGGCTGTCCCCTATCTCCTCTGCTTTTCAACATAGTGTTGGAAGTCCTTGCCAGAGCAATCAGGCAAGAGAAAGAAAAAAAAAAGGCATCCAAATTGGGAATAAAGAAGTTAAATTGTCACTCTTTGCAGATGACATCATGCTATATATAGAAAACCCTAAAGATTCCACCAAAAAGCTATTAGAAACAATCAACGAATACAGTAAAGTTGCCGGCTACAAAATCAACGTACAAAAGTCCATTGCATTCCTATACAGTAACAATGAATCTCAGAAAAAGAAATACAAAAAACAATTCCTTTTGCAACTGCAGCAAAAAGAATAAAATACCTAGGAATAAACTTAACCAAGGATGTGAAGGACCCATATGCTGAAAACTATAGGACATTTTTGAAAGAAATTGAAGAAGTCACCAAGAAATGGAAAGACATTCTGTGCTCATGGATTGGAAGAATCAACATAGTTAAAATGGCCATAGTACCCAAAGCAATGTACAGATTTAATGCAAGCCCCATAAAATTCCCAATGGTATTTTTTTAAGAAATAGACCAAAAAATCATCAGATTTGTTTGGAACGACAAAAGAACCCGAATAGCCAAAGCAATCTTAAGAAAAAAGAACAATACTGGAGGTATCACACTGCCTGACTTTAGCTTGTACTACAGGGCTACAATATCAAAACAGCATGGTAGTGGCAGAAAAACAGACACATACACCAATGGAATAGAATTGAGAACCCAGAAATAAAACCACATAAATATGGACAGATAATTTTTGACAAAGAAGCTAAAAACATACAATGGAGCAAAGACAGCCTCTTCAATAAATGGTGCTGGGAGAACTGGATAGCCACGTGCAAAAGAATGAAACTGGGCTGCTGTCTGTCACCATGTACCAAAGTTAATTCAAAATGGATCAAAGACTTAAGCATAAGACCTGACACAATAAACTGCATAGAAGAAAACATAGGTACTAAACTTATGGACCTTGGGTTCAAAGAGCATTTTATGAACTTGACTCCAAAGGCAATGGAAGTAAAAGCTAAAATAAACGAATGGGACTATATGAAACTTAAAAGCTTCTGCACAGCAAAAGAAACCATCGACAAAATAAAGAGGCCACCAACTGAATGGGAGAAGATTTTCGCAAACAGTGCCTCCGATAAGGGGCTAGTATCCAGAATATACAAGGAACTCATGCAACTCAACAACAAAAAAACAAACAATCCAATTGAAAAATGGGCAGAGGAGTTGAAGAGACATTTCTCCAAAGAGGACATACAAATGGCAAATAGACATATGAACAAATGCTCAATATCAGTAATCATCAGAGAAATGCAAGTCAAAACCACAATGAGATATCACCTCACCCCAGTCAGAATGGCTATCATCAACAAGACAAATAGCAACAAATGTTGGAGAGGCTGTGGAGAAAAAGGAACCCTCATACACTGTTGGTGGGAATGCAGACTGGTGCAGCCATTATGGAAGGCAGTGTGGAGGTTCCTCAAAGAATTACGAAAAGAATTGCCATATGACCCAGCAATCCCTCTCCTGGGTATCTACCCAAAAAATCTGAAAACGTTTAGAGATAAAGACATGTATTTCTTCTTAAGAGAAATGTCTATTCAGGTCTTTTGACCATTTTTTAATTGTAGTATTATTTGCTATTGATTTGTATAAATTCTTTCCATATTTTGGATGTTAACCCCCTACCAGATATATGGTTTGTAAATATTTTCTTTTATTCCATATTTTGCCTTTCATTTGTTGTTTCCTTTACCATGCTGAAGCTTTTAGTTTGAAGCAATTCTGCCCGTTTATTTATGTGTTTTTTGCTATTGATGTCATATTAAAATATCACTGCCAAGACCAATGTTAAGTGCCTTCCCTTTATGTTTTCTTCTAGGAGTTTTATGGTTTCACATCTTAAGTTTAATCCTTTCATCCATTTTGAGTTGATTTTAACGTACGGTATAAGATAAGAGTCCAATTTCATTCTTTTGCATTTGGATATCTGATTTTCCCAACAATATTCATTGAAGAGACTACCTTTTCCCCATCGTGTATTCTTGATTCCCTTGTTGAAAATTAGTTGACTGTATACATGGGGGGTTATTTCTTGGCTCTCTATCCTATTCCATTGGTCTCCATGTCTGTTTTTAATACCAGTGCCATACTGTTTTGATTACTACAGCTTTGAAATATAATTTAATATCAAGAAGTGCGATGCCTCCAGGTTTGATCTTCTTGCTACTCAAGAACTTTTGAGGTTCCATACAAATTTTAGGATTCTTTTCTATTTCTCTGAAAAATGACACTGGAATTTTGATAGGATTGTACTGAATCTATAGACTGCTTTAAGGAAGTATGAACACTTTATTATTGTTTTAATTGTATTAAATTTATTGGGGTGACATTGGTTAATACAATTATACAGGTTTCAAGTGTACAATTCAATAATACATCATCTGCATATTGCATTGTGTGTTCACCATGCAAAATCAAATCTTTTTCTGTCACAATATTCTTGACCCCTTTTACCCTTTCCTACCTCCCCCCACTGCCCTTTCCCTCTAGTAACCACCATAATGTTGTCTGTGTCTGTGAGTTTTTGTTTGTTTGTCTGGTTCATTTGTTGCTTTCAGTTTTATATCCCACATATAAATGAAATCATATGGTTCTCAAAATTTACTCTCTGACTTATTTTGCTTAGCATGATATTCTTAAGATCCATCCACATTGTTGCAAATGGCAGTGTTTCATCTTTTCTTATGACTGAGTAGTATTCCATTTTATATGTGTACCACATCTACTTTACCCAACCATCTATTGAAGGACACCTTGGTTGTTTCCATATCTTGACAATGTGAATAATGCTGCAGTGAACATGGGGGTATATATATATATCTTTACAAATCAATGTTTTCAAAATATTCAGGTAGATACCTAGAAGAGGGATTCCTGGGTCATATGATAAAAACCAAAAAACTTATGCACAGCAAAAGAAACCATCAACAAAACAAAGAGGCAACCAATTGAATGGAGAAGATATTGGCTCACAACACCTCCAATAAGGGGCTAATATCAAAAATATATAAAGAACTCATGCAACTCAACAACAAAAATGTCAAATAATCCAGAAGGAAGGTCCAAGATGGAGGAATAGGGAAACGCTGTGTCTGCCACCTCCCATGAACACATTGAAATGACAACTAAATTATAGAACAATCAACATCGATAATCATCTGAAGACTAGCTGAACAGAATCTCTATAACCAAGGATATAAAGAAGAGGCCACATCAAGACTGGTTGGAGGGGTGGAGATATGAAGGGAGCTGACCTCAAAACCACAAGTAGTGGTTGGGGCCCGGGAGGGATAACTTGGTGGTGGAGGTGCCCCCTGAAGAGTGAGGGGTCCCAGGCCCATGCTAGTGTCCCCAGCCCAGGGGTTCTGTGCCATGAAGAGGAGACCTGACAACATCTGCCTGTGAAAATCAGTGGGGATTCCTTCTGTCCATCCCAGTGAGGCAGAAAGTGGCTAGAAACCCAGACATCCTCTTAAAGGACCCGTGCACAGACTCACTCACTTGCAAGCACTCACCATGGGCTTCAGCAGAAGGGTGGCAAGTCAAGAAGTGCCAGAGACATACAGGGAAAGACTGGGTTGAGGGACTTCAGGGCAAGGGCTAGAGGTACAGCCACGATTATCCCTGTGTAGAGCCTGCCTCATATGTCAACCACAGAAGGGCACCATCTTTCCTGTGTTGAACCCTCCCCCACAGGGTCATGACTCTCCATGCACCCGCACTGTCTAGCTGGTGGTGTATTTTTCCAGTACATTTGGCTCCTGTGCAGCCAGCCCTGCTCTACAAGCTGCAGAAGACTTTCACAGGAGTGGACTGCCTTCAATGGCCTGGGAAACTTTCCATGACAGGTGATCAGCCTTAGATCACGCTGCAGTCTTTCTTGGATGGCTCTTGGAGAACTGCAGGCCCCATGTAAGAGGTGGCTGGCTGCAGTGTTTTCAAGGCATTTCGTGTGGTGGTTACAGGCTCAGCACTGGGGCAAGAAATGAATCTGCATTAATTTTGTAACAAACTACTGGCCACACCTCATGACTCCCTCAGACCCTGTCCTGCCGAACTCAGGAGGTATCACCAGGGGCACTGTCAACACTGGGTCAGCAAGCTTGGCACACAAGTCTAAGGAGGCTCTTTTCGCTGCTGAGACTTACAGGCAGCCAGCAGATCGCTACAGGCTTAGGGGTTCCCTGGGCCTTTTGTTAAGCTGTCCCAGGCCCCATACTGGTGATAGCCAAACTCTGTTCAGAGCTAACGCACCCCACGTGACCCGAGGTCCAGCAAAGGCAGAATCTAACTGTATATAGCTATGTAGCTCCTACCAGGTAGTGAAGGGCCTGTGAGAAGCAAGGCTGAAATTGGCCTGAACAGGAGCCCCTCCCAAGAGGTACCAGAAACAACACAACAAGAGGCCAACCTCAGACCATAAAATAGCACTACCTGATTAGCCCCACAAGTGACACACCCAAAGGGTGGTCTCAACGGGCACAAAAGCCTGCTGAGGTGAATCCCCTTTGAGAGGTCAGCCCCCACACAGCAGCTCATACATTGGACATAGCCAATCCTCACAGCCAGTCAGCCCGAGAGTTAGTCCCCCCACTGACACACCAAAAGCAATCGAGGTTCAACTACAACAGGAGAATACACACAAGGCACACTTCCAGAACACCTGAATAGGTGACGAGGGAGACAGCACCACTGGACCACATAGGATACACGAGGCCACCCAGCAATGACTGAAAGACATAGGAGATCTACCTAGTACATAAAAGCAAACCCATATTGGTTGTTTCCATGTCTTGGCCACTGTAAATAAAACTGCAATGAACATCAGAGCACATATATCTTTATGGATAGATGATTGAATAAAGAAGATGTGGCATATATACACAAAGGAATACTATTCTGCCATAAGAAAAGATGAAATAGTGCTATTTGTGACAACATGGATGGATTTTTAAGATTATTATGCTAAGTGAAATAAGTCAGAAAAAGTAAAAAAAAAAAAAACATATGATTTCGCTCATATATTAGTTATATACAACTGAAAGCAACAAACGAACAAGACAAACAAATGAAACAAAACCTCATAGACACACACAAAAGTTTAGTGGTCATCAGAGGGTAAGGGGGGAGAGAGGGTGCTAGATGAAAGTAAATGGGATCAAATATATGGTGATGGAATGGGAACTGACTCTGGGTGGTGAACACACTATGTGATATATAGATGATGCATTACAGAATTGTACACTTGAAACCTATGTAACTTTACTAACCACTGTCACTCCAATAAACTTTAATTAGGAATAAAGAAAAAATACAGAGAGGCAGCCAGAATGAGAAAACAAAGAAACATGTCCCAAATGAAAGAACAGGAGAAAACTCGAGAAAAAGAACTAAATTAAATAGAGGCAACCAACCTAATGGAGACAGAGTTTAAAATTCTGGTTGAAAGAATGCTTAAGGAACTTAATGAAAACTTCAACAGAGACAGAAAGCATAATGAAGGACACATAAACCATTAAAAAGTCAGAAATAAAGAATACAATAACTAAAATGAAGAATACACTGGAAGGAATCAACAGCAGATTAGATGGAGAATATTAAATCAGCAATTTAGAAGACAAGATAGCAGAGAACACGCAATCGGAACAACAAAAAGAAAAAAGAATTAAAAAACGAAGATAGTTCAAGGGACCTCTGGGATTACATCAAGAGTAACAACATTCTCATCAGAGGAGTACCAGAACAAGAAGAGCGGGAGCAAGGGATAGAGAACATGTGTGAAGATAATGATTGAAAACTTTCTGAACCTTGTGAAGTAAATAGACATACAAGTCCAGAAAATGCAGAATCCAAAACAAGATGAACCCAAACAGGCCCACACCAAGACACATTATAATTAAAATGGCAAATGTTAAAATCAAAGAAAGAATCCTAAAAGTTTCAAGAAAAAACTAGTTACTTACAAGGGAGCTCCCATAGACTATTAGTTGATTTCTCAACAGAAACTTTGCAGGCAAGTGATGAAAAGAAAAAGCATATAACCAAGAATACTCTACCCTGCAAGGCTATCATTTAAAATGGAAGAAGAATTAAAGAGTTTCCCAGACAAGAAAAAGCTAAAGAAATTCATTACCACCAAGCCAGTATTACAAGAACTGTAAAAGGAATTTCTTTAAGATGAAGAACAGAGGCAAACAAACAAAAGAAGATTAAAAAATATAAATAATAAAATGGCAATAACTATGTACCTATCAATAATCGCTTTAAATGTAAATGGATTAAATGCTCCAATCAAAAGACATAAGGTAGCTGAATGGATAAGAAAACAAGATACGTATATATGAGGTCTGACAATTAAGTTCACGAACTTTGTTGCAATGATGTTGCTAACCTTTTTTGATATCAGAGGGATTATTCATTATGAATTTGTACCAACTAGACAAACAGTTAACCAAATTTACTATTTGGAAGTGCTGAAAAGGCTGCTTGTAAAAGTTAGACGACCTGAACTTTTCACCAACAATTCATGGCTCTCGCATAATGACAATGCACCAGCTCACATGGCTCTGCCTGTAAGGAAGTATTTAGGCAGTAATCAAATAACTGTATTGGCACACCCTCCCTACTCACCTGATTTGGCACCCAGTGACATTTTTCTTTATCTGAAGATAAAGGAAATATTGAAAGGAAGACATTTTGATGACATTCAGGACATCAAGGGTAATATGACGACAGCTCTGATGGCCATTCCAGAAAAAGAGTTCCAAAATTGCTTTGAAGGGTAGACTAGGTGCTGGCATCAGTGCATAGCTTCCCAAAGGGAGTGACTTGAAGGTGACTGTAGTGATATTCAGCAATGACGTATGTAGCACTTTTTCTAGGATGAGTTTGTGAATTTAATTGTCTGACCTCATATGTTGTCTACAAGAGACGCGGCTCAGATTGAAAGACACACATAGACTGAGAGTAAAGGTATGGAAAAAGATATTTCACTGAAATGAAAAGGAAAAAAAAATTGGGGGTAGCAATACTTACATCAGACAAAGTAGACTTTCAGATGAAGACTATAATACCATGTTTCTGCAAAAATAAGACCAGGTCTTATATTTAAAATCATGCTAGGGCTTATTTACTGGTTAGGTCTTATTTTCGGGGAAACACAGTGAGAAACAAAGAAGGACATGACATAATGATAAAGGGATTAATCCAACAAAGTGATATAACCCTAGTAAACATTTATGCACCCAAAATAGGAGCAACTAAATATATAAAACAAATATTGATTGACATAAAGGGAGAGATCGAGAGATCAACAGTAACGCAATCATAAGAGAGGACTTTAACACCCCATTAACACCAATGGACAGATCTTCCAGACACAAAATCAACAAGAAAATAGTGTCCTTACATGATACACTAGACCAGGTGGCTTTAATTGATATTTTTAGAGCATTTCACTCCAAAGCAGCAGAATATACATTCTTTTCAAGTGCACATGGAACATTTTTCAACATAGACCACATGTTAGCCCCCAGAACAAGTCTCAATAAATTTAGGCGGACTGAAATCATATCAAGCATATTCTCTGACCGCAATGGTATAAAACTACATTCCCTATCCAGCACCCATTTATGATAAAAACTCTCAACAAAGTGGGAATAGAGAAACATATTATCTCGACATAATAAGGTTGCATATGACAAACCCACAGCTAATATTATACTCAGTGTGGAAAAGTTAAAAGCATTTCCCTGACGATTGAGAGGAAAAATGGCGGCGTGAGGTGAGCCTCTGTAAAGCTACCCTGGAATTTACAATGAATCGAACAACAAAAACTCCACAAAGGACTCCCTGCACAGCAGACAGGCAAGATGAAGAGGCCCACTACCGAAATCACCTACAGGTGGGAGATTCGCGTGAGTGGGGGGAGGAGGAGGGAAGGGAGAAGTGCGGAGACCCAGCTGCGCGGGCGCGGGACGCAGAGCTCGCTCAGTGCTCCGAGCTCCTGCTTCCCGGAAATACCACAGCTGTGGAAGAGGGAAGAACTCGGACTGCTAGGGCTCCACTTATGGCCCACAGGGCTGAGGGGGCAGCATAAACTCAGCTGAACCCAACGCTCACGGCAGAGACCTCGGAGAAAAGACTGAGGGAAGAAGGCTGAAAACGGTGGTTTAAGCCCTCACGGCCGAGCAGAGAACAGAAGCCTTAGGCACTGAGACTAGCCGGCCCCTCCCTACCCTCCAGAGCTCACCCCGCCCCCACCTGCCAGGTGCTAGAAGCGTAACAGTAGCAGTGTCACATCAAATAAATAGAATATTTGCTGTTCTGAGAACTGTGAACCGCAGACCCAAATTCACAGCCCAACTAGTTCCGGCAAAGGGGAGGGAGCTGTGGAAGCAGGACTGGCTATGGTGGTGGTCGCTGCCATTGCTCTGGGACACCTCTCACAACTCACCCCGCCCCTGACCCCACCTATCTGGGCGGATCCCTGCAGGAGTAAACAGAACTGCTGAAACATACGGGTTCTGAATCTAGAGCTGGAAGAGCTTTGGAACATCAAAAGCTCTCCCCATACTCAGCGGGACACCGGCCTGTGATCCAGGTGAACTATAAACAGAGGAGAATCCCATCTCCCAGGGAATCCCCCCATTGTGTGAGAAGCTGGAATAGTGCAGAGAAAACATAGCACTACCGTGTGGGAGAAGAAAAATACGCTGCAATCGGAGAAAACATAAAACATTCTACTAACAATACTGGAAAACAAAAGAAAGACCGCTTCCTATAAACCTGTTACAGAAGCCACTCCTGTAGATGTCTAGGAAGAGAAATAATAAATCAGTAATTGCCATGAATAACCAAGGCAACAAGATAGCTCAGAAATAAAGTGAAAAATCTCCAGAAAAGGCACTTAAAGATACAGACATATGTGACTTAAATGACAGAGAACTCAAGATTGCAGTTCTGAAAAAACACAAGGTGATGCAAGAAAACAAAGATAGGAAGTTAATAAACTCAGAAACACAATCAAAGAACAGAATGAGCATTTTACGAAAGAGATTGAAATTTTTAAAAAGAACCAAATAGAATTTCTGGAGATTAAGAACTCAATAGAAGAAATTAAGAATGAAATAACCAGCTTAGGTAGTAGAGTTGACCAGATGGAGGAAAGAATCAGTGACATCGAAGATAGAAACCTGGAAATGACACAGATGGAAGAAGAAAGAGACTTGAGACTTAAAAGAAATGAAAGAACTCTACAAGAACTTTCTGACTCCATCAGAAAGAGCAATATAAGAATAATGGGCATACCAGAAGGAGAAGAAAGAGGGAAGGGAACAGAGAATATATTCAAACAAATCGTCGATGAGAACTTCCCAAATTTGTGGACAGAACTGGACCCTCGAATCCAAGAAGCAAATAGAACACCTAGTTACCTCAATCCCAACGGGCCTTCTCCAAGGCACATTGTATTGAAGTCTAAAATCAACGACAAAGAAAGAATCCTCAAGGCAGCCAGGGAAAAGAAGACGGTAACTTACAAAGGAAAGCCCATCAGATTATCATCAGAGTTTTCAGCAGAAACTCTACAAGGCAGGAGGGAGTGGAACCAAATATTCAAACTATTGAAAGAGAGAAATCATGAGCCAAGAATAATATATCCAGCAAAGATATCCTTTAGATATGAAGGAGGAATAAAGACCTTTCCAGACATACAGAAGCTGAGGGAATTTTCTAATACACGACCTGCACTACAAGCAATACTAAAGGAGGCTATTCGACCACCATCAACAGGGACAGTTTGTGGCAACCAAAACTCAAAAAGGGGGAGAGTAAAGGCCTGAACCGGAATACGGGAATGGAGAAAGTAATTGTGCTGAACAAAATGGAATACTCTAAATATCAAACTTTCTTTTACATAAACTTAAGGTCAACCACTCAAAAGAATCCAGAACTGAAATATATACTGAAATAAAAGAAGAAACAGAGGGAAACATCATAGAATACCACCACACAGAAATAATAGACAACAACAAAAGGCAAAGAAACAATGGAGACACAGCCTTACCAGAAAACTAAAGATAGAATGACAGGAAATCCTCACATATCAACAATCACCCTAAATGTAAATGGACTGAACTCACCAATAAAAAGGCACAGAGTAGCAGATTGGATCAAAAAACTAAACCCAACCATATGCTGTCTCCAAGAGACACATCTCAGCTACAAGGACAAGCATAGACTCAAAGTGAAAGGGTGGAAATTGACACTCCAAGCAAATGGTACCCAGAGAAAATCAGGTGTAGCCATAATGATATCAGATGAAACAGACTTCAAGGTGAAAAAGATAACAAGAGACAAAGATGGACATTTCATAATGGTGAAGGGACTGTACAACAAGAAGACATAACAGTCATCAATATTTATGCCCCCAATCAGGGAGCACCGAAATACACCAAGCAACTACTAACAGAACTAAAGGGAGAAATTGACCAAAACACAATTATACTAGGGGACTTAAATACATCATTGACAGCTATGGATAGATCATCCAAACAGAAAATAAATAACGAAATAGTAGCCCTAAATGACACATTAGATGAAATGGACATAATTGACATTTATAGAGCACTTCATCCTAAAACATCAGACTATACATTCTTTTCTAGTGTACATGGAACATTCTCAAGGATAGACCATATATTGGGACATAAAATCAGTCTCAACAAATTTAAGAAGATTGAAATCATACCATGCATATTCTCTGATCACAAGGCTTTGAAATTGGATATCAACTGCAAAAAGAAAGAGGAAAAACACAAATACATGGAGATTAAACAACATACTTTTAAAGAAGGACTGGGTCAAAGAAGAAATTAGAGGAGAGATCAAAAGATACATAGAAACAAATGACAATGAAAATACATCCTACCAAAATTTTTGGGATGCAGCGAAAGCAGTTTTAAGACGGAAATTTATCTCATTACAGGCCTATCTCAAGAAACAAGAAAACTCCCAAATAAATAACCTCATGTTACACCTTAAAGAACTAGAAAAAGAAGAACAAGTAAAACCCAAGGTCAGCAGAAGAAAGGAAATAACAAAAATTAGAGCAGAACTAAATGAAATAGAGAACAAAAAGACAATAGAAAAAATTATGTGACAAAGAGCTGGTTCTTTGAAAAGATTAACAAAATTGACAAACCCTTGGCTAGACTTACTAAGATAAAAGAGAAGACACTGATTAACAAAATCAGAAACGAAAAGGGAAGTTATCACGGACACCACAGAAATACAAAGGATCATCCAAGAATACTATGAAGGACTATATGCCACCAAATTCAACAACCTAGAAGAAATGGACAAGTTCTTAGAAACATATAGCCTTCAAGGCTGAACCATGAAGAACTGGAAAATCTAAACAGACCGATCACCAGTAAGGAAATTGAATCAGTCATCCAAAACCTTCCCAAAAGCAAAAGTCCGGGACCAGATGGCTTCACTAGTGAATTCTACCAAACCTTCAAAGAGGATCTAATACCAATCCTGCACAAACTCTTCCAAAAATTGAAGAAGAGACAGTACTCCCTAACTCATTTTATGAGGCCAACATTACCCTGATACCAAAACCTGGTAAGGACAGCACAAAAAAGAAAACTACAGACCAATATCTCTGATGAATACCGATGCAAAAATCCTAAATAAAATTCTAGCAAATCGAATACAACAATGCATTAAAAAGATTATTCATCACGACCAAGTGGGGTTCATCCCGGGGCACAAGGATGGTTCAACATCAAATCCATCAATGTGATACATCACATAAACAAAATAAAGGACAAAAGTCATATGATTATATCAATTGTTGCAGAAAAAGCATTTGACAAGATACAACATCCATTTATGATTAAAACACTTAATAAAACGGGTATAGAAGGAAAATACCTTAACATAATAAAGGCCATATATGACAAGCCCTCTGCTAATCTCATAATTATTGGAGAAAACTTAAGCCCTTTGCTCTACGTTCAGGAACACGACAGGGATGTCCCCTATCACCTATGCTTTTCAACATCGTGTTGGAAGTCCTTGCCAGAGCAATCAGGCAAGATAAAGAAATGAAGGCATCCAAATTGGGAATGAAGAAGTTAAATTATCACTCTTTGCAGATGACATGATGCTATATATAGAAAACCCTAAAGACTCCACCAAAAAGCTATTAGAAACAATCAACGAATACAGTAAAGTTGCTGGCTACAAAATCAATGCACAAAAGTCCATTGCCTTCCTATATACTAACAATGAAATCTCAGAAAAAGAAATACAAAAATCAATTCCTTTTGCAATTGCAGCAAAAAGAATAAAATACCTAGGAATAAACTTAACCAAGGATGTGAAAGACCTATATGCTGAAAACTATAAGACATTTTTGAAAGAAATTGAAGAAGACACAAAGAAATGGAAAGACATTCCGTGCTCATGGATTGGAAGAATCAACATAGTTAAAATGGCCATATTACCCAAAGCAATATACAGATTCAATGCAATCCCCATCAAAATCCCAATGGCATATTTTAAAGAAATAGAACAAAAATCATCAGATTTGTTTGGAACCACAAAAGACCCCGAATAGCCAAAGCAATCTTAAGAAAAAGAACAATAATGGAGGTATCACACTTCCTGACTTTGGCTTGTACTACAGGGCTACAATAATCAAAACAGCATGGTATTGGCAGAAAAACAGACACATAGACCAATGGAATAGAATTGAGAACCCAGAAATAAAACCACATAAATATGGACAGATAATTTTTGACAAAGAAGCTAAAAACATACAATGGAGCAAAGACAGCCTCTTCAATAAATGGTGCTGGGAGAATTGGATAGCCACGTGCAAAAGAATGAAACTGGACTGCTATTTGTCACCATGTACCAAAGTTAATTCAAAATGGATCAAAGACTTAAGCATAAGACCTGACACAATAAACTGCATAGAAGAAAACATAGGTACTAAACTTATGGACCTTGGGTTCAAAGAGCATTTTATGAACTTGACTCCAAAGGCAATGGAAGTAAAAGCTAAAATAAACGAATGGGACTATATGAAACTTAAAAGCTTCTGCACAGCAAAAGAAACCATTGACAAAATAAAGAGGCCACCAACTGAATGGGAGAAGATTTTTGCAAACAGTGCCTCCGATAAGGGCTAGTATCCAGAATATACAAGGAACTCATGCAACTCAACAACAAAAAACAAACAACCCAATTGAAAAATGGGCAGAGGACTTGAAGAGACATTTCTCCAAAGAGGACATACAAATGGCAAATAGACATATGAAAAAATGCTCAACATCACTAATCATCAGAGAAATGCAAATCAAAACCACAATGAGATATCACCTCACCCCAGTCAGAATGGCTATCATCAACAAGACAAATAGTAAGAAATGTTGGAGAGGCTGTGGAGAAAAAGGAACCCTCATACACTGTTGGTGCGAATGCAGACTGGTGCAGCCGTTATGGAAGGCAGTGTGGAGGTTCCTCAAAAAATTACGAATAGAATTGCCATATGACCCAGAAATCCCTCTCCTGGGTATCTACCAAAAAAATCTGAAAACATCTATAGATAAAGACACGTGTGTTCCAATGTTCATTGCAGCTTTGTTTACCATGGCCAAAACATGCAAACAACCAAAATGTCCTTCGATAGATGAATGGATAAAGAAGTTGTGGTATATATACACAATGGAATACTATTCGGCGGTAAGAAAAGATGATATAGGAACATTTGTCACAACATGGATGGATCTCGAGAGTGTAATGCTGTGCGAAATAAGTCAGACAGAAAAAGCAGAGAACCATGTGATTTCACTGATATGTGTTACATAAAACAAAAATAACAAAAGAACAAGACAAACAAATGAGAAATAGAAACTCATAAACACAGACAATAGTTTAGTGGTTACCAGAGGGTAAGGGGGGTGGGGGTTGGGAGATGAGAGTAAGGGGGATAAAATATATGGTGATGGAAGGAGAACTGACTCTGGGTGGTGAACACACAATGGGATTTATAGATGATGTAATGCAGAATTGTACACCTGAAATCTATGTAATTTTACTAATAATTGTCACACCAATAAATTTAAAAAACAAATTAAAGAAAAAAAAGGAAAAAATACTCAATGTTACTAATCATCAGAGAAATGCAAATGAAAACAACAATGAGACATTCACCTCACACCTGTCAGAATGGCCATCATTAATATATCAACAGACAGCAAGTGTTGGTGAGGATGCAGAGCACTCTTGGTGGGGTTGCAATTTGCTACAGCCACTATGGAAAACAGTATGGATTGTCTCAAAAAATTAAGAATAGAACTACCCTCAGAGACATAGAGGAAAAACTGAGGATTGCTAGATGGGAGGGTGGGGTGGGGATAAGGGGGAAGGTGAGGGAATTAGAAAGCACAATTGGTAACCACAAGATTGCCACGGGAATGTGAAAGTCAATTTGGGGAATATAATCAATAATGTTGTCAAGATTTTGTAGGGTATCCGATGGACACTTGTCTCATTAGGGAGACCACCTCAGGGATGATGCGGATGCCTGATCATTGCACTGTACACCTGAAGCTGAAGCTGAACAATAATGAATGTCAACTACAATTTATATGTGTATATATATATATATATATATGAATTACAAGAAATTATATATATATATATATATATATATATATATATATATATATATATATATATATATTTATATATATTGGAATTACATAGGAAATAGGAATTACAAGAATATACATATATAAATGTAACGGCTGTATGTGATGTCAGGGTAGTAGATGGGGGAGGGGGGTTATCACTGTGTGAGGGATATAAATGATAAATATCTAATTATTACATTTTTTTGTACGCCTGAAACTAATAAAAAATGTTTTTAAGAAAAGAATAGAACTACTTTATGATCCAGCAATTCCACTCCTGGGTATTTATCCAAAGAAATCAAAAATACTAATTTGAAAAAATATATGCACCCCAATGTTCACTGCAGCATTATTTACAATAGCCAAATTTTGGAAACAACCAAAATGCCCCTCAGTAGATGACTGGATAAAAATGTTGTACATATATACAATGGAATATTACTCTGCCATAAAAGGAATGAAATACTACCATTTGCAACAACATGGATGAACCTAGAGGTTATCATCCTAAGTGAAATAGGTCAGACTGAGAAAGATAAGTACCACATGATATGGTATTTGGAATGGATATGGAATGATAAATACCGTAATATTACTTATATGTGGAATCTAAAGAGCAAAACGAAGGAACAAACAAAATAGCAACAGACTCATAGAGATAGAGAACAAATTCATGGTTACCAGATGGGAAGGGGTTGGGAAGCTGGGTGAGAAACGGAAAGGGACTAAGAAGTACAAATTGGTAGTTACAAAAGAGTCACAAGGATATAAATTACAGTATGGGGAGTATAGTCAATAATATCGTGAAAACTATGTATGGGGACAGAGCCCCAGAGAGCGGTTTCCAGGCTCTCGACCTCACATGGAAAGGTGCTGGCTCGGGTAGTAGATGGCCATCCTCTGTGGCTGGGGGGCCATCAGCTGTAACCAATCAGCCATTAGCCACTAATATAACTGCCGTGGCTACGCTAGGGGGTTGTTGGTTGGTTGGCAGAGAAGTGGACGGCAGATTGCAGATCATGTGGCTCCTGCTTCCAACCTCCAACCCAGCCTCCAGTGAAAATATAGTGGTATGACTCCCCTATCTATGGCTCCGTTGGTGCTCCTTTTTGGCCTCACCATATCCTGCATTCTTACACGGGGAGCGGAAGCTGAGACCCTGCATGACATTATCTATAGAGTCAGATCAGTACTAGACTCATCAGGGGGATCAATTTATAAATTATATAAATGGCTAACAACTATGCTGTACACCTGACACTAACATAAAATAATATTGAATGTCAACTATAATAAAAAAAAATAATCACGGGCATATAAATCACAGCATAGGGAATGTAGTCAATAATATTGTAACAACTATGTACTGTGTCAGATGAGTAATTATGGGGACAGAGTCCCAGAGAGCAGTTTCCAGGCTCTCGACCTCATGTGGAAAGGTGCTGGCTTAGGTAGTTGATGACCATTAGCTGTGATTAGTTGGCCATCAGCTGTAACCAGTTAGCCATTAGCCACTAATATAACTGCCGTGGCTAAGCTTGCAGGCGCTGATTGCAGTTAGCAAGGGGCTGGTTGGTTGGTTGGCAGAGAAGCAGATGGCGGATTGCGGCTAGCAACTGTGGTTAGCAAGCGAATTGTGAGTTGTGGATCGTGTTGATCCTACTTATTGTGTCTCGCCCAGCCGCCAGCGAGATGGGGGTGCAGGAAGACCCCTCGTTGGGGTACTGGCAGATGTTTGCTTTTGTGTCTCCAAACCAGCCGCCAGCAAGAATATAGTGGTATGACTCCCCTATCTATGTGTCATGCCGGGTGTCATGGGGGGTCTCAGCTCCCGCTCCCCACATAAGAATGCAGGACATGGTGAGGCCAAAAAGGAATACCCACAGAGCCATAGATAGGGGAGTCATACCACTATAGTCTCACTGGCGGCACTATAGTCTCACTGGAGGCTGGATCCACACGACCTGCAAACTGCTGTCTGCTTCTCTGCCTGCCAACCAACCAAATTGCTAGCTGCAATCCGCCCTGCTAACTGCAATCTGCTGCTCTTGCTAGCTCATCCAGCATCTTCTTGCTAGTCCCCATTTTGCTGCTAGCATAGCCACAGCAGTTATATTAGTGGCCAATGGCTCACTGGTTACAGCTGACGGCCAACTATCCACAGCTGATGGCCATCTAATCACAGTTGATGGCCATTTACTACCTGAGCCAGCACCTTTCTATGTGAGGCCGAGAGCCTGGAAACTGCACTCCTGGCTATGTCCCCACACTATGGCTCCATTGGTGTTCCTTTTTGGCCTCACCATATCCTGGGTCCTTATGAGGGGAGTGGGACAGTAATAGACTTATTGGGTTTATCATTTTGTGAGGTATATAAATTCTACTCCCTATGTTGTTTTGTAAACATGAAACTAGTAAAAAACAAAACAAAACAACAAAACAAACAAACAAAAACCCCCAAACAATCAAATTTTTAAAATGGCAGAGGACATGAACATACCTCTCCCAAGAAGACATACATACGGCCAACAGATACATGAAAAGATGCTCAGCCTCACTAGCTATTAGGGAAATGCAAATCAAAACCACAATGAGATACCACCTCACACCTGTTAGAATGGCTATCAGCAACAAGACAAGTAATAACAGGTGTTGTTTTGGAAGTGTTCTTCCACTTCAATTTTTTGGGAAAAGTTTGAGAAGAATTTATATTAATTCTTCTTTAAATGTTTGGTAGAATCCATCAGTAAAGCCATCTGGTTCTGGGCTTGTTTTTTGGAGGAGTGGGGTGGGGTGGGGTGGAGTTGATTACTGACTAAATATCCTTAATTTTTATGTTATTGGTCTATATAGAACAGATTTTCTATTTCTTCATGATTCGGTCTTGCTAGGTTGTACATTTCTAGAAATTTTTCAGTTTCTTCTAGGTTGTCCAGTTTGTTGGCATATAATTGTTTATAGTAATCTGTTATGATATCTTGTATTTCTGTGATAGAAGTTGTAGTGTTCCTATTTCATTTATTTGAATTATCTCTTTTGTTCTTAGTTTAGCTAAAGGTTTGACTATTTTGGTTAACTTTTGAAAACAACTCTTGAGTTTCATTGATCTTTTCTATTGTTTTTCTAATCTTTATTTCACTTATTTCTGCTGCATAATTATTATGTTTTTCTTCCTTTTGCTAACTTTGGGCTCAGTTTGATTTTACTTTTCTAGTTCCTTGAGGTGTAAATTACTTTGTTTATTTGAGATCTTTTTTCCCCTTTGTATAGACATTTATCACTACAAGCTTCCCTTTTAGAACTGTTTTTGCTGTGTCTCATAAATTTTGGTATGTTGTGTCGCCATTTTCATTTGTCTCATGATTTTTAAACATTTCCTTTTTGATTTATTCTGTGACCCTTTGGTTTTTTGGGAGTATGTTGCTTAATTTCCACATATTTACTAATGTGGTCATTTTTATTGGAATAAATGAGTCTACTCCATTTGAATAATTATGGAAGATAAACACATAACTGCTTCTTCCCTTTATTAACAAATTTGAATTGAAAACAAACTTATTTTTTAAAAAAAGAAAGCAAACTTATTTAATATCTGTAAATTGGAGAATATGATATTATGTGAGTATACCTCAAAGGGTAGTTGTGAGAATTAAATGAGTATACAACTTTTTGAAGTTTTAGAACAGTGTAGACACATAAGAAGCCCTATGTAAATGCTTGCCATATAAATAAAAGTTTAAAAAAAATCTGAGAACAAACTAGTAAACATCATATTGACCTCCTTTTATTTTGTATGGCTAACATTCCCATTTAAGTAACATGTAAAAAGGAATTTTTGTGGAACAATATTCCTCTCACTGGCTAGCTGTATAATGTAGATACACGACACATTAATTTCCATATTTTATGCACACAGTTTTACTTCCTAATTGTAATGTGACCAAAAAGAAGTTAAATCTGACTTGAGAGGGTGGTCATATTAATGTGGGAGAAGAAATGATTATTTTCCCTTTATGCAATAAAACTTCTCCCTGCTGATGATGTGCCATCAGAGTGGACTCATCTTTACTCCTGGATGAGGGTGACCTGTGCACTAACTGATCAAAGCTCTCAGTTACGGATGTTTAGAAATACAACTATTTACCAACCCTAAGACTTCACTCTTATAGCCAGACCATCAACCCTGGTGATGGCTCACTTAGGAAAGGCTCATAAAGACCCAAAGTCCAGGCTGTCTTGAGTGGCTCTGGCTGAGCAGAATAAGGTTGAGGAAAGATAAAAAAGGGAGGGAGCACTGAATCTTTCTCTCTAATCATTCTCTCTGTCATCCCATGGTCCACAGGAGAATGTAATTTTGTTTTTGTGGAGTTCTTTGATTAAATGTTTTAGGTATCCTTAAGTATTTACTGGGGCAAAGCCAACGTGTTATTACTGTGCTGAGATGTGACCCCCCAAAGGCCTTTATGACAATGGCAAGGTGGTGTCAAATTCTGACTCCCTCCCAGAGCTCCCTTCCCCTCTCCAGGCGTTGTTTTCTTCAACAGTAATGGTGTCATCTACTCTTTGGATTATTATTATTTTTTAAACTGGCCTTGGCAAAAGTGATCATCTTCCCTTTTGTGTCCCCACTATATATTGGACACAACTCAATCCTTTCTCTTCCCATTCTGGCTATTAATGCACTGTTGTATCTCTGCCTCCCCCACTAGGCTGTGAATGCTTTCAGAATAGAGACTATGTCTTACTTGTATTTCTATTACTATCATTTGAATGTAGTGAGCATTAAAAACTGTTTAAGGAATAAATGAATGAAGAAAAGAACAAATGAAAAAACAAATGAATAGCGAGAATGGTTGGATTACACATCTTCAGAGAACTCCCCACCACAGGTCAAATCAATACGTCCCCACCCCAATTAAAACCAAACTTTGTATAGGTTCAAGATTAGATAATAGAACGAGTCAGGAGAACATAGTAAATTATAGGCAAGTGCATTAAATCTTTCATATTTCATATGCTGCCTCTCCCATCTTTGTTTCCTTCATCCTATGGGCTAAAATATGCTTTCCTCTTTTCTAAGGCAAAGAGAGAAATTTTTATATAATTGTACTTTTCCACCATCCTGTGTCAATGTTTATTCTAAAAAACAAAACCAAAACAAAATAAAAAAAAAGTGTTCTAGCACCATAGGGACAGCCCATGTATTGTGCAGTATTTCCTTGGTAAACGCAACCCTTTTAATACTAATCTGGTCCCTTCCCTTCAGATACACAAAAAAACAAATAATGTGCCACAAATAGCAGATCAAAACACAGAATCCCCTTACTTCCAAAACTACTGATGGCTGCAATTTACATATGTGAAATATTTCTAAGCAACTTCAAACTCTTTCCTGCTGTGTGGGAAGACTTAAGCATCCAGCTATGGAGTGCAAGTCTCTAGGACAGTGTAGGCTTCCCCAGATTCCAGCTGCAATGTCTGTCAGTTGCTTGAAGGTTCTGGTTGCCCTGGTGACAATTAAGTGGGAGTGTGACTACAAAACTGTTTAGACCTTTACATTTTACATAACTCAGAGGAAAAAGCAATTTGAAAAATTCAGTATACTTAAGTTGCACATTTTTCAGTTTTTTTCTTTGTATACTTCTGGTATTTAAAAGGGTAAAACACTCAGGTACAAATATAAGATCTCATAATGCAGGTGATTTTATGAGAGGGGCAGGGGTGGAGAAAGAGTGAAATACGGAAATATAGAAGGACTGTTGGTTTTTCTTAATATGGTTTCTATGAAAGAATTCCTTTAATGAATCTAGAAAGGTGAAACAAGGAGGACAGTATGAGAAAAGGTTGTGGAATTTAAATTAATGGTTCATAACAATGTGTAATGAATACTTAAGGCTTAGATCAAAGCCCAAAAGGAAAAGAGCAGTCTGGCCTTAGCTGTAAAAGTCAAAACATACATTAAGGATAGCCCTCTCTGGCCAGTACCATCCTTCTGCAGGGTTCTTTGTCTTTTAAGGAAACATATGACACAGCAGCCAACTCTAATCACAAGTATATATTCTTAAAGAGTATTTGTGTGCTCCTTTATTGTATAATGATCAGAGAATTGAACCCCCTGACTATGTCATTGCATAATGTAATGGAAAAACACATTTTTCCATGGGTTTATAGCTTCCTAGATCCCTAACTAAGGTCAATTTCCAGATGCTTACTCTTTCCAGACAAAGCATTACAAGGAGAAACATTAAGGTTTCTTCACAGGACTATGAAAATCTGGTGACCTTCTGGAAAGGCACTGAAAGCCCCCCTCCTCTTTGTCCCACTCGTCCTGTGCCATGTGCTGTGCACAAGTGGGCTGCCTGCCCTGCCCCCAAGAGTTGGCTGTATTTCAGTAGCAAAGAAGAAAGACACCACAGAACTGTGACTACTCCTTAATACTCCTGAGTGTGATTTCCTTGAATCCCATTATATATTATTTCTCAGCACACTTCTGTCACTGGGTCCTTGATTAAAGTCCCTTTTAACACTGTGGCCACACAGAATTAAAAGGTTGTTGAATGTTGCCAATTACATTTGTTTCGCAGTCCTGAACTTAATCTCTGTTCCTATGAGCACAGTACAATCTGCATAGAACCAGGTTTCTTTATATTTGGGAGATTTAGAGTAAGTCACCTAACTTTTCAGATTCCTTAATCCAATCAACAGTCACACTTCTCTTCATTAAGATGTTTCCTACATTGGCAAGACAGTCAATTCGTTCTTCATTTTGATCCTATAGTAATGCCTACTAAGGGTTAGTATTATTTAAGTAGGCAGGGCCTAGGGTTTTCAAAATAAATGACTCCTTCTGAGTAGTTAAAGGCATTGTTTTACAGAAGGTGTGGTGAGTGAAAGTAAATTATTTAAATCCTCAGGGACCAGGCTGTTCCTCTACACCAGGGGTGTCCAAACTTTTTTCAACGTTTTTCACCAAGGGCCATACGTGGTAAAATACACAAACAGCCGGGCCACTCACTGGAGATGAAGTACCTATTGCCTCACCTGGTTTATTTAAGTAAACTAAATATATTTTTGGAATTTGCTGTGGGCCAATTAATGGATCATGGGCCGCAGTTGGCCCGTGGGCCGCTGTTTGGACACTGCTGCTCTACACTGTAATGACCACTACCTGCCTAAAAAGCAGTGAGACTACTTTGTTTCCATAAAACCCTCAGCATTTAAAATATACAAGTGACTTTTGTCTTTCAAAACTAGACTCTTCATTACCAATACTTCACATCTTGGAACTCTTCTTAGGGAAATGCCTTTAGAGCTAGTATCTGAGTCATACAAGAAAAACACACTCATTCCTTCAGATCCAAACTCAGTCATTGAATAAAAACAACATTACCCAGTTCGAACCCCCACCCCCCTTTGCTCATCAGACTTGGCTTTTTTCAGACTGCATGCCCTTAACAAAAATTAAATCCACCCTCAAAAGACCAAACATTTACAACACTAAGCATCATAAGAATTGGCTCTGAAGGCAGTTCCCAAAGAGAAGGGCCAAGTGTTGGCAGACCCTCAATCCCCCTGGAGTAAGTTTATGGCCCCTAAAGAGACAGCAATTATTTTTATGTTTAAAATATGGAATGTTGATCAAAATGGCAGCGTGAAGTGAGCCTCTGGCAATCTCCCCTGGAATTTACAACAAATTAAAAAACTATAACTCCACAAATGACTCCCTGCAAATCAGACAGGCAAGACGAAGGGTCTCACAACTGAATTCACCTAAAGGTGGGAAAATTCCATGAGCACGGAAGGAGGGGAAGGAGAAGTGCGGGGATGGAGCTGCGTGGGCGCAGGATGTGGACCTAGCTCAGTGATCTGAGCTCACTGCATCCCGGAACTACCGCAGCTGCGGGAGAGAGAAGAACTCGCACTGCTAGGGCTCCGTTTATGGCCCACAGGGCTGAGGGGACAGCATATAACACGGCTGAACCCAAGGCTCATGGCAGAGACCTCAGAGAAAAGACAGAGGGAAGAAGGCTGAAAACGGTGGTGTAAGCCCTTACTGCCATAGAGAACGGAGGCCTTAGGCACTGAGACTAGCTGCCCGCTCCCTACCTCCCAGACCTAGACCTGCCCAGTGCTCGAAGCGAAAGAGTAGCAGTGTGAGATCAAAAGAACAGAACATTTGATGTTCTGATAACTGTGGTCCACAGACACAGATTTGCAGCCCAATTAGTTGCCAAAAAGGGGGGGAGCTGTTCAAGAAGAACCTGCTGTGGTAGTGGTCGCTGCCATTGCTCTGGACCACCTCTCATAATTTACCAAGCCCGTCCCAACCTATCTAGACTGATCCCAGCAGGAGTAAAGAGAACTGCTGAAACACACTGGCTCTGAATCTGGTGCAGGAAGAGCTTTGGAACTTCAAAAGCTCTCTGCATCCCCACAGGGTTGCGGTGCCCTATGAACCAGGTGAACTATTAACAGAGGAGAAGCCTGCCTTCCAGGGAATCCCCCCATTGAGTGAGAAGCTGGAATAATGCAGAGAAAACATAGCACTACAGTGTGAGAGAGAAAAAGGCTGCAGTCGGAGAGAAAATAAAACAATCTACCAACATGTACTGGAAAACAAAAGAAAGATTTCTTCCTATCAACCAGTTGTAGAACCCACTCCTGTAGATTTCTAGGAGAGAAATAATAAATCATTAATTGCCATGAATAACCAAGGCAAGAAGACAGCTCAGAAAGTGAAAAGTCTTCAGAAAATGAACTTAAAGATGGGGTAATATTTCACGTAAAGGACAGAGAATTCAAGATTGCAGTTCTGAAAAAACTCAACGAGACGCAAGGAAACACAGAAAGGAAGTTTAATGAACTCAGAAACACAATCAAAGAACAACATGAACATTTTACCAAAAAGAATGAAATTTTTAAAAAGGACCAAATAGAATCTCTGTAGATTAAGAACTCAATAAAAGAAATTAAAAACAAAATCACCAGCTTAGGTAGTAGAGTTGGCCAGATGGAGGAAAGAATCAGTGACAACAAAGACAGAAACCTGGAAATCACACGGATGGAAGAAGAAAGAGACTTGAGACTTAAAAGAAATGAAAGACTCTACAAGGACTTTCTGACTCCATCAGAAAGGGCAATATAAGAGTAATGGGCATACCAGTAGGAGAAGAAAGAGACAAGGGAACAGAGAGTATATACAAACAAATAGTTGATGAGAACTTCCCAAACTTGTGGAAAGAACTGGATCCTCAAATCCAAGAAACAAAGAGAACACCTAATTACCCCAACTGCAACAGGCCTTCTCCAAGGTACATTGTATTAAAGCTGTCAAAAACCAACGAAAAAGAAACAATCCTCAAGGCAGCCATGGAAAAGGAGACGGTAACCTACAAAGGAAAGCCCATTAGGTTATCATCAGATTTTCAGCAGAAACTCTACAAGCCAGGAGGGAGTGGAACCAAATATTCAAACTATTGAAAGAGAGAAATTATGAGCCAAGAATAATATACCCAGCAAAGATATCCTTTAGATATGAAGGAGGAATAAAGACCTTTCCAGACATACAGAAGCTGAGGGAATTTTCTAATACATGACCTGCACTACAAGAAATACTAAAGGAGGCTATTCAACCACCATCAACAGGGACAATTTGTGGCAACCAAAACATAAAAAGGGGGAGAGTAAAGGACTAAACCCGAATACGGGATTGGAGAAAGTAGACATGCTGAAGAAACTGGAATACTCTAAATATCAAACATTCTTTTACATAAACTTAAGGGTAACCACTAAAAAAAAATCCAGAACTGAAACATATATTGTAATAAAAGAAGAAACAGAGGGAAACATCATAGAATACCACCACACAGAAATAACAGACAACAAGAAAAGGCAAAGAAACAATGGAGACACAGTCTTACCAGAAAACTAAAGATAGAATGACAGGAAATCCTCACATATCAATAATCACCCTAAATGTAAACGGACTGAACTCACCAATAAAAAGGCACAGAGTAGCAGATTGGATCAAAAAACTAAACCCAACCATATGCTGTCTCCAAGAGACACATCTCAGCTACAAGGACAAGCATAGACTCAAAGTGAAAGGGTGGAAATTGACACTCCAAGCAAATGGTATCCAGAGAAAATCAGGTGTAGCCATAATGATATCAGATGAAACAGACTTCAGGGTGAAAAAGGTAACAAGAGACAAAGATGGACATTTCATAATGGTAAAGGGGACTATACAACAAGAAGACATAACAGTCATCAATATTTATGCCCCCAATCAGGGAGCACCAAAATATACCAAGCAACTACTAACAGAACTGAAGGAGAAATTGACCAAAACACAATTATACTAGGGGACTTAAATACATCATTGACAGCTATGGATAGATCATCCAAACAGAAAATAAATAATGAAATAGCAGCCCTAAATGACACATTAGATGAAATGGACATAATTGACATTTATAGAGCACTTCATCCTAAAACATCAGACTATACATTTTTTCTAGTGTACATGGAACATTCTCAAGGATAGACCATATATTGGGACATAAAATCAGCCTCAGCAAATTTAAGAAGATTGAAATCATACCAAGCATATTCTCTGATCACAAGGCTTTGAAATTGGATATCAACTGCAAAAGAAAGCAGGAAAACACAAATACATGGAGATTAAACAACATACTTTTAAAGAATGACCAGGTCAAAGAAGAAATTAGAGGAGAGATCAAAAGATACATAGAAACAAATGACAATGAAAATACATCCTACCAAAATATTTGGGATGCAGCGAAAGCAGTTTTAAGAGGGAAATTTATCTCATTACAGGCCTATCTCAAGAAACAAGAAAACTCCCAAATAAATAAGCTCATGTTGCACCTTAAAGAACTAGAATGAGAATAACAACTGAAATCCAAGGTCAGGAGAAGAAAGGAAATAACAAAAATCAAAGCAGAACTAAATGAAATAGAGAACAAAAAGATAATAGAAAAAATAATGAGAAAAAGAGCTGGTTCTTTGAAAAGATGAAGAAAATTGACAAAAGCTAGGCTCACTAAGATAAAAAGAGTGAAGACTCTAATGAACAAAATCAGAAATGAAAAAGTAGACGTTATCACGGATGCCACAGAAATACAAAGGATCATCCAAGAATACTATGAAGGACTATATGCCACCAAATTCAATAACCCAGAAGAAACGGACAAGGTCTTAGAAACAAATAGCCTTCAAGGCTGAACCATGAAGAACTGGAAAATCTAAACAGACTGATCACCAGTAACGAAATTGAATCAGTCATCCAAAATCTTCCCAAAAGCAAAATCTTGGACCAGATGGCTTCACTGGTGAATTCTACCAAACCTTCAAAGAGGATCTAATACCAATCCTGTTCAAACTCTTCCGAAAAATTGAAGAACAGACAGTACTCCCTAAAACATTTTATGAGGCCAACATTACCCTGATACCAAAACCTGGAGAAGGCAACCCAAGAAAAAGAGAACTAAAGACCAATATCTCTGATAAATATAGATGCAAAACTTCTAAACAAAATTCTAGCAAATCGAATGCAACAATGCATTAAAAAGATTATTCATCACGACCAAGTGGGGTTCATCCCAGTGGCACAGTGATGGTTCAAAATATGCAAATCCATCAGTGTGATACATTACATAAACAAAATAAAGGATAAAAAGCATAAGATTATATCAATTGATGCAGAAAAAGCATTTCACAAGATACAACATCCATTTATGATTAAGGCACTTAATAAAACACGTATAGAAGGAAAATAACTAAACATAATAAGGCCCATATATGTCAAACCCTCAGTTATTCTCATAATTAACTATGAAAAACTGAAGCCCTTTGCTCTACATTCAGGAACATGACAGGGGTATCCCTTATCACCTCTATTTCCAACATAGTTTTAGAAGTTATCACCAGAGTGATCAGGCAAGAGAAAGAAATCAAAGGCATCCAAATTTGGAATGAAGAAGTGAAATTGTCACTCTTTGCAGATGACATGATGCTGTATATAGAAAACCCTAAAGACTCCACCAAAAAGTTATTAGGTACAATCAACAAATACAGTAATGTTGCCGAATACAAAATGAACGGACAAAAGTCCGTTGCATTCCTATATAATAACAATGAAATATCAGAAAAAGAAATATAAAGAACAATTGCTTTTGCAATTGCAGCAAAAAGCATAAAATACCTAGGAATAAACTTAACCAAGGATGTGAAAGACTGATATGCTGAAAAATATAAGACATTTTTAAAAGAAATTGAAGAAGATGCAAACAAATGGAAAGACATTCCGTGCTCATGGATTGGAAGAATCAACATAGTTAAAATGGCCATATTACCCAAAGCAATATACAGATTTAATGCAATCCCCATCAAAATCCCAATGGTGTTTTTTAAAGAAATAGAAAAAAAATTAATCAGATTTGTCTGGATCCACAATAGACCCCTAATAGCCAAAGCAATCCTTTTTTTCCCCGTATTTTTCTTTTAAAAAAAAATTATTGGCGTGACAATTTTTAGTAAAATTACATAGATTTCAGGTGTACAATTCTGTATTACATCATCTATAAATCCCATTGTCTGTTCACCACCCAGAGTCAGTTCTCCTTCCATCACCTATATTTGATCCCCTTACCCTCATCTCCAACCCCTCTGGTAACCACTAAACTATTGTCTGTGTCTAAGAGTTTTTGTTTCTCATTTGTTTGTCTTGTTCTTTTGTTGTTGTTTTTGGTTTATATACCATGTATCAGTAAAATCATGTGGTTCTCTGCTTTTTTTTGGTCTGACTTATTTCGCTTAGCATTATACTCTCAAGACCCATCCATGTTGTCACAAATGTTCCTATATCATCTTTTCTTACCACCGAATAGTATTCCATTGTGTACATATAGCACAACTTCATTATCCATTCATGTATCGAAGGACATTGTGGTTGTTTCCATGTCTTGGCCACCGTAAACAAAGCTGCAATGAACATCGGAGCACTCGTGTTTTTATCTATAAGTGTTTTCAGATTTTTGGGTTGATACCCAGGAGAGGGATTGCTGGGTCATATGCTAATTATATTCGTAATTTTTTGAGGAACCTCCACACTGCCTTCCATAACGGCTGCACCAGTCTGCATTCCCACCAACAGTGTATGAGGGTTCCTTTTTCTCCACAGCCTCTCGAACACTTGTTATTGTTTGTCTAGTTGATGACAGCTATTCTGACTGGGGTGAGGTGATATCTCATTGTGGTTGCTATTTGCATTTCTCTGATGATTAGTGATGTTGAGCATTTTTTCATATGTCTATTTGCCATTTGTATGTCCTCTTTGGAGAAATGTCTCTTCAGGTCATCTGCCCATTTTTTAATTGGGTTGTTTGCTTTTAAGTTTCATATAGTCCCATTCGTTTCTTTTAGCTTTTACTTCCCTGGCCTTTGGAGTTAAATTCATAAAATGCTCTATGAACCCAAGGTCCATAACTTTAGTACCTATGTTTTGTTCTATGCAGTTTATTGTGTCAGGTCTTGTGCTTAAGTCTTTGATCCATTAGGAATTAATTTTGGTACATGGTGATAGATAGCAGTCCAGTTTCATTCTTTTGCACGTGGATATCCAATTCTCCCAGCACCGTTTATTGTAGACCCTCTATTTTCTCCATTGTATGTTTTTTGCTTCTTTGTCAAAAATTATCTGTCCATATTTATGTGGTTTTATTTTTGGGTTCTCAATTCTATTCCATTGGTCTATGTGTCTGTTTTTCTGCCAATAACATGCTGTTTTAATTATTGTAGCCCTGTAGTACATGCTAAATTCAGGGAGTGTGATACCTCCAGTATTGTTCTTTTTTCTTAAGATTGCTTTGGCTATCGGGGTCTTTTGTGGTTCCAAACAAATCTGATGAATTTTTGTTCCATTTCTCTAAAAAATGCCATTGGGATTTTGATGGGGATTGCATTAAATCTTTATATTGCTTTGGGTAATACAGCTGTTTTAACTATGTTGATTCTTCCAATATATGAGCACTGAATATATTTCCATTTCTTTATGTCTTCTTCAATTTCTTCTAAAAATGTCTTATAGTTTTCAACATATAGGTCTTTCACTTCCTTGGTTAAGTTTATTCCTAGGTGTTTCATTCTTTTCGTTGCAATTGCAAAAGGAATTGCTTTTTGTATTTCTTTTTCTGATATTTCATTGTTAGTATACAGGAATGCAATGGACTTTTGTATGTTGATTTTGTAGCCGGCAACTTTACTGTATTCCTTGATTATTTCTAATAGCTTTTTATGGAGTCTTTAGGGTTTTCTATACGTAGCATCATGTCATATTCAAAGAGTGAGAATTTAACTTCTTCATTCCCAATTTGGATGCCTTTTATTTCTTTCTCTTGCCTGATTGCTCTGGCAAGGACTTCCAACACTATGTTGAAAAGCAGAGGTGATAGGGGACAGCCCTAACTTATTCCTGAACATAGAGCAAAGGGTTTCAGTTTTTCACCATTAATTATGAGATTAGCTGAGGGTTTGTCATATATTGCCTTTCTTATATTAAGGTATTTTCCTTTTATACCTATTTTATTAAGTTTTTTTAATCATAAATGGATGTTGTATCTTGTCAAATGCTTTTTATGCATCAATTGATATAATCATATGATTTTTGTCCTTTATTTTGTTTATGTGATGTATCACATTGATGGATTTGCGAAGGTTGAACCATCCTTGTGCCCCGCAGATGAACCCCACTTGGTCGTGATGAATAATCTTTTCAATGCATTGTTGTATTCGATTTGCTAGAATTTTGTTGATGATTTTTGCATCTGTATTCATCAGAGATATTGGTCCATAGGTTTCTATTTTTGTGTTGTCCTTACCAGGTTTTGGTATCAGGGTAATGTTGGCCTCATAAAATGAGTTGGGGAGTACTGTCTCTTCTTCAATTTTTTGGAAGGGTTTGAGCAGGATTGGTATTAGATCCTCTTTGAAGGTTTGGTAGAATTCACCAGTGAAGCCATCTGGTCCAAGACTTTTGCTTTTGGGAAGATTTTGGATGACTGATTCAATAGGAAAGCTATATATTTCTAAGAACTTGTCCATTTCTTCTAGGTTGTTGAATTTGGTGGCGTATAATCCTTCATAGTATTCTTGGATGATCCTTTGTATTTCTATGGCATCTGTGAAAACGTCCCTTTTTTGTTTCTGATTTTGTTAGTGTCTTTTCTCTTTTTATGTTAGTGAGTCTAGTTAATGGTTTGTGAATATTGTTAATCTTTTCAAAGAACCAGCTCCTTGTCACATTAAGTTTTTCTATAGTTTTTTTGTTCTCTATTTCATTTAGTTCTGCTCTGATTTTTATTGTTTCCTTTCTTCTGCTGACCTTGAGTTTCATCTGTTCTTCTTGTTCTAGTTCTTTTAGGTGTAAGGTGAGGTTATTTCTTTGGGATTCTTCTTGTTTCATAAGATAATCCTATAGTGATATAAATTTCCCCCTTAAAACTGCTTTTGCTGCATCCCATAGATTTCGGTAGGATGTATTTTGATTCTCATGTGTTTCTATGTATCTTTTGATCTCTCCACTAATTTCTTCTTTGACCTGGTCGTTCTTTAAAAGTATGTTGTTTAATCTCCATGTATTTGTTGTGTTTCCTGCTTCCTTTTTGCAGTTGATATCCAATTTCAAAGCTTTGTGATCAGACAATAGGCTTGGTATGATTTCAATCTTCTTAAATTTGCTGAGGCTGATTTTATGTCGCAATATATGCTCTATCCTTGAGAATGTTTCATGTACACTAGGAAAAAATGTATAGTCTGATATTGTAGGATGAAGTGCTATATATATATGTCAATTATGTCCATTTCATCTAATGTGTCATTTAGGACTGCTATTTCATTATTTATTTTCTGTTTGGATGAGGTATCCATAGCTGTCAATGATGTATTTAGATCCCCTAGTATAATTGAGTTTTGTTCAATTTCTCCCTTTAGTTGTGTTACTAGTTGCTTGGTATATTTTGGTGCTCCCTGATTGGGGGCTTAATTATTGATGACTGTTCTGTCTTCTTGTTGTATGGTCCCCTTTACCATCATGAAATGTCCATCTTTGTCTCTTGTTACCTTTTTCCCACTGAAGTCTGTTTCATCTGATATCAGTATGACTACACCTGTTTTTCTCTGGATACCACTTGCTTGGAGTGCCAATTTCCACCTTTTCACTTTGAGTCTATGCTTGTCCTTGTATCTGAGATGTGTCTCTTGGAGACAGCATATGGCTGGATTCAGTTTTTTGATCCAATCTGCTACTCTGTGGCTTTTTATTGGTGAGTTCAGTCCATTTACATTCAGGGTCATTATTGATATGTAAGGATTTCCTGTAATTCTATCTTTAGTTTTTTGATAATACTGTGTCTCTATGGTTTCCTTGCTTTTTTCTTGTTGTCTCTTATTTCTGTGTGGTATTCTATGATTTTTCCCTCTGTTTCTTTTTTCGTTACAGTATATATTTCAGTTCTGGATTGTTTTTGAGTGGTTACCATTAAGTTTATGTTTAAGAACGTTTGATATTTAGAGTATTTCATTTTCTTCAGGATGTCTCAATTCCCATATTCCGGTTCAGGCCTTTACTGTCCCCGTTTTTATGTTTTGGTTACCACAAATTGTCCCTGTTGATGGTGGTCAAATAGCCTTCTTTAGTATCTCTTATAGTGCAGGTCATGTATTAGAAAATTTCCTCAGCTTCTGTATGTCTGGAAAGGTCTTTATTCCTTCTTCATATCTAAAGGATATCTTTGCTGGGTATGTTATTCTTGTCTCATAATTTCTCTCTTTCAATAGTTTGAATATTTGGTTCCACTCCCTCCTGGCTTATACAGTTTCTGCTGAAAAATCTGATGATAATCTAATGGGCTTTCCTTTGTAGTTTATCGTCTTCTTTTCCATGGCTGCCTTGAGGATTCTTTCTTTGTCGTTGATTTTTGACAAATTCAATACAATGTGCCTTGGAGAAGATCTGTTGGGGTTGAGGTAATTAGGTGTCTATTTGCTTCTTGGATTCGAGGATCCAGCCTTTCTACAAGTTTGGGAAGTTCTCATCGACAATTTCTTTGAATATACTCTCTGTTCCCTTCTCTCTTTCTTCTCCTTCTGGTATGCCCATTATTCTTAGATTGCTCTTTCTGATGGAGTCAGAAAGTTCTTGTAGAGTTCTTTCATTTCTTTTAACTCTCAAGTCTCTTTCTTCTTTCATCCATCTTATATCCAGGTTTCTATTTTGATGTCACTGATTCCTTCCTCCATCTGGTCTACTCTACTACCTAAGCTGGCTATTTCATTCTTAATTTGTTCTATCAAGTTCTTAATCTCCAAAAACTCTATTTGGTCATTTTTTTAAAATTTCATCCTCTTTGGTAAAATGGTCATGCTCTTCTTTGATTGTGTTTCTGAGTTCATTAACCTGCCTTTCTGTGTTTTCTTGCATCTCGTTCAGTTTTTTCAGAACTGCAATCTTGACTTCTCTGTCATTTAAGTAACATATTTCCCTATCTTTAAGTTCCTTTTCTGGAGACTTTTCACTTTCTTTCTGAGCTGTCTTGTTGCCTTGGTTATTCATGGCAATTAATGGTTTATTTTTTCTCTTCCTGGACATCTACAGGAGTGGGTTCTACAACAAATTGATAGGAAGAGGTCTTTCTTTTGTTTTCCAGTACTTGTTGGTAGAATGTTTTATTTTCTGTCTGACTGCAGCCTTTTTTCTCTCTCACACTGAAGTGCTGTGTTTTCTTGCACTATTTCAGCTTCTCACACAATGGGGGGATTCCCTGGGAGACGGGCTTCTCCTCTGTTAACAGTTCGCCTGGGTCACAGGGCACAGTGTCCGTGTGGGGATGTGGAGAGCCTTTGAAGTTCCAAAGCTCTTCCTGCACCAGATTCAGAGCCTGTGTCTTTCAGCAGTTCTGTTTACTCCTGCAGGGATCCGCCCAGATAGGTGGGGAGAGGAGCAGGGTGAGCTGTGAGAGGTGGCCTAGAGCAATGGCAGCGACCACCACCACAGTCAGTCTGCTTCCACAGGTTCCTCCCCTTTGCCCGAACTAGTTTCGCTGTGAATCTATGTCTGCATACATCAGTTCTCAGAATTGCAAATATTCTGATCTTTTGATCTGACACCACTACTCTTCGGCTTCTAGCACCAGGCAGGTGTGGGTTGGGCAAGCTCTGGGAGGGTAGGGAGGGCGCGGCTAGTCTCAGTGCCTAAGGCTTCCATTCTCTGCTCGGCAGTGAGGGCTTAAACCACCGTTTTCAGCCTTCTTCCCTCAGTCTTTGTTCCAAGGTCTCTGCCGTGAGCGTTGGGTTCAGCCATGTTATATGCTGTCCCCTCAGCCCTGTGGAGCCCTGGCGGAGCCCTAGCAGTCCGAGTTCTTCCCTCTCCCGCAGCTGCGGTAGCTCCGGGAAGCAGCGAGCTCGGAGCACTGAGCTAGGTCTGCGTCCTGCGCCCGCGCGGCTCCGTCTCCGTACTTCTCCCTTTCCTCCTCCCTTGCTTCTGCAATTTTCCCACCTTTAGGTGAATTCAGTAGTGGGCCTCTTCATCCTTCCTGTCTGCTGTGTAGGGAGTTATTTGTGGAGTTATAGTTGTTCAATTTCTTGTAAATTCCAGGGGAGATTTACAGAGGCTCACCTCTCACCGTCATTATGATGACCAAGGGGTCTTGTTTTCTTATCCACTCAGCCACCCTATGTCTTTTGATTGTAGCGTTTAAACCTTTTGCATTTAAAGTGATTATTGATAGGTACATAGTTATTACCATTTTTTAATTTGTTGTTAGGTTGTTTTCATCTTTCTTCTGCTTACATAAGCCCTTTTAATATTTCCTCTAATGCTGGCTTGGTAGTAATGAATTCCTTTAGCTTATTCTTTTCTGGGAAGCTCTTTATTTCTGCTACAATTTTTAAATGATAGCCTTACTAGATAATGCAATCTAGGTTGTAGGCCTTTGATTTTCATCACTTTGAATACCTCCTGCCACTCCTTTCTGGCCTGCAAAGTTTCTGTAGAAAACTCTTTTGATAGTCTTACAAGAGCTTCGTTGTATGTAACCTGCTGTCCTTCTCTTGCTGCTTTTAGGATTCTCTCTTTGTCTTTAATTTTGCCATTTTAACTATAATATGTCTTGGTGTGGACCTGTTTGGGTTCATCCTGGCTGGAACTCTCTGCACTTCCTGGGCTTGGATGTTGGTTTCCTTCACCTGGTTAGGGAAGTTTTCAGTCATAACTACTTCAAATATGTTCTCCATCCCTTGCTCCCTCTCTCCACCTTCTGGTATTCCTATGATGTGTATGTTGTTGCGCTTGATGTAATCCCAGAGGTCTCTTAAACCATTTTCATTGTTATTTATTCTTTTTGTTGTTCTACTTCGGTGATCTCTGCTAACTTATTTTCTAAGTCGCTGATTCGATCCTCTGCCTCATTTAACCTACTGGTAATTCCTTTAAGTGTGTTCTTTATTTCGGTTATTGTATTCTTTAGTTCTACCTGGTTGTTCATTATGATTTCTCTAGCCTTCTTTATGTTGCCTCTTAGCTCCTTAAACATTCTTATCATCAGTGTTCTGAACTCTTTCTCTGATAGATTGTTAACTCTATTTCATTTTATTCCAATTCTGGAGGTTTTTTCTTTTCTTTTATTTGGTAATTGTTTCTTTGTTTCCCCATTCTGGCTGACTCTCTGTTTGCTTCAATATATTAGGTAGACCCCCTAGTGTCTTAGTCTTTGTTGGGTGATCTTATGTAGTATGTGTCCTTTATATTTGACTTGGACCACTTCCGTATACTCTTGTGCATGTGCTCCAAAGGTGACCCTTGTGTTGTGTATGTTGTCCTGTTAAAGTTGAAGTTTAATTGCTTTTGGCTTTTCAGTAGGTGGGATTGACCCCTAGGCTGACTAGTTGTGAGACTGGGCTATGCCCACAGTGGATGATCTGCTGCATGCAGGTTGACCGCTCAAATGAGGTTTGGCCCCTATTGGCTCTTGTGCCTGTAGAGAATTTCCTCTGTGTGTGTCACTTGTAGGTCAAACCCGGTAATACTCTGGTTTGGTCTGGAGTTGGCCTCTGCGTGAGTTGAATCTTGTGCCTCTTGCGCTCGGCCCTGGTGTAGGGCAATTTCAGAACAAAGCAAATCACCAAGCACAACAACAACAACAACAAAAAACACAAATACACTCACATGTAAAAACAACCAATAACTCACGCTCAACACAGGCAAAAACATCAAAAATACCAAAAAAAAAAAAAAAAAAAAGCAGCACCAGAGTTGGCTTAAGCACAAGTAATCTCCAGGTTGTCCTCTGCTGTACCAAAGAGTCCTCTGCATCATGTGCATGCAGAGCCGGCTACCTCGCGCCCAGAGTGACCCTGGCACTGCAGTTCTAGATGAGTGGAGCTATGGGGTGTGGATGGTAGTTTTTACAAAGTCATTGCAGTTTCTGCTCTTACCTGCACATACACGTGCTGAGAGTACCACAGCCAGACATGTGCCCAGGTCTCCTGAGTCTTAGGGCACTTCTTCCATCCGGGTAGGGGTGGGGTTGTGGAAGACGTGAGATTTCTGAGCTGCTGAAATCCCAGAGCTGCCTCTGCCACCTGCTGCTGACCCCTGGGTGTGTCTCCGAAGTTGTAATTGCCCTGCCCTAGGCAGGCCAGAAAAAGTGGGGGCTGGGGATGTAGGAGTCTTCTGTTTCCCAGCCCAGCAGTGTCACACACTTCCCAGCCACTTCCCTAGGTCACAGCTGCAAACTGGGTCTTCCCAGATCCTGAGTGCTATGGCTGTTCTGTAATCTGACACTACTCCTCAGTTCAGGGGCCAGCTTGAGTCTCTGGAAGGGTGAGGGTATGAATGCTGTGGGCGAGTGTGGGGAGGGGCCCAGGTGTGGTGTTTACTTCCTTTGTCTGACCTAGGGCCCAGCTGGAGGTCTCAGCTGAGGTTACTGCCTCAAACCCTGCTCTCTTGAGAGATATGCTGCTCTCTTGGCAGGAGAGATCAGCTATGAGACACAGGGAAAGAGCCCACTTCCTGGCTCTTGTGGTCTCTGTTCTGTCCTGGGGCCCCCTGTGTCTCCACAGCCGAGGATGCAGACCGCATCTCCACTCCACTCCCTTCCCTCTTCCTCTGGTTGCCCAGTTTGTCCACCTTCAAGTAATCCTCGTACGAATCTCTTTGCTGTTCTGTGTGATGAGCAGAGTCCTTTGATAGGTTACAGATGTTCAATTTGTGGTAAGTTCCGGAGGGGAACTCAAGAAGACCACCTCGCTGCTGCCATTCCTATGATGTCAGTCCCCCTCCTTTACTATACTTTTTAAAGCATCTGTAGCAACTGTAATGATGTGTCATATTTCATTCCTAATATTGGAGTCATCTTTAATCTTTCAGTCTTTTTTTTTTTTCTCTTGTCAGTCTGGCTACGGATTTATCAGTTTTATTGAACTTTGCAAAAAATAAGTGTTGTACTCATTGGTTTTCTTTATATTTTCTGCTTTTTATTTCACTAATTCCTTCTCTTATTTTTATAATGTCATTTTTTATGCTTACTTTGGGCTTGACTTGCCCGTTTTGTCTAGTTTCTTAAGCTTGAAGCTTGGATCATTGATTTGAGATTTTTCATCTTTTCTTTTTTTAAAAAAGCAAACTCTTGTTTTATTTAAACCAAAAACAACAAAAGAACAAGACAAACAAATGAGAAACAGAAACTTATAGACACAGATAATAGTTTAGTGGTTGCCAGAGGGTAAGGGGGGTGGGGGTTGGGGGGTGGGAGATGAGGGTAAGGGAGATCGAATATATGGTGATGGAAGGAGAACTGACTCTGGGTGATGAACACACAATGGGATTTATAGATGATGTAATACAGAATTGTACACCTGAAATCTATGTAATTTTACTAACAATTGTCACCCAAATAAATTTAATAAAATAAAATTTAAAAAAAAAAAGAATTTTTACAACTGAAAAAAAATTGTATACACCTCATGAAACTCATCATATGAGTTTATCAATACCCAACTTTATCTACACCCTGTGCAATAAAAAGACTATACTGATAATGCACTTGCACATCGCCACAATTATGCATTTCCGTAAAAGTTTCTAAATGCATAATCTCACTTTTGTACTTATCACATTACCTCCTGATAACAAAGAACATTTAGAGTAGCACTGCTCTAGATTATTGTGGAGGTAAATATGCCTGTGATGCAATTCTTAAGTGAGGCTACAAGGACATCTTTAACCTAAACACAAGGTAACGGAAACATTTTGGGAAGAATGTATAAGAATACATATTAAAACTTTGCAAAAAATTAAATTGAAACTATACTTTAATGTATTGAACATACTATTGAACATAACATTGGAAGCAGTAGAATCATCACCCCTCTAAGAGTCAATATAACTAATTTAGGGGTTGGGATAAATGAAGGACTTTTTACAATAAGGAGTACATTCAGTAATGTCATGTGATCTTCACTTCCAACAGATGCATAGTGTGCAATGACCAAAGCAAGGAGAACTGGAGTTTGTGGATTATAAGTAGATTAATAATATACTTGTGTTTTTCTCTTTTATGAGATTTGGTCATAACAATGACCCTTTGGTTTTGAGAGTTATTATACAGAGTTCTTGGACAATCAAAGTATGAGAGCTCGAGAAAGGAAAGTAGGATATGGGAAGTAGGAAAAGAGAAAAGTAAAAAGACAGCACTGCTTTAAGTTCTGCTAATGTAAACAGATGGGGGCTCCAACAAATAATTTGGAGAAAAATATTACGACATTTTGATCTCAATTAGACTTCGTATTCTCTTTGACCTTATATGTTATCAGCTACATTAGTTACTACTATAAATTGTGTGTGATCTTTCTTGCATTAATCATAGGATTCAAATACCTTGACAATACAATGGAGATATTTACCATTTGCAGCTAGGATGAACACTTGACCTAATGAGTGTGAACAGTGCACAGATAGCAGCCGGTGCTTGTGAAGGAAAACATCACCATGTAGAAAATCAAAAGACATGTTCCAGGGTTGGCAGCCTGAAAGGATCTTTGAATATCCCCATTGCCAGCAGTGAAAAGTATGTCCTTTAACATATATTCAAAATACTTCCTGGGTTAGATCACTGTATCAAAACATGGCATCATTTAAATTTATCTGAATCAGCTACCAATACATAGACTCAGTTACACATCATTTTATTTTTTTTAATATTTTTTTTTATTAAATTTATTGGGGTGACAATTGTTAGTAAAATTACATAGATTTCAGGTGTACAATTCTGTATTACATCATCTATAAATCCCATTGTGTGTTCATCACCCAGAGTCAGTTCTCTTTCCATCACCATATATTCGATCCCCCTTACCCTCATCTCCCAACCCCCACACCCCACCCCCCTTACCCTCTGGCACATCATTTTAAAAATGGTCTGATCACCTCCAAAAGGCCAATCTAATAATATCACCTTGGGGGTTATAATTTTAACATGAATTTTGAAAGGCAAATTTGGGACACAAGTATTCAGACCATAGCATCATCCATTCAGAGATTTATATCACCTTTGCATTTTTTTTAATCCTATAGAAAAATCTCCTATTCACAAAAATGGATACATTTGAGTTAGAAATTATTAAGATATTTCTTTTTTTATTTTTATATTTGACCATCTTAATCCTCTTCTACCACCTCCCCCACCCCTTCCCTCTGGTAAACACTAAATTGTTGTCTGTATCTATGAGTTTTTGTTTCTTTATTTGTTTGTCTTGTTCCTTTGTTGTTTTCAGTTTTATATCCCACATATCAGTGAAGTCATATGGTTCTCGACTTTTTATGTCTGACTTATTTTGCTTAGTATAATAATTTCAAGATCCTTCCATGTTGTGACAAGTGGCAGTATTTCATCTTTTCTTATGGCAGAGTAGTATTCCATTGTGTATATATACCACTTCTTCTTTATCCAATCATCTATTGAAGGACACTTTGGTTGTTTCCATGTCTTGGCCACTGTAAATAATGCTGCATTGAATATACCAGTATATATATTTTTGTGGATAAATGTTTTCATGTTTTGGGGGTAGATACCCAGGAGAGGGATTTCTGGGTCATATGGTAATTCTATTCCTAATTTTTTTTGAGGTAACTCCACAATGACTTCCATAGCAGCTGCACCAATCTGCATTACCACTAATAATGTATGAGGGTTGCTTTTTCTCCACAGCCTCTCCAACACTTGTTATTACTTGTCTTGTTGATGATAGCCATTCTAACAGATGTGAGGTGATATCTCATTGTAGTTTTGATTTGCATTTTCCTAATAGCTAGTGAAGTTGAGTATTTTTTCATATATCTATTGGCTGATTGTATGTCTTTTTGGGAGAAGTTTCTATTCATGTCCTCTGCCCATTTGTTTTATTAAAGTTTATTGGGGTGACAGTTGTTAGTAAAGTTACATAGATTTCAGGTGTACAATTCTGTAATATATCATCTATATATCACATTATATGTTCACCACCCAGAGTCAGTCTCTGTCCATTTTTTAATTGGATTGTTTGTCTTTTTGTTGTTGAGTTCTATGTGTTCGTTATACATGTTGGATATTAGCCCCTTATGAGAGGTGTTGTTTGCAAATATGTTCTCCCATCGGCTTGGTTGCCTCTTTGTTTTGTTGATGGTTTCTTTTGTTGTGCAGAAGCTTTTTTAGTTTCATATAGTCCCATTCATTTATTTTAACTTTTACTTCCCTTGCTTTTGAGGTCAAATTCATAAAATCCTCTTTGAACCCGAGGTCCATAAGTTTACTGCCTACACTTTTTTCTATGCAGTTTATTGTTTCAGGTATTATGTTTTTGATTCACTTTGAGTTAATTTTGGTACATAGTGACACATAGCAGTGTAGTTTCATTCTTTTGCACGTGGCTGTCCACTTTTACCAGCACCATTTATTGAAGAAGGTTTCTTTCCTTCATTGTATGTTTTTGGCTCCTTTGTTAAAAATTATCTGTCTGTATTTATGTGGGTTTATTTATGAGTTTTCAATTCTATTCCATTGGTCTGTGTGTCTGTTTCCCTGCCAATCCAATGCTGTTTTGATTATTGTTGCTCTGCAGTACAAGCTGAAGTTGGGGAGTATGATACCTACAACCTTATTCTTTTTTCTTAGGAGTGCTTTCAATATTTGGAGTCTTTTGTGATTCCATACAAATCTGATGATTTTCTTTGTTCTATTTTTTTAAAAAATGCCATTAGGATTTTGATGGGGATCACATTAAATCTGTATATTGCTTTGCGTAATATGGCCATTTTAATTACATTGTTTCTTCCAAAGCATGAACACAGAATGTTTTTCCATTTCTTTGTGTCTTCTTCAATTTCTTTTAAAAATGTCTTGTAGTTTTCAGTGTATAGGTCCTTCACAACCTTTGTTAAGTTTATTCCTAGGATTTTATTCCTTTTGTTGTAATTGCAAAAATAATTTTTCTCATCCCTTTTTTCTAAAATTGTATTGTTATTAATAGTATATAGGAATGCAATGGATTTTTGCACACTGATTTTGTAGCCAGCCACTTTCCTGTATTTGTTTATTGTTTCTAATAGCCTTTTGGTGGATGGAGTCTTTAGGGTTTTCTAAATAATGAATCATGTCATCTGCAAAAAGTGACAATTTAACTTCTTCATTCCTAATTCGGATGTCTTTTATTTCTTTCTCTTGCCTGAATGCTCTGGCTAGGACTTCCAATACTAGGTTGAATAACAGTGGTGATAGGGGACAACCCTGTCTTGTTCCTGAACATAGAGTGAAAGGCTTCAGTTTTTCACCACTAATTATGATATTAGCTGAGGGTTTGTTATATATGGCCTTTATTATATTAAGGTATTTTCCTTCTATACACATTTTATTAAGTGTTTTAACCATAAGTGGATGTTGTATCTTGTCAAATGCTTTTTCTGCATCTATTGATATAATCATATGATTTTTTTCTTTTCTTTTCTCTTACCAGTTTTTGCTATCAGGGTAATGTTGGCCTCATAAAATGAATTGGGAAGTACTGCCTCTTCTTCAGAGTTTGAGGACAGGTATTGGATCCTCTTTGAATGTTTAGTAGAATTCACTAGTGAAGCCATCTGGTCCTGGACTTTTGCTTTGGGGAAGGTTTTGCATTACTGATTCAATTTCTTTACTGTTGATTGCTCTATTTAGATTTTACAGTTCTTTGTGATCCACTATAGGAAGGCTATATGTTTTTAAGAACTTTTAGGTTTCTTCCAAGTTATTGAATTTGGTAGCATATAGTATTCTTCATAGTATTCTTGTATGATCCTTTGTATTTCTGTGGTACCTGTGGTAACTTGTCTCTTTCATTTCTGATTTTGTTTATTTTTCTCTATTCTCTTTTTATCTTAGTGAGTCTAGTCAAGGGTTTGCAATTTTATTAATCTTTTCAAAGAACCAGCTCTTTGTTACATTAATTTTTTATTGTCTTTTTATTCTCCATTTCATTTAGTTCTGCTCTAATTTTTATTATTTCCTTCTTCTGCTGACTTTGGGTTTCGTTTGTTCTTCTTTTTCTAGAACTTTAAGGTATAACTCGAGGTTGTTTATGTGGAATTTTTCTTCTTTCTTGAGATAGGCTTGTAATTATATAAATTTCCCTCTTGAAACTGCTTTCACTGTATCCCAAAAATTTTGATAGAATGTATTTTCATTTATTTCTATGTATCTTTTCATCTCTCCTGTTATTTCTTCTTTGATCCAATCATTCTTTAAAAGCATGTTGTTTAACCTCCACATATTTGTTGTTTTTCCTGCTTTCTTCTTGCAGTTAATATCCAGTTTCAAAGCCTTGTGATCAGAGAATATGCTTGGCAAGACTTCAATCTTCCTAAATTGCTGAGGCTAGTTTTGTGTCCCAACATATGGTCTATCCTTTAGAATGTACCATGTATACTACAAAAGAATGTATAGTCTGGTGTTCTAGGATGAAGTGCTCTATAAGTGTCAGTTATGTCCATTTGGCCTATTGTGTCACTTAAAGCTGGTATTTCCTTACTATTCGGTTTGGATGATCTATCCATAGCTGTCAATGATGTATTTAGGTCCCTTACTATGATTGTGTTTTGGTCAATTTCTCCCTTTTGTTCTGTTTGTAGTTGCTTTTATATTTTGATGCTCCCTGATTGAGGCATATATTGATAACTATTATGTCTTATTGTTGTACTGTCCCCTTTTATCATTATGAAATATCCATCTTTGTCTTTTGTTACCTTTTTTATCCCGAGGTCTGTTACCTCTGATATAACTATGGTTACGTCTGCTTTTCTCTGGATACCATGTGCTTGAAGTATTGATTACTACCCTTTCACATTGAGTCTATATTTGTCCTTGCACCTGAGAAGCATCTCTTGGAGGCAGCATGTTTGGGTATAGTTTATTTATCTAATGTGCTACTCTGTGCCTTTTTATTGGTGAGTTCAGTCCATTTAAATTAGGGTGATTATTGATATATGAGGTTTTCCTATATCCATTTGTCTTTTATTTCCTGGTATATTGATGTCTCCATTGTTTATTTCTCTTTTTGTTGCTGTCTGTTATTTTAATGTAATGGTATTCTATGATTTTTCCATCTGTTCCTTCTTTTTTATATTAAATATCTTAGTTCTGTTTGTTTTTTTGTTTTGTTTTTTTGAGTGGCTACCATTAAGATTAGGTTAAAAAAAAAGTTTCATATATACCATAGTCCTTTTTCTACAGCATGTTTCTTATCTCCATTCCCCTTTGCAGATCCAGACCTTTACTCTCTCCCCTTTTGTGTTTTTGTTGTCATACCTTATCCTTACTTATGCTGTGAACAGATTTATGAGTTGCTGTAGCAAGTTATCTTTTTCTTCTTTTTCCTTTTTAAAAATGTTTTTATCTTCTTTACCCTTTATATTATGTTTAAGTGTATAATGCCCTATTTTGTGTATGGGGTTGTCATTTCCTGCTTCTGTTTGTCATTTCATAACATTGCTCATGGTTTTGTATTCTTTTGTTTTTTTGGGTCAGGTCAAATAGCCTCCTTCAGTATTTCTTATAGTGCAGGTCATGTGTTAGAAATTTCCCTCAGCTTTGTGTGTCTGGAAAGGTCTTTATTCCTATTTCATATGTAAAGGATATCTTTGCTGGTTATATTATTCTTGGCTCATAATTTCTCTCTTTTGATAGTTTGAATATTTGATTCCATTCCCTCCTGGCTTGTAGAGTTGTAGCTGCAAAGTTTAATGATAGTCTAATGGGCTTTCCCTTATAGGTTACCACCTTCTTTACCCTGGCTGCCCTGATAATTCTTTCTTTCTCATTAATTCTTGACAGCTTCAACACAGTGTGCCTTGGAGAAGACCTGTTTGGATTTAGGTGATTAGGTGTCCTATTTGCTTCTTGGATTCGAGGACCCAGTTCTTTCCACAAGTTTGGGAAGTTCTCGTCAGCTATTTGTTTGAATATACACTTTGTTCCCTTCTACCTTTCTTCACCTACTGGTATGCCCATTATTCTTATATTACTCTTTCTGATGGAATCAGAAAGTTCTTGTAGAGTCCTTTCATTTCTTTTAACTCTCAAGGGTCTCTCTTCTCCCATGTATGTCATTTCCAGATTTCTATCTTCAGTATCACTAATTCTTTCCTCCATCTGGTCTGCTAGGTAAGCTGGCTATTTCATTCTTCATTTCTTTTATTGAGTTCTTAATCTCTAGAAAATGTATTTGGTTGTTTTTTAAAATTTCAATCTCTTTGGTAAAATATTCATTGTGTTCATTGATTGTGTTTCCGAGTTCATTAAACTGCCTAACTGTGTTTTGTTGTGTCATGCAGTGTGGCATGCGAGGTCGCTGATCCTGCTCCCCACATAAGAACGCAGGATATGGTGAGGCCAAAAAGGAACACCCACGGAGCCATAGGTAAGGGAGTCATACCACTATAGTCTTGCTGGCGGTGGAGTTGGAGAAACAGGAAACAGGAGCCACACGATCTGTAACCTTCACTCTGCTGCTTGCCAGCTCAGCCACCATCTTCTTGCTAGCCCCCATTTGCTGCTAGTGTAGCCACAGACATTATAGTAGTGGCCAATGGCTCACTGGTTACAGCTGACGGCCAACTAGCCACAGCTGATGGCCGTCCAATCACAGTTGATGGCCATTTACTACCTGAGCTAGCACCTTTCCACACGAGGCCGAGAGCCTAGAAACTGCTCTCTGGGGCTCTGTCCCCACACTCCACCCCTACAGGGTCTCACCTCACAATCTACACAAAAACATCTTCCGCGAGGGGCCCTGTGCAAGGAGCCTGGAGGTGAATGCAATATCCTGGATACAGCCAGGCTCTCTGGACACAGCCCAGATTTTTCAGGGCACCACCAGTCCTTCTGGGCACAGCCAGACTTCCTGGGCTTCTTAGGGTACCACCAGTCTCCCCGGGCACAGCCAGGGCCTCTCAGGGCACTGCCACTCTCTCTGGGCACAGCCAGGGTTTCTCAGGACACAGTCAGGGTTCTCACATATTCTCAATGGTGGCCAGTCGATACACAAAAGCAAACATCCGCAAGTTCCACTGCATGGTGGTACGTTCCCAAGCAAACAGTCAAGTGGTCCATTAAATTAGGGATGGAGCCCATTCCCCATAGTCCACAGTCATTTTCCAGGGTTGTGTGTTAGCCTCACAATGTGTGCCCTCTCCACAGGGCGAAGGCTCCAAGTCCTTCCCAACCTGGGGGTGAGGACTTCAGCAAGCACTTCCCAGCCCACAGGGCCGCAATGACCTTCGCTTTCTCCGGCCTATGCTGGTTGGGGAACCACCCACGTCCTCCCACCCCTCCACGGGGGTCCATCTCTCCAGCAGCTGCTCCTCCTGGTCTTCCTGAGACTGAGTGTTCATATGCACAAACTGCTCCACCACCCCTCGGAGAGCTTTGGCCAACACCGTACCCTGCTCGCTGTGCCATGTGTTATGCAGGGTGTTAGGCAGGGTCTCAGCTCCCACTCCCCATTAAATTAGGGAACATCCATGGAGCCATAGATAGGGACAATACGCAACCTGCACTCCACCGTGCTAACTGCAATCGTCCTTGCTAGCTCAGCCACCATCTTCTTGCTAGCCCCCATTTGCTGCTAGCGTAGCCACAGCAGTTATATTACTGGCCAATGGCTCACTGCTTACAGCTGATGGCCATCCAATCATGGTTGATGACCGTTTACTACCCGAGTGAGCACCTTTCCACATGAGGGTGAGCCTGGAAAGTGCACTCCTGGCTCTGTCCCCACAAGGTCATTCTTTTACTTTCAGTAGGTTGTTGGTGGAATGTTTTATTTTCTCTCCCACTGCAGCCTTTTATCTTTCCTCATGCTGTAGCGTTTTATTTTGTTTTGCGCTGGAGGTTGGTTGGCAGGGAGAAGTGGACAGCAGGTTGCAGATAGTGTGGCTCCTGCTTCCTGTGTCTCCAACCCAGCTGATAGCGAGAATATAGTGGTATGAGTCACCTATCTATGGCTTTGTGGGTGTTCCTTTTTGGCCTCACCATGTCCTGCGTTCTTATGTGGGGAGTGGGACCAGAGACCCCACATGACACCCTGCATGACAGCACTCTTCCGGCTTCTCACACAATAAAAGGTGGGCTTCTCCTTTGTGAGCAGGTCACCTTGATCTCAGGGCACTGCCTCCATGGAAGGTGTGGAGGATGATAGTTCTGAGCTTCTGAAATCTCAATGGTGCCCCTGCAGTCTGATGCAGAGCCTGTGTGTCTCAGCGGCTCTGGTTGCTCCAGCAGGGATCCACCCAGAATGGTGGGGGTGGGGTTGGCTGTGAGAGGTAGCTGGTGTGTTTGTACCTCCAAGCAACGGGCAACTGCCAGCCCACAGCTGTCTCATCACTACAACTCTTTCCTTATCTCCAGAATTATTCGCACACTGTGTGCGCCTGCAGCTGTGGGAACATCGCTCCAGTTCTCAAGGCTATAGATATTCTGTTCTTTAATATGACACCAATACCGTTTCTTCTGGAGCCTGCTTCTAACACTGGGAGGGTGGGGGTGAGGTGAGCTCTTGTGGGGGAAAGTTGGTCAGGCTCCGTGTCTTTGTTTTTGGCTTGGCAGTGAGGGCTTAAACTACAGTTCTCACCTGAGGTCTCTGTCCTGGACACTGGGTTCAGCTTTATTATATGCTGATCCCTCAGGCAGAACTGAGGGACACAGGGAGTGCACCTGCAGCCTGGATTCTTCCCTCCCCCAAGACTGCAGTGAGCTCTGGTCTCCATCCTGTGGCCCCTTGGCCCGTATTTCTGCACTTCCCCCTTCCCTCCTCCCCTGCTCACCCATTTGCCCACCTTTAGGTGATTCCATCACGGATCTCTCAGACGTGCTTGTGTGTTGCATAAGTTATCCTTTGTTGAATTATAGCTGTTCAATTTGTTGTAACTTCCAGGGAGATTTCAAGAAGCACTCCTCACCCTGCCATTTCTGTGACATCTATCTCATCTTTTCTAATGTAAGTATTTACTACTAAAATTATCCCACCATGTACTGTTTGGTCTGCACCCACAAATCTTGATATTTTGTTTTTATTTAATTCAGTTCAAAACATTTCGGAATCTCAATTGTGGTATCTTGTTTTATTTAGAATATGTTCTTTAATTTTTAAATATTTGGGGATTTTCTATTTCTTTCTGTTATTAGTTTCTAATTTAATTTTATTGTAATCAGAGAACATACTTTGTATTATTTTATTTGAATCCAGTTAAATTTATAGAAATTTGTGTTTTGGCCTAGAATATGGTCTGCCTTGGTAAATGTTACATGAGCATTTGAATAGAATATATATTCTGTTGCTGTTGCATGCTGTTGCATGAATATTAAATAGGTCAAGTTTTTTGAAAAAATTAAGAATTTCAAGATGTCAACAGAAGAGCATTAAACCAACTGCAGAGCCCTACTAAGTGTGAAGCCCTGTGTGACTGCATAAGTTAAACACCCATGAATCTGTCCCTGTTCCTATTTTTTTTGAATCCCAATGTGGGAAACTTTTCATATAAAATGTCACCTTTGTATTGAGTCAATGGTCCAATGGTCCTCCACATTTTGCAATGACTTAGACTTCTGTTACCTATTTCATCTCCTGTCCTTTTATTAATGACTCTTATGCTGTATCTTACAATAGAGCAATATGCTTATTTTGGTACTATAAGAATCCTCTCTGTTTTGCTTCCTTTCAGATTTTGTCTTTGGTCCTTTTGTTTAAAAATCTTGCTAAAATACCCCTTGGTTGTGCATGGAACATTGATGATAAAGCCCCCACTCCATAGGTTTTAACTCTCATTGGACTTCTATTCCTCCTAGTTGTAAGGTTTGTGCTAACTAATTTGATATGAGTGCATGTACTTTTTTATGTTTATTTTTCTAATCAAGAAATATATACAACTCTTCCTTTGTTTATAATTGTGAATTTTTAAACTTGAATCTTAAAGCTACTTTTCTTAATTTTAATCTGGGAACTTCCTTTTGATACTAATCTAATCTCCATACATAGCTTTGTTTACTGTAGTTGTTAGGGCCCCAAGATTTGAGTTGATTTTCATCAATTATTCTCTAATTGGATTGAGGATCTGCTTAACTATTCCTTTTTAAGATTTTTATTAAAATACAGCTAGCATACAATATTTTATTACTTTCCGGTATACAAAATAGTTATTCAACATTTACATACCTAAAGAATTGATCACCATGATAAGTCCAGCAACCATCTGACACTGTACCATACTATGACAATATTATTAACAATATGCCCTATGAGATGCATTACATCTCCATGGCTTATTTGTTTTATACCTGGAAATATGTACTTCTTATTCCCATTCACCTTCTGCCCCCTTTAAAATTTTTCAATTACAGTTGACATTCAATATTATTTTATATTAATTTCAGGTGTACAGCATAGTGTTAGACATTTATATAATTTGAGAAGTGATCCCCATTACTAGTCTAGTACCCAACACTATACACAGTTATTACCATATTATTTACTATATTCCCTATTCTTTACTTTACATGCTCATAACTATTTTGAAACTACCAATTTGTCCTTCTTAATCCCTTCACCTTTTTCACCCTGCCCCAAAAGCCCTCCCATTTATCACCCCCATAAGTCTAGTACCCATATGACAACATAGTTATTACAATATTTTTTTTGTTTGTTTTGTTTAGTTTTGTTTTCTTTTTTTTTTAATTTTATTTTATTAAATTTATTGGGGTGACAATTGTTAGTAAATTTACATAGATTTCAGGTGTACAATTCTGTATTACATCACCTATAAATCCCATTGTGTGTTCATCACCCAGAGTCAGTTCTCCTTCCATCACTATATATTCGATCCCCCTTACCCTCATCTCCCACCCGCCACTCCCCACCCCCCTTACCCTCTGGCAACCACTAAACTATTGTCTGTGTCTATGAGTTTCTGCTTCTCATTTGTTTGTCTTGTTCTTTTGTTGTTTTTGGTTTATATACCACATATCAGTGAAATCACAGGGTTCTCTGCTTTTTCTGTCTGACTTATTTGGCTCAGCATTACTCTCTCAAGATCCATCCATGTTGTCACAAATGTTCCTATATCATCTTTTCTTACCGCCGAATAGTATTCCATTGTGTATATATACCACAACTTCTTTATCCATTCATCTATCGAAGGACATTTTGGTTGTTTCCATGTCTTGGCCACCGTAAACAAAGCTGCAATGAACATTAGAGCACACGTGTCTTTATCTCTAAATGTTTTCAGGTTTTTTGGGTAGATACCCAGGAGAGGGATTGCTGGGTCATATGGCAATTCTATTCGTAATTTTTTGAGGAACCTCCACAAAATAAAGAGGCCACCTGGGAGAAGATTTTTGCAAACAGTGCCTCCGATAAGGGGCTAGTATCCAGAATATACAAGGAACTCATGCAACTCAACTACAAAAAAACAAACAACCCAATTGAAAAATGGGCAGAGGACTTGAAAAGACATTTCTCCAAAGAGGACAATATTTTTGAATATAGTCCTTATGCTATACCCTAAATCCCCATGACTACTGCGTAACAACCAATTTGTACTTCTTAATCCCTTCCCCTTTTTCACCCACCTCCAACACCCCTTCCATCTGGCAACCATCTATATTTCTTTGTCTGATATACTTCACTAAGCACAATACCCATCAGGTCCATCCATGCTGGCGCAGATGGCAAGAAGTCATTCCTTTCCCTGGCAGAGCAATATTCCATTGTATCTATGTACCACCTACACTTTATTCACATATCCAGTGATGGACACACAGGTTGCTGCCACATGTTGGCCATTGTAAACAATGCTGCAATGAATATATGGATGTACACTCTCTTCGAAGTAGGGGAAACTTTGGGTTTCATCAGATAAATTCCCAGAAGTGGGATTAATGAGTCCTTGGTCTCTTGGTATAGCCTTTGTTTTAAAGTGTATTTTGTTTGCTATAAATAAGTATTGCTACCCCAGTTTTTTTTTAACGAAATATATTTTTTTTCATTCCTTTGCTTTCAGTCTGTGTGCGCTTTCTATCTGAAGTGAGTCTCTTGTAGGCAGCACATATAAGCGTTTTGTTTTCTTATCCTTTCAGCCACCCTATCTTTTGACTGGAGCACTTAATCCATTTACATTTAAAGTAATTGTTATAGATATGTAGTTATTGCCATTTTGTTTTTCATATTTTTTATCTTTTCTTTTTGTCTTAAGGAAATCCCTCTAAGATTCCTTGTAATACTGGTTGGTGGTGATAAATTTCTCTAGCTTTTTCTTGTCTGGGAAGTTCTTTACCTGTCCTTCGATACTAAATGATAGCTTTGCTGGGTAGAGTAATCTTAGTTGTAGGTCCTTGCTTTTCGTCACTGAATATTTCCTGCCAATTCTTTCTGGCCTGCAAAGTTTCTATTGAGAAATCAGCTGATAGTCTTATGGGAGCTCACTTGTAGGTAAATAACTGCTTTTCTTTTGCTACTTCTAAGATTCTCTATTTGTCTTTAACCTTTGGCATTTTAATTGTGATGTGTCTTGGTGTGGGCCTGTTTAGGTTCATCTTGTTTGGGACTCTGTGCATCCTGGGCTTGTATGTCTATTCTTTGCCAGGTTAGGGAAGGTTTCTGTCATTATTTCTTCAAATAATTTTTCAATTCCTTGCTTTCTCTTTTCTCCTTCTGGTACCCCTATGATGTGAATGTTGGTATGCTTAATGTTGTCTCAGAGGCCCTTTAAACTCGCCTCATTTTTTTGAATTACTTTTTCTTTATGCAGTTCTGATTGCATGTTTTCTGCTACCTTATCTTCTAAATCGTTGATTTGATCCTCTGCTTCATCTAATCTACTGTTGATTTCCTATAATCTTCCTTTTTGTTATTATGTGCTTTATTATTTTAAATTAAAGTTTATTGGGGTGACAATTGTTAGTAAAGTTACATAGATTTCAGGTGTACAGTTCTGTGAACATCATCTATATATCACATTTTGTGTTCATCACCCAGAGTCAGTTCTCTTTCCATCACCATATATTTAATCCCCTTTACTTTTGACTAGTTCTTTTTTATGTTTTCTAGCTCCACTTTTATGTTTCCTATCTCTTTTTGAAGTTTTTTTTCTGAGATCACTGAGCATCCTTATAACCCGTGTTTTGAACTCTGCATTTGTTATATTGCTTGTCTCTATTTTGTTTAGTTCTTTTTCTGGATCTTTGCTCTGTTCTTTTATGTGGGACATGTTTTTTTGTTTGTTTGTTTCTCTATTTTGGCTGCGTCCCTGTGTTTGTTTCTATGTATTAGGTAGGGCTTCAGTGTCTCCCAGTCTTAGTAGAGTGGCCTTATGTATTAGTAGTATGTTATGTAGTATGAAATATGTAGGTGTGTAATAGTATATAATAGTAGGTGTGCTATCGGGCTCAGTGGCACAATCTCACTGGTCACTTAACCAGGTACTCCAGGTATGTCCCTTGTGTTTTGTGTATGTGGTTTGTGTATGTCCTCCTGTTTTATTGAGCCTTGGTTGCTCTTTGCACATCACTGTGAGGGATTGACCCTCAGGCTGATTGGTTGTGAGGACTGACTGTGATTATAGTGGAGGAGCTATTGTGCAGGGACTGACCCTACAGAACAGGATTCACTTTAGCAGGTCTCTGGTGCCTGCCCTGTGTGCCCTTTGTATATGTTGTCCACTGAGGTGGTTCAGATGATGCTCCGGCTGAATCCAAAGCTGGCCACCAGGCATGCCACCCCTTTGGCCTCCTGGGAGGGGCCCCACTGCAGGCCAAATTCAGCCACAGCCTGTGCCTTTCCCAGAGCCAGCTAGTGTGAGCCACAAAGAAATTCCCAGATGGCCGCTACTCACACTGGGTTTGGAGTTGCCTTGCTAGGCCAAGCCCCGAACTGAGGCTGGCTGTTGGCAGTGCCAGTCTTAGGACTGTTCAGCCAGATGTACAGAACATGCCAAGGCCAGATGCTGCTTGTTTGTGTTTTGTGAATCTTTCAGAGAATTTAAGAAAGTACTCAACATAAGCCACAACAAGGCATTTATACCAAAAAGCCACTGGAAGAGGCTTGAGTATGCTGGAAATTTGGGTGTGGTGGGGTCCCGGGAAATCAGGGCAAATGAATGCTGTTAGCCAGGTTAATGGAGACTCAGATATTATGGCCAACTTTGTCTGCACACCAGAAGTAGGGAGGGCTCAACAAAGAAACAATGACTTCTGCCAACTCCTCTATCTGGGAGAAAGTTGCCCTCCGGACCTTGCCTTGCAGCCAGACAATTTAATTCTTCCCCGCATGTCCTTGTTGACTTCCCAGCTGCTACCCCAGCACTGGAGCTCAGAGAAAGTAAATCCATCAGAGAGTAAGTCTGTATATGGCACCTGCGACTGCAGCCACCCTAGTTTCACTCAACCACAATCTCTGTTGATTTATAGAGACAGACATTGTAGAGACTTCTCTTCCCAGCCCTAGAATCCTGGGCTAGGGAACCTGGTGTGGAGCTGGGACCCCTCGCTCCTCCAGGGGGGACCTCTGCAACCGAGATATCCTTCCAAAATTTTAACAGTCACACATGTGTGTGGGACCAGCCCATTCCACATCTTTGCCCCTCCTACCAGTCTTGAGGTGGCTTCTTTTGTATGTACTTAGTTGTGAGACTTCCATTCAGCTAGACATCAGGCAGTTATCAATGATAGTTGTTCTGTATTTTAGTTGTAATTTTGATACGGTCATGAGAGGAGACAAACACATCCTTTACCTACTCCATCATCTTGACCAGATCCTCTGTTTAAATTTTCATGTAAGAGATAGGCTTAGTTGAATATCTTTTCAAGTTGTTTTAATTCTCTCATTAGGAGCTCTTGAAACAGGTTTGTCAACATTGATGTATTCACTTGGAGAAGTTTCAGATTGCATTGTTTATAGAGAAAATATGAGTGTTCTTGATTGTCCTGTTGTGTTTTCTTCATTGACTTTTTCTTTTACAGATTTGTTTGTTTAGAACTTTATTGTATTTATTATTTTCTACACTTTTGTTATGTCCATAAACACTGCCCCATCATGTATCTCAATATCTCTGAAATTTCTTTTTATTAAGCCTCATTTATAGAAGTGTCTATTACAAAACTACACATGTAGAGATTTAACTTTGGAGATTTATTTTAAGGTATACTTAAATTTTGCAGTGATATTCTCAAGAAAGGTCTTTCATAGGGACACGACTTACAAGAAAATCAGGCTTTCTTGTCCTTCTTTGACTTCATAGCAAAGAACCCAGACACCACCATTGCTTCAACTCTGAAACCAAACTCTGTAGGCAGTGGAGAGCTAAGAGTTAATCATTACTTTAAAGTAGAATCTTACTCATTGGTATTTCTGAGATGAACTCCATCACTTTCACCTCCCAGCACCACTCTTCTGACCAATAGAAGAAACTCTCACTTATAGTAGAACTCAGGCTGCTAGTCACAGGTGTGGAATACAAAGCATGGCAGAAGTAATGAGGCCTGTAAATAAATCAGCCTGGGGTTGGGACTCCCTGTCAATGTTATGTAACCATAATTAATTTCTTACCAAACACTTACAAGGCACTCAAGCTATTTTACTTCTTTGTTGATTATCAGATAATCTCAGATTCTGCAAGGTCTACCATGCTTTTGGAAAGCAAGTCGGTAACAACATATCATAGAGCAAGTCTGACACTCTTATAAGGCTCAACAAATATTTGGTAGGAGCCGTGTGTGTGTGTGTGTGTGTGTGTGTGTGTGTGTGTGTGTGTGATATAATATCAAAGAACTGAGGACTCTAAGCTGTCTTTTGAAGATGGTTTCCCCCACCTGTTAAGCTCATGGTTTGGGGGTGAACTTTTGGTGAAGATCGATTACAGAGGAATTCCATCCATCTAAGTGATAGCAAGGGCAGTCACTGAAGGTCAGGGAATTTCAAATAGGTATGGGAGATTCTGGGAATTGTTGACTACTTTGCTTTCAGGCAAAGCTACTTGAAGATGTTTAATTCTTATGACACTAAGTGAGATGTGGCATTTATGGTTTTACCTAATACAATTTGTGTGATAAGCTGTCTGAGAGGGCTCCCAAGCTTTGCTCAACAGCTGTTACTGATCATCCAGTGGAGCAGAGATGTATCCATGGTGATTTTCCTGTTTCAATCAGAATAGGAATTCCCATAAGGCTTAATGGCCTGGCATATTTCTAACATCGTTAATAAATAAAATATTGTATCACATAGGGGAAAATCTGAAACCTCCTTTCAGAGAGAGGGTGAAGGTAGTGATATTTACTGTATTATGTGAGTAGGGGGTGGATAGTGATAACAGATTCAAATTGGAGTTTACTAAAACACCTAAATTCTTTGAAGTGTCTCATTTTCTCCATTCTTTAATCATGTAAATGACCAATGAACAACCTTCCCTGGGGTATGTGATTGATTGCACATTACAGATGATGAGAAGGATGCTATGTTGAGAGAAAAATAATAAAATAAGCAAATTTTATGGAGAAGCATTTTCTCATTTAATGTCCTGTTAGTTTAGGAACATTTAGGGGAGGGGGATAAATGACAAACATGTGACAATTTAGAGACCATCTGTAGCTGGATATGGGTGAGTGTAGGCCAGAGATTTGATGATTTAAAGCATAATGATAAATATATTAAATCTTTCTCTCCCTCCCTTTTTCATCTATTCTAAAATGCATTTCCCAGATGAGGCAACAAAAATGGTACCGGTTTTAAAGAAATAGAGAATGAGAGAGAGAGAGAGAGAGAGAGAGAAAGAGAGAGAGAGAGAGAGAGAGAATAAAGTAAGAGGCATGATCATTAGAAGGTTCTGTAAAAGGACCATACCACTTGAGAGCAGAGAGGTAACCTATTAGCACATCCCCATGAATAATTTAACAGTTTGACTAACTGCCACCTTAAAAATCACAGAGGCTCTGATCCAGAGAAGGAAACAAGAGGACTTTGTATTGGAGGTACTAACCTAATAAGTCAAGGATGGCTGTGGAGAGCAATGGGCAGTGGGCATGGGAAAGGAAGCCAGAGTGATGGAGTTCTGACATGGTACAAGTCCCAGAAATGCATTAGAGCCACAAAGAAATAAAATACCTATCTTCATAGCTCATAAAGAAGAAGCCAGAGGCTCCTTGGAAGGGCTTTAGACTCCAAGATAACAAAAAATAATGATTTGAAAACTTAAAATGATCCATTCTTGTCAGCATTTTGGAAAAAGTTATATAATCGGATCAAAATGGCGGCGTGACATGAGCCACTGTAAAGCTTCCCTGGAATTTACAACTAATCGAACAACAATAACTCCACAAAGGACTCCCTGCACAGCAGACAGGCAAGACGAAGAGGCCCACTACTGAATTCACCTAAAGGTGGGCGAATACCGCAAGCGGGGGAGGAGTGAAGGGAGAACTGCGGAGCGGAGCCGAGCGGGCTCAGGACACACACCTAGCTCAGTGCTCCGAGTTCGCTGCATCCTGGAACTACTGCAGCTGCAGGAGAGGGAAGAACTCGGACTGCTAGGGCTCCGCTTATGGCCCACAGGGCTGAGGGGGCAGCATATAACACGGCTGAACCCAACGCTCACGGCAGAGACCTCGGAGAAAAGACTGAGGGAAGAAGGCTGAAAACGGTGGTTTAAGCCCTCACTGCCGAGCAGAGAACGGAAGCCTTAGGCACTGAGACTAGCTGCCCCCTCCCTACCCTCCCAGAGCTCGCCCCGCCCCCACCTGCCCAGTGCTAGAAGTGGAACAGTAGCAGTGTCAGATCAAAAGAACAGAATATTTGCTGTTATAAGAACTGTGGACCACAGACACAGATTCGCAGCCCAACTAGTTCCAGCAAAGGGGAGGAAGCTGTGGAAGCAGGACCGGCTGTGGTGGTGGTCGCTGCCATGGCTATAGGCCACCTCTCACAACTCATCCTGCCCCTGGCCCCACCAATCAGGGTGGATCCCTGCAGGAGTAAACAGAACTGCTCAAACATATGGGCTCTGAATCTGGTGCAGGAAGAGCTTTGGAACTTCAAAACCTCTCCGCATGCCCAAACAGACACTGCGCCCTGTGACCCAGGTGAAATATTAACAGAGGAGAAGCCCGTCTCCCAGGAAATCCCCCCATTGTGTGAGAAGCTGGAATAGTGCAGAGAAAACATAGCACTACAGTGTGAGAGAGAAAAAAAGGCTGCAGTCGGAGAGAAAATAAAACATTCTACCAACAAGTACTGGAAAACAAAAGAAAGACCTCTTCCTATCAACCTGTTGCAGAAGCCACTCCTGTAGATGTCTAGGAAGAGAAATAATAAATCAGTAATTGCCATGAATAACCAAGGCAACAAGACAACTCAGAAAGAAAGTGAAAAGTCTCCAGAAAAGGAACTTAAAGATATGGAAATATGTGACTTAAATGACAGAGAATTCAAGATTGCAGTTCTGAAAAAACTCAATGAGATGCAAGAAAACACAGAAAGGCAGTTTAATGAACTCAGAAACACAATCAAAGAACAACATGAGCATTTTACGAAAGATTGAAATTTTAAAAAAGAGCCAGGTAGAATTTCTGGAGATTAAGAACTCAATAGAAGAAATGAAGAGTGAAGTGGCCAGCTTGGGTGGTGGAGTTGACCGGGTGGAGGAGGGAGTCGGTGGCGTCGAGGATAGAAACCTGGAGGTTACACAGATGGAAGAAGGGAAAGACTTGAGACTTGGAAGAGGTGAAGGAACTCTACAAGAACTTTCTGACTCCATCAGAAAGAGCAATATAAGAATAATGGGCATACCAGAAGGAGAAGAAAGAGAGAAGGGAACAGAGAATATATTAAAACAAATTGTCGACGAGAACTTCCCAAACTTGTGGACAGAACTGGATCCTTGAATCCAAGAAGCAAATAGAACACCTAATTACCTCAATCCAAACAGGCCTTCTCCAAGGCACATTGTATTGAAGCTGTCTAAAATCAACGACAAAGAAAGAATCTTCAAGGCAGCCAGGGAAAAGAAGACTGTAACCTACAAAGGAAAGCCCATTAGATTATCATCAGATTTTTCAGCAGAAACTCTACAAGCTAGGAGGGGTGGGACCAAATATTCAAACTCTTGAAAGAGAGAAATTATGAGCCAAGAATAATATATCCAGCAAAGATATCCTTTAGATGTGAAGGAGGAATAAAGACCTTTCCAGACATACAGAAGCTGAGGGAATTTCCTAATACACGACCTGCACTACAAGAAATACTAAAGGAGCCTATTCGACTACCATCAACAGGGACAATTTGTGGCAACTAAAACATAAAAAGGGGGAGAGTAAAGGCCTGAACCGGAATATGGGAATGGAGAAAGTAAGCATGCTGAAGAAAATGGAATACTCTAAATATCAAACTTTCTTTTACATAAACTTAAGGGTAACCACACAATAAAAAAAAAAAAATCCAGAACTGAAATATATACTGTAATAAAAGAAGAAACAGAGGGAAACATCATAGAATACCACCACACAGAAATAATAGACAACAACAAAAGAGCAAAGAAACAATGGAGTCACAGCCTTACCAGAAAACTAAAGATAGAATGACAGGAAATCCTCACATATCAATAATCACCCTAAATGTAAATGGACTGAACTTACCAATAAAAAGTCACAGAGTAGCAGATTGGATCAAAAAACTAAACCCAACCATATGCTGTCTCCAAGAGACACATCTCAGCTACAAGGACAAGCATAGACTCAAAGTGAAAGGGTGGAAATTGACACTCCAAGCAAATGGTACCCAGAGAAAATCAGGTGTAGCCATAATGATATCAGATGAAACAGACTTCAGGGTGAAAAAGATAACAAGAGACAAAGATGGACATTTCATAATGGTAAAGGGACTATACAACAAGAAGACATAACAGTCATCAATATTTATGCCCCCAATCAGGGAGCACAAAAATATACCAAGCAACTACTAACAGAACTAAAGGGAGAAATTGACCAAAACACAATTATACTAGGGGACTTAAATACATCATTGACAGCTATGGATATATCATCCAAACAGAAAATAAATAACGAAATAGCAGCCCTAAATGACACATTAGATGAAATGGACATAATTGACATATATAGAGCACTTCATCCTAAAACATCAGACTATACATTCTTTTCTAGTGTACATGGAACATTCTCAAAGATAGACCATATATTGGGACATAAAATCAGCCTCAGCAAATTTAAGAAGATTGAAATCATACCAAGCATATTCTCTGATCACAAGGCTTTGAAATTGGATATCAACTGCAAAAGAAAAGCAGGAAAAACCAAAATACATGGAGATTAAACAACATACTTTTAAAGAACGACTGGGTCAAAGAAGAAATTAGAGAAGAGATCAAAATTTACATAGAAACAAATGACAATGAAAATACATCCTACCAAAATTTTTGGGATGCAGCAAAAGCAGTTTTAAGAGGAAAATTTATATCATTACAGGCCTATCTCAAGAAACAAGAAAAATCCCAAATAAATAACCTCATGTTACACCTTAAAGAACTAGAAAAAGAAGAACAAGTGAAACCCAAGGTCAGCAGAAGAAAGGAAATAACAAAAATCAGAGCAGAACTAAATGAAATAGAGAACAAAAAGACAATAGAAAAAATTAATGTGACAAAGAGCTGGTTCTTTGAAAAGATTAACAAAATTGACAAACCCTTGGCTAGACTCACTAAGATAAAAAGAGAAAATACACTAATTAACAAAATCAGAAATGTAAAAGGGAAAGTTATCACGGACACCACAGAAATACAAAGGATCATCCAAGAATACTACGAAGGACTATATGACACCAAATTCAATAACCTAGAAGAAATGGACAAGTTCTTAGAAACATATAGCCTTCCAAGGCTGAACCATGAAACTGGAAAATCTAAACAGACCAATCACCAGTAAGGAAATTGAATCAGTCATCCAAATCCTTCCCAAAAGCAAAAGTCAAGGACCAGATGGCTTCACTAGTGAATTCTACCAAACCTTCAAAGAGGATCTAATACCATCCTGCTCAAACTCTTCCAAAAATTTGAAGAAGAGACAGTACTCCCTAACTCATTTAATGAGGCCAACATTACCCTGATACCAAAACCTGGTAAGGACAACACAAAAAAGAAAACTACAGACCAGTATCTCTGATGAATACAGATGCAAAAATCCTAAACAAAATTCTAGCAAATCGAATACAACAATGCATTAAAAAGATTATTCATCACGACGAATTGGGGTTCATCCCCGGAGCACAAGGATGGTCAATAACCTCAAATCCATCAATGAGATACATCACATAAACAAAATAACAAAATAAAGGACAAAAATCATATGATTATATCAATTGATGCAGAAAAAGCATTTGACAAGACATATCATCCATTTATGATTAAAACACTTAATAAAATAGGTATAGAAGGAAAATTCCTTAACATTATAAAGGCCATATATGACAAGCCCTCAGTTAATTTCATAATTAATGGTGAAAAACTGAAGCCCTTTGCTCTACGTTCAAGAACATGAAAGGGCTGTCCTCTATCACCTCTGCTTTTCAACATAGTGTTGGAAGTCCTTGCCAGAGCAATCAGGCAAGAGAAAGAAATAAAAGGCATCCAAATTGGGAATGAAGAAGTTAAATTATCACTCTTTGCAGATGACATGATGCTATATATAGAAAACCCTAAAGACTCCACCAAAAAGCTATTAGAAACAATCAACGAATACAGTAAAGTTGCTGGCTACAAAATCAACGTACAAAAGTCCATTGCATTCCTATATACTAACAATGAAATCTCAGAAAAAGAAATACAAAAACAATTCCTTTTGCAATTGCAGCAAGAAGAATAAAATACCTAGGAATAAACTTAACCAAGGATGTGAAAGACCTATATGCTGAAAACTATAAGACATTTTTGAAAGAAATTGAAGAAGACACAAAGAAATGGAAAGACATTCCGTGCTCATGGATTAGAAGAATCAACATAGTTATAATGGCTGTATTACCCAAAGCAATATATAGATTTAGTGTAATCCCCATCAAAATCCCAATGGCATTTTTAAAGAAATAGAACAAAAAATCATCAGATTTGTGTGGAATCACAAAAGACCCCAAATAGCCAAAGCAATCTTAAGAAAAAGAACAATAATGGAGGTATCACACTTCCTGACTTTGGCTTGTACTACAGGGCTACAATAATCAAAACAGCATGGTATTGGCAGAAAAACAGACACATAGACCAATGGAATAGAATTGAGAACCCAGAAATAAAACCACATAAATATGGACAGATAGTTTTTAACAAAGAAGCTAAAAACATAAAATGGAAGAAAGACATCCTCTTAATTAAATTGTGCTGGGAAAATTGGATAAACACGTGCAAAAAAATGACACTGGACTGCTATTTGTCACCATGTACCAAAGTTAATTCAAAAGGGATGAAAGACTTAAGCATAAGACCTGACACAATAAACTGCATAGAAAAAAACATAGGTACTAAATTTATGGACCTTGGGTTCAAAGAGCATTTTATTAATTTGACTCCAAAGGCAATGGAAATAAAAGGTAAAATAAACAATGGGACTATATGAAACTTAAAAGCTTCTGCACAGCAAAAGAAACCATCAACAAAATAAAAAGGCAACCAACAGAATGGGTGAAGATTTTTACAAATAGTGCCTCCGATAAGGGCACAATATCCAGAATATACAAGGAACTCATGAAACTCAACAACAAAAATAACAAATACCCAATTGAAAAATGGGCAGAGGAACTGAAGAGACATTTCTCCAAAGAGGACATACAAATGGCAAATAGACATATGAAAAAATGCTCAACATCACTAATCATCAGAGAAATGCAAATCAAAACCACAATGAGATATCACCTCACCCCTGTCAGAATGGCTATCATCAACAAGACAAATAGTAACAAGTGTTGGAGAGGCTGTGGAGAAAAAGGAACCCTCATACACTGTTGGTGGGAATGCAGACTGGTGCAGCCGTTATGGAAGGCAGTGTGGAGGTTCCTCAAATGTTTACGAATAGAATTACCATATGACCCAGCAATCCCTCTCCTGGGTATCTACCCAAAAAATCTGAAAACATTTAGCCATAAGAACACGTGTGCTCCAATGTTCATTGCAGCTTTGTTTACGGTGGCCAAGACATGGAAACAACCAAAATGTCCTTCGATAGATGAATGGATAAAGAAGTTGTGGTGTATATACACAATGGAATACTATTCAGTGGTAAGAAAAGATAATATAGGAACACTTGTGACAACATGGATGGATCTTGAGAGTATGATGCTAAGCGAAATAAGTTAGACAGAAAAAGCAGAAAACCATATGAATTCACTGATATGTGGTATATAAACCAAAAACAACAAAAGAATAAGAGAAACAAATGAGAAACAAAAACTCATAGACACAGACAATAGTTTAGTGGTTACCAGAGGGTAAGGGCGGAGGGGGGTGGGAGATGAGGGTAAGGGGGATCAAATATATGGTGATGGAAGGAGAACTGACTCTTGGTGGTGAACACACAATGGGATTTATAGATGATGTAATACAGAATTGTACACCTGAAATCTGTGTAATTTTACTAACAATTGTTACCCCAATAAATTTAATAAAAAAGATAAAAAAGTTATATAATTGATAAATAATTTATACATAATTGTTATTTTAAAATCTGTGATATTTGAGCAAACAGTACCCTTTCTTTTCAAGACAAAGTATAACTTACAGGGATGTAAAGTACAGCATAGGCAATATAGTCAATAATATTGTAATTAACATGTACAGGGTCAGATGGGTAATAGACTTATTGGGGTAATCACTTTGTGAGGGATATAAATTTCTAAGTACTATGTTGTTTTGTACACCTGAAACTAGTATAATATTGTCTGTCAATGGTAAATGAAGAATACATTTTTAAAAATTAGGATAAAAAAAGACCATATAGTTTAAAAAGTATCCAGTGGTTCTACTGCTGTTTGGTGATAGAGCAGTCAGATATTCGGTGTTGTTTTGCTTGTGTGTTTCTTTTGGCTGTTGTTGGTGGGAAGTTTTCTTTTCTTTTCTTTACTTTTCTTTCGTTTTCTTTTCTTTTCTTTTCTTTTTGTCTATTTGCTTAATGAGGGAAAAGACCAGTTTTGAATAGTTAATACTCTGTCCCTTGAGTTCAGAAGGAATAGCAAACATTTTATGTGTTCATACCATGTTTCCCCAAAAATAAGACCGAGGCGGACAATCAGCTCTAATGCGTCTTTTGGAGCAAAAATTAATATAAGACCCAATCTTATTTTACTATAATATAAAACCAGGTGTAATATAATATAATATTATGTTATATTATATTAAAAGCAGAGAACCATATGAATTCACTGATATGTGGTATATAAACCAAAAACAACAAAAGAATAAGAGAAACAAATGAGAAACAAAAACTCATAGACACAGACAATAGTTTAGTGGTTACCAGAGGGTAAGGGCGGAGGGGGGTGGGAGATGAGGGTAAGGGGGATCAAATATATGGTGATGGAAGGAGAGCTGTCTTTGGGTGGTGAACACACAATGGGATTTATAGATGATGTAATACATAATTGTACACCTGAAATCTATGTAATTTTACTAACAATTGTTACCCCAATAAATTTAATAAAAAAGATAAAAAAGTTATATAATTGATAAATAATTTATACATAATTGTTATTTTAAAATCTGTGATATTTGAGCAAACAGTACCCTTTCTTTTCAAGACAAAGTATAACTTACAGGGATGTAAAGTACAGCATAGGCAATATAGTCAATAATATTGTAATTAACATGTACAGGGTCAGATGGGTAATAGACTTATTGGGGTAATCACTTTGTGAGGGATATAAATTTCTAAGTACTATGTTGTTTTGTACACCTGAAACTAGTATAATATTGTCTGTCAATGGTAAATGAAGAATACATTTTTAAAAATTAGGATAAAAAAAGACCATATAGTTTAAAAAGTATCCAGTGGTTCTACTGCTGTTTGGTGATAGAGCAGTCAGATATTCGGTGTTGTTTTGCTTGTGTGTTTCTTTTGGCTGTTGTTGGTGGGAAGTTTTCTTTTCTTTTCTTTACTTTTCTTTCGTTTTCTTTTCTTTTCTTTTGTCTATTTGCTTAATGAGGGAAAAGACCAGTTTTGAATAGTTAATACTCTGTCCCTTGAGTTCAGAAGGAATAGCAAACATTTTATGTGTTCATACCATGTTTCCCCAAAAATAAGACCGAGGCGGACAATCAGCTCTAATGCGTCTTTTGGAGCAAAAATTAATATAAGACCCAATCTTATTTTACTATAATATAAAACCAGGTGTAATATAATATAATATTATGTTATATTATATTAAAAGCAGAGAACCATATGATTTCACTGATATGTGGTATATATACCAAAAACAACAAAAGAACAAGACAAATCTGAGACCCAGGCTTATTTTACTATAATATAAGACCGGGTATAATATAATATAATATAATATATTATATTATATTATATTATATTATATTATATTATATTATATTATATTATATTATATTATATAATGTTATATTATATTGTATTGTATTATATTATATTATATTATATTATATTATATTATATTATATTTATTATATTAACCAGGTCTTATATTAATTTTTGCTCCAAAAGATGCATTAGAACTGATTGTCTGGCTGGGTCTTATTTTGGGGGAAATATGGGTTTCCCCAAATTCGGGGAAATAAGGTATAAATGGATTAAGCCTAAGATGAAAACTACAATTGAAAACCTTTGGTAAGCTCTATTCACAATAGCTAAAAGTTAGAGCAACCCAAAGGTCCATCAATGGACGAACATATTAGCAAAATGTGGTAAATACACACAGTGGAATAGTATACAGCCTTAAACAGGAAGGAAATCCTGTCACATACTACAACATGAATGAAACTTAAGAAGATTATGCTAAATATTAGTGATGGAAGGAGAGCTGACTTTGGGTGGTGAATACACAATGTGACATATAGATGATGTATTACAGAATGGTACACTTGAAACCTATGTAATTTTACTAACCATTGTCACCCCAATAAATTTTAATTAAAGAAAAGATCATGCTAAGTAAAATTAGCCAGTCATAAAAAGACAAACACTGTATGATTCTATTTACATGAGGTACTTAGAGTAGTCAAATTCATAGAAACAGAAAATAGAATGGTGGTTACCAGAGTCTGAGGGGAGGGGAGGAAAGGGAATTTGTTGTTTAATGGGTATAGAGTTTCAGATTTGCAAGATGAAAAAAGTTCTGGTGATCTGTTTCACAATAATGTGAATACACTTAGCACTGTGGAACTGTACACTTAAAAATATTTAAGTTGGGGCCGGCCCGGTGAATCAGGCAGTTGGAGCTCCTTATTCCTACCTCCAAAAGTTGCCAGTTCGATTCCCACATGGGCCAGTGGGCTCTCAACCACAAGGTTGCCAGTTCAATTCCTTGACTCCCGCAAGGGATGGTGGGCAGCACCCCCTGCAACTAAAGATTGAACATGGCACCTTGGGCTGAGCTGACACAGCTCCCACATGGCTCAGTGGGTTGGAGCGTGTCCTCTCAACCACAAGGTTGCTGGTTCGACTCCCGCAAGGGATGGTGGGCTGCACCCCCTGCAACTAGCAACGGCAACTGGACCTGGAGCTGAGCTGCGCCCTCCACAACTAAGACTGAAAGGACAACAACTTGACTTGGAAAAAAAAGTCCTGGAAGTACACACTGTTCCCCAATAAAGTCCTGTTCCCCTTCCCCAATAAAATTACCCTGTGGGTGGTGAGGTATTCCGCCAATCTCTCAAAAAAAAATAGTTAAGTTGGTAAATTTTATGTTATGTGAGATTGTTTTTTTTTAACCACAATAAACAAACGAACAAACAAACAAACAAAGCATTGGCAATCTCTTACCATCTGTCCATCAAGCCATATAGGACTTTCTTTTCCAAGCATGTAATAATTTTGAACCCTGGCATACATTTGTTCTGAGCTTCCAATAAGTTATTTTAAAATAGTCCTCAGACATCCTGTAAGTTATTTAATTTGCAAACTCAACTTTTCAGTGTTTTCCTTAGCGTCCAGTTTTTCCACGGTTCCCCTTTCCAAATATTGAGTGCACAATGGATTTATTTCTTTGCTTTTCTATTCTGAATTCTATTGTGTCATGATCACTGTGAAATAGGAAGTACATGTGGGAAATGCAAACTTCCTGCTCTTCCTTACTTTAATCCCAGATAGCCTACTTTTAACTTGTATGCAGCAAAATAATACTTCTGTATTCTTGGCACGTACATCTCCCAGGTAATCATAATGCTATCTTCCCCTCCCTGTTTATTCTCTTGCTGATGCTTATTCAAACTCATGTCCACTTCAGTTTTGTTCATAAGAATTCTCTGTAATCCATGTCTTTTTTTATCATGTCATTGTACTTTCCAGAATTCTCTCTAATTTGTTCATTCTTTTTGGACCTGAAGATCCCTGAACGATTTATGTGCTATTTCAGGGGTGGACGTAGATTCTGTAAAATTATCCAGAAATACATTTATGAGTGAGAGACTATACTTTTGCATAAAAAAGCTTTGGTGAGTTCAGGGTCCAGAGGACACTGGCCTTTTAGAGTATGAGCATAAGAAAAGTTGTGGACCCTCCATAATAGCATTTTGAACTTTTGCTATCTGTTGAATGAGCAAATGCACAATGACAAAAAAAAAACACAAAAAAAACCTACTATGAATTCAGTAATAAGTGTTGTATCAGTCACAACATCTAGATACATTTGAAAAATAAGAGTATATATATGCGAGAAATGTATTATTTATTCAATTTCCAGACAACATTTATTGGGCATATAACTCCAGGCAACTTCTCCAACACCATCCCACCTCACCACCCTTCAAGAGTTCTGTGATCAGAAATTTAAGAGAACCGTTGTGTAAACGAATTCCTGGTTCCAGGTATATTTCACATAACTCCAGAAGGAGAGTGATATATCTTAAACACCTCCAAAAGGGGAGTCCACAGGCTTACATTTTCCATTCTACAATCTAGTCTGGCAGCACTTAATAACTTCTTGGTTTTAGGCTCTCTGCCTGCCTCAGACATCTGTGTCAGCCAAAGGCAGTAACTCGGGGCAGGTTTTCATTTTTTCCAGGCCTGCTGCTCCATGAGTCAATATATGCAGTCATTTCAGGGGATGGACTCTGTGCCCCACCCTCATGCTGCAGAGGTGAAGAGCAGGGAGATAGTTACAGGGATTAGGATTAAGAGGCACCAGGTCTCACATCAAATGCCACTTATTGTAATTTTGCCTGTTGATCTTGGACAAGCTGCTTGAACTCCGTGAGTTTCTATAACCTTGTTTGCTAAATGGAGGAAGAAGCAGTTGACAGGCTGCAGTGGGGCTTTGCTAATTAAAATTTTGGCTCTGGACTTTTGTTGTCTAAAGGTTGTGAAGCTGGTGAATAACTGCCCTTCTCTTTAAAAATCATTAATAAAATTATCAATGAAATTGTGCTAAATGGAGACTCCTTGGTGGAGACCTGGATATAATATATGTCATGGTCTTATTTTACTATAATATAAGACCGAGTCTTATATAATATAATATAATATAATATAATATAATATAATATAATATAATACCAAGTCTTATATTAATTTTGCTACAAAAGATGCATTAGAGCTGATTATCCAGCTAGGTTTTATTTTCGGGGAAACAGGTAGCACTGGACAGAAATCAGATGATACCTGCTATAGGCAGATTTTATGATCTTAGATAACACTCTTAACTTGTCAGACACTGTTTCTTCATCTATTAAATGAGGTAGTGGAGTAGCTGATCACAAAAGGCTCTTGCAGCTCTGCTTTCTCAGATTCCATGTGGAGGTCACACTGCAGTCAATTGAGACTAATGGCATTATTGTAGAAAACATATGTTTAAAATATAGTTTGTGGTAAAAATGATACAATAATATTAGGCTACTAACTCTCCAAACAGCTATTTAGACTTAGCATCTATAACATCATGATTTGCAAAATGATAATTACTGGAAATTTTAAAAAATCTGAGCCAAGACCTTGAACGTCTCTAACATCATGCCCCACCTAAAGGAACTAAGCCAACACAGAAATAGCTGATTCCAGGGCAAGAATAGGGAAGGTACAAGATGAGCCTAGGACATCTTATCATATCAGAAAGCAATGAAGTGTTAAAAAAAATAATGGGGCATGTCACAAGGACACAGGAGCTAGTTTGGAGGAGCTCTCACTGGCCAAATCTGGAACTATTTGAGCATACAGATAATTAAGTAATAACCATAAACCATTGTGGAAAAGGTAGTAAATCAATTGTCACCCCAATAAATTTAATTAAAAAAATCCAAGAACGTTTAAACTTAAAAAAAAAAAAAAAAGAAAAGGTAGTAAATCATGAGGTTGTAACAATAATAAATAGCTAGGGTGAAGGAAAAGCTCCTGCCTACAATTGAATGCTGAATACTGACTGGTAAATGAGGACGAAGTGCTGGAGTTGAAAAATCAGTATTTTGTAAGCATCATAATACAGACCGGATAAAATGAAAATCAATGGATATTAAATCTAAGTGGAAATTCTGGTGAGGAGCAGAGTATTTCTTCCTGTAGACTGCTTATTGCAAGGAGAAACATAGTAATTACACAGTGGACAACTATTTGGCAAGGTGACCGACATTAACATCACTAATCATGGACAGATGACCATTGTGCACCTTCATGGGATTTATAGATGATGTAATACAGAATTGTACACCTGAAATCTATGTAATTTTACTAACAATTGTCACCCCAATAAATTTAATAAAATTAAATTAAAAAAACAAACAAATAAAAACAAACAAACAAACAAAACACCTATACCATATTCCAGCATAAAATGCATATCCTGAATATGATCATGAACCTGACTGACCTCCGAAAAAGGAACATTGGAAATGTCATAAAATGAAAGCAAGTTTGTGGAATGTTGCAGAACAAAGGAGGCTAAAAAACATGACAACTAAATGCAATATCTGATCCTAGACTAAATTCTGTACTGGAGTGAGGGAAATGCTATAAAGGATGTCATTAGGTAAACTGAAAAGATTGCAATATGGGTATACAGATGCTAGATTACATAAAAATAGTATATATCAATGTAAATTTTTGAAGTCGATAACTTCCCTATAGAAGCATATTCTGAAATATTTAGAGGTAAAGAAACATGATATACATAATTTACCTTCAAATGGTTCAGGAAAAGAGAAGACAAACAGAGGGACATGGAGTATAGATACAGATATAGAGATAGAGATAGATAGATAGATGATGATGATAGATAGATAGATAGATATGATAAAAACAAAGGAGGCAAATGTTTAGAAGAGGTAAAACTAGGTTCCATGTTATACCCATATACTTACACTGTCTTACTTTTGCAACATTTCTGTATGTTTGAAATTATTTCCAAAAAAAAAAGTAAAAAAAAAAAAAACTTGTAGTAGTCAAAGATTTCTTAGATACAACCATAAAAACACAATCCATAAAAATACTGATAAATTGGACTTCATCAAACATAAAAGCTTCTGCTTTTGAAAGACACTGTGAAGAGAATGAAAAAAAACAAGACATAGATGGAGAGAAAATATTTGCAAACCTTGTGAAAGATGTGTATCCAAATAAAAGACTTGAACCCCAAATCCAGAATGATTTGCAAGGTGATAAATACTGGACACCTTTTAAAAGCTGACCTTGATCTCTAACACCATTCTCCACCTAATGGAAGTAAGGCAGAGAATAGCAGAAAATACAGAATATTAGAAATACAGAAAAGAACTCTCAATAAAAATAGTAAAAATAATTGAACATATACTTCACCAAAGAAGATATACACATACTGAATAAATACATGAAAAGATGGCCAATCTCATTCATCATTAGGGAAATGACTAAAACCACAATGAGATACCAGTTCACACCCACTAAAATTAAAGTCTGACCATACAAAATGTTGATGAAGATGTGTGTGGAAGAACTGGAACTCTTACATACTGCTGGTAGAAATTTTAAAAGGTGCCCACCTTAGAAAATGTTTTGACATATATTTTAAAAATCAAACCTGAACTTATCATATAATCCACTCAACTCTTAGGTATCTACTTGAAGAGAAGTGAAAGCATAGTTCCACATAAACATTTGTGCAAGAATGTTGATAGAAACTCCCTTTGTATAGCCTGAACCTGGAAAGCACTCAAATATTCATCACTGGGTAAATGGATAGACAAATTGTGGTGGAAAATTACTCAGCAATAAAAAGGAACTAACTATTGATACATGCAACAACTTAGATAATCTCAAAATAATGATGCTGAGCAAAAGAAACTGGACAAGTGAAAGTACACACTACATAATTCCATTTATACTGGGGGCGCCAAAAAATTTATACAAGTGGACACTTTGGTCAACATTGCTCAAACAGTAGTTTGCTGTAATCAGAAGTGTCTGGACGCTAATGGTAACCACTTTGAGCACCTCTTGTAGTTACAGAAGTCAAATGTGACTTGTATTCATCTTTTGTTATCGGTGTATACTATTACAATTTTAAAAGCTTTTTTCCTTTCTTAAAACATGTATACATTTTTAGGGCACCCTCTGTATACAAATCTTGAAAATGCAAACTAATTGATAGTGATAGAAAGCAGAACAGTGGAGACATCATCAAAATGGCGGCATGAAGTGAGCCTCTGTAAATCTCCCCTAGAATTTACAACTAATCGAACAACTATAAATCCACAAAGGACACCCTGCACAGCAGACAGGCCAGACAAAGAGGCCCACTACTGAATTCACCTAAAGGTGGGCGAATGGCGTGAGCGAGGGAGGACTGAAGGGAGAAGTGCAGAGATGGAGTCACGTGGGCTCAGGACAAAGACCTAGCTCAGTGCTCTGAGATCACTGCATCCCGGAACTACTGCAGCTGCGGGAGAGGGAAGAATTCGGACTGCTAGGGCTCCGTTGATGGCCCTGTGGGGGACAGAGCCAGGAGTGCAGTTTTCAGCCTCTCGGCCTCACATGGAAAGGTGCTGGCTCGGTTAGTAAATGGCCATCAACAGTGATTGGATGGCCATCACCTGTAGCTAGTTGGCCATCAGCTGTAACCATTGAGCCATTGGCCACTAATATAACTGCCATGGCTGCACTGGGGAATGGAGTTGAGGACAGTCATCGGTCAGCTGGCAGAAAAGCAGACAGCAGGTCGCACAAGGTGTGAATCCAGCCTCCAGTGAGACTATAGGGGTAAGACTCCCCTACCTATGACTCCGTGGGTGTTCCTTTTTGGCCTGCCCACATCCGGCGTTCTTATGTGGGGAGCGGGAGCAGACAACCCACAGGCCACCCGGCGTGACAGACCCACAGGGCTGAGGCGACAGCATATAACACGGCTGAACCCAATGCTCACCGTAGAGACCTCGGAGAAAAGACTGAGGGAAGAAGGCTGAAAACGGTGGTTAAAGTTCTCACTGCTGCAGAGAACGGAAGCCTTAGGCACTGAGATTAGCTGCCCCCACCCTACCCTCCCAGAGCTCGCCCGCCCCCACCTGCATGGTGTGAGAAGCGGAACAGTAGCAGTGTCAGATCAAAAGAACAGAATATTTGCTGTTCTGAGAACTGTGGACGACAGACACAGATTCGCAGCCCAACTAGTTCCGGCAAAGGGGAGGGAGCTGTACAAGCAGGACCGGCTGTGGTGGTGGTCGCCGCCATTGCTCTGGGCCACTTCTCACAACTCACCCCGACCCTGTCCCCACCTATCTGGGTGGATCCCTGCAGGAGTAAACAGAACTGCTGAAACATACGGGCTCTGAATCTTGCGCAGGAAGAGCTTTGGACCTTCAAAAGCTCTCAGCATCCCCAAATGGACACTGCGCCCTGTGACCCAGGCAAACTATTAACAGAGGAGAGCCTGTCTCCCAGGGAATCCCCTCATTTTGTGAGAAGCTGGAATAGTGCAGAGAAAACATAGCACCACTGTGTGAGAGAGAAAAAAAGGCTGCAGATAGAGAGAAAATAAAACATTCTACCAACAAGTACTGGAAAACAAAAGAAAGACCTCTTCCTATCAACCTGTTGCAGAAGTCACTCCTGTAGATGACTAGGAAGAGAAATAATAAATCAGTAATTGCCACGAACAACCAAGGCAACAAGAGAACTCAGAAAGAAAGTGAAAGCATCCAAAAAAGGAACTTAAAGGTATGGAAATACGTGACTTAAATGACAGAGAATTCAAGATTGCAGTTCTGAAAAAAATCAAAGAGATGCAAAGAAACACAGAAAGGCAGTTTAATGAACTCAGAAACATGATCAAAGAACAACATGAGAATTTTACAAAGAGATTGAAATTTTTAAAAAGAACCAAATAGAATTTCTGGAGATTAAGAACTCAATAGAAGAAATTAAGAATGAAATAACCAGCTTACGTAGTATAGTTGACCAGATGGAGGAAAGAATCAGTGACATCGAAGATGGAAACTTGGAAATGACACAGATGGAAGAAGAAAGAGACTTGAGACTTAAAAGAAATGAAAGAACTCTACAAGAACTTTCTGACTCCACCAGAAAGAGCAATATAAGAATAATGGGCATACCAGAGGAGAAGAAAGAGAGAAAGGAACAGAGAATATATTCAAACAAATTGTTGATGAGAACTTCCCAAACTTGTGGACAGAACTGGATCCTCGAATCCAAGAAGCAAATAGAACACCTAATTACCTCAATCCCAACAGGCCTTCTCCAAGGCACATTGTATTGAAGCTCTCTAAAATCAATGACAAAGAAAGAATCCTCAAGTCAGCCAGGGAAAAGAAGACGGTAACCTACAAAGGAAAGCCCATTGGATTACCACCAGATTTTTCAGCAGAAACTCTACAATCCAGGAGGGAGTGGAACCAAATATTCAAACTATTGAAAGAGAGAAATTATGAGCCAAGAATAATATATCCAGCAAAGATATCCTTCAGATATGAAGCAGGAATAAAGACATTTTCAGACATACAGAAGCTGAGGGATTTTCTAATACAAGACCTGCACTACAAGAAATACTAAAGGAGGCTATTCGACCACCATCAACAGGGACAATTTGTGGCAACCAAAACATAAAAAGGGGAGAGTAAAGGCCTGAAACGGAATATGGGAATGGAGAAAGTAAGCGTGCTGAAGAAAATGGAATACTCTAAATATCAAACTTTCTTTTACATAAACTTAAGGGTAACCACTCAAAAAAAATCCAGAACTGAAATATATACTGTAATAAAAGAAGAAACAGGGAAACATCATAGAATACCACCACACAGAAATAATAGACAACAACAAAAAGGCAAAGAAACAATGGAGACACAGCCTTACCAGAAAACTAAAGATAGAATGACAGGAAATCCTCACATATCAATAATCACCCTAAATGTAAATTGACTCACCAATAAAAAGGCACAGAGTAGCAGATTGGATCAAAAAACTAAACCCAACCATATGCTGTCTCCAAGAGACACATCTCAGCTACAAGGACAAGCATAGACTCAAAGTGAAAGGATGGAAATTGACACTCCAAGCAAATGGTACCCAGAGAAAATCAGGTGTAGCCATTCTGATATCAGATGAAACAGACTTCAGGGTGAAAAAGATAACAACAGACAAAGATGGACATTTCATAATGGTGAAGGGACTATACAACAAGAAGACATAACAGTCATCAATATTTATGCCCCCAATCAGGGAGCACCGAAATATACCAAGCAACTACTAACAGAACTAAAGGGAGAAATTGACCAAAACACAATTATACTAGGGGACTTAAATACGTCATTGACAGCTATGGATAGATCATCCAAACAGAAAATAAATAACGAAATAGCAGCCCTAAATGACACATTAGATGAAATGGACATAATTGACATTTATAGAGCACTTCATCCTAAAACATCAGACTATACATTCTTTTCTAGTGTACATGGAACATTCTCAAGGATAGACCATATATTGGGACATAAAATCAGCCTCAGCAAATTTAAGAAGATTGAAATCATACCAAGCATATTCTCTGATCACAAGGCTTTGAAATTGGATATCAACTGCAAAAAGAAAGCAGGAAAAACACAAATACATGGAGATTAAACAACATACTTTTAAAGAACGACTGGGTCAAAGAAGAAATTAGAGGAGAGATCAAAAGATACATAGAAACAAATGACAATGAAAATACATCCTACCAAAATTTTTGGGATGCAGCGAAAGCAGTTTTAAGAGGAAATTTATCTCATTACAGGCCTATCTCAAGAAACAAGAAAATCCCAAATAAATAACCTCATGTTACACCTTAAAGAACTAGAAAAAGAAGAACAAGTGAAACCCAAGGTCAGCAGAAGAAAGGAAATAACAAAAATCAGAGCAGAACTAAATGAAATAGAGAACAAAAAGACAATAGAAAAAATTAATGTGACAAAGAGCTGGTTCTTTGAAAAGATTAACAAAATTGACAAACCCTTGGCTAGACTCACTAAGATAAAAAGAGAGAAGACACTAATTAACAAAATCAGAAATGAAAAAGGGGAAGTTATCACGGACACCACAGAAATACAAAGGATCATCCAAGAATACTATGAAGGACTATATGCCACCAAATTCAATAACCTAGAAGAAATGGACAAGTTCTTAGAAACATATAGCCTTCCAAGGCTGAACCATGAAGAACTGGAAAATCTAAACAGACCGATCACCAGTAAGAAATTTGAATCAGTCATCCAAAACCTTCCCAAAAGCAAAAGTCCGGGACCAGATGGCTTCACTAGTGAATTCTACCAAACCTTCAAAGAGGATCTAATACCAATCCTGCTCAAACTCTTCCAAAAAATTGAAGAAGAGACAGTACTCCCTAACTCATTTTATGAGGCCAACATTACCCTGATACCAAAACCTGGTAAGGACAACACAAAAAAGAAAACTACAGACCAATATCTCTGATGAATACAGATGCAAAAATCCTAAACAAAATTCTAGCAAATCGAATACAACAATGCATTCAAAAGATTATTCATCACGACCAAGTGGGGTTCATCCCAGGGCACAAGGATGGTTCAACATCCGCAAATCCATCAATGTGATACATCACATAAACAAAATAAAGGACAAAAATCATATGATTATATCAATTGATGCAGAAAAAGCATTTGACAAGATACAACATCCATTTATGATTAAAACACTTAATAAAATGGGTATAGAAGGAAAATACCTTAACATAATAAAGGCCATATATGACAAGCCCTCAGCTAATCTCATAATTAATGGTGAAAAACTGAAGCCCTTTGCTCTACGTTCAGGAACACGACAGGGCTGTCCCCTATCACCTCTGCTTTTCAACATAGTGTTGGAAGTCCTTGCCAGAGCAATCAGGCAAGAGAAAGAAATAAAAGGCATCCAAATTGGGAATGAAGAAGTTAAATTATCACTCTTTGCAGATGACATGATGCTATATATAGAAAATCCTACAGACTCCACCAAAAAGCTATTAGAAACAATCAACGAATACAGTAAAGTTGCTGGCTACAAAATCAACATACAAAAGTCCATTGCATTTGTTTGTCTTGTTCTTTTGTTGTTTTTGGTAAGGTGGGTGGGGGGTGGGAGATGAGGGTAAGGGGGATCAAATATATGGTGACGGAAGGAGAACTGATTCTGGTTGGTGAACACACAATGAGATTTATAGATGATGTAATGCAGAATTGTACTCCTGAAATCTATGTAATTTTACTAACAATTGTCACCCCAATAAATTTTAAAAATAAATTAAACAAAACAAAACAAACAAACCAAAAAAGTCCATTGCATGGGCCGGCCTGGTGGCTCAGGTGGTTAGAGCTCCGTGCTCCTAACTCCGAAGGCTGCCGGTTTGATTCCCACATGGGCCAGTGGGATCTCAACCACAAGGTTTCCAGTTCAATTCCTCGAGTCCCACAAGGGATGGTGGGCTCTGCTCCCTGCAACTAAGATTGAACACGGCACCTTGAGCTGAGCTGCCTCCCAGATGCCTCAGTTGTTGGTTGGAGCACTGGCTCTCAACCACAAGGTTGCCAGTTCAATTCCTCGACTCCCGCAAGGGATGTTGGCCAGCGCCCCCTGAAACTAAAATTGAACATGGCACCTTGAGCTGAGCTGTCACTGAGCTCCCGGATGGCTCAGTTGTTTGGAGCATGTCCTCTCAACCACAAGGTTGCTGGTTCGACTCCCGCAATGGATGGTGGGCTGTTCCCCCTGCAACTAGCAACGGCAACTGGACCTGGAGCTGAGCTGCGCCCTCCACAACTAAGATTGAAAGGACAACAACTTGACTTGGAGAAAAGTCCTGAAAGTGCACACTGTTCCCCAATAAAGTCCTGTTCCCCTTCCCCAATAAAATCTTTTTTTAAAAAATCTATTGCATTCCTATACAGTAACAATGAAATCTCAGAAAAAGAAATACAAAAAGCAATTCCTTTTGCAATTGCAGGAAATATAATCAAATACGTAGGAATAAACTTAACCAAGGATGTGAAGGACCTATATGCTGAAAAGTATAAGACATTTTTGAAAGAAATTGAAGAAGACACAAAGAAATGGAAAGACATTCCGTGCTCATGGATTGGAAGAATCAACATAGTTAAAATGGCCATATTACCCAAAGCAATATACAGATTCAATGCAATCCCCATCAAAATCCCAATGGCATATTTTAAAGAAATAGAACAAAAAATCATCAGATTTGTTTGGAACCACAAAATACCCAAATAGCCAAAGCAATCTTAAGGAAAAAAAAACAGTAATGGAGGTATCACACTTCCTGACTTTGGCTTGTACTACAGGGCTACAATAATCAAAACAGCATGGCAGAAAAACAGACACATAGACCAATGGAATAGAATTGAGAACCCAGAAATAAAACCACATAAATATGGACAGATAATTTTTGACAAAGAAGCTAAAAACATACAATGGAGCAAAGACAGCCTCTTCAATAAATGTTGCTGGGTAACCACGTGCAAAAGAATGAAACTGGACTGCTATTTGTCACCATGCACCAATGTTAATTCAAAATGGATCAAAATGGATCGAAGACTTAAGCATAAGACCTGACACAATAAACTGCATAGAAGAAAACATAGGTACTAAACTTATGGATCTTGGGTTCAAAGAGCATTTTATGAACTTGACTCCAAAGGCAATGGAAGTAAAAGATAAAATAAACGAATGGGACTATATGAAACTTAAAAGCTTCTGCACAGCAAAAGAAACAAAATAAAGAGGCCACCAACTGAATGGGAGAAGATTTTTGCAAACTGTGCTTCCGATAAGGGGCTAGTATCCAGAATATACAAGGAACTCATGCAACTCAACAACAAAAAAACAAACAACCGAATTGAAAAATGGACAGAGGACTTGAAGAGACATTTCTCCAAAGAGGACATACAAATGGCAAATAGACATATGAAAAAATGGTCAACATCACTAATCATCAGAGAAATGCAAATCAAAACCACAATGAGATATCACCTCACCCCAGTCAGAATGGCTATCATCAACAAGACAAATAGTAACAAGTGTTGGAGAGGCTGTGGAGAAAAAGGAACCCTCATACACTGTTGGTGGGAATGCAGACTGGTGCAGCCGTTATGGAAGGCAGTGTGGAGGTTCCTCAAAAATTACGAATAGAATTGCCATATGACCCCGCAATCCCTCTCCTGGGTATCTACCCAAAAAATCTGAATACATTTAGAGATAAAGACACGTGTGCTCCAATGTTCATTTCAGATTTGTTTACGGTGGCCAAGACATGGAAACAATCAAAATGTCCTTCGATAGTTGAATGGATAAAGAAGTTGTGGTATATATACACAATGGAATACTATTCGGAGGTAAGAAAAGATGATATAGGAACATTGGTGACAACATGGATGGATCTTGAGAGTGTAATGCTGAGCGAAATAAGTCAGACAGAAAAAGCAGAGAACCATGTGATTTCACTGATATGTGGTATATAAACCAAAAGCAACAAAAGAACAAGACAAACAAATGAGAAAGAGAAACTCATAGACACAGATAATAGTTTAGTGGTTACCAGAGGGTAAGGGGGGTGGGGGGTGGGAGATGAGAGTAAGGGGGATCAAATATATGGTGATGGAAGGAGAACTGACTCTGGGTGATGAACACACAATGGGATTTTTTTTTTTAATTTTATTTTATTAAATTTATTGGGGTGACAATCGTTAGTAAAATTACATAGATTTCAGGTGTACAATTCTGTATTACATCATCTATAAATCCCATTGTGTGGATTTATAGATGATGTAATACAGAATTGTACACCTGAAATCTATGTAATTTTACTGACGATTGTCACCCCAATAAATTTAATAAAATAAAATTTAAAAAAAAACTGCAATCTTGAATTCTCATCATTTAAGTCACATATTTCCATGTCTTTAATTTCATTTTCTGGAGACTTTTCATTTTCTTTTGAGCTGTCTTTTTGCCTTTGTTATTCATGGCAATTAATTATTTATTATTTCTCTTCCTAGACTTCTACAGGAGTGGGTTCTCCAACTAGTTGATAGAAAGAGGTCTTCCTTTTGTTTTCCAGTAGGTGTTGGTAGAATGTTTTATTTTCTCTCCAATTGCAGCCTTTTTTTCTCTCTGACACTATAGTGTTAATTTTCTATGCACTATTCCAGCTTCTCCCACAATGTGAGGATTCCCTGGAAGGCAAGCTTCTCCTCTGTAAACAGTTCAGCTGGGTCACAGGGTGCTGCCTCTGAGGGGGGATGCGGAGAGCTTTTGAAGTTCCAAAGCTGTTTCTGCACCAGATTCAGAGCCTGTGTATTTCAGCAGCTCTGTTTACTCCTCAGGAATCTGCCCAGATAGGTGAGGACAAGGGCTGGGTGGATTTTGGGTGGTGGCCCAGAGCAATAGTGGCAACCTCCACCACAGCGAGTCCTGCTTCCAGGGGTCCCTCCTCTTTGCCAGAACTATTGGGCTGTAAACGCTTGTCTGCGGACCACAGTTCTCAGAACAGCAAATATTCTGTTCTTTTGATGTGACATTGCTACCATTCCACTGCTAGACATGGGGGCAGGGCAAGTTCTGGGAGGGTAGGGAGAGGATGGCTAGGCTCAGTGCCTAAGGCTTCTATTCTCTGCTCGGCAATTAGGGTATAAACCACCATTTTCAGTTTTCTTCCCTCATTCTTTTCTACCTATCTCCCATGAGCATTAGATTCAGCCATGTTATATGCTGTCCCCTCAGCCCTGTGGGCCATAGCAGAGCCGTAGCAGTCCTAGGTTTTCCCTGTCCCACAGCTGTGGTAGTTTGTAGAGAGCCTGGAGCACCAAGCTATGTCTGCGTCCTGTGCCATTGCGGCCCCGTCTCCACACTTCTCCCTTCCCTCCTCCCCCACTCATGCAATTTGCCCACCTTTAGATGATTTCCATAGTGCACCTCTTAGTCTTGCCTGTCTGCTGCACAGGGAGTCCTTTGTGGAGTTATAGTTGTTCAATTTGTTGTGAATTTCAGGGGAGATTTCAAGAGGCTCACCTCACGTCACCATTTTTATGACCACAAAGCTGGTTGCCTAGGTTTTGAGGGAGGTATGGAGAGCAATTGCTTAATGGGTACAGGATTTCCTTTTGAGGTGATGAAAATATTCTGGAATTAGATCATTGTGATGGTTGCACAGCTTTGTGAATATAATAAAAACTACTGAATTGTACACTTTAAACAAGTGAATTTTATGGCGTAAGAATGATATCTCAATAAAGAGCAATTAACATAAATAAAACCTGAATTCTGAAGTGAATCAGAGGTAACTCTAAACCTCCCCCCCAAACACTATAAACACATACACCTATGGTTTAAAAATGAATAGTAAAAAATAGTAGAATAATTGTGTTAAATAAGTGGTCTGAGAAAGGTCTCTTGTTCTGAGCAAAGTCAAGTTTCATTTAGGACAAGCCAGTAAAGGGAAGAGGGGAGTAAAGTGTTGGTGATGAAAAGGGAATATGCACTCTATGAAGCCGGAATCTCATAAAGTCCAGAGGGTGATGCTAGTGAAAAAGCTCCTTTATAGAAAGTGGGAAAGAACAGGTGAGGTTGCAGGCTTAAAGAGGCATTCTGGGGTAAGTGTGCAGACTGGGTCCAGGGAAAGCAGTGATGAGGTGTTGACAGGAGGCACATGGTCGGGGCTAAGAAAATGAGAGTGCAGGGTATGTAGAGTAAGAACCTGGAACAGGAGGCAGGGGAGGGAAAGTAGCATGCACCCCCCAGAGGCAAGTAGAAGACAAATAGCAGTTACTGCTCCGAATGCTGAAAGAGTGGTACTATAGATTGCAGAGGCAGATAGGTAAGCCTAAGGAAAACTGCACAGACAGTATGGCACAGTACCTTGAAGTGTGGCTTCTCAATTTTACATTGGTTGATAATTCCTAGCAGCCACCTATTGGCTTGCTATATCTGTTTCAGAGTGTGAGTAAAACAAAAAGTAAAAATGTGATGAAGTATCCAATAATTTAAGAGGTAGATAATATCATGACACAGGTAGGCAAGATCCTAATAGTCTGAAAAACCTAGTTTAAACCAGTTTCTTCAGGAGCTGCAATAAGAGATTGAGTAGTAACATCTTTGGCTATAGGCACTTCTGCTTTAAAAACATTGCTTTCTGCCTAGATGTCATTTCAAGATAACATAGCCCATAAAGGAGACAGCCTTTTAGATAGCAGATTCAGGAACAAATTGAGATCTTTGTAATTAGAAATATAGGCACAATGCAACTAAATACATATAAATAGGGACAAAGTTGCTGATTACTTTGTTTTAGTAATATAATATTAGACATTGGTTTTCTATCTTGATGAAAATTTGGTGAATTTTGCACTATTCCTGTCTCTTCCTTCTGCCTAGAATATTTTTTCCCTAGATATCTGGATGGCTACTTCCTATCCTTCTTTCAGGTCTTTGTTCAAGTGTGACTTTCTCAGTAAGGTCTACCCTGATCATACTATTCTATAGAGCATCCTACCCAACACACCCTGCATTACCAATCCCCTTAACCCTGGTCTATCTTTTGTTAAATTTTCCATAGCACTCATAACCTTCTAACATACTATATAATTTAGTTATTTTTATGTATATTATTTATTGTCTCTCCTTTGCTGCTAGAATGTAAGCTCCATGGGAACAGAAATCTCTGTCATTTTTGTTCACTGATGTATTTCCAGCATCTGAAATAAAGCTTGACACATAACAGACATTTGATAAATATTTGTTGAACAAATTAGTGTATAACATGTTACATAGCTGGCTTCACGTACTTTTGATAGTTATATGATGTTTACAAGCATCACATCATTTTCCCCATCATTTGGGGGTTCAGAATGTTGAAATTCTTCCTCCCTTTTCCTTGACAACCATCCCCATTCTACGCCTGTTAACTCCAAGCTCTTTATTTGAAAACAGGTGTATCCAATTCCAGGTAATGAGTAAAGGATTAAATATAGATTTAAAATAAAAAGAAACTGAACTTTATTGTCCAGTGGAGGAAAATACAGTCAAGGCTAGATAAAAAGAGACCAGGAATGATGGCACAGCATAGTTGCAGATGTTTGCAGAAGGAAATAAGGTGTTAGCATTCCTATCCTCAGATAAAGATACATTAACAGTTGGGCAGGAAGGCTCCTATGTAATTAGTAACAAGCTAGATGAAGTATTTTAAGCAATTATCCTAGAAGAGTCCTCATGAAAACTTAATGTAAATATCTTACTGCCATGGTTGGCAGAATGAACCTTATTCTGAATGATGTAAAATCTTCCTGATAAAGAAAAGCATGGAGGATATTTCCTGTTGCTTCTTGGAATGAAGAATTCACAAGGAAGAGGTGGGTTGGACACTGAAATGCTACAATTTGGGAAATATTCCATTGGTTTGTGAGGACAACGTGGGAGGCAGTTTAATGTAGTGAAAAGAACATGGGCCTTGGGGTCAGTTGAAGCATTTAATTCTGGCTCTGCCACTTATTTTTCTACCTTGAGCACAGTCTGAAGAGGAAAAAGGAAGAGTGCCTCTTAACTTAGAGGAACACAGCTTCATAGCCTATAATAATGGAGATGGCATCGGATGATTTCTTGTTTACATAGGAAAAAAATGAGGTTTGCACCAGAGAGTGCAGTGATCTATGTCAAAGCAAACTATTTAGACCCACTCTGGTGGTATCCAGTAATGCTTCAGAGGTCATAAACCAGTTCCATTAGTACTTGATATAATCAGGTTAAGATGTTCAGTGGCATCAGAGAGGAGGTGTGAGATATGTTAAATCTAAGCATGAGCTAAGAATTCTAAAAGCCTCTAAGCCTTCCCAGGTGCACTTGTTCACCAACTGTATGATGCAATTAGATTGTGTGTGAAGTAAAGAACATTCAATTATTTAACAAAAACAAATCCTATAAAAGTGTTGACAGAAAATGGTATATCACCCTTTTATCTTTATTGCAATCTTTTGCTAAGGTCCTTAGACCTTGCATTCCATTATTATAAGTAGTAGAAAGTCATTTCCCTTTGCTTTTGACATACACAGTAAGATGACCAATCTCGGTCTAACACACTCAATGATAGAGTTTCATACAGAATAAGGTCTGAAAATGACAGAGTAGGTAAACATTGTGCCTGCTTTCTTCCATGAATACATTAAAATTACAACCAAATTCTAGAACAATCAACCTGGAGAATCATCTGAAGTCTAGCTGAACAGAAGTTTTATAACTAAGAATTTAAAGAAGACGCAGTGCTGAGACTGGGAGGAGGGGCAGAACACAAAACAGGCTGGCCTCAGACCTGTGTGGCAGTTGAGAATCAGGAGGGATATCTCAGCTGCAGAGGTTACCCCCAAAGGAGCAAAGGACCGCCTTGCCTTACACCAGACTCCCCAGACCACAGTGCTCGTGCCATGAAGAGGAACCCCCACAATATCTGACTGAGAAAGACAGTAGGGATTTCCGACCATGCAGGTGGGATGGAGTGCTACAGGAAACCCAGACATCCTCTTAATGGGCCCATGCACAGTCTCACTCATTCACAGGCATGGTGATGCAGGGATAGTGACTCAGCACAAGGGATGGTGACTTGGGGGGTGTCAGAGGAATACAGGGGGCAGACTGAGGTGTGTAGTGAAGGCAGTCACCATTTTCTGCCTTGGATGACAGTCACCATTTTCCCTGTGAGGGGGCCTCTTCCCAGGCTGGCGCCATCTTTAAGCATCTTTCCTGTTTTGAGCCCTCCCCTATGAGACCAAATCTGAATCTGGCTGGTCTGGTGTGCTCCACTGCTCCACCCTGCTGACTCACTGGGAACCTGCCTCACCAACTCCCCCAATGCCAGAGGCACTTTCTCTGCAAGCCCTGCCCACATTACACTCTTTCTTGGAAAACTATCTTGAGTCCATAGGCCCCAGGCAGGCAGTGACTGGCTTTGGTATGCTCTGAGACTTTTGCTGAGTAATTCCAGGCTCAGCACTAGCACCAAACCAGAATTTACATTAACCTGGTGACCACAACTCTTCCCATTCTAGTGACTCTCTGAGACCCTGCTTCACCCACCTTGTGTACTGCATGAAGCTGTATCAGTGGCTAAACCTTAAGGGAGCTGGCAGATAGCAGCAGGCCTTGGGGTATCTTAGTTTTTGTGGAGCTACCCCAGGCCCAGTACTGGTGGCAGACATCCTCAGTTGGCAGTGTAGCCTCTCCCACACGCTTCCAGGTTTAGCACAAGCAGTGAACAACCACAGATTGCTTTGTAGCTCTTACAAGGTAGTCCCCAGCAAATCATAGGCATGGGTGACAGGGATCTGCATTAGAGCCCCTCCCAACAGGCCCCAGAACCAACATACTTGGAGGTTGGCTTGAGATCACAGCAAAGCACCACCCAGTTAGCTCCACACCTGCACACCCAAAGGGCAGTCTCAACAGGCACCAGAGCCAACTGGGGCAAATCCCACTCAGTGGGGTAAGCCCTCTGCACAGCAGCCTGTAAGCTATAGACATGACCAAACCCCATAGCCAATCAGCCTAAGGTTCAGTCCCACCCACTGACATGCCAATAGCAATCAAAGCTAAACTATAACAAGAAGGCAAACACAACCCACACAAGGGACAGTCCTGGAGCACCCAGTGCAGATGACCATGGAGACTGTGCCAGGGACTCACAGGGCACCTATTACATAAGGCCATCTGGCCAAGACTGGGAGGCATAGCAGATCTACCTAATACATAGAAACAAACACAGAGAAGCAGCCAAAATTAGGAAACAAAGAAACATGTCTGGGGGATGGGGAAACACCTCCATAAAAAGAACTAAACAAAATGGAGGCAAGCAACCCATCAGATACAGAGTTCAAAACAATGGTTATAAAGATACTCAAAGAACTTAGTGAGAACTTCAACAAAGACACAGCAAGTATAAAAAAGGACATAGAAACCATAAAAAAGAACCAGTCAGAAGTGAAGAATACAATAACTGAAATGAAGAATGCACTAGAAGGAATTCTCAGCACATTAGATGAAGCAGAGGATCAAATCAGTGATTTGGAAGACACTGTAGGAGAAATACCCAATTGGAATAGCAAAAGGAAAAAAATAATTTTTAAAAATGGGAATAACTTAAAAGAGATTCTGGGACAACATCAAGCATAACAATATTCACATCATAGGGGTACTAGAAGGAGAAGAGAAAAAGCAATGGATTGAGAATGTATTTGAAGAAATAATGACTGAAAACTTTCCCAACCTTGTAAATTGTAAAGGAAATAGACATACAAGTCCAGGAAGCACCAAGAGTCCCAAACAAGATGAACCCAAACAGGCCCACACCAAGACACATTACAATTAGAATGGCAAAGGTTAAAGACAAAGAGAGATTCCTAAAAGCAGCAAGGGAAAGGCAACTAATAACTTATAAGGGTGCTCCCGTAAGACTGTCAGCTGATTTCTCAACAGAAATTTTGCAGGCCAGAAGGGATTGGCAGGCAGTATTCAACTTGATGAAAAGCAAGGACCTACAACCAAGACTACTCTACCCAGCCAGGCTATCATTTAAAATTGAAGAACAGGTAAGGAACTTCCCAGACAAGAAAAAGCTAAAGGTATTCATCACCACCAAACTGGTAGTTTTACAAGGAATGTTAGAGGGCCTTCTTTAAAATGGAAAAGAAAAAAAAAGATCAAAATTATAAATAATCAAATGGCAATAACTACTTATCTATCAACAATTACTTTCAATGTAAATGGATTGAGTGCTCCAATCAAAAGACATATGAGGGTTGAAAGAATAAGAAAACAAAACCCTTACATACGAGGTCAGACAATTAAGTTCACGAACTTGTTGCAACAATGTGTCATCAATAAATCAACAAACAGCAAGTGTTGGGAGGATGTGGAGTAAAGGGAACCCTCATGCACTGTTGGTGAGATTACAAATTGGTGCAACTACTATGGAAAACAGTTTGGAGGTTCCTCAAAAAAGTAAAAATATTACCAGAGGGTAAGGGGGTTGGGGGTGGGAGATGAGGGTAAGGGGGATCAAATATATGGTGATGGAAGGAGAACTGACTCTGGGTGGTGAACACACAATGGGATTTATAGATGATGTAATACAGAATTGTACACCTGAAATCTATGTAATTTTACTAACAATTGTCACCCCAATAAATTTAAAAAATAAAAAATAAATAAAAAAAGTGAAAATAGAACTACCTTATGACCCAGCAATTCCACTTCTGGGTATTTATCTGAAGAAATCCAAAACACTAATTCAAAAAGATGCACCCCTGTGTTCACTGCAACATTATTTACAATAGCCAAGATATGGAAGCAACACAAGTGCCTGTCAATAGACGACTGGATAAAGAAGTGATACATACATACAATGAAATATTACTCAGCCATGAAAAAAGAATGGCATCTTACCATTTCTGACAACGTGGATGAACCTGGAGGGTATTTTGCTGAATAAAATAAGTCAGGTACAGAAAGACAAATACCATATGGTCTCACTTACATATGGAATCTAGAGAGCAATATAAATGAACAAACGAAACAGAAACAGACTTATAGATACAGAGAACAAACTGATGGTAACCAGATGGGAGGTGGTGGGAGGGTCAGGTGAAAAATGGGAAGATATTAAGAAGTACAAATTGGTAGTTACAAAGTAATCCTGGGGATGTAAACTACAGAATACATATAGTCAATAATAGAGGCGTATAATCAATAATATTTTAATAGCTATGTATGGTGTCGCATAGGCACTAGACTTATCAGGGAGGATATTTTGTAAGTTATATGAATGTGTAATCACTATACCATACACCTGAAACTAATATAAAATAATATTGAATGTCAACTGTCATTCAAGAAAAAGGGAAGAAAATTAAACTCAATTAAACCTATGTAGCATATTCATTTACATTCTCTTTTAGTTCAATTAAACTTTGACAAGAATGCTTAAAACCATGGTTTAAGAAGCCATTGGCCCAAAAGCTAAACATGCAGTTACCATGTGTGCCAGCAATTCCAATTCTAGTTATATACCTAAGATAAATAAGGAATATGTCCAAACAAAAATTGTACACAAATGTCCATAACAGCATCATTCACAATAGCCAAAAATGATAACAGCCCAGATGCCCATCGCCTAGTGAATGGAAACAACCTGCAGTACAACCATACAATGGAATATTATCCATCCATAAAAAGGAATGAAGTGGTGATACAACATGGGTGAAACTTGAAGATAATGGTAAGTGCCTTGAGGATACTATGCTAAGTGAAGAAGCTAGACACAAATGGTCACATATCATATCATTCCATTTACCTGAAATATTCAGAATAGGTAAATCCACAGAGACAGAAAGTAGATTAGTGGTTGCCAAGGGCTATAGGGAGAGGAAATACTGAAATTACTGCTTAATGAGTATGGGGTTTCCTTATGTAGTGATAAAAAAATGCTAAAATGAGGTAATGTTGATGATAGTGCAGCTGAGTGAATATATCAAAAATGATTGAATTACACACTTTAAATGGGTGGACTATATTGTATATATGTAGTATGAACTATGTTATATCTTAATGAAGCTGTTAAAAAATCTTATTGGCACATTTCATGTTTATGATGGACTATCTTGGGATTTGGAATGTTTATTTTGCTCCTGAGCAACTAAGTCCCTTCTCTACCATTGCTACTTACAGTATATGGTAACATAACTATCAAGTAAATGGAAGCAGAAAGGCTAATCATTGTTATTATATAGCATATTTGTAAAGAATAAAAATAATCTCTTGCCTTATGTTCAAAGGACTTTCAGAATAAGTTCCTTACTGTTTGTTCTTAGCTAGGTTAATTTCCTACATAGCTCACCCCCAAGGGTCCTTATGCCCAGTTTATAATTATGCCTAGATTTGCTGCCACAGCCTAGCATATTTCTGCAATCAAGTATTAATGACACTTTCTTCTGTTGAATACTTGAGGAATTTCAAATTGCTGCTAATTAAAACTGTAACCATTCTCTAAGTGGGTATAAACAAAAGAGATGTGGTTTCACGTTAGTTGAGTAGCCTAAATTATCTGTTTCAGGCAAGCATTCACCATTTCCAAGTTGGGGTTAAAAAATTTAAAAATGTATATTTTTCTCACAAAGCTAGATTTCAGAAAGGTATACCAAATCAGAGCAGGATTGCTAGTATATACCTGTAGTAAATGAAATGGAAAATGCTCATTTGTGACTCCTTTAAATGTCAAATTAAACAAGGTCATGTTTGCCAAAAACCTTCTTCTTCTTTTTTATGAAAATAATACATTTTGGTGTTACATAGGACATGACAGTTCACAAATAATTGCTGAGCTGATAAATTATTAAAAAAGTAAATTATTAGAGGGAAGGAAAGAAGCCAAAGCTAATGTTTTATAACTAAGCTACCAAATTAGACGTCACATTTTGATACTTTCAGCTATCTAATGGTCATGCCCCGTGTTCTGCGTTAGGTGATTAAAGAGCAACATTCTAACTTTAATTGAGCCCTTTTATAGTAAAGAGGTAGCTTATACATTATTCCATATATTAGCCTGAACCAGAATAGCTGCCTAAAAGCTCTGTTATCTCTAGATAAAATCCAATAAAATTAGTTTAAGAAAGACTTCACAGGCACTGAATTCAAAGATGAAGGCATGTTTTTGGCAGAGGAAAAAGCAGCTCATTCTTTAACCCCACGAGTCAGGACTTGTCAGACTACCATCATTATGCTACAATATTCATGTGCTAATACAAACAAGTGCCAAAGGGGTGAGACTTAACAGTTTGTAACTCATACCTGAGGGAATCTTCAGGATCTGGGTAGAAACTCACACAGGTCCAAAATAGCTTAAGAACTACAATGCCTTCTAGGAACTCGGAAAATCAGGTCTTTTAAAAGGTGGTTTGAACAAGAAGATAGGGGAAAGCAAAGCAGGGGATTCCCACAAGCAAGTAAGTATCTTACGTGTGAGATACCAAGTTTCTTATTTCAAGGACCCAGGGGGTCAACAGGGGAAACTAGAGGGATTAATGATTCTTCCACTCACTTTTGTGATAGAGTCTGTCTCTTCTGTTAGACTGTGGGCTCCTTGAGAGCAGAGTCTATTTCTGTTTGGTTAATTGCTAACTTCCTCAGTATATATAACACACAGTAGGTGCTCTTTAGATTCTTAATGGTCAGCAGAAAAGAAACTTGAGAAGGGCTAGGAGTCGGTGAATGTGTGCTGTGAGTAGTTCCTTTGCAATCCAATAGGGAGTAGGGGAACAAGTCCAAAGATGGCCCTATATCGGTGGTTCCCAGACCTGATTGAACATCTAAAATCACAAGAAGAGTTTTAAAAATGAAGATACCAGGCCTCATCCTCATAAAATCTCATTTAATTGGCCAGAGCTAGGGCTAGGTGTTTTTTTATTAGACCTCTAGGTGATCCTAGTGTGTGGCCAGGGTTAGGAATCACTGCCCTGTGATAGTATTTGAGGAATTCAATCCACTGTTGTGATTGTGAGTCACATATGTTACATAGTATGCCAGAGTCATTGTTTAAAAAATATATGGCTTTCTTGGTCCCACTTCAAGACATCCTGAATCAGTGGGTTTGGCAAGATGCTTGGGCCAAGAATCTGCATTTTGTAGCAAGCATGGGATTCTGATGCAGTGGATCTGAAGACCACACCCTCAGAAAAGTACCGTGGACCTACTCCCTTTATTCTCCGAAAGCACCTGGGTTATCTTTAAGAAAAGAAACTTAAATGGCATGGGGTCTATTCTTAACATGAAGTGGAACTGTTCCATCCTCCAGCCATTAAACACAGGAAGAGTATTAATTGCTCTGGTGAGTGGTTCCAAGGTGCTATATTTTCACCTGCCTGAGCATTGCATAGCTCAAGACCAATTTGAAATGCAGACTGAATACAACAACTTGCTCCTTCTGTGATGCCATTGGTCCTATTGAGGCAATCATTTTACACATTTTTTATCCACTGGGTATTACCACAAGCACCATTTTCTCCTTTTCACCCAGCAGCCTTGAGAAGTGCACAAGTACAGTATTATCATTTTGAAAGATGGAGAGATTCAGGAAAAACTGACCCTAAGGCAGGGCTATATTAGATTGGGAAATATCAAAGCCCTGATTTGACTTATGTCAAAATCACTTTAACATCTCTGACCTAATTTTTCCTTTCTAATCCCCTTGTGAAGCTATGTGGGAGCAGTTATCATTGTCCTCAGATCTCACCTTATCTATGGGAGGAGTAGGCAAGCAGATATTGATGGGATCTTAAGGCCCTACTACCAATAGACTTCCCCCATCTTTGATGCCTCAAGGTCCGGCTTGAACAATCATTCCTTTGGGCTAAGTTTTCTCCTCTCCATGTGTCTTTTCACCTAAAGATACTCTAACAATGGGTTACATGGCACTGGATGTTCTTATCAAGTGGTTTCATTTTCTAAGGGAGAGAACAGGCAGGAAGAAAGCATTGAGAACCAAGTAAAAGGGGAGCATTAACCAAAAGGGCAAAAGCCCCAAAAGTAGTGACTATGGAAAAAGGATGGTTTATATCAGCTTCACCTATTTCCCATGTTACCTGGAGCAGGCTATGCTCCCCAAGTGCAGATGAAATGGTTCAGGGATTATGCCATGTTTGTTAGAGCTTTCAGGAACACATTCCTCATTAATAGCAAAAATATCAAGATTTGAGAGGAAATAAATTGCCTTAGAATTAAGATACTATCTACCTGCCTCCTTTTCTTTTTAAAATATTGACCTTTGGGAAATCTAAAGTCTTTAAATACTAAATAAGTAGACATGACATTGAATTGTATCCTTAACATAGAGAAGAGACCTTCTTATTTTCCTCTTCAGAAAAACAAAGCTATTCTCTTTAACTTCTCCCCAGCCCCCCCTTTTAAAAATTAGTTTCAGGTGTACAAAACAATGTAGCAATAGTTAGACATTTCACCCTTCACAGAGTGATAACACCCCTTCCCCAGTCTATTGCCCCTTTGACATTGTATACATCTATTACAATTCCATTGACTCTATTCCCTATGCTGTACTCCATATTCTGTGACTATATATGTGTATATATATATATATATATATATATATATATATATATATATATATATATATATAAAATTATATTTGACATACAACATTATTCAGCTTCAGCTTCAGGCGTACAGCACAGTGGTCAGGCATCTATACCATCCATGAAGTGATCTCCCTAATAAGACATGTGCCCATCTAACACCCTATAAAAATCTTTACAACATTATTGATTCTATTCCCCAAACTACCTTTCATATCCCCATGGCAATACTGTGGCTACCAATTTGTGCTTTCTAATGCCCTCCCCTTCCCTCTCACCCCATCCCTCCCCATCTAGCAACTATCAGTTTTTCCTCTATATCTCTGAGACTATTTCTGATTACTTTGCTCATTTATTCAGTTCTTTAGATTCCACATATAAGTGAGATCATAAGGTATTTGTCTTTCTCCGACTGACTTATTTCACTCAACATAATGTTTTCTAGGTCCATTCATATCATTGCAAATGGTAAGATTTCATTCTTTTTTATAGCTGAGTAATACTCCATTGTATAAATGTACCACAGTTTCTTAATCCAGTTGTCTACCGACGGGCATTTCGGTTGTTTCCAAGTCTTGGCTATTGTGAACAGCGCTACAATAAACATACCCCCCAACCCTTTGTTAATTTGAAGGTTCATATTTTCTTTCCAGACTCTTCTGTCCTTATCACATTCTTTGAAGAAAGAGAGAGAGAGAATGGTCAGTATCTGAATGTAGTAATTGCAGATGGAGGTTGAATAGCATCAAACAGAAAAATCTGGACTCAGAGTCCAGAGCTCAAGTAGCTTTTCCAGCTCTAGAATTTGCAAAAGTCTAAATATGCTTCCCTCATTGTGGAATCTGCTTCATTGGGGATGTTCATATGGAGATATGCATTCACACAGCTAGTTCGAAGAAAATACTGGGCAATGTGTGCTCTTCACAGAGGTCAAGGTAAAGCCCAGGGGCCAAGAGTTCCATGTAGGGTAACTGGGAGGTCAAGGTCAGAAGAGAATGGTCTTCATAGATAAAAGTGTGTACTAGGCAGGAAAATGCCTTACTGTGACCAAGAGAGATACAATTACCATGCTGTTCATAGATAGGTGGGTAAGCAGTCACATTAGCTGCCTGTACATATCAGCAGCTAGAACCTTAAACCTGAAACATAAATGATAGAAAGAGAACCTGTGAGGAGTTGGGTCATAAAGGGAAGAACGGAGAGACGCTGGCTCAAGACTGATCCAATGGACAGCTAAAGACCTGTATTCTTGGTCCCAGCTCTGCCATGAGCTTAAATGTGGGACCTAGGCAAATCACTTTTATAGAATGAAGAGGTTAAGCTAGATCAGTTGTTCTAAACCATATATGGCATTGGTGTATTGTAGTGCCTTCTTATCATTTGTCACTCGTAGTATGGAAATGTTCACGACCTTGGCCACACTTAGGGAACTGTGTCCTGCACAGAAAATTCATCTAATGTGTAGGTGCCAGAGAGAAAGGTTAAAACTAACTGATCTAGAGCAATGTTTATCAAAATGTAATATGTTTACAAACCACCTGTGGATCTTGTAAAAGACAGATCCAGATTCAGTAGGTCTGGGGTACAGTCTGAGGTTTGGCATTTCCAACAAGCTCCCAGATGATGTTGATGCTGCTGGTCCATGGACCACACTATGAGTATCAAGTATATCGAGGGTCATACCAGCTCTGAAATTCTTTGATTCTTGTGTGTAATTACTTACTATCTTCCCAACCCTCTGTCTTCCCACTCTAGGTCATGATGGACCCAAGATATCAGGCTTTGATGAGTCTGCTGAGGGGGCCAAACAGGTAAAGTGGGGGAATTAGGAAGACTTTGCCCCTGTCCGACTCCCTATGCCAAGTCCAGTTGCTGGTGTGCTGTATATAACATGTGTGTGAGTAGTGCTGACTCTGGGTTCTATGATACTACAAGCTCTGGGTTTAGTAGAACTCCTTGCCACATCAAATTGGTAAGCTGAGTTGGCAGTGACATCCCCTCTAGGATTCCATGGCATCATAAAGTTGGGTAGTCCATTTTCATCAGAGAAGCAGTCCCGTAAAGGGAGAGAAAAAAACATTATTGGGAGAAACAATGGCCAATCCATGTGGGAATTTATTCCAAGACTTCCAGCATTAAAATATTCATCTGACTTTACCTTTATGACTTTATGAATACCTGCCTTCTGTCTTAGATATTGAGCCCTCCTATTTCAGCACTATACAAAAAGACATAGGAGGGTTGAAAGGATAAGGAAACAAAACCTTTACATACTCGTATACCCAGGGCCCTCCACAGCACAGAGGACAGAATAGGTATTCAGTAAATATTTGCTGAATGTATGAATAAATGAATCAAGTAACTGGTGCTACAGTGTGTTTAAAGGAAACTTGTTTGGGGAAGTCAGCAGGAGAAGCAACAGAAACAGCAGGAGGCAGAGAGCAGGGAAGCATGAACTCATTCTGGCATAATTGTCTTAAGTGTCCCTTGCCCTTGTACTGCCCTTTGTTGTTCTGTAATACACAACAGGATGCACCTGCCCAGACATGAGAACTCTAGCTGGATAGATAGGAAAGCTGATACAAAGCCCCTGTTAATTAAAAAGATTTTGCAATTGGAATTGTCTTCTAACACACAGTGCCCTGTCTCCTGATGTGTTTGATGTTTACATGTGTTGAGAATATGCAACAAACATTCTCAGGATTATCTCCTAATCCTGAACCCAGGAAAGGAAACAAGATCTATCCAAAGTCACCACTGGTCTATTATTTATCACATCAAAACCAAAACTTAAACTGATGAACAGCCAGATGGCCAAGGAAATTAAGTTTGCTTTTCTATGGATTTATTAATGAAAATAATGTTTAAACTTTTCTACCCTAATTTCCTCTGGTTTCCTACTCCTTCGTCCTATATATCTCTGAATTCCTGGCTAAGTAATAGCACCAATGCCCAGGCTAGAACTTTCAGAATGATCTACTCAAATACTTTATACCAAGCTTTGCAAATCTAAGGGAATTTCCGTTTTAAAAGAGAATACTAATTAAACCAATGGGAGGAATCAAAGAGAAGATGAGATAGGAGAAAATGGAGGCAGGAAGGAAATTCTCATGAATCTCACCTAGATATCATGTAGGTAGGCCACCTTACTTCTCTGCCATGCCTGTTAACTAGACCATGTGTGGCCCTACTAAGTGGATTTGCCATCAGGAGATAAAAACAACTTGTTGTCATAGCCAACCCAAATCCATTCATTGAACTGTTGCATTTCTGAATTAGCTTAGGAAAAATTCTCCTATTGAAATATTGGGAAAGACAAGAGTTGGTGTCTGAAAGGAAGACTCTTCTATGGCCTCCTGGCTGTAGTAAATGACCTGGACCTCAAATTGGACAGATTAAGGTCCAAAAAGACCAGAGAGGCTGGAGTTTTATGAGTTTTCAATTCAGAGATCAGTGTGCTCTTTGTGACCAAAAACTGAACTGCAGCCACTGGGTGAGTTGAGTGAGAGCAGAGGTTCTTCCTGCTAAAGCTGCATCACACTTACTGTGTGGTGCTGCTTTATTTTCCAGGGCACAGGGGAAAGAAGGGCAAGGATATTTAGAAGAGCTTTATAAGAAAATCTAAATTACGCTTCCAGCATTACTAATTTTCCCTTTGAAAATTAGCAACTAGTAAAATCCTTGATAGAGCTCAATTAGGGTTTATGTGTGACAAACAGTCGCTACTAATGGCCCTTAATGATGAGTAAGTGGATTGCTCAGAATATTACTTATTTACTGAAAAGTTATGGCTTTCTCATTGCAGAGAGAGAAGGGATGTGAATTGGCCTCTTCACATGTATGTTCCTTTTAGTGCTGGGCTGTCACATCGTACACACTTGAGAGACTCTAAAGAAAGAAGGACTCATCCCCACCTGGTAACAACCACTACAAAATGCACCCAGAAATTTCTTCTAGTCCATTTTCCAAATGTTCCATGGTGCTTCCAACCAATTTTCAACCTCTTTGTGGTTCTGAAGGTTGGAAACCATTGATCTAATGGAAACAAACCAGAAAGTAGAGAAGCCTAATTTTTTCCCTCTGAGTCAAATCTCCACTAAGAAGCAGGATGATGTCAATATCTATATTCTCATATAGAAAGTGACAGGCTTGGGCTCAAGGGCCTTCAAGGCCGGTCCTTGCAAATCAGGTTTACAGTGTTCCTGAGTGTATGTTCAGATTGTAAATGGAAAGGTGATATTACTGAAGCACACATTTGAAACAACGTTTATTGGTTGATTGAAAGCAAAAAAACACTTTGCAGGCTTCTGCATTTATTCAGCATGCCAGAGTATGGGAGTAGCACTCTAGCACTGTTCTTGACCAAAAAAGTATTTGAGAACTCCTACTTCTCCATTATCTTATTGGATTACTCATCTTTTAAAAAAAAAAATTAAAGTTTATTGAGGTGACAATGGTTGGTAAAGTTACATAGGTTTCAAGTGTACGATTCTGTAATACATCATCTATAAATCCCATTGTGTGTTCACCACCCAGAGTCAGTTCTCCTTCCATCACCATATATTTGACCCCGTTTGCCCTCTTCTAGAGCCCCTCCCCCTCTTACCCTCTGGTAACCACTAAAATCTTGTCTGTGTCTACGAGGTTTTTTCTTTATCTTGTTCCTTAGTTGCTTTCAGTTTTACTAACCAATGTCATCCCAATAAATCAATAAAAATTTAAAAATAGTTTAGTGGTTACCAGAGGGTAAGGGGGGTGGGAGATGAGGGTAAGGGGGATCAAATATATGGTGATGGAAGGAGAACTCACTCTGGGTGGTGAACACACAATGGGATTTATAGATGATGTAATACAGAATTGTACACCTGAAATCTATGTAATTTTACTAACAATTGTCACCCCAATAAATTTAAAAAATAAATTAAAAAAATAAAACTTTCATACTCAAAAAATTAAATCTAAACAAGTATATCAATTTTCAAAAACAAAGAAAATAAGGTGTCACTTCCTCTTTAACTTCCTTTTTCACTCATTCATCAAGGATTCACTAAACAAAACTGAGTTCCTACTATGTGCCACGTGTTGTTCTGGAGAAATACTGGAGATGCAGAAATGAGGAAGACAAAATCCCTTTCTTAAACCTTTTGTTACAAACGACAAAAAATCTAACTCAAACTGACTCAGGCATCTGAAATATCTAGAGGCAGATTTAGCTTCAAAGGAGGTTTGATCTAGCAACTCAATAATACCACCTTTCTGTCTCTCTGCCCTGTCCTCTGCAGTGTCAGTTTTATCTTCACGTTTTACATGATGCCCCCAGCAGCATCAAATGTTCCCCTCCTGGCCATAAATAGCTGTATCAGCCACAAGCCCCATGGAAGAGAGAGACTATGTCTAGGCATTCACAGCAAATGTCCTGAGGTTTACTTTCATTGGACCACCTTTAAGTCTGGGTTATATTCCCAGCTCAAACAATCAACAGAACTTCAGAAGGAGTAAATTATGTTGCTCAGTTTGGCAATGGAGCTGGCAATGTAGGCAATGGAGTCAAGATATTAACTCCAAGCACATGGCTGAAAGCTCTATTTGGGGTGTTTCCCAAATCATGAATCAAAGGCCATTTCCTCCCTCTCCTGGGTATCTACCCAAAAAATCTGAAAACATTTATCCACAAAGACACGTGTGCTCCAATGTTCATTGCAGCTTTGTTTACGGTGGCCAAGACATGGAAACAACCAAAATGTCCTTCGATAGATGAATGGATAAAGAAGTTGTGGTTTATATACACAATGGAATACTATTCGGCGGTAAGAAAAGATGATATAGAAATATTTGTGACAACATAGATGGATCTTGAGAGCATGATGCTAAGCGAAATAAGTCAGACAGAAAAAGCAGAGAACCATATGATTTCACTGATATGTGATATATAAACCAAAAACAACAAAAGAACAAGACAAACAAATGAGAAACAAAAACTCATAGACACAGACAATAGTTTAGTGGTTATCAGAGGGCAAGGGGGGGTGGGGGTGGGAGATGAGGGTAAGGGGGATCAAATATATGGTGATGGAAGGAGAACTGACTCTGGGTGATGAACACACAATGGGATTTATAGATGATGTAATACAGAATTGTACACCTGAAATCTATGTAATTTTACTAACAATTGTCACCCCAATAAATTTTTTTTAAAAAGGCCATTGCCAGGAGAAAGGAGAATGAAAGTTAGAAAGGCTACTAAAATCATTCTCTACAGTCCTTGCTGTCATGGAGTATACATTGTTGGGAGGGATGGGGAATCAGAGAATAAATAATTCAACAAATAAATACATAAATAAGATAGTTAGAAATAGTGATAATGCTATGACAATAATGTAAGCTCCAAAAAAACAAGGATTTTTATCTGTTTTGCTCACTGAAGTATCCCACCTACCTAGTCCTGTGCCTAGCACACATAGGCCAGAAATAAATGTTGAGTCAAATTGAATTGAATAATAAATAGGGTAAAATGATAGTCATTGTTCTGTATCGCACACTCTTTGCTCACAGCCATTTCTCTCCATGGGTTCCTTGTCAGCCACATGCCTTTGTTTCTGCTGTTCTTCCCACCTGGGACCTCCTCCATTTTCCCTCTTTTCATTCAGGTCCTGTACATCTTCCCAAACTTCATTGGAATCCCATCTTCTTCAGGAGTCTTCCATGACTTTTCTGCTACTCTTTAACTTCTCTCCTCCCTGACCATCCCCTGCTTCCACCATGGCATTTATCAACAACGTACATTTTAAGTCTTATTACATTTGGTAATTCACCACATGCTCCTTTGTAATGTTAACTAAAACTATTTTACCTTTACATGTTTTTAAATCCCAAACACAGCATGACTTACCAGGCATTGGTCTTTTCCTAGCTTAGCCATTTATTAGCCATATATAAACTTGGATAAGTGATTTGGCTGCTCGGAGAGTCAGTTTCCTGATCTACAATATGGGGGTAATACCACTCTTGTAAGGCTGCTCTGGGTACTGAGATAATATATGCCAGTACCATGTGGTAAGTACTTGATAAATAGCAGTGATGGTGGTGGTGATGATAATGAAGAATTATTCCCTCCTTCTTTCTCCTTTCCCCTCCCTTCAGCACTTAGCCCAGTTACGGGTACATGATAAGGGCCTTACAAAGACTTACTGAATTGCCCAAAGATTCCCACTCCTAGAAAGATGCAAGCTTGACCCCTCTTGCTTGTTTGCCACTGATATGGAGATCCAGCCGCTAGCCCACTTTGACTTCAGCATCAACAGGAGGGAAGTCTGAAGCCCAACCAGCTAAGTCACCACACTGCTGAAGTGAAGAAGCCAGGAGAGAAGAGAGCAGCAGGAGTGTTAGCAGCCAGTGCCCTGACACAGCTATCAGTTACAGCCATGGCTCTAACTAACAAACACCGAGCATCAGTGTGGGCTGAATGGCTCAAGAGACACTCAGTAGTGTCCTAGTTGACTCAAATGACGGTCTGTGTGTGCCTGGGTGCTAGCTGAGCTGCCACAGGGGGTGGAGACGATGCTATGATACTAATTGTTGTGCATCCCATGGGTCATAAATCAACAGATAATTCATCTGCCATGGGAAGAATGGCAGCAACTAAGGCAGTCACGATGTCACAAAGTGGTATTAACAGAAAAAATGAGGACTCTGTCTCCGGGTAAAATCATTCCGGACTTTGAGGGGGGAAAAGCCCCGCCTAAATAATTTCTGATTACTTTTTGTGCTTGTAGATGATGAATGCTCAATTAGATCATCCATGAGCATAATGTCCCCAAATGTAAAGAGTAAAATGGACAGGGTTTCCTCTAATCCTAGCTCCTGTACCAGCCGGTTTGTTAGGATTAGAATACAACAAATGGGGAATCAGAGAATAAATAAGTCAACAAATAAATACATAAATAAGATAGTTAGAAATAGTGACAATGCTATGACAATAATGTAAGCTCCAAAAGTCAAACTTCTTCTCAGCGCCAAACTTCCCTGCATGAGAATTTAGACCTAACCACTTACCACATCCACCTCATCTAGCACCACTTCCCACCCCAGAGTGAGATTTAAGGCTGGGGAAGGTCACTACTGAGCAGTCAGGTTGAGTGAGTAGAGCCTGAGGTCTTGACTGAGACATATCACTGGCAGGAAAAGCATTCTTGAACATGTTCCAGGTGTGCTCATTGTAGTAGTTAAGAGTATAAGCTGTGACATGAGATTGACCTGATCTTAAATTTTGCCATTTATTAGTTATGTAGCTTTTGGCAAACACTTAACTTCTCTGTGAAAAAAAATTGGACCTATCTTATAGAGTAGTTATGAAAATCAAATACGATAATGCACGGATGGTGTTTGGCATGATGCCTGGCACAAATTAAGTGTTCAAGAAATGTTAGATCTTCTTATAATTATTGACAGGAGCAGTGCTGATATTGAGAGCAATGGCTTTGACCACAGAGCTGGGTGTACTGATGCTATCATCTGGATCAGCTTGTAGTTGCTCAATCAGCCTGGCCTTCCAGTAGAAGTGGCTGGTTTCATAGACAATAAGTGAGCTAGGACACCTGCAACTTGAAAAAGAAAAATATTTTCTACAAAGCCTTAGTTGTCAGTGTCTAAGAGGTAGATTTTGTTCCTGTCAGCCGCAGGAGTTCATCTGGGCCAAATGGCTCTGACTAGGTGGATCAGCACTCAGAGTATTTCAGGGTCATGATGGGTCAGCATCCCTGTGTGATGGCTCAGTGGTACCTGCGGTGAGATTACCCACATGTACAGGAGGCCTCTGACCCCACCCCTCATCGCTTCCCCTCTTAATCAATGTATTAGTCTGGGTCCTGCAAGAGGCAGATACCCAAGATGGGATTAAATGTGCAAGGATTTCATTGATGGAAACACCTGTGAGAGAAAATGGGATGGGCACCAGAGAGGCTAGGAATGGTCTGAGACTGCAGTGTAAGTCTGATCCCCATGAAGCAGAGAAGAGAGATGAAACTTGGCAGAGGATTTCAGAGCACAACAGCTTGGTCAATATGTTCTCTGTAGTTGGAGGTCTGTAATGCACATAATCATGGCTGCCACAATCAATGAGTGGAAAAGTACCTAAAAGACAAAATGATCAAATTTGCAGATGACACTGAGAGGCAGTGCTCGGAATCCTGTCCTGCCAGGTTTTGAATGTATCTTTGTTCACAGGCAAACATATCCACAAGCTTTCCACATGAATACAACAGTGTTTTGGGGTACTTCCCTCTGTTCTTTCTCATCATGATCACTTGTGGTTGTATAATCAGGATTACATTTCAACAGATATGAGAAATATTGTGCAGGAATACTTGATGCCATGAAAAGATATTCAAGATGTATTTTTAATTTAAGAGAAACAGGTTACAAAACCTGTATTTAGAGTATGATTTCTGTTTTGTTTAAAAATATATAGGAAAAATACAGAAAAAGATAAACAAAAATGTTAAGAGTGGTTATATTTAATTGCTTTACTTATCTTATTTTTGTGTCTCTGTGGTTTCTATTTCCCCGCAGTGAATGTCTTATTACTTCTGAGACATTCCCAATGCTTTGGAGCTATCTTCTCTTTCAAAATCCTCAGCATTTATTTAAGTGTACCTTCCAAAGGCTGGGGTGTGCCTCAGACTGGCTTGGCCTATGTGTAAAAGAATGAAATGACAAAATGGTTCATCTGAAGACTTGTCATCATTTCAACTACCTTCTTGGTTGTTTGACTGTTCACTTGCTTCTTCCCATTGAGAACTGCTGACACCAAGCCTAGGTCATGATGGCCTCCTAGTGTCCAAAACCCCTTACCTGAATTTATTTGAAGCTACTATGGGTTAGTCCCTATTGGACTTATTAGCAGTAATAATGTTTTTAATAAGTTTGCCTCACCTCCTCTGTTTCCTAAAAGCAATGACAATGGCTGATATTTACTGAGTGCTTACCATGTGCCAGGTACTATACTAAATATTTTTTAATGTTTTGACTGAATTCATTCTCTCAATAACTCTATGAGGTTGGTAGTATTACTACCTACATTTTACAGAAGAGGAAAGGAGGCAACAGAGGCGAATGAAGTGGCCCGAGCTCACATAGTCATTGAGTGGCAATCCTCCAACTTTGCCTGGAGGATTGATTACCTGATGTTTCTTGGACCTGCCTCCAAATGGTTATCCTTATCAACTGCCACCAACACACACTCAAGTGTGAAAGAGCTATCTGCATCTTTTACTTAGGCAAGGCTTCACACGAAACATCCAGGTGTGACTTTAAACAAGTCATTTAAAACCTCTGAGCTTCAGTTTCCCCATATGTAAAGAAGACTAATATAACTTTGCAGAGTTTTTAAGAAGATTGAATAGAATAAGGTATGGGGGCCACCTAATGCCAATTCCTAGTACAGGGACAGCACTTATTGAAGAGGAAGGAAAAGAAGAACTGGGAATATTCAATGTCAGTTAATGGAAAAGAGGACTCAAATATGAGCACTTTCAAACATTTGTTTTTTGAAAATGAGAAGAAAAAAGAGGAAGATTGTGCACAGAATTAATTTTCAGAGCAGTGGCCTCCAGAGTTTGGACATTTGAGAATTTAGACAGCGAAGGAAGCACATGACAATACCTTGATAGGAAATGTCCTGTCACTCAGGTCAGCCCAGGCTGTTATGGAAGCACAAAGGAGCTTCCATAAAGGAGAAGACTAGGAGAAAGGCTTAGGAAAATTCCATGGAAGAGGTGATGTTTACACTGAATTGTGAAGGATGGATAGAATTGACCAAGAAAGGGGGTTAGGTCATGCCAGATAAAGGGAACCGCATGTACAAAGACCCAGAGACAAAAAATGACATCCTCATAATCGTCATTATCACACCTATCTTTTGAATACCTGCTATGTTACAGGCACTACAGTAGGTGCTTTCTATATATTATCTCAAATCCTCACACAACCCTGTAATGCAGACATTATTATGCATATTTTACAGATGAGCTAACTGAGACTTTACAGTAGAGCCATATAAGTGGAAAAGTTGGAACTGGAGAGTCCAGACATGCTGACTCCAAAGCCCAGGCTCCTTCTGCTGAACTGAGGCCCTCCTTGAAACATGAAAAGCCATGATGAGTGTGGAAAACCACGGACTACTCAATGTGGTGGAGATGTATCTGGGGAGTGAGATAAGGAATAAGCTATTCCTAGAGGAATAAGCAAGGCCCAAGTCCCACAAAGCTTTGAAGGCCATGTTCAGGCATTTATACTTAATCCTGAGGGAATGGGGAGCTCTGTAGGCACTTATGGCAGGGTAGTGACATGATCAGTTCCATATTATAGAAAGAGCTCTTTGGCAGAATCATGGGGATTGAATTAAAAGATCAAGATTGAAGGTAGGGAGGACAGTTGGGAAAGCTGTTGTAGCAGCTCAGTGATGAAGCCTGAGAACAGGGTTCATAAAGCATTGATATATCTGCTGATTTGGTGAATGGGCTTATCAGAAAAGTTTCAGAAGTCTGAGTTACTTGTCTCCAGAATCTTCATAAAGGCTCTGCTGCTTCCATTCTCCTTTTTTCTACTTCCCTGCCTCTATTTCTCAGTATGATTTTAGATTCCACAAACAGGGAGCTGTCTAGGAAGGAGATCATAAAGCAATAGAAAGCTATTACTCATTCATTATTGGAAGCATGCCCCAACAAAGCTGTGGCAGTGAGAAAAAGTCTGTTTAAATGATACTGGGGATAGAATAGGAGAGTGATGGCAGCAAGCAGCAATTCTGCAAGTGCCACCAATGAAGCCATGGGGCCTTTCTGGCTAGGGGATGGGAAACAACTCTCAGCCACAGATATCTTACTCAGATTCTTGCTAAATAATGAGGAAGCTTTGAGTAACAGAGTGATCCACTTCACTTTAACAGGAGGGATATACGTTCTAGTTGGTCACCTGCCAGCTCTATGATTCCATGTTAGCTACTTGAATGCACTAAGTGGCAAAAGTTACAATGAGAAGAGGGGGAAACTCACTAACATGGCATTAATACCAACTCTGATATTAACTTGCTGGGCAATCTCAAGCAAGTGGGTCATTCCCCTTCTCCGGGTATCAATTATTTTTCCCACACATAAGGCAGCACAATGTTGGCATTAAGAATATGGACTCTGTTGCCAGACTGCTTGGGTCAAACACCGCACCACCACTTACTATCCATATAACCCTAGGCTAATTATTTGATCTCCTTATGTGTATGTTTCCCCATCTGTAAAATGGGGATAATGATTATAGAAATGCTATAAAGATTAAATGATTTAATGTCTATAAATGACTTAGGACAGTACTCGGTAAGGTGATGTAAATGTTTGCTGTGGTTATTATATCATCTAGTTAGTCAAAGAGGCGTATGGGCCAGCTATTCTCAAACATTTCTAGAGTTCTCTTTCCCTCTAACCTAAGCCTCTCTTTGACCATGGCCACCTATACCCTCTTAACTATGGCCTCTGGCTCTATGCCCATACTTGAGATGTCTCCTCCCTTACAGCCCACCCACATTCTGCTCATCTGTTAAATGCTTGCTCTACTCACCTGTGCAGAACCTTCTCCACATACCCCCATCACCCTAAAATTCGCTTATAGCTGAATTATCTGTGGTATATACTCTAACACCTCTTTAATTTTGTCATGAATGCAATTCTTGCCTTCTCCATTCCACTGTTAGATCTCTGAGGGGAGAATTGGGTTTTCTATTTTTGAGATGCCCCACAGTAAGCTCATGAAAAGAGCTGAATGGCTATCTGATGCCCGAAGAGCAGAGCTGAGCTTCTCTCAGAACCATTTCTGAATACTGTTAGTCTTGTGTGTCGGAAGAGGTGGTGGCAGTTTACATGGTGCAACTAGACATGACCAAGAAGACTTCATTGTCCAAAATATTTCCCTCACCAGAGCCAGGCGCTCCATCATCACTGATCCATATCTGTGTCTTAGGTTTTGCCCTTTTTCTATAGCTGTTTCTAAAAATGTAAATACTCATAGGATCCTTATAAGATGGAAAGGGCAGCAGGATTCAGTGTGGGAGGAATATGTGAAAGAGTAGTGGAAAAAACCATGTAACAAGAAGTCAAGTGCCCCAGTTTCAATTCCTAGCTCTTCTAACTCCCGTGGAGAACTTTCATGAATCACAATCTCTCTCTGTTTCTGTCTATACAAAGACATTATAATATGTAATTCCCAGCATGCCTTCTGGCTTTAACCTTCTATGATTCTACAAATGAACCAAATAGTCAAACTTCAAGGACACCTTCAGGCAGCTTTGGAAACATTTCTTGCTTGATATCCATCTCTCATGCCCTGAGATTGTTGATTGGTACAATCTGCTCAGAAATCAATCTTGACAACATTTATCAAAAACTTTAAAAAGGTTCACATTCTTTGATCCAGTAATTTCATTTCTGCAAAATCATTCAAAATACAGCAAAGCTTTGTGAATTAAGACTTCAAATATAGTGATATTTATAATAACAAAAAGAGAAACAGCCTAAACGCTAAATCATATGGAAAAGATTAAGCAAACTATATATTCCACTCATTTGATTTAACAAGTAGCCTTTAAAAAATAACAGCAAGAAAATGTTTATGCTATAAAGATAAAAAATTTTAAATATACAAAAATTGCATGTAGAGTATTCTCACAACTATGTAAAATAAACATGTCATATGAAAAATTATGCATAACAGAACAATTGAAAGGAAATATAACAAAATGGTGGGACTCAGGTGTTAATTTTTTCCCAAATTTTCTAATTTGAGCATATTGTTCTTTCATAACAGAAACAATATTGTTTATTTAAAATACTCTACTTAACAGAATTTAATATGCCATAAATTATAAGAGGGATGCTGATTTCATGGACAATAAAATGTGAATAAGTTATCTCAGACCCTTGGACAACCCAACTCCAGTTCTCCTGAAGAGTTGCCTAAAGAATGGTCAAGGGCCGGCCTGGTGGCTCAGGCGGTTAGAGTTCCGTGCTCTTAACTCCGAAGGCTGCTGGTTCGATTCCCACATGGGCCAGTGGGCTCTCAACCACAAAGTTGCCAGTTCAATTCCTCGAGTCCCGTAAGGGATGGTGGGCTCTGCCTCCTGCAACTAAGATTGAACACGTCACCTTGAGCTGAGCTGCCTTCCGGATGGCTCAGTTGTTGGTTGGAGCGCGGGCTCTCAACCACAAGGTTGACAGTTCAATTCCTCGACTCCCGCAAGGGATGGTGGGCAGCGCCCCCTGCAACTAACTATCTGAGAGGCAAAAAAACAAAAGCTATTTTTTTATTTGGATTTGCATTTCCCCATTATTAGCGCCTAAGGACTATTCTACATCAGCCAGTGAGATTGAGCACCTTTTCGTATGTTAATTAGCCATTTATATTTCTTCTGTAAATTGCTTGTTCAAAGGCATTTATTAATTTGGTTATTGGTTTATCTTTCCCTTATTGGTTTATATGAGTTCTTCGTACATTATAGATATTAACACTTTGTCATATGTGGTATAGGTATTTCTTCTAGACTGTCAGTTGCCTTTATCTTGTGCAGCATCTTAAAACTAGCTTTATATAAGATTTTCCATGAGGAAAACCAACAATTTTAGAAAATTACATCATTAAATTCAGTTTTATTTTGAATAGAATAACATTTACCCCATTTTACACTCTTTGTTATATACATATAGCTAATCTTGTTGACCAGTATGGTGGTACCTCGGTTTTCGAACGTAATCCGTTCCAGAAGATCGTTCGAGTTCTGAAACGTTCGAAGACAACTAGGCCTCAGGATCTTGCACTTAGCGGAAGCCTCGTGACATGTTTGACTTCCGAGGTGTGTTTGAAAACCGAAGCATTTACTTCCGGTTTTATGGTGTTTGTAATCCGAAATGTTCGTCAACGGAGACGTTCGAAAACCGAGGTACTACTGTATATATAAATGAAAGCGAAACCGGGCTTTACCTGTTGAGTTGTGCATGCTTTTCTAAAGCACTTAAAGATAGTTTACAATCACTTTGAAATACTACCTTATAGGAAATTTTAGCCAGGCCCTCCAGATCACATGCCTAACTTTAGGAATCATGCTGCTAACAGGTACTATCCATGTACCTTCATTAAGCCCCAAACAGACGAAACTGCAACATTTACTTGAATTGAGACTCTTGAGACACCTTGGACCGCTGTTATTTCACTGTCCTGTACAGGACCTAAGTGGCATAAAGTAAATAAACCTCATAATCTAGGCCTCAAGAAAAGTCTATGGTTAGAAGGATAAAAACTTTGTGTCCCATTCCACCCCTCAGCCAGCCCATCGAACATGCCCAGTGGCAACAGAAGCTGTTGTATAAAAAGTGCCAATTTATACCACAGCTTATTAGCTTGCCGTACAACTGACAAAGCAAAGAACTCATAATTAGCTGACAGATTTACAGATTGTATACCCAGTACCCGTCACCAGGATTTCAGAGCCAAGTTTGGCTGTAAATAGGTTTTCTTCATTCTCAAACACTGTGGATAATATTTTGGTAAAACATTCAAATTCCCTGGCTCCCTTCCACATTTGCAGTTAGGCCCCATATGGGAAAACAAGAAAGCTGAATATTTACAGGGCCTGGTTTCCCCCTCCCCACCCCAAGTGTACATCATATGCACAGTCACTGCACCATCTTGTGGCAATGCCGATAAACTGCACGTGTCCCACTAGTAGGCAAATTGTCAAGATCCTCTGCTGAAACCTTACAAAAAGTCTATTACCATCTTGTTTTCTCCTTCTCTTTTCAGCCACCAGATTGGAAAGGAAAGGCTACACTAGCAATGATGTGTTTCCTTCTCTCTCTCTCTCTCTCTCTCTCTCTCTCTCTCTCTCTCTCTCTCTCTCTCTCTCTCTCTCCATGCACATGTCCTGTCAGGATTGTCTTAATGCCTCAACTAGCTCTAAAGACTCAATCAGAAATCCTTAAAGTCAGATAAAGGGACTTCTAGAATAAATTCTTCATAAAACTACTATTTCCTTCAATCACCAATACCATCTGCACCGAATAGCAGATCCATTGGATTTTTCAACAACTCCACTGTAATACTGTATAGCTCCTGAAGAATTAAGAAGCACAGGTAGCCAGATACATTTTGCTTCATCAGCAAAATGACTCAAGAAAGGGCCCTCATTAAAAACAATAGCAACAAATAAACAAAAAAGTAGCTTAAACACTGCAGAAGAAAATCACTTTATCATGCCAGCAGAATGGTATCTCTGAGGGATGTGATAATGTGATATATTTAAATGTTTGGATCAAAGCACACTGAGGTTAAGTTGGTCCAACAGGCAACTCCAACACACTCAAGCAGGGTTTATGGAAACAGATTATTGTTTTCTACTGTAAGGGAGTAAGGCGCATTCAATAGCTTATAGGCTCCAAAGAGTGAGTGCTGAGTAAAGGCCGTTGTGTTGGCTTAACGAGCCCACTTGCCTAAGCTGAATTAAATTTCCCAGTATCCTCTTTCCTGTATGCGTTGGTTATAGTGGTCCACAAGAAAGATTCTTGTGGGAGATTTGGAGGGCACAAGTGAAGCAGCAACCATGTTGCAGCTCACATACCTTGTAGCTTATCTCCTGGCTCACCTCATTGGTGAGAGGACGTGGCTGGAGCTGCAGCTACTCCATCTTTCCATGTATACTCCAGCTTCTCTATCTCCTGGATCAGGTGTGTACATGTCTAGCTCTGTGGTAAAGTGTTGTGGCCTCTGCACGATCCCTGACATCAAGGTCTAGGCCACAAGTACTGACATGGGTTAATGGACATCAGTCCACCCTCATGGGTTCTGTGTGCTTGCTTTCCCCCCACTTTACATCCATCTTCCCTTCCCTGTGGACTTGAAGCTTCAGCATCAGACACACAGACAACTACCTTACAGAGATGGCTTAACCAGCTCCCACAATCATGTGGTCAGATCGCTGAAACAAATCTCTTTATAGAGAGATATACATCCCTGTGTTCTGTTTCTCTGATTGAACCCCTGCCTAATACAGCCACATTATGGATGGGCCACATACACAGAAAATCCACTATGTCACAAACTGCCCTTGAACTTAGTGCAGCTTTTCCATGAATATAATTCAATTAAGAAAGTCCCTGATGGTTGCTGGACTTATCGTAGTAATCACTTCTTTAGGTATATAAATGTCAAACAACTATGGCATACACCTGAAACTGATATAATGTTGTATGTTAGCTGTGTTTTTTAATAAAAATCTGAAAAAAGAAAGTCCCAAAAAATTTCCTCAAAGGAAACATTTAATCTAAACACACAGGTCTCGAGTGTCTACTATGGGCAAATCAATAATGGGAGAGAATGTCTAAGGAGCACACTTTTACCCCCAAAGAATATATTTACAGTTCAGTGAGGGAGACAAGGCAAGCATGGAAAAAAATAAAATTAAAAGCAAAATGTGATAAGCTGTGTGAGAAAGTTTCAAAGTGTTGTCAGGTTATCTTCCTGACCAAGGATCCAATATCTAACTGTGTATAGAAATGACCTCAAGCATCCTACTTCATCACCTCTAAGGATATGTCTAATGCTCTCAAGTTTTCAAAAGTGTATATAAATCAGATAGAACATCCTAACTAGTCACATAAAAGGCTATTTATTACTGAAAGAGAGCTGCTAGTGAAGAGTTGCCAGGTTGGAAAGCTACCCAAGGCCAGGCAGGAGCCAGGATGCTGTGTCACACGCATTGGGGCCAATTAAGAAGTTGGCTGAGCGGATGGCTGAGTGGGGGCACTCCCTGCTATCAACATCTGCCATAATCTCAAGGACTACCAGCCAAGGACTGATGTTAGACCACTAATAGTCCAGTAGAGGAAAATCTAAGATAGAAAATATGGAGATCAGGGGTGATTCTTTTCATTACAAGTGACACTTCACAACAAAAGCCTTTACAACAGAATTCATTTAAATATTCATCAATCATTCATTAATTCAGTCAACAAAGATGTATTGAGCACCTAAAATGTGCTTCATCTCTCTCCTGACACCCTGCCTCTTTGCACGACGAGCTCCTTCTCATCTTTCACATTGAAATTTAAATTGCAAGTCAATAATGGGAGACAGAGAATGTCTAAAGAGCACCTGACAGAGTAGCCAGACACTCATATGTAGTAGTTTAGGTACTCAGTAAATATTTGTTGAATGAATGAATAAATAAATGAATGACTTCCAAGGCAATGGAATTATGAAGATGACCAGGACAGGCCACATCCCTGCTTTCCTGGAGCTCACAATCCAATGGGGAAGGTAAATAGGCAACCATAAAAATGAGTGATAAAAATGACCTCAGAGAGCCTAACTCATTACCTCCCAAAGATATGCCTACCCCTATCAAATTTACCAAAGTGTATATAAATCAAAGAGGACAACATCCTAAGCATTCACACAAAAGACTATTTACTGTGTTGGGAAATGGCATTGACATAGGGGCTGAGGGGAGCACAGAGGAGAGATGACTAAATCCAATTTGGAGGTCAGGGAAGACTTGCAAGAAGTGGTGACATCGAAGCAGAGTCTGAAAGAGGAGCAGGGATTAACCATGCTAAGAGGGTGCATTTATGCATGTGTATTATTGGGTAGGAGAGCATGCAATGGTAATAGAGAAGGCAAGAGTGAGAGGGATAAGGAATAGCATTTAGGCAAAGAGAACATGTGCAAAATGCCTAGAGGCAAAATGAGGGATGATGAGGGAACTCTAATAGCTCTTTTTCACTGGTGCATGGAGTGTTAGGGGCAAGTTTTGATAAATGACACAGGAAAGTCAGCAGGGTCCACATCATGAAAGGCCTTGAATGTCAGTCTGAAGCATTTGGAATGACACTCAAAGATATTCACTTAGTGTGTTTTATTTACAAAGATGTCATTGTGGTGGTTATATACTACCAGGAATTAAAATTAAATGAGCAAAATAATGCTAAAATTTAGTACTAATACTAAAGATAATCATAGTTCTCAGGACAAAAACTGGACCATATGGACTGACAATGGAATAGAATAATAGAAATCATGATCATTATGATAAATACAGAACATGTGGCTGACATATGTATTGCCTGCACTGTATTCAACACCCAGGGAATTCTGAGTACAGAGCTGAGTACACCATGTGCATCTGCTAAATAGTAATTCCCAGTACTGTTGAGAATAAATAGACATTGTTTTCATCTATCAAAAAGAAAACCTCAATCTACTGTTCCGGAAAAATGGCGGCGTGAGGTAAGCCTCTGTAAAGCTCCCCTGGAATTTACAAAGAATCGAACAACAAAAACTCCACAAAGGACTCCCTGCACAGCAGACAGGCAAGACAAAGAGGCCCACTACCGACTGAAATCACCTACAGGTGGGAGATTTGCGCGAGTGGAGGGAGGAAGAAAGGGAGAAGTACGCGGAGATGGAGCCGCGCGGGCGCAGGACACAGACCTAGCTCAGTGCGCCGAGCTCCTCGCTGCTTCCCGAAACAACCGCAGATGCGAGTGAGGGAAGAACTCGGACTGCTAGGGCTCTGCCTGGGCTCCACAGGGCTGAGGGGACAGCATATACCACAGCTGAACCCAACGCTCACGGCAGAGACCAAGGAGAAAAGACTGAGGGGAAAAGGCTGAAAACGGTGGTTTAAGCCCGCACTGCCGAGCAGAGAACGGAGCCTTAGGCACTGAGACTAGCCGCCCCCTCCCTCCCCTCCCAGAGCTCGCCCCACCCCCACCTGCCCGGTGCTAGAAGCGAAACAGTAGCAGTGTCAGATCAAAACAACAGAAAATTTGCTGTTTTGAGAACTGTGGACCGCAGACACAAATTCACAGCCCAACTAGTTCCGGCAAAGGGGAGGGAGCTGTGGAAGCAGGACCGGCTGTGGTGGTGGTCGCCGCCATTGCTCTGGGCCACCTCTCACAACTCACCCCGCCCCTGACCCCACCTATCTGGGCGGATCCCTGCAGGAGTAAACAGAACTGCTGAAACATACGGGCTCTGAATCAGGAGCTGGAAGAGCTTTGGAACATCAAAAGCTCTCCGCATACCCACCGGGACACTGCGCCCTGTGACCTAGATGAACTATTAACAGAGGAGAAGCCCGTCTCCCAGGGAATCCCCCCATTGTGTGAGAAGCTGGAATAGTGCAGAGAAAACATAGCACTACCGTGTGGGAGAAGAAAAATAAGTTGCAGTTGGAGAAATAATAAAACATTCTACCAACAAGTACTGGAAAACAAAAAGACCTCTTCCTATCAACCTGTTGCAGAAGTCACTCCTGTAGATGTCTAGGAAGAGAAATAGTAAACCAGTAATCGCCATGAATAACCAAGGCAACAAGATAGCTCAGAAAGAAAGTGAAAAATCTCCAGAGAAGGCACTTAAAGATACAGAAATATGTGACTTAAATGACAGAGAATTCAAGATTGCAGTTCTGAAAAACTCAACGAGATACAAGAAAACACAGATAGGCAGTTAAATGAACTCAGAAACTCAATCAAAGAACAGCATGAGCATTTTACAAAAGAGATTGAAATTTTAAAAAAGAACCAAATAGAATTTCTGGAGATTAAGAACTCAATAAAAGAAATTAAGAATGAAATAACCAGCTTAGGTAGTAGAGTTGACCAGATGGAGGAAAGAATCAGTGACATCGAAGATAGAAACCTGGAAATGACACAGATAGAAGAAGAAAGAGACTTGAGACTTAAAAGAAATGAAAGAACTTACAAGAACTTTCTGACTCCATCAGAAAGAGCAATATAAGAATAATGGGCATACCAGAAGGAGAAGAAAGAGAGAAGGAACAGAGAATATATTCAAACAAATTGTCGATGAGAACTTCCCAAATTTGTGGACAGAACTGGACCCTCGAATCCAAGAAGCAAATAGAACACCTAGTTACCTCAATCCCAACAGGCCTTCTCCAAGGCACATTGTATTGAAGCTGTCTAAAATCAACGACAAAGGAAGAATCCTCAAGGCAGCCAGGGGAAAGAAGACGGTAACTTACAAAGGAAAGCCCATTAGATTATCATCAGATTTTTCAGCAGAAACTCTACAAGCCAGGAGGAGTGGAACCAAATATTCAAACTATTGAAAGAGAGAAATCATGAGCCAAGAATAATATATCCAGCAAAGATATCCTTTAGATATGAAGGAGGAATAAAGACCTTTCCAGACATACAGAAGCTGAGGGAATTTTCTAATACACGACCTGCACTACAAGAAATACTAAAGGAGGCTATTCGACCACCATCAACAGGGACAATTTGTGGCAACCAAAACTCAAAAAGGGGAGAGTAAAGGCCTGAACCGAATATGGGAATGGAGAAAGTAAGCGTGCTGAAGAAAATGGAATACTCTAAATATCAAACTTTCTTTTACATAAACTTAAGGGTAACCACTCAAAATAAATCCAGAACTGAAATATATACTGAAATAAAAGAAGAAACAGAGGGAAACATCATAGAATACCACCACACAGAAATAATAGACAACAACAAAAGGCAAAGAAACAATGGAGACACAGCCTTACCAGAAAACTAAAGATAGAATGACAGGAAATCCTCACATATCAATAATCACCCTAAATGTAAATGGACTGAACTCACCAATAAAAAGGCACAGAGTAGCAGATTGGATCAAAAAACTAAACCCAACCATATGCTGTCTCCAAGAGACACATCTCAGCTACAAGGACAAGCATAGACTCAAAGTGAAAGGGTGGAAATTGACACTCCAAGCAAATGGTACCCAGAGAAAATCAGGTGTAGCCATAATGATATCAGATGAAACAGACTTCAAGGTGAAAAAGATAACAAGAGACAAAGATGGACATTTCATAATGGTGAAGGGACTGTACAACAAGAAGACATAACAGTCATCAATATTTATGCCCCCAATCAGGGAGCACCGAAATACACCAAGCAACTACTAACAGAACTAAAGGGAGAAATTGACCAAAACACAATTATACTAGGGGACTTAAATACATCATTGACAGCTATGGATAGATCATCCAAACAGAAAATAAATAACGAAATAGTAGCCCTAAATGACACATTAGATGAAATGGACATAATTGACATTTATAGAGCACTTCATCCTAAAACATCAGACTATACATTCTTTTCTAGTGTACATGGAACATTCTCAAGGATAGACCATATATTGGGACATTTGACAAGATACAGCATCCATTTATGATTAAAAGACTTAATAAAATACGTATAGAAGGAAAATACCTGAACATAATAAATGCCATATATGACAAGCCCTCTGCTAATCTCATAATTAATGGAGAAAAACTGAAGCCCTTTGGTCTACATTCAGGAACACGATAGGGATGTCCCCTATCACCTCTGCTTTTCAACATCGTGTGGGAAGTCCTTGCCAGAGCAATCAGGCAAGAGAAAGAAATAAAAGGCATCCAAATTGGGAATGAAGAAGTTAAATTATCACTCTTTGCAGATGACATGATGCTATATATAGAAAACCCTAAAGACTCCACCAAAAAGCTATTAGAAACAATCAACGAATACAGTAAAGTTGCCGGCTACAAAATCAACGTACAAAAGTCCATTGCCTTCCTATATACTAACAATGAAATCTCAGGAAAAGAAATAAAAAAAGAATTCCTTTGGCAATTGCAGCAAAAAGAATAAAATACCTAGGAATAAACTTAACCAAGGATGTGAAAGACCTATATGCTGAAAACTATAAGACATTTTTGAAAGAAATTGAAGAAGACACAAAGAAATGGAAAGACATTCCGTGCTCATGGATTGGAAGAATCAACATAGTTAAAATGGCCATATTACCCAAAGCAATATACAGATTCAATGCAATCCCCATCAAAATCCCAATGGCATATTTTAAAGAAATAGAACAAAAATCATCAGATTTGTTTGGAACCACAAAAGACCCCGAATAGCCAAAGCAATCTTAAGAAAAAGAACAATAATGGAGGTATCACACTTCCTGACTTTGGCTTGTACTACAGGGCTACAATAATCAAAACAGCATGGTATTGGCAGAAAAACAGACACATAGACCAATGGAATAGAATTGAGAACCCAGAAATAAAACCACATAAATATGGACAGATAATTTTTGACAAAGAAGCTAAAACATACAATGGAGCAAAGACAGCCTCTTCAATAAATGGTGCTGGGAGAATTGGATAGCCACGTGCAAAAGAATGAAACTGGACTGCTATTTGTCACCATGTACCAAAGTTAATTCAAAATGGATCAAAGACTTAAGCATAAGACCTGACACAATAAACTGCATAGAAGAAAACATAGGTACTAAACTTATGGACCTTGGGTTCAAAGAGCATTTTATGAACTTGACTCCAAAGGCAATGGAAGTAAAAGCTAAAATAAACGAATGGGACTATGTGAAACTTAAAAGCTTCTGCACAGCAAAAGAAACCATTGACAAAATAAAGAGGCCACCAACTGAATGGGAGAAGATTTTTGCAAACAGTGCCTCCGATAAGGGGCTAGTATCCAGAATATACAAGGAACTCATGCAACTCAACAACAAAAAAAAAAAACAACCCAATTGAAAAATGGGCAGAGGACTTGAAGAGACATTTCTCCAAAGAGGACATACAAATGGCAAATAGACATATGAAAAAATGCTCAACATCACTAATCATCAGAGAAATGCAAATCAAAACCACAATGAGATATCACCTCACCCCAGTCAGAATGGCTATCATCAACAAGACAAATAGTAACAAATGTTGGAGAGGCTGTGGAGAAAAAGGAACCCTCATACACTGTTGGTGGGAATGCAGACTGGTGCAGCCGTTATGGAAGGCAGTGTGGAGGTTCCTCCAAAAATTACGAATAGAATTGCCATATGACCCAGCAATCCCTCTCCTGGGTATCTACCCAAAAAATCTGAAAACATTTAGAGATAAAGACATGTGTGCTCCAATGTTCATTGCAGCTTTGTTTACAGTGGCTAAGACATGGAAACAACCAAAATGTCCTTCGATAGATGAATGGATAAAGAAGTTGTGGTATATATATACAATGGAATACTATTTGGCGTTAAGAAAAGATGATATAGGACCATTTGTGACAACATGGATGGATCTTGAGAGAATAATGCTGAGCGAAATAAGTCAGACAAAAAAAGCAGAGAACCATGTGATTTCACTGATATGTGGTATATAAACCAAAAACAACAAAAGACAATACAAACAAATGAGAAACAAAAACTCATAGACACAGATAATAGTTTAGTGGTTGCCAGAGGGTAAGGGGGGTGGGGGGTGGGGGGTGGGAGATGAGGGTATGGGGGATCGAATATATGGTGATGGAAGGAGAACTGACTCTGGGTGATGAACACACAATGGGATTTATAGATGATGTAATACAGAATTTTACACCTGAAATCTATGTAATTTTACTAACAATTGTCACCCCAATAAATTTAATAAAATAAAATTTTTAAAAATAAATAAATAAATAAATTTAAAAAAAAAAAAGAAAGGAAAACCTATCTGCCAACTTTAGACAGTTACTATATCCAACAAAGTGCCCACTACGTGTAAAATACAGCACTGGAAACCATGAGGGGAGAGTGGGAGAAAAATATAAAGGAAAAGAGAGAGAGAGAGAGAGAGAGAGAGAGAGAGAGAGAGAGAGAAGGAGGGAGGGAGGGAGGGAGGGAGGGAGGGAGGGAGGGAGGGAGGGAGGGAGGAAAAGAAATCTCATTTCTGTGGGGATTTTAGGTGAAAATATTTCCTATTAGTGACAGTGAATCCCATTACTGGGTAGTTTATCAGAATAAAAATGAATGGGAAACAACTGAAATGCCCATCGGTAGACAACTGGATTAAGAAACTGTGGTACCTTATACAATGGAGCATTACTCAGCTATAAAAAAGAATGAAATCTTACCATTTGCAACAATATGAATGGACCTAGAGAACATTATGTTGAGTGAAATAAGTCAGTCGGAGAAAGACAAATACCTTATGATCTCACTTATATGTGGAATCTAAAGAACTGAATAAATGAGCAAAGTAATCAGAAATAGTCTCAGAGATATAGAGGAAAAACTGATGGTTGCTAGATGGAGGAGGATGAGGGTGAGGGGGAAGGGGAGGGCATTAGAAAGCACAAATTTGTAACTATAATATTGCCATAGGATATGAAAGACAGTTTGGGGAATACAATCAATAATGTTGTAGAGATTCCATATGGTGTCAGATGGACACTTGTCTTATTAGGGAGACCACTTCATGGATGGTGTAGATGCCTGACCACTGCACTGTACACCTGAAGCTGAAGCTGAATAATATTGTATGTCAACTATAATTATATATATATATATATATATATATATATATATATATATAGTCACAGGAAATGAAGTACAGCATAGGGAATAGAGTCAATGGAATTGTAATAGATGTATACAATGTCAAAGGGGCAATAGATTGGGGGAGAGAGGTTATCACTTTGTGAGGGGTGAAATGTCTATTACATTGTTTTGTATACCTGAAACTAATAAAAAATAAAACAAAACAAAAAAACTCATAGACACAGACAATAGTTTAGTGATTACCAGAGGGAAAGGGGGGAGGGAAGTGGTAGATGAGGGTAAAAGAGATCGAACACAATGGTGATAGAAGGATAACTGCTTCTGGGTGGTGAGCACACAACGTGATATATACATGATATATTATAGAATTGCACACCTGAAATCTATGTAACTTTACTAACCATTGTCACCCCAATAAACTTTAATTAAAAAAAAGAATACAGTGAATGGGGGGGGGTGTTAAACATTACCAAGAGAAAGAGTGTAGGTGTTCCATAAAATTTTCTGAATGAATAAAACTTATTAGTCAAAAATAATCAATTCTTTCAGGGCTAGAAATGTTTACCTGTATTAACCCAATCAAATTGCAAAGCACCAGAACTCTTTTCTAAAATACTTTGCATGTTTTATCTCACTTGATCATTACCACAAATACATGGGGTAAGAACCATTATAATTTCAATTTTAGATATGAAGAAAGTTAGGCTCAGAAAGATGAAGTCATTTGTCTTAGGTCACACAGCTAATAAAGGGTTGAGCCAGGATTATGAACCCAGGGAGTTTGATTATTATAGTAGGAATCCCAGAAAAAGTTCTGCTTTAGGTTGAAGGTCAATAGTCAATGGAACAGAGAGAATGCAGAAGAAAAATGAAACTGTTGAAAATCTTTTCTTAAAACATTGGGGTAGTGTTGTGCATGCCAGACCCAGAGAGACCTAAAATGGAATCTCAGTTCTGCTACTAGTTCCCCGTGTGACCTTAGGCAAGTCACTTGCCCTTTCTGGGCCTCAAGGTAAACCTGTAAAATGGGGGTAGAGGAGCGGAAATGTGATATGGGTTTGCCTGAAGGTGTTAGAGCTGAAAGGAGTTTTTCTAAATGCCTTCAGATGACTTCAAAAGAATTTTTGCCACTCCAGATATATCTTACCCACCAAGTATGAAGACCACATCTTCTCTTCAAGTACAGTGTATGTATAGATTGGTCTCTAATAAGAAATGAAATATATAAAGTACAGAGGGCCCAAATAAGACTGGAGACCCCAACCATTTTGTTGGATATTAAAAATATTCTCTAATGCCCAGAGTTGAATCTGGAATTATGTCTGTGGAAAACAAAACACAGAGCTATTCTGACACCAAAGGCCAAGATTGGCTGATTCTGTTTATGAGACCTAGAAGAGTATTTATGGGTCTAATAATACTGGGTTCAAGGGTCAGGAGATCTCAGGCTGCCTCTCCAAAGGCAAAGGTATTAGGCAATTCCCTTCCAAGAATGTGGGTTAGGCATCTGTGGGCCCAGAGACAAGTGTTGAACAAGGTAGAATCCAAAGAACCGGAAGGAAGCCAGTTGTTTTGTGAGTATTCTTAATTGGAAAAGAAACTATTGGTAGTTACATTTCAGAGAAGTCAGAAATGGTTTCCTAGCTTCTATACATCAGGATTTCAAGACCCACTACGCCTAACTGCTGTTCTGAAGGAAGCTTCTGCTATAGAAGAGAACTCCATTTGGGATAGGGCAAACACTTTGGAGTCAGACAGACCTGGATGTGAAACTCAGACCTGCCACTTACTAGTTGTGTGGACTGGGACACACCTCTCTGAACCTCAATTTACTTCTCTGTACAATGGGAGCTAATAAAACTTACCCATCAGCATGTTTAGAAAAATGAGATGAAGCTTCTTTTAGAGACAAATACATAATGAAAAATTTACAGATGATGTCTGAGAATTACTTCAAAATATTATAGATTGTAGGAAAAGTGAGGACATAGATTAAACAAGATTGGCCAAGAATTGATAATTGCTGGAGCTGAGTGATAGAGAAATGGGGTCCATTATGCTGCTCTCTCTAGTTTTGTAGAAGTTTGAGTCTTTCCATAATAAAATATTTTAAATAATGAATAAGGTGAAGAGATTGAGCTCTGGAGTTCCAAGTAGGTTTGATTTGGGCTCATGCCTCTAACTAACTCTGAAGTACTGGTCAAGTTAATTAAGCTCTCCTGAGTCTCGACATGTGCCTCTGTAAAACGTGGGAAGTAATTATTCCTGCCTCGGAGGGTGATTTGTTAAGATTAAATGTGGTTACACATGTAACAGTGTCTGAGATATAATACAATTTCAAAAAATATTAACTGCTGCTGTTGTCCTTGTCATTATTGTTATTATTATTATTATTATTACTATTATTATATGAGGGGCCCTGAAGAGCACTTGGCATGCAGTAGGTGTTTAATAAATGGTATTGATCATCAGCATAATTATCATCAGCATCACCAGTAGTTGAACACTTCATACCTGGTCAGAATGCACTGTTAAGCTGAGCTCCTAATTTCACCAGAATATGAGCAGATGTGGGCATTGAAATCTCCTGGGTGAATAAGAGCTGTGCTTCCTTAGTGGAGTGGAGCTGTTATAACTATCTCCAGCAGCTTAAGTTCAGAAATTTCCACCCAAGAGAAGAACCAACTAAGTACCTCAAGCTGAGCTGTCAAAACCTTCCTCTACAGAGCTTCTGTGAACAGGGGACAGTTGCAGATCAAAGACAGTTGGAGACAAGCAGCTCTACAAAGGGGGTTTTATTCATGGGGGGTTTAGAGTAGGGTTCTTGGCCTTGAGAAAAGGGTACAGCTGAGAATCACTTTCTTTCTTTCTTTTTTTTTTTTTTTTTAAAGATTTTATTGGGGAAGGGGAACAGGACTTTATTGGGGAACAGTGTGTGCTTCCAGGAGTTTTTTCCAAGTCCAGTTGTTGCCCTTTCAATCTTAGTTGTGGAGGGTGCCGTTCAGCTTCAAGTTCAGTTGCCATTGCTAGTTGCAGGGGACGCAGCCCACCATCCCTTGCGGGACTCGAGGAGTTGAACTGGCAACCTTGTGGTTGAGAGCCCACTGGCCCCAGTGGGAATGGAACCGGCAGCCTTCGGAGTTAGGAGCACAGAGCTCCAACTGCCTGAGCCACCGGGCCAGCCCGAGAATCACTTTCTGGATAAAGCCTTCTCTGCCCTTTGCTCCTGACTTCCTGCTTCAGTGGGCCTAACTCAGTTAAATGTTCAAAGCAGATTTGTCACATGAATGGACTATAGGGCAGATATCAAGTTACCAGAAGCTGGATACTGGGTTCATAAGTCGAAGCTGGTTAAATATATGCCTCCAGACTCAGTGTAAGCATTCTTCCAGAATCTGGGGCTGGCCTAGCCACCACATGGAGCATGGTGGCCGAAGCTATGGGAATCAAGTAGGGAATGAGAGTAGAGCTTCCAGTGTGACCTGAATGACCTATTTATCTTCACACCTCATGGAGGTTCCACCAGCTTGAACTGTGCCCTTCTGGGGTTGGCTTCACATACTCTGTACAGACACATTTAGGGTGGAAAGTTTCACCTGCTCTACTTGCTTGCTCTAATTGGTTGCTACTTGCTTTTGACCCAAGGCTTATTAGAGTTTATTAAAACTCTATTAAGGTGGCAATCAGCCTATGTTAAGATTTTATATATAGCCTGTTAGAATTAATGATACCTCAAAAACCCCTATTCAAATTCATTTTGCAAAGCCCATGCCTAAGATAGGGAGTAAAGAACTTTAGCCTGAAGCAAAGGTTCAAGTCCAAGCAGGGTGGCATTCAACAGCAAGTCTGGGAAGAGCATGGGGGTCAAACTATAGAGAACTTTTGTGCATTTAGCTGAATATGGACTTCTATCTTCAGATAGTGGAGACCCCCAGTGCTTTCTAAGAACAGTGTGGTGATCAGACCTATGATTTAGGACAGTAGCTCTCCAGTTTACCGAAGCATTTTAGAATCACAGAACTTCACCAAAAAGGCAGAACCTCTCACTTTCCACCTGAAGTTCTGATTCAGAACCTCTGTAGTGGGGCCCAGGGTATCTGCATCTTTAAACAAATACATCAGGGAGGATTCTGAGGCTAAAAGTTCATAAGTTAGGTTTTGAGACACAGTGTTCGGAAAATGAGTGCGGTGGTCAAGAAGAAGGCTGAGGACTGGAGAATAGTTAAGGTATTGTGACCATCCAGGTGGGCAACAGAGAAACATGGCTTAAAGTGGGAGTGCTGGGAAATCAAAACAATCCCCACCCTGTTAAGTTTCTGGGGAAAGCATGGTTTCAATTGCAATGGGCACCAGGGAGCGTTGGGAAACTACTCATGCCTGTTGGGTCAAGCTTATTCTTTTTTTTTTCTTTTTAAAATTTTAAAATCATTTTAAGTGTGTTTTCTCCAGGACCCATTAGTTCCAAGTCAAGTAGTTGTTTCAATCTAGTTGTGGGGGCCACAGCTCACAGTGGCAAATGCGGGGATAGAACCGGCAACCTTGTTGTGAAGAGCACTGCTCTCTAACCAACTGAGCTAACCGGCCACCCACAGGGTCAAGCTCATTCTCAATAAACCTTATTCATCTTGACTAGTCAGTGCTGAGGCTCCTTACTTAACCTTCCTTCCTACCTGTGCAGCTTTGTGAAGCCTAAATCTGCCTCTTTGATGAAATTCTTGAAGTCGTTGCCATGTCATCCCAAGGAACTTGAGAAGCACGTGATCCTGTCCTAGCTAGTTTGAGGGACAGAAGACCTCTTTCAGGCCTGAGAAAAACCACACTGTTGTGTTTGAATCAATCCATGAAAAGGCTGGTTAGGATTGGCTCCAACTGGCTGGTTTGGTCCTACCAAGCTTTGGCATAGCACTCTCTTTTTAGACTTGACACTTCCTCTCACGTCCTCTTAAGTCACATGAAATCCACTAGAGCATTATTAAGTGACAAAACTGTTAAACTTTTCTTAGGCTCAGTTAGGCATTATTAAATCTTACCGAATTTAGTGAAGTCACAAGATTTAACCAGGCATAATGAGCATAGAATTTATACAACTTAATGAGACTTGATGAGGATTATTGAACCATATCCTGCCCTTAAGGCAACAACATCAAAATTTTAAAATTCAAATGGGATTGAAGAAAACTATTCTTTTTCTTTTATTTTTTTAAAGTGAAGTGAGCTACCTGAATTTACAAGCCTGTGTGTCACCTTCCCTGAGGGCCCTTCTGTGACTGGTAATCTGATAAACTAGTATGTGCTAACTTTTAATGGTTACTGTCCCTTCTCCCTCCTAGGTGGCATATATGCATTTTAATAGGGTCTTCTGATCAGGCTGCTTACATTCAGAGTAGAAACTTGGAGTGTGGGAATTCTAGGCGCCATCTCAGACCTGTTTCAGGCAGTTACACCTTTGAGCCCCACTCAGATCTCATTGTGCAAACAGGCCCAAATACTCGGGCAATACTCGGTGGAGAGGTAGGTGGGAAAGGAAAGGGGCTAGTGGTGAGTCATCCTTGGCAAAGTGCAATAAAGTAGATCCCAGATCAGCCAGAGATGTCAGATAATGCATTTTCATCGCTGCAGACAGTATCGATGACTCACTTGGCATTTTTTGGATTAGATCTTTCAGAATACTTCTTTCACTGGCTACATTCAAAACTCAGAAGTAAACCTTAGGATGGGTCTTTATACATTTAACTATGTAACATTTATAATATGTATATTTTATATTTTTAGAAAAGTTTTTTTTTAATTAGTCACAATAGGACATATACTACTCTGTGCTTATTTCCTTGCCAATATTTTCAATTCTTGATCTCAGAGCCAATCTTTAGCTATTAAAGACATGGGCATACATCAGATATCAAGCCTTCGCACTAATAACAATAATCATAATAATGATAAAAATATCAAACACATATAAGACTCATTCTGTGTCAGGCACTGTTCTAAGTGCTTTACAAATATGAACTCATTTAATTCTCACAAAACCCCTCTGAAGTTGGAGCTATTATTTTCTCCATTTACAGGTGAGAAAACTGAAGCATGGAAAGGTTAGTGACTTCCCCAAGGTTACAAAGCTGGTAAGTGGTAGAGCTGGGATTCAAACCCAGGCAATATGTATCCAGGACCTACGCTCTCAACCTATAACATCAGCAGTACTCAGTTTTGGGGGTTTAGGGTAAACCATCCATTATCTTCCAGTTTTAGAAGGAAAATCGTGATATACTGTTGATCGCTTTTTTAAAAAAAAGTTGAATAACAATGACAACAACATGGTTTCATTTTTGGTATCAATATTGAGAGAGAGAGAGAGAGAGAGAGAGAGAGAGAGATCAGAATGTGAATCAGACAAGGAGGGCTGGAAGAAACTACATGATACTAGTTATTTTTGGGGAGTGAGAGTTGTGCAGGTAATTTCATTTGTCACTTTACATACTTCTATATTGTTTTAATTTTTTAAAAGCATGTGATCAAACATACACACATGAAGAACTAATTAAGCTTTTAAGTATACTCTCTGACACAGAGTTTGGTTTAGATTTCCATATTCCTGAGAGAAAATATCAAATCCTTCCCTGTTGTCAAGCCTAATGCAGTGACTTTCATGTAATAGATATTACATAAATGATGTTTGCGCTGTGGTATTGGGAAGTATGTTGTTTGAAACACACCTCTTTATTCTCTCAGACTCTGGGCTCATTATAAACTTTGACAAGATTTCACTATTTAGGAAGTTTTGATTGGCTCTCTAACTCAAGTGTTGACCGATGTTTTCTTTTAAGGGCAAGGAAGTAAATATTTTAGGCTTTTCAGGTCATAAGAGCTCTGTTGCAACTACTTCTGCTTCTGTAGTGTGAGAACAGCCAGAGGAAATATGTAAAGAATGTGCATGACTGAGTTCCAAAATTTTTTTTATTTACAAAAGCATGTGGAGGGCTGCGTTTGACCCAGGTCCATAGTTTTTGGACCCCTGGTCTAGCTACTCAGAACAATGTCTCTTGCACTGAGAAACAGCTGATTTGCTTTGTTTTCATGATACTATTTATTGTCTGGCAGTTCTGAGAGTTTTGAACTTTGCGAAGGTCTGATTGATGTGTCATAAATTTACTTTAGGATTTTTAAGATGTTGATTTAATTCCCCTGACGTTTAAGACTGTCAGCTCACCGCATTCTTGCCATTTGAGATATTAGAATTGCCTTAGTCCACAATCACATGGGGTTACATTTGGACTCAGCATACACTGTGTCTTGTTAGACTTTTTACAAATACCTTGCTTTTGTTTGCATAATCCTTAGTGAAGCCAAGATAGAAGAAATTCCTCCTTAGGACAGGGCAAGAAAGCTGTGTGTTGCACATCACCACCCTGGACCAATCTGCTGGTCTCTTCTGTGTCTCAGGCATGCAGAGACTGTAGTTGTCTCAAACTTGTCATGTAATGATTTTATGCTTCTTCCCCCCATGGAAGGAAATCATCCCACTAAGTGTGACAGATCTTGTAATCCGCCCACCCTGCAAAGATAGCCCTGCTCTTACTTAGTTATAACTCCTACTGAGAATCCTCAATCCTTTGAGACTGGGCCAATGAGCTATTTCTTCATTATAGTTCCTCTCTGGGGTACCTCAATAGCTTTCGTAGCCAACCCTGACCTTGTGATCTGAAGCATATTGCGGGTCTTCTATGAGTTCCTCACTTCAGTAAGAGAAACTTGCTCTCCCAAGAGTACCCTCCTCAAGGGAAAAGGGACACAGCCTTTATTTCCTATGTATTTCAAGTTCTTGGCCTCCATGTTCCTGTTCACTGTTCCTCCCAAAGGGCCGTGGGACCTTCATAAACGCAGGACCTTTGGACACTCAATTATTGCTCAATAAACAGTTGATGGGCAAAACTTTCTAGGTATAAATAGTTTACAGGCTGCATATAGTAAACTGTTCAAATTTGTGGCTTTCTTCCCTCTAATCCCATGGGACTGATATCTAAATTCTCTCTGGAAAAGGGCAAGGACGGTTGCCAGAGGGTAAGGGGGGCGGGGGGTGGGGGGTGGGAGATGAGGGTAAGGGGGATCGAATATATGGTGATGGAAGGAGAACTGACTCTGGGTGATGAACACACAATGGGATTTATAGATGATGTAATACAGAATTGTACACCTGAAATCTATGTAATTTTACTAACAATTGTCACCCCAATAAATTTAATAAAATAAAATTTAAAAAAAAAAAAAAAGGGCAAGGACAAATCCCATACATCTATAATCCTAAACATAAGTTTGTTTGGAAAAATATATACACTGAATATAATTAGAGCATATTGTGTTCCACAACTTTAAAAGCCAATACTTTAATGCTTACTTTTAACCTCTATCTATCCTGTGATCAGAGGGTATAGATAAGAAATAAGGAGCACTATTTTTCTTTCCTGCATATTCTTAGACATTCAAGTATCTACTTTAATACATTTTAAATTAAAGCTAACACATATTTTGTTTGCATCGTATAATGAGTTGAATGTTTGTGTCCCCTCCCCCCCAAAAAAAAATTTCATACGTTGAAATCTTAATCTCAGTGGTATCTAGATGGTATCTGGATGTAGGGCCTTTGGGAGGTAATTGCTTGTAGAGGATGAGTGTGGAATCCTCATGAATGGGATTAGTTCTCTTATAAAAAGAGGCCAGAGAGTTAGCTAGCTACTTTCTGCCATGTGAGGACACAGCAAGAAGACAGCATTCTGCAATGGAGAGGAGGGTCCTCACTAGAATCTGACCAGGCTGGCACCTCAATCTCGACTTTTCAGTCTCTAGAACTGTGAGAAATAAGTTTCTATTGATAAGCCACCCAGTTTATGGTATTTTGTTATAGCAGTCCGAGCTGACTAGGATACATACCAAATCTTGGCTTTCATCAACAACTTTGTTTTACTCAAAAGAGAAAAGAGTGTGGACTCCCAGAAAGAAGCACCCAAAGCTAAGTCCATTTTCGTGTGATATCTGGTGGCCAAGAGGAGAAAAGGAAACTCCTTGAGAAAAGAGTATTGTCTCTGATGGTATCATGTCTAGAGGCTGCAAACCTGAAGTCATGAAATTACTCAGAGCCTGCAATTTAAACTTTATTTCATACTTATTGTTAAATTACACAAAATCAGTGAATGGTTTCTAAAGCCACACCATTGGACAGATGTTTACAGTTGAAATCATGGGTTTTACATGATGCTGACAAAAATGTATATTTATAACATCTCCTATATACAATAATCAGTTATAGACAGAGAAAATGCACTTAATCTCAGCAAACCATGCACACCACAGCAATAACACACAATGATTTTCTGTAACAAGCTTTTCCACTGGCTCAGGCTTCATCCTGCTTTCCAACAGTAACTATCAGTTTTAAGAGGAAACATCAATTAAAACAAAACAAATTGAAATACCACAGTGTTCTACAGAATTTGCATTTTAAAAACACAATGTACACAAAATAGTTTCACTCTAAAACACTTTGACTTCAAGATGTGTTGGATTTTTTAAAAAATTCCTTTCAGTTTTTCAGTTCTCAAAATTCCCAGGACTGCTACTGTCAGACAAAGCAAACTTTAGATATATCTATACAAGCTCAGAGTCAAGAATATTTATTTTTGAACTCAAGTAGCTTCTTTTCCAGCTTGTGGCCATATTATTACAGATGAACTAGATCATGCAAATGAGCAGATTGTACAAGATGTGACTTTATTTCTAAGCATGACCTTCCTGAAAACACAAATGCCACGTCCAATTGCTTTGTTTGATCAACAGCCAGGGGGGTAGTGTAAGTTCTTACAAAAGTACAGCAAAACATGTAAAATGGAAACTTGACGGAATCATGATGCTTCATAGCACAGTGGGTTACATACTTTTTTTTTGCCCTGCTCAATTCATAATTAATACCCTAAAAGTATTTACGTATTGAATTACAATACTAAATCACTTTCCTCAATTCATATGCTGTTTCTTAACCTCACTGCAGAACAGTTTTCGTTTGTTCTTTCTTAAAACAAAACCTGGTAGAGGGTTAACCAAAGTATTGAGATACAACTTTTGGTGTTACTGAATAACTCTGGCTATCCTAATGTTTATTCTACCATTGTTTTTCTCTTGTAATTGTCTACAATCTGTCAACACGAAAAAGAACTAATGGGCTAGAAATAGTCAGCCGAACTGGAAACAGTACAATAAAAATATACAAAAAGTAAATAACAATTTATTCACATTCAGGTTCAATTCTATCTGATCAAGAATAACTTCAGCAATATTTTTAGACACATTATCCTCTTCAAGAATTTCTTGACAAGGACCTCACTACACAAACATTGATAAGACAATTCTATAGAAAGTCCTGACTTTAATCCAGGATTATATATCACAATAAACTCAGCAACACACCATTTAGATGATGAAGGAAAAGTCTATAAGTGGGTTAGTTTGGAATGAACACATCTCAGAGAAGCCTTAAAATGAATGAGAAGCAGCGCCAAAAAGATTCCAGAATTGTTGAAATTACAGTGCCCAGAAAGTGTCTGGAAATTAAATCTTTACATTGGTATTCCAGTTGGAAAAAAAGTGTTTTGTTAATATGAGATACACCCTGTTTAAAACCTTTGAACAGTAGAAGGTAGAAAAAGTTTAAAATTTTAAACATCTCTTCAATAACAAGATATGAGTCCTGTTCTACTTAAAAAGCCAGTATTTTTACATAAAACTACCCATGTTTGGGAGAGAAATTTTTCATTTTCTACATTTTGGTAAAATTTACCATCACTTCTTATTCTGTTTAAATAGATTTCTTGTTAAAATTGGAAGAAAATAAAGCCAAATTAGCCATAAGTTAAATGGCCACATTTTGTTTTCATTTTGTCTCTGTAATTTAAGAACTTCTTAAAATATCTAAACAGCAATTTCTGGTGAGTCTGGTTTGGATTTATAAATATTCCAACAAACCAAAAAAGACAATTTAATTACATATTGAAATGTGTTTTACCCACGCACAGTATAACGTTTAATTGAAAGGCAACTGTAAAGGCAACATCTTCACTTTCTTTTAACTTCCACACTTAAGTAAGCAGGATGTGTTTGGATACGCTCATCTTTTAAGATTTGCCATATTTTTACTGATGCTTTGGGAGAACTGTGCAAACGCCTTTGGGAGCCATTTAACGCCATTTCTCTACACTGCCTATATAGTCATTGGTGCCATTGCTGGTGTTGCTATCGCTTTGCTCTTGGCCTGGGTTCTGCTTCTGGCTTCCCTGGTTGTCCTTCTGACTCAAATTCTGACTTGAACTCTGAGTCAAATTCTGAATCAGATTCTGAATCAGATTCTGAGTCACATTCTGATTTGCATTCAGATTTGCATTCTGACTCTGATTTTGACTTGGATTCTGGCTCTGGCCCTGAATCTGGCTCTGGAAATGGGTCTGAAGGATCCTTCCCTTCAGAAATTTGCGTTGTTCCTGACGCTTTCGCCTAGCTTCCTGATGGTCCTTCTGCCTCATAAATTGATACCTTTGCAGAAAGAGGTCTTTGGCATAGCTGTACAATTCCATATCCAGAAAATTCAGTCCCTCAATACGCTTTTGGATTTCCCCACTGATCTCTACACTAGAGGCCCTAGTGGTATTATATTGGGTAAATGGCGAAATAAAGTTCATGTTGAAGGTTTTCTCAAACAGATACTGGGTCTTCCGCTGATACTCAGTGAGGCCGAAGAATGCCATGTGCTTCAGATTCGATTTGGCACTTTCTAAGAGGACCTTGTTTCTTTGCTTTTCGGGCATGACAGAGAGGTTGTAGCAGCCTACTAGGGTCAGGTCAGAGAGCATGCGCACCTGGCGGTTGTTGGCTAGATTATAGGGACAGTCCATGAACTCTTTCAGGGGGCAGCCAGACCAGTCATCACCAGTGTAGCAGCTGGGCAGCTCTTCAGAGGTTGGGGGCCTTCCATCGCAGACATGCAGTGATGCTTTCCATGTTGCCCCTCTCTGGACATGCCTCCACTCACTCAAGTACCGGGACACTGGGTCTCGGAGGATGGTGATGTAGTGGAAGTTCCTATGGACAAAGCACGAAGACCAACAGTCAGGGGTGTGGGTGACATAAGTGGCATCAGGAAGATGCATGGCATATGTGATGTTCACTGGCCAGTAAGAAAGGCAAAAGGAGAATGATGAAGATCTAGTGGCATTTGTCCTGTGAACTGTGCTGTAGTCCCCTCTGTGAGTGCCACTAGCCTGTCCAGATAGCTATTCTTCCACCTAATTTGCTGGTATAAAAAGTTTAGGCCCAAGACATCAGCCTTGTCATTCTTCCCTCCTTTCCCCTTGCCTTTTGTTTCTCTCTTGCCAACCAATGACATAATCCTTCCAGTGACCTCATTTGCTAAGTAGGCAACCATTTTATTTCATACCCCCACCTGTAAACCCCCATTAACTAATCATGTAATGGAGACTCAGTGGAATTGATGAGTGAACACAGATTCTAATCTTTCTTACTAAATGTATAAAAGCATTTTGCCAATATCCACTCTAATCAGGATGTCTTATTCAAAAACAAAAGCTCATTGAAAAAGTGTCTGATAATGATATCTTTGATTCTGGCTGTTGTCATAACATCACAGCTCATACATATGGAAGTGGAATGTAGAGATAGGCAGAGCAGGCCAGGGCCTCCAGAAATAAACATTGTGGTTAATCACTGACTGAAAGAGACATGGTATCTGCCAATGGCATATATACAAGCTACCACCTTAGTTTCAGCCTTTGCTCACATGATAATTTTCCCATGATAGGAAAGTTAACTCTATCAGCATCAAAATGTCCCTTTTCTTTACCCAATGAAAGGACACCTGGATGACAGAAAGAGCGGAGGCTTTGCTATGCAGCTATCTTCACTTTAAAGCTGCAAACTGATAAAGTTCTTTGCTCAAATAGCAGACTAGCAAACATTTAAACCATACACCCACACACACCCATACACAGCAGGTGCACACACATGCACCACACCCCAGAAACGCTAAGGCCTATGATGTGATCATGCATTCTCAAGGGGAGAAACAACCCTGGAGTGGGATTTTAAAACAAGAAATGGGTTTCCGCTCAGGTTCAGTAGATGAAAGATCAGGTCATGGAAGGGCATATTTTGGAAGGAAAACAACAATAAACACTATACATTAGCATTTAGTTTCTTAAAGGAAATCTGGGGAATGGCTTGAAGCTTTTCTGAAGTTTATTATTCCCATCTAAAGGGGTGTTGGCTCTGTACACACGTACAGGTTGCCAGAAGGAACCACCTCAACCATCCGAATGGCTGAGTCTGTTGGCTGATGTCCTCTCCCAAGTCTTGGGCTTTGAGCAACTCGGGCACCCTGGGAGCTATCCTGTATGCCTCTGTTCTATGCATGGCGTTTCCTCTGCCTCCTGTGACCTTCCTTCTTTGACTGAAAAACTCTACTCATCTTTCAGGTTCTAATCTAAGTACTACCGCTCCTCTGAGAAAATTTACCCTATCCCTTGCTGCCAGCCATCACCTCTTCCCTGTGTCACCATAGTACTTCCACACTTAGCCTGTGTTAAAACACTTTTGATACTGAATTGCAATTACTTGTTTGTGTTTCTGCTTAAACTATGTTTTCCAGGACGGGGGCTCTGTGTTATTCTTCTACAACTCCCATCCCACCCATTCCAGCTTTGTACCTTGGCCTTTATACCGGACACAAAGCAGAATTCAGTAACTCCTTTAATTGCTTATTTAATGAACTATTCTGGAGAAGTTGGGGAAAGAGAGTTAGGAAGTACAAAGGACATGCTTTACCATATAAAAACTCTGGATAATCTTTTAAGCGTCTTGCCAAAAATCACAGAAAGTTGTTTTTTTTTCAAATCACCTTATATGTTTTTCTGGGATACACGAGCATGGGGCACAGGAAAAGCATCTGGGACTAAGGATGGACAAAGGGCTAAGACCGCCTTCACCTATCTCACCACTTTTCTTAGGACCTTTCTGACTTTGCTGGTGTCACTGAAATTCATTTCAGTAAGGACCCACTGCTAATGAGTAGCAACTTTTGTTTCTCGGAAGCCTTTACCAACAAAGGTGACTACTATTCCCATGGGCTCCCTCCTTCCACTCCTAGTTTTCCCATGATTGATTGATTCATTCATTTATTCAACACATATTTATCAAGCCTTTATATTCTAGGCCTGAGGAGATAGCTTAGTGGCAATTAGTCTGATTATTTGGGAAAAAAAAGAAATTTATGAAGTCCAGTGACACATTTGGATTACTCTTTCAACCAGCTTTTCTAGACATACATTATAATGGGGGCTGCTGGGTGTTTTAAATCCCCATAATGGAGTCATCTTCATGCTTAGCTGACAGTCCTCCTGCCTTAATTTGTTTTGCTGTTTTAAGTCTACAGTGACATCTTCTGGTAAATCCTAGAGTGCACCCCAGTGCAAGTCTGAGGCTCTCCTTTCTGAGAACTCTTCTTTATGTTTCAGAGCAGACAGATCGTAACTACCAGGGTTAGTGTCAGGATCAATGTTTTGTAAGCTCCATTTCCATATGGAGAGAGACAGGAGGCCCCACAGAAAGGCAGAGACAGACATGCAGAGAGTCTCTTGTGTTCTGGATGTGTGACCCCTTTCACCTGAAGGTCTCCTAGTGCCCGCGTGAGATGAGGGCAGACCAGTGTGGGCAGCCTCGGTGTCTATACTGTAGGGATTATCATGTCAACAGAGAAATTAGAGGAGACTATGTGTTTGCATGCATGCACTCGTATATACAAACACTGCCCTGGTGATAACAGCTACCCTACATCCAGATGGCTCTGGCAATTCAGTGATTGCCAACAGCCTCTTCTTCCACAGAAAATAGGCCCAGAGGCCCAGACTGCCACAACTGGAAACACTTGATGCTGCTTAAAAAAGGATCTCATATGTTAAAAGAAAGATCTGCTGAAGAGTAGCTCTCCAGGAGTATCCAGAGTCCTCCTGAATTGCGTAGTATGTTGGAGGTGGGAAGGCAGGTTAGGATAACACCTGGGAGGGTCAGTGGGGCAAATGATCCAGGATGCTCATGCTTCTGAGTGAAGAGTTGTTATGGCAATATCAGAGAAGCAGTCTTCCCTCCAGAGCAAGTGAGGATGTGAAAGCCCAAACTGATGGGAATGTGATTTGGGAATCAAAGAGGCACAGGAACATGGGTGGCATTTTTCCAGTGGTCAGTTCAGTTCAAGCAACTAATGTGTGCCTGGCACTGAGACAGACACTGAGGACACCAACGAGGATAAGACGCGGATACCTCAGGAGAGCATTTCAGTATAATGTGCTGTTAATGATGGAGCAAGTACAGGCACAATGAAAGCACTTGCAGTGCTTCTTAGCCTAACCTGATGATAAAGGAAGAGTTTCTGTAGCTTTATTTTGAAAAACAGGTAAGAATTAGATAAGGCAAGAAGAGAGGAAAGGAGAATGAAGCAGAAAGATCAGCATGAACAAAGGCCCAAAGGCATAAACTAGCCTGTTGTGTGTGGAGGAAGTGCATTGAAAACATCTTACTGGGAATTATGGGGTAGCGGCAGGAATTGAGGATGAAGAAGTGGTAATGAGCCTGGTTGTGGAAGACCTCAGGTACCATATTTAAGAATTTAGACTTCTGTGGGCAACAGAGAGGCCTTAAAGGATTTTAAGCAGGGAAGTAACATGATGAGATCTGTGTTTTAGAATGATCACTGTGTGTGGTGTGTAAAGATGGAATTAAGGAAATTAATTGAGGTTACCGTAGAAAACAAGACAAAAGAAGGGGTGCCAACTAGACAATTATCTGAGAGGTAGAATTAACAAGACTTGGTGACAAAATGAATGTAGGTGAGAGGAAGCAGGAGGAGTTAAGGATGCTTCCTAGGCCTCTGGCAGAAGGTTTGTGCCTGTGGGACATCCAAAACGAGAGTTGACTGGACAGATCTAGTACTCAGAGAGTGATCTGGGATTAAGATAAAGATGTGGACTTGTCAACAAAAAGTGGTAGTTTCAGACTGTGAGGACCTACCTACTCAGGGGTTGGTTTTTAATTTCATACATGTGGCTTCAGATATTTAAAGGCAGTGTTTAAAGCCTACTAAATGGGAGAAGATATTTGCCAATGATACATCTGAGAAGGGGTTAATATTCAAAATGTATAAAGAACTCATACAACTCAACACCCTCCCCCCAAAAAAACCAAAAAAAAAAGCCAAAAAAATCCTATTAAACACTTGGCAGAGGACTTGAATAAATATTTATCCAAAGAGGACATACGCATGGTCAATAGACATATGAAAAAATGCTCAACATCACTGATCATCAAAGAAATGCAAAGTAAAACCTCAATGAGATATCACCTCACCCCAGTCAGAATGGCTATCATCAGTAAATCAACAAACAAGTGTTGGCGAGGATGTAGAGAAAGTGGAACTATCATGCACTGTTGGTGGGATTGCAAATTGGTGCAGCCGCTATGGAAAACAGTATGGAGGTTCCTCAAAAAACTAAGAACAAAACTACCTAATGACCCAGCAATTCTACTTCTGAGTATTTATCTGAAAAAATCCAAAACACTAATTTGAAAAGGTTTGTTCACCTCTATGTTCACTGCAGCACTATTTGCAATAGCCGAGAGATGGAAGCAACACAAGTGCCCATCAATAGACAACTGGATAAAGGAGAAGTGGTACATATTGACAATGGAATATTACTCGGCCATAAAAAGGATGAAATTTTACCATTTGTGACAACATGAATGAACCTAGAGGATATTATGGTAAGTGAAATAACTCAGACAAAGACAAATGCCATATGATCTCACTTACATGTGGGATCTAAAGAACAAAATAAACAAACACACAAACAGAAAAAAGAATGCATTTGAGAGCCTGGGATAGAGGGAAATTCTCTGTAATCACACCAAAGTTAAAAAGTGAAAATATGCCTAAGAGAGGTAGCCATAGCACAAAAAAGGAGGAGAATATAGCAGGTTGAGGGGCTCGGACAAGCTTCACGAAGGAAATCGGTTTAAATCTGGGCCTTGAGACACACACAGGTTCAGATTTTATTAGGATATGAATAAGAAAATCCTAGGCAAAAGAAAGGGTAAGAAGGGTATAGAGTACAAGGTGAGTTTGATCAGGACATGGGATGTGGCCCATGAATGCCAGACTAAGGACCAAGAACTCAACGTCACATGGTAGATTGGCACAGGCAAGACTGAAGACAAGGGCTTTATCATCTGTGTGCCTTCCTTAAGCCTGAACTAACTCCTCTTATTCACATCCATCATGTAGATGAAAGGCCATGATTCCAGTGACACCCCCCACACACACATACACACACACCCATAGACCATTCCTTATGCTCCCTTTATAAGCACCTCCATTAGAATGTTCACAGTGAAGGGCTTTAAACTAATCTAAGCAGTGATCTTTAAGCTTGACCCAACTGTTGCAAGACTTATGGAAACGTTTCATGTGGGTTTTGTAGATGATTTATTTTTATTTTCCTGGGTTTTTATATATACATTATATATTATATATATTATATATAATATATAATATACTTATAAAATACATATATATAATATATATGCTGCCAAAAAATGTATACACATTTTAAGAAAGGAAAAAAACTATTAAAATTGTAATAATATATACCAATAACAAAAGATGAATACAAGTCATGTTTGACTTCTGCAATTCCAAGACATGCCATCATCCATCAAAGTGGTTACTGTCAGCATCCAAACACTTCTGATTATGGCAAACTACTGCTTGAGCAACGTTGACCAAAGTGTCCGCTTATATATATTTTTTTGGCATCCCTGATATATAAATATATATATATATATCCCTGATATATAAATAATGATATGAAAAAACTGGTAGATTTCTACATCTCAAACAGTAGTACAGCCACCCTGGTACTTAATAATCAAAGCATCCTAATACCAGTTTGAGTAAATAGTAACAAGATTACTTTAAATTATGAAAATATTAATGCAAACTTAATGCTTATTATCTGCCAAGTTCTGTTCTAAATGTGTCACATATATTAACTCCCTTAATCCTTACAACAGCCTGTGGATTACATGTTATTATTGTCCTCATTTATGGATAAGGAAAGTGAGGCGTGGGGGGGGGGTAAATAATTTGCCTAAGGCCATATATCTAAGAAGTGACAGAGTTGCGGTTTGAGCCCAGGTAGCCTGGATTCAGAGACCACTTTTTGACCACTATGCAACCCTGCCTCTTATAAAGAATGTGAACATCTATACAAGAAGGATGGGGCTACAGAGGGCTTTCAGAGAAGGATTGACCCCGACTGAATTGGCTGGATCCAAGAGCAACCAGGGATAGTGTCTGAAGGAGAGGAAGGATCTTGAAGAGTGAATGCCTTATTGTCCAGAAACAACTTCTGCTTTTGAGAACCAGAGAAACACAGAAGGTCAGAGCTAAGGGTCCCTTAGAGCTCAGCTTAGGGAAGCAGTAAGTGTGGTGGCTAGGAAAGTGGGCCCTGGAATCAGACTGTTAGAGTTGGTTCCACCACTCTGCTCTATGCCCTGAAACAGGTTATTCGACTTCTCTGGACCTGTTTTCTCCTTTGTACAATGGGAATAATCCTACTACTTACCTCATAGAGATGTTGGGAGGATAAAATTAATTCATATAAAGAGTTAGAATGGTGTTTTTCGTATAAGAAGCTCTTAACGAATGTTAACTATTATTATTTCGGCATTCCTCTCTTTCTGATCAGCACCTTACACAACAGCTCCATGTGTGGTTAGTTTTAGGCCAGTTTTAAGTGTGCCTGATTTTAGTGTTCAGTCAGATCCAGGTAGGACCTATGAAGTCAGTGGAGTGGACTACCCAAGGTCAGTTTGCCAGAGGGATAGGAGCACCTCCTAAAGGAAGAAAGAGTTACGTCCAGGGTTTGGGCCAAGATATGATCAGAGAACAAGACAATTTTTTTTTGTTATTATTATTTTGACCTTATCTTTATGCCCAGATCAATATGATATGGAGAAATAAAAAATAATTTTTAATGAAAAAGACAACATTTAATACCCCAAGATTTCTCTTCTTTATGTTAAATACGGTTTTCAACTATTCTCTACATTGCTTCACGTCACCTCACTATCCTCTTGTTTGCCTCTGAATGTATCCTACTTTATTGGAACATGCCCTCCAGGTACAGTGTGACAAGTAACAAGCAGGGACAGTCTATCGCTTACCTCATTCTTGACACCATTTTTCTTAATATGGCCTCATATCACATTGGTCTTTTTGTCAGACATGCCACAACACTGACACACAGTCAACTAAATTCTTTCATTCGCTTACACATACGAATGCCATTTTGAAACCCAATCTACCTTGTCCTGGACAGTTGCAGTTTATTCGTGGCTTTAATTTCTTCTTGTTAGAATAATTCTAAGCCTGTTAGAACACATCTGGATTCTGATTATACCCCCAATATCTTCACTATATCTTGCTATTCCTGTTGGCAATACCCATATCCAGGCACTGATCAAACAAACAAGATGCAAGTGAGAGCAGGTGTGGGGTAGCTGCTGGAAATCTCCCTTCAGGTTGACATAAACCCAAAGGGTGCTGCTGAATTGACTGATTTAATTTTAAATGACTGGGTCAAGTTCAGCCACAGGAAAATCACACTCAACTTGTTTCAGTTAGTAGTAATTGGACAGAAATATCTTGTCACCAAATGTGTCACTTAATTTAGATGACCAGGAGTCACATCTTTAAATTGGAGTCATGACTCCCCATCAGTTACCTGCATTAATTTAATGACCATTGTTTAGTACCTCTGTATACCCCGGTGCCATTATCGACAGAACACAGTGAAAGATTTGGGACTCTGTGCAAGTCTAGGCTAAATTTTCCATGTCATTGATAAGTAACTGAGGAAACAGCAATGACAACCAATGAAAGAGTTATCTGAGCAAGAAACCTGGGGGCCATCCTGACTCCTCTATCTTGCTCACCACTACCATCTGAACTTTCCGCAAGTCCACTGATTCTAGTTCTTAATAGCTCTCAAATTCATCCTTTTCACCACTGCCTGGGGTGAGGCCCTCATCACTCTACTGGATCACTGCAGCAGTGGTCTGGCCCATCTCCCTGCTTCTGGTCTCACATACATTCCGCACCCCCATATGGCACATATCCCACCTGTCATTCCCTAGTTAAGACCTCTCAATAGTTCTCTATCAACTGTGACGTCCAAGCTCCTCCATATGCTAGACACAGCCTTGTGGGACCTGGCAACCAACTTTCTTTCTCTCCACCCTTATCTCTATCAAGCTCCCTCTACACAAGTCTTTCTCAACCATGAGTGATTTTGTATCTCCCCTTCCCTGCCCCTGACTCCAGCACATTTGGCAATATCTGGACACATTTGGTTGTCACAACTGGGTGGGGGGTGGGGGGTGCAGTTTCTACTGGTATCTAGTGGGTCGAGTCTCAGTATGCTGCTGAACATGCTACAATGCAGACAAAGAATTATCGAACCAAATAACAATAGTGCCAATTTTGAGAAATCCTGCTCAATACTCTATGCCAGGTAAGTAAAAGTAATGTTGATTTTCCAAATTGGAGCCAGGGAATGATCCTACAGGTCCCTTTCCTTTGTATATGGAGTGCCTACTCTTTTGAATGACTTCTATCTGTCCTTTGTAGGTTATCTGGAAAACTCCTTCAAAACTCAAAGTTTGCCTCCTCCATGAAAACTTCCTTGAACTTCCTGGGCAGTCAACTCCCCTGGCATTCCTCTGTTCCAACTGCATTGGTATTCTCCCATTATAGCATTTATCACAATATGCTGAAATTGTCTAGTGATTTGTGTGCTTCCCCCATTGTACTATGAGCTTTGGGAGGGTAGGGGCTGTGTATCATTTATCAATGTAAGCTCCTCTGGGCTTAGCAGAATGTTTGACATAAAATAAGAGATTAATAAAAAATTGTTGAATGAACGTCTGCAGCAGAAGCAGCAAAGCTTAGGATGAGCTAATAGGAAAGTGCATATATTTTTTCTCTTTTTTTGTATCAACATTAAACGATACTTGCATCTGCAGAAAGCTGGAAACAAGTACATGGATTTGTTCTCTTAGCATAAATGGACAGTTCATGCTGGTAGTCACAGAAATAGCTAGTCTAAAGCCACTAGATGTCAGTATTAAATAACAGACATACCATTTTATACATGTGATGGAACATTTTAGGGAAATCTAGCTATGAAGAAGTTCGAATAATATTTAGTAGTTGTCCCTGGCTTTCTGTGTAACAGCCCAATGGTAATGAAGGCTGGGAAGTTTAAAGATATTAAATGTAAGTAAATGGATAAAAGCAAGAACCATATTTTTTTTTATTTTTTTTTAACAGATTGCCCTGCAATACGTATCTCAGTTCTAAGTCATGCAATCCTAGACTGTCAGAATAAGAAGAAATCTTTGAGGTGACAAAACATCTAGGTCAAGCCCTTCACTTTAGAGGTGGGGAAATCAAACCCTGACAGAGGCAAGGATTTGCCCACAAGTCACAAATTGCCAATAGCTCTTGGGAATCAACCTAAGTGCAAGGAATATTCCTGGGCTGAAAGCCTGTATTTTTAGTAGACTCTGGCTTTATGTCTGTTGATTACCTAAGACAGCAAATCAAACAGGCCTGGAAGATCTGACTAACCCTCAGGAGGGGAACCATTAGACTGCTGAAAATACCAGGGAATTCTGATGCACATATATGGTCGAGTTTGAGAACCACTGTCCAATGCATGTGGCTTCAGAGATCAAAAGTCTCTCAGAAATCCCAGGTAGTACCCAAAGTGTGGACAAGCCAACTGAGCTCCCAAGAGCAAGTCTGAGTTCCTCGTTGCACTCCTTAGACAAGTCCTAAGGATGCCCATTTCCATCCAGTGAACTTTGCCTGAGCAAAGTTATGAGGATAATGCTGTAAACATTTATTTTAAGGCTACTGGTTCGTGAAAGGCCACAATAAGGTTTTTCCTGCACTACTCAAGGGGGAAATAAATATCAAAGCCTCTTTTTTATGGAAGAAGGCCAGCAAAATTGTACCAGTTAAGGTCATAGGAGCGATCAATAAAAAGTTAATTTAAGAAACAAATTCTTAGCCCAAATCAATAGGAGTGAAGATTTTATTATACCTGTAGCTTAGATTGTTGTTGTTTTTCGAGTTCAGCCTTTGCACATCTTGTTCTGGGAGTAATGATGCGTGACAGAAAAATAAAACCTGTGGTTGGTGATCTTAAGTATACTCTCCAAACAGTGGAAGTTATATATGACATTGAGTCATTAATGCTGAAGATCTGGTCTCCTTCCTCTATTAATGTGTCTCCTACTGCATGGATCCTCCTACTGCATGTAAATGACTTGGTCAAAGCAAGGAGGATGGCTTACGTGAGCACAGACTAAATAAAAGCATGGTTAATTGAATCAAAGGGAAATATACCTCCAATGGGATTGGATGCCTCAAGCCGTGGAGTTGCCAATTTAACTGATTTTCTTGTGTGACTCATAAACTGGCAGTCCCCAAAGGAGTTCTATAAACACTGTGATCAGCAGTGGCAGCAGCCTCATAAAAGAAGTGTAGGGCTTCGAGAGGGGACTACTTTGAAGTGGATGGATGCTCACTTAAATGTGTTGCTTTGGGTGCATTTGTCAAAACAGTCTTGTGGCTTGGTAGTCATGCTTTATCTAGTGAGAAGAATGAGCTGTCACCTTCACAGAGAATGGGTTACTTAAGGCAGTAACATTCATAATTTCATTTGATTCTCTTCACAACACAAGGAAGACCTAAATGATCTGGATGCTGAACCTCTCCCTTTCTTCTTCAAGTTGATGCTGTGGGCTCATGACTTGGCCAGCCTCTTCTGGGCAACCCAGATGTGGGAAGCAGGACCAATCATTGGGAACTCACTGATCTATAAGACAACCAAGACTCCCAGTGGTTCTTTGAATGGATTGACTAGAGTCTTTAGTAGGACATAATCATTCCAGGGAAATACTGGGCATAATAAAACGAACTTGGAAAAGGCCTCGTACCCACCAAACAAGCTATTCAGTTATCCTTGCAGAGATGTTCTTCTATTCTTCACACCTCACCCGAAGGAGCAGTTCTGTGCATATAAGGTAATACCTTACTTAATTAACATCTTAATTAATTAATTTCCCCCCTCTGGTTAACTGAAGGTTAACCTATCTGTGTGTATTGTAGGGGAACATTCAACAGAGCACAAATGGATTTCATTAAACAGAACATTTTTCTATGCCATTCTTCTCTTGTTGCTTTTAAAAAGCAGGAAAATGATGTTTCCTTCTTTGTTGAAAAGAAGATTTCTAATGTCTGTAAATTCAAACTCAATGTAGAATTCTTCACAATAAGTACTGGTGATATTTACTTTTTAAAGAAGAAATCTAGCTCTCTTCTTTCCCAAAGCCTAATAGGCTCCAAAGTACATACATCTAAGGACTTTTGCAAACAGTGAAAAAGCTGATTTTTTTAACAAGATGTGAAATTCCAAGCTTTATGACCCGTAGTTACCAGCCTTCACCCAGAGTTCAATCAACTGCTTGGCAGCATGAAAAGTTTCGCAGTTTACACTGCCCCCTGAAATTTTTTTGCATCCTGAAATTATTTTCTGAGTCTCGGTTCATTAATACTCGGTGTGTTTTTGAGTGGAAAGAACTTCTACAGAAAACCCTCTTTAGTGTGTAGATGAGGTAGCTGAGGCCCCATGAAGGGATATGAGCTGCCCATGTCACATGGAGAGCAGCTCTGCAACTGATTAACAAATTTAGGCTTCCTGACTTCCCATCCAGGGACTCCTCCCTCTCTGCACGGTGCTTCTCAGCTTCCTGAGTGCTTCTAAGGGTCAGGCCCCTGCCCAACTGTCATCCTCTGGGGGATGTATTAGGGGCAGCCAAGGAGAGGGGTTGGTTCTCTTCCTTCCTCCAAAAGAGTGGGCAGAAATGAAGAGTGGTAAACTTCAACCTCCAGGGGACAGGAAGGGACTTGGGAAATGTCTAAGTGCCACCACTGAGACTACCATGGTTAATGTCTTGCTCTTAAAATGAGCATCCTTAGTATCTTTTGTCCTGGGAATCTATTGTTCCTGTCCTGTCTTTTTATTGGAAAGTGAATCCACTACAAAACACTGCATGTTCAAAGTCTCAACTAGACAGTAATAAAACTGGAATCTTCATGACATTCAATTCAGGAACAGGAATGCACAAGTTGGGGATATAATATTCTTTTAGCCCTAGAATTGAAGGGTTTGGCCTTAGGTTATAAGACAGATGTTTAATCAATCCATGATCAATGTACCAATGCTGGGTGACCCCCAAATTGCCATAATTTGAGCTGTGGGCACAATAGTGAGGCAGCCATATGTATATGGGCACCTGCTCTCAAAGAGCTTACAATTTACTTGGGGAGCAGAACACAATTCAGTGAGGGAGTAAAGGTAGAGTATAGTGAGGGGCTGATTGTGTCATACAGAGTCTAAGTGCAAAATGAGTCAGCACGGAGAGAGTTTAATGTGTGCTATGGTAATCAAGGAAGGCTTCATGGAGTAGGAGAAAGCTGATCAAGCTCTAAAGGATAGAAAAGATTTAAGTGTGTGATGGGGAGGGTAGGATGCATTCTGACATGAACATACAGCACATAGAGGACCTACTAATAAATGTTATGATTTAGTGGGTGCTTGCATTGTGCTAGGCACTCTGGTAGATGATTCCTCATAGAAACCCATTAAATGGGTGCCAATGTCTCCATTTTAGGCGCAGTACTGCACTGTCCAATATAGCCACCAGCCCACAGATGGAGACTGAGCCTTTTGAAATGTGTCTAGTCGAAAGTAAGAAGTGTTTGAAGTGTTTTTAAGCATATGTGCTAATACCAAGACTGAGAGGAAGATAAAATGTCTCATGAATTATTATTTATACTGATTATATGTTAAAATAATATTTTGATATATTGGGTTAAATAAAATATATTGTTAAATTTAATTTCACCTGTATCTTTTCATTTTTAATGTGGCTATTAGAAGATTTAAAATTACAAATGTTACATTATATTTCTGTTAGTGCTACTCTAGAGCCTGAGTGCCTGGGTTCAAATTTCAGCCTTGGCAGTTACTAGCTTTGTCAGCTTGGGCAAATAACTTAATCTCTCTGTGCTTCTGTTTTTCTCATTTACAAAGTGGGGAAAACCACGTGGTCTCAATGAAGCTAAAATGATTACATATATATATATATATATATATATATATATATATATATATATATATATATAAAATCTTAAATCTATCTTGGAATATAATACTCAACAAATGTTAGTTGCTATTATTGTTACTATTATTATAAAGATAAGGGTATTCAGTTAACAGATGCTATTTAACCGTCCTAAAATCCCAGAATTAGTTAGTGACTGTCAGGTCTGCGTGACTCCTGAGCCCAAACTCTTGCCCACTTCCCTGGCTGATGCTATATTTGCTCTTTGTACCCTCACTGCCACGTATATCTGAGTTTCCAGTGTGTGTGTGCTCACTGAGCAGAGCCTCAGGAGCCACAGGCCAAGGGCACAACTGGCCTGGCTGGAGCAGGACGTTTAAAGTAGGAGACAGTTGGACCTACAAGGATGTGAAAGGAGGGGCTGATACCATGTTTTGGTAGGCCCATTACAGAGCCTCGGGAATGGAATCTGAGCACTTCAGAGCTGGGGCAAGGGATGGCGTGTATAGCCTGTTTCCCATTCCACAGATGAGGAAACCAGATAGCCGTCTCCCTTGCCATCTCTAGATCGTGAGACATCCTGAGATACACGGCATCATTTCTTTAGGGACCTCCACGAAGACTAGGAATCGGGTCGCAGGGCTTTTTTACATGGTAGGCAGTCAATAAACATAATTTAAGGTCATTGTGAGCACTTGTTCACCTGGGTCTGTGTCTGGGAGGAGGCACCTCAAGTGTGCTTTAGAGAAATTGTTAGAGGAAAACTAGTCAAGATAAATGCCTGCTCTCAGCATTGTGCTGGTTTCCAGAACAGCACAGGTGAAATGTTATCCCCTAAATGAAGGTTGCCCTTCTTTTTTTTCTTTTTTTTCAGGCGACCGAAGGTTGCCCTTCTTGAGTCCTGGGTTAATTTTAATGATCTCTAATATTGGAGCTCTAATATTGTTTTAAGGTGCTGAGAGAGATAAAGTACAAACCGTAGCGTTTGTGGGGGAAACAGACTTTGTTAACCATTTAAACTGTAAAAATTGTAGCCATTCAGAATTTTAAGGGCTGGCAGGGTTGTGCCTACTTTCCCCTCGGAGAGCTTTTTTTCTGCAGGTATTTAGGCTGCAAAAGGTACAACAATTACTGTATAACATGGTTGTTCTGTATGTGTGTGGAAATAAGCATGATATATACTACCAGGCACAGCAGTTTCCAGGCTCTCGACCTCACGTGGAAAAGTGCTGGCTCAGGTAGTAGATGGCCATCAGCTAGGATCAGGCGGCCATCAGCTGTAACCAGTTAGCCATTAGCTACTGATACAGCTGCCATGTCTGTGTTGGTTGGTTGGTTGGCAGAGAAGCAGACGGCGGATTTTGCATCCTGTGGCTCCTGCCTCCTGTATCTCCAACCCAGCTGCCAGCAAGACTCTAGTGGTTGAACTCCCCTATCTATGGCTCCATTGGTGTTCCTTTTTGGCCTCACCATGTCCTGTGTTCTTATGAGGAAAGTGGGACCAGATTCCCTGCATGACAGTCTGTTTCTTTACAGTGATAACTTTGGGAATGGAAAGCAATCTCACTAATCCCCCTCCCAACCTCTCTACCTAAAAAAGAATCCGATGTCACATTGGAGTGAGTACAGGAAGGGGTACCAAAGACAAGAAGATCCTGCTTGAGCAGAAGGAATTATTTTGAAGGTTATATTAGTGCTAGAAGCTTGCAAGTGTTCTGTAAGTTCTGTGCATCTGAGGTTATTTTTCATGGTGTAGGTAAGGCACACTGTGGCTACCTGTGTTTCCCATTTAAGGCAAAAAGAGGACCTACCCTGGAATCAGGGTTGTAGCATTGGGGAGCTTAGGGGGCCAAGTGCCCTCCTCACTTCCTCCCCAGTCACAGAATGCTCCTCCAAGTTGCAACTGAATATCACACTGTAATGTCCTAAGTCCTAGAGAAAAGGTCTTTTTGTATCTGTCCAAAACGTACCAGAGTGGGAAAGGTTACAGTACGTGAAATCAGACAACTATGTAGTTTGTGAAATATAAGTCATGGTCCCATTTGGTTGGTGAAAGCATAAACATCCCACAATTTTTGAGAGTGCAAATTCTTTCTTAAGTGGCATTTTATAAGCATCATCTTGTGCAAAATGGGACCCTGTGTGACTGAGAAGGGGTGGGGCCATTGTACAGTCATAGTGGGGAGCAGTTCACTGAACAGGAAGCTTCCACAGCACCCTCCATGTACAGACTGAGCTCTGAGCTACTCTCCAGATGGTTGAGAGCCATATTCCAAGTGTGTAAACCAGCTGAAAGGCAAAGCCTCTGTAAAGGAAACTGATGGGAGCCACATACAGGTGAAGGCAGCAGATCCATATTTTGCAGACTAGCAGGGTTGGCAGGCCCCTCAGACATCACTCCATCTAATCACTTAATAACGAGCACACCACAGCCCAGAGATGAATGACAGGGGCTTGTCCGGGGCCACAAGGCCAATTTGTGGCAGAGTCATGAACCAAAACCAAGTCTCTAACTCCATCCTCAGGTTTCAGAATACCATCGTCAGGGTGACCGATGAACAAGAATCAGCTTCAGTAAAATGCAGCCCCTCTGTTTGGTAGAAGCTCACTTATTCTCTACTGCAAGATTTAAAAGCCATAAAGAAGGACTAAACGTCAATGCTCAGACTAAGAGAGATGTGAGAGATATGTGACTCTGATTTTCCAACTTAAGGCAAATGCTTGAGGATGACACCACCCTCAGACACTTCCATTAATCATTCACTTTGAAGACGTCAATGGGGAGTCAGATTCACTTACAGGCTGCATGAACCACCACCTACAGAGATTTCCCTCATGGCTTGGCTTTTCTCCCTTCAATTGAGGTTAATTCTTAGAGATAGTGACCCGCAGCAAGTTGGATTTAAAGCCACAGATGATTACTCTAAATGACAACCCCTTTCCCACAATCGCTTTTCAGAAAGGTCTTCTGAAGAAAATTCATTGATATCAGTGCCTGGGAGAAAGAAGGAGGAGGGAGGGAGGGAAGGAAGAAGTGAGGGAAGCCAAGTGACTAGCAATCAGAAGTTTCATATGAAACGGTGAATGGCTCACCATTCTTATACCTTTAGTTCCTCGCATACTCCCTTCAAGTACACAGGACAAGAAATAGAATTACCAGTTTTCAGATGAGGAGCTTGAGCCTCAAAGGAAGTGACTTGCCCAAGGATACCCAACTACTCAGCAGTGGGTCTAGGACCAGAACCCAGGTCTCCTAACTCCCAATTTAGTGTTTCTCCCACTATTCTTTGCTGCACATTAAGCCCAAATGGATGTCTTGTGTCTTTAACCAGGCTGTACATTACTTAAAGATCAAGACTACTGGGCACCCCCACCATCTCTCAGCACAAGGCCCAGCACCTTATGGGGATGCAGACTGGTGGGTCAGTTGATGGAACATCAACTGTGAAGCCTGGAATTGCCCAGGATGCTCCTTTTTGCCTTTGCGCACATCATTGTACTTCAGCTCCTCCTCCAAGGTTATTCATCACGAATCAGAGCCCAAGGGCATTATTCCCCAAGCGACACAGGTCCCTTATTCCCAACACTACCTTTTGTCTGGCTTGCTGTAGCTCTTTAGGCCCCAGTTTTGGCATTCTCCAGCCAGGAGAGACTATTGCACACATGATGCCACCCGACAGGGTGAAGAAGCCCCCTTCCCCTCAAACACTTCTCTACTGAGACCTGAAATCCCACATTAAGTTACTATTTATTTTGTCCTTCATGGTGGCCAGAAGCCGCTGTCCTCTGATCTTCTCCATCCCATTTTATACCTTTCCCTTCCTCTAGCCTTTCCCTGCTGGATTCTCTTGGCTTAGGCTGTTCAAAATCAGATTAAGAACAGCGATACACTCTTTTCAAGGTGTCATGTACTTAACACCACCAGAAAGATTTCTATTTCAGAGAAGCATCCCCTGGTGGGAAATGCTGTACCCTCTTCTTTCAGGGGAGAATTGCCAGGGGCAGCAGGGCAAATACTATGGGGTAAGAGGCCTTCCTGAAATCACAGCCTGCAGGTGACTGGCCATTGAGTGCAGGTAAAAGGCTGCTTCAATAGTCACAGTCAGGAAGCTTGTTCCTTTCTGCTCAAAGAAGGCACAGGAATTTAAAATGAGACCATTTGGTGACAGTTTTGATCAAACTTCTTTTCCTTTTCAGAATCATGAATCAGTCATGAACACACTAAGTTAAAACAAGATTTGATCTCCCTAGAGCTATGTGTGGAGTCCTCTTGTACCCCTACCGCACCTCCTTTCATTTAACATTCAGTAGTCAAGGTGTGACTAGAAATATGTGTGGGGAGAATACATCGACCTTCACCTTCAGTGTGGTGAGAAGAATGTGTTGACAGTTGAAATATGGGCAGGTACATTGTGGAGAGGCCGGTGTTGCTGCATTTCAGTGTTCCAAGCATACTTCAGGTGACAAGTGAGTCACCTTTGAGTTTCTTAAATAATTTGAAATACACTATATTTCTCAGTTCATTTTCAAGGATTAAATATCTATTATTCCAAACTTTTTTGAAGGCATAGCAACCTCTTTGTCCTCTTCTAAAAACTCATCTATGATAATGAGCTTTTAACAAGGCACATTTTCTTCCTCTCTCATTAGATCCTCACAACATGCTTGTGAAATAGATAGGTCCAGTCCATTTCATAGGCACAGATATTAGTGCACAGAGAGGTGAAAGGTTACACAGCTAGTAAGTGATCAAGTTACATGTCTGAAATCTACGTCTAGACATTCAGACTCACTCTGCTACCTCATACCACTTTTCTCATTTATTTGAGAATGAATGGAATTTTGTGTGAAGCAGTGCAGAGATTTCTGCAATATCCTAACAGGATGTACAACCAGGGCCAGCCTTGTGGGGTGGCATGGTTTTCAGGAGTGCTGGGAGCACAGCCTCTTCCTCTCATAGTTGGCCAGAAAAACACAATCAATGTGAGGTTTATTCCTTTGGTTTAAGGACCTGCCTCCTGTGTGATCAGGGAATAAGGGGTAGAGGGTCATAAGCCATTAAGAGTTACCAGTCATTTAGATGGGGGAAGCTCTAAATGACCTCTAAGATATCCCTCCTATGGATTTAATAATCAGGTCCCGCACTAAAGGGGGTATGCAGGGCATGTATAGAGATAGGCACTGAGCTTTGAGGAAGGAAAAGAAAGCTGAGAAGGAAAACTGAGGACACCAAAGGCAAACTTGGCTGCCTTAGAATTTTGCCGGGGCTAAGGGCTGTCAGGAATCTCTGGTTTGAAAGTAAATGTGAGAACAAACATGTAAAGGGTGAAGAACAAGACTTTGCAGAGTAAATTACCAGGCTGATTTTTAGTTGAATATTGTCTACGATTTATCACTAAGTTACTGACCCAGTCTTATCTTCTATCCTATTACTGTTTCCCTGCACATGGACTGTCACACTCTAAGCAAACGAAACTCTTTCTCCCTGTCCTCACATTGCTGCCTCCTGCTTTTGCTTATGCTCGTTCCCCCCAGGCACAACATTGCCGGCTCCTCTCTACCTGTCTCTCCAAATAAGATTATTTTCTTAAGGCTTCCTCCCTCTTAATATCCATAGCTGAAGTGCCATGCTTTCCGTTGAACCTCTGGAAAGGGTCATCTGGACTTCTCTGAGGGGACCCTGTTCCTCTGACTTTGTAATGCAAGGTATTCATGTCTAAGTCTTCTCTTCCCTCCAAGGTTATGGGCATCTTGGAAAGAGGGCAAGGCCACGTCCTCTTTATATGTCTTCTCCTCTCTCCTCATGGACCTAGCTGGCCCAGAGTCTTCAGAAACAGCCAGCCATTGATAAATGCTTTGTAGTTAAGAACTCAGTCTTTGGAATCAGAAAGTTCTGGAAGCATGCCCTAGCTTATATAACCTTATGCAAATTATTTAACCTCTCTAAGTATTGGTTTCCTCATCTGTGAGCACCCACTTCACAGAGTTGTGATTTATCAAATGAAATAACCCATGTAGAGTGCTTATCATGATACAGGATACCTGGTACATATGCCACAATTATTTTCTATTAATATTATTTTCTCCTAATGAAATGTGCTGTCCTCTCAGGTATTCTTTATCAATAACCAACAGAGCCATTATCTCAGAAGCAAAGCGAATCATGTTAGAAGGGTTGTTAAATGCCCTGACTCACAATATATTTATAGTGACATTTACCCCACCAAAACGCAGGGAAAGACAGGAAATGGTTTCAATTTGAATCCGTTAATTCTGTGGTCCACATGCTGAATGCCGCCAAAGCTCCACTCCTTGGGCGGCGGTTGTGGAGATGGAACAGCGGCAGTTTTTCATTTTCCAGTCTACTCAACCTTCCAAGAATCTCAATGCCTCATTGATTCATAATACAGTGCATAAAGATTTCATTTTCCCTGCCCACAGTGATACATTATGGAGGCAATCTGTTTTGCCACTGAAAAGTTTGCTTACTAGAAAAATTTGGAGTTTTGACATTCAGGAAATTACAGTCATCTGTAAAACACGATTGATATGCCAAGGCTAACATTTTCATTGCACTTGCAGAGCCAGAGTAACTATGATAAAATACGTGTTACCCCACACACGTTTCAGGATCTTTTACGGAAACATTAGTTAGCTCTGAGAACCCGTCCCAAGATTCCAGGGCTGCAATGACTGTGCCGCTGGGCTGTTGGTCATTCACAAGGATACATCCATCGATCAAAGCTAGACTCGGGTGCTAAGACAAAGTGATGGCTGAAAACATCTTTTGACTTGGTCTTGGATTCAAGGCTGGCATTATTTCCCCAAGCGACCAGGTTAAAGACATGAAAGGGAATCTAGGAAAATGAGTTGAAAATTTCCACCCCCATTGTGGACTTATTAGCCAGCCACAAAAGGTACAGGTTTATATTAGATAGAAGTAGAAGTTGAAGGCTTACAAAAGAGAAATTAGACTGTTCTCTGTCTGCTTGCATTTTAAATTTGCTATCTGTATTTTTACACAAGCATTTCTTCGTCTCTCTTTTTTTTAAAACTTTATTGGGGTGATAATTGTTAGTAAAATTACATAGATTTCAGGTGTACAATTCTGTATTACATCATCTATAAATCCCATTGTGTGTTCACCACCCAGAATCAGTTCTCCTTCCGTCACCATATATTTGATCCCCCTTACCATCATCTCCCACCCCCCTCCGCCCTTACCCTCTGGTAACCACTAAACTATTGTCTGTGTCTATGAGTTTCTGTTTCACATTTGCTTGTCTTGTTCTTTTGTTGTTTTTGGTTTATATACCACATATCAGTGAAATCATATGGTTCTCTGCTTTTTCTGACTGACTTATTTCGCTTAGCATTATACTCTCAAGATCCAACCATATTGTCACAAATGTTCCTATATCATCTTTTCTTACCGCCGAATAGTATTCCATTGTGTATATATACCACGACTTCTTTGTCCATTCATCTATCAAAGGACATTTTGGTTGTTTCCATGTCTTGGCCACCGGAAACAAAGCTTCAATGAACATTGGAGCACACATGTCTTTATGTGTAAATGTTTTCAGATTTTTTGGGTAGATACACAGGAGAGGGATTGCTGGGTCATACGGTAATTCTACTCGTAATTTTTTTTTAAATTAAATTTATTGAGGTGACAATTGTTAGTAAAATTACATAGATTTCAGGTGTACAATTCTGTATTACATCATCTATAAATCCCATTGTGTGTTCATCACCCAGAATCAGTTCTCCTTCCATCACCATATATTCGATCCCCCTTACCCTCATCTCCCACCCCCACCCCCACCCCCTTACCCTCTGGCAACCACCAAACCATTGTCTGTGTCTCTGAGTTTCTGTTTCTCATTTGTTTGTCTTGTTCTTTTGTTGCTTTTGGTTTATATACCACATATCAGTGAAATCACATGGTTCTCTGCTTTTTCTGTCTGACTTATTTCGCTCAGCATTACACTCTCAAGATCCATCCATGTTGTCACAAATGTTCCTATATCATCTTTTCTTACCACCGAATAGTATTCCATTGTGTATCTATACCACAACTTCTTCATCCATTCATCTATCGAAGGACATTTTGGTTGTTTCCATGTCTTGGCCACCGTAAACAAAGCTGCAATGAACATTGGAGCACACGTGTCTTTATCTCTAAATGTTTTCAGATTTTTGGGGTAGATACCCAGGAGAGGAATTGCTGGGTCATATGGCAATTCTATTCGTAATTTTTTGAGGAACCTCCACACCGCCTTCCAAAACGGCTGCACCAGTCTGCATTCCCACCAACAGTGTATGAGGGTTCCTTTTTCTCCACAGCGTCTCCAACACTTGTTACTATTTGTCTTGTTGATGGTAGCAATTCTGACTGGGGTGAGGTGATATCTCATTGTGGCTTTTATTTGCATTTCTCTGATGATTAGTGATGTTGAGCATTTTTTCACGTGTCAATTGCCATTTGTATATCCTCTTTGGAGAAATGTCTCTTCAGATTGTCTGCCCATTTTTCAATTGGGTTGTTTACTTTTTTGTTGTTGAGTAGCATGAGTTCCTTGTATACTTTGGATATTAGCCCTTTATCGGAGGCACTGTTTGCAAAAATCTTTTCCCATCCAGTTGGTTGCCTCTTTATTTTATCGATGGATTCTTTTGCTGTGCAGAAGCTTTTAAGTTTCATACATTCCCATTCATTTATTTCAGCTTTACCTTCCCTTGCCTTTGGAGTCAAATTCATGAAATGCTCTTTGAACCCAAGGTCCAGAAGTTTAGTACCTATGTTTTGTTCTATGCAGTTTATTGTGTCAGCTCTTATGCTTAAGTCTTTGATCCATTTTGAATTAATTTTGGGACATGGTGACAGATAGCAGTCCAGTTTCATTCTTTTGCACGTGGCTATCCAATTCTCCCAGCACCGTTTATTGAAGAGGCTGTCTTTTCTCCATTGTATGTTTTTAGCTTCTTTGTCAAAAATTATCTGTCCATATTTATGTGGGATTATTTCTGGGTCCTCAATTCTATTCCATTGGTCTATGTGTCTGTTTTTCTGCCAATACCATGGTGTTTTGATTATTGTAGCCCTCTAGCACAAGCTAAAGTCAGGGAGTGTGATACCCTCAGTATTGTTCTTTTCTCTTAAGATTGCTTTGGCTATTCGGGGTCTTTTGTGGTTCCAAACAAATCTGATGATTTTTTGTTCTACTTCTTTAAAAAATGCCATTGGGATTCTGATGGGGATTGCATTGAATCTGTATATTGCTTTGGATAATATGGCCATTTTAACTCTGTTGATTCTTCCAATCCATGAGCATGGAATGTCTTTCCATTTCTGTGTGTCTTCTTAAATTTCTTTCAAAAATGTCTTATACTTTTCAGCATATAGGTCCTTCACATCCTTGGTTAAGTTTATTCCTAGGTATTTTATTCTTTTTGCTGCAATTGCAAAAGGAATTGTTTTTTGTATTTCTTTTTCTGAGATTTCATTGTTAGTATATAGGAATGCAATGGACTTTTGTACGTTGATTTTGTAGCCAGCAAATTTACTGTATTCATTGATTGTTTCTAATAACTTTTTGGTGAAGTCTTTAGGGTTTTCTATATATAGCATCATGTCATCTGCAAAGAGTGACAATTTAACTTCTTCATTCCCAATTTGGATGCCTTTTATTTCGTTCTATGCCTGACTGCTCTGGCAAGGACTTCAACACAATGTTGAAAAGCAGAGGTGATAGGGGACAGCCCTGTCGTGTTCCTGAATGTAGAGCAAAAAGCTTCCGTTTTTCACCATTAATTATGAAATTAGCTGAGGTGTTGTCATATATAGCCTTTATTGTGCTAAGGTATTTTCCTTCTATAGCTATTTTATTAAGTGTTTTAATCATAAATGGATGTTGTATTTTCTCAAATGCTTTTTCTGTGTCAATTGATATAATCATATGATTTTTGTCCTTTATTTTATTTATGTGATGTGTAACATTGATGGATTTGCGGATGTTGAACCATTCTGTGGCCAGGAGATGAACCCCACTTGGTCGTGATGAATAATCTTTTTTTTTTTCTTTTTTTTTTTTTTTTCAATTTTAAATAGTTTTATTCAAGACATCGCATTTTCCACTTTACAATACAGTGCATATAAAGTACATCGTTATTTCCTTTCCCTGTGCACATATTCCATGTTCAAGTATTAAGAATGCCCAGTTTTTCTTACTATATAACAGCTCAACTTTAAAACTGCTGTGAATTTGCTACAAATTTGGGTCCTTCCATATTTTTGTGTGGAACAATGCTAAATTTATGCTCAAGGTTGGCTTAATCAACCTCTTCAATGGTGGGTCCAGAAGAGGCACCACCAGAAGGAGGGGCTCCACCACCAGGGAAGCCTCCAGGCATCCCCCCTGGCATGCCTCCTGCACTCTGGTACAGCTTGGTAATGATGGGATTGCAGACTTTTTCCAGCTCTTTCTGCTGATGTTCAAATTGTTCCTTCTCTGCAGTCTGATTCTTATCAAGCCAGTTGATGATTTCATTGCACTTGTCAAGAATCTTCTGTTTGTCCTCATCATTGATCTTGCCTTGGAGTTTTTCATCTTCAACAGTTGCTTTCATGTTAAATGCATAGGATTCAAGTGAATTCTTCGAAGATACCTTGTCCCTCTGCTTCTCATCTTCAGCTTTGTACTTCTCAGCTTCCTGGACCATGCGCTCGATGTCTTCCTTGCTCAGGCGACCCTTATCATTAGTGATGGTAATCTTGTTCTCTTTTCCTGTACTTTTATCCACAGCAGAGACATTGAGGATGCCATTGGCATCAATATCAAAAGTGACTTCAATCTGAGGAACACCACGAGGTGCAGGAGGGATGCCTGTGAGTTCGAACTTGCCAAGCAAGTTGTTATCCTTGGTCATGGCCCTCTCACCTTCATAAACCTGAATGAGCACACCAGGCTGGTTGTCAGAATAGGTAGTGAAGGTCTGTGTCTGCTTGGTAGGAATGGTAGTATTGCGCTTGATGAGGACAGTCATGACTCCACCAGCAGTTTCAATGCCAAGGGAAAGAGGAGTGACATCCAACAGCAGCAAATCTTGAACATTTTCAGATTTGTCTCCAGATAGGATGGCTGCCTGGACAGCTGCACCATAAGCAACAGCCTCATCAGGGTTGATGCTCTTATTCAACTCTTTTCCATTGAAGAAATCCTGGAGGAGTTTCTGAATCTTTGGGATACGGGTAGAACCACCCACCAGGACAATATCATGGATCTGGGACTTGTCAAGCTTGGCATCCCGAAGGGCTTTCTCCACAGGATCCAGGGTGCCACGGAACAGGTCAGCATTCAATTCTTCAAATCGGGCACGAGTAATAGAGGTATAGAAGTCGATTCCTTCATAGAGGGAATCAATCTCAATACTGGCCTGAGTGCTGGAAGAGAGAGTGCGCTTAGCACGCTCACAAGCAGTACGGAGGCGACGGACAGCCCTCTTGTTCTCGCTGATGTCCTTCTTATGCTTGCGCTTGAACTCTGCAATGAAATGGTTGACCATCCGGTTGTCAAAGTCTTCTCCACCTAAGTGGGTGTCTCCAGCTGTCGATTTGACCTCAAAGATTCCATCTTCAATTGTGAGAATTGACACATCAAAAGTGCCACCTCCCAAGTCAAAGATCAGCACATTTCTTTCAGCTCCAACCTTTTTGTCTAAGCCATAAGCAATAGCAGCAGCAGTTGGTTCGTTGATGATTCTAAGCACATTGAGACCAGCAATAGTTCCAGCATCTTTGGTAGCCTGACGCTGAGAGTCATTGAAGTAAGCAGGTACTGTGACAACAGCATTGGTAACAGTCTTCCCAAGGTAGGCTTCTGCAATTTCCTTCATCTTTGTCAAAACCATAGATGACACTTCTTCTGGATAGAAACTTTTTGTCTCTCCCTTGTATTCTACTTGGACCTTAGGCCTGCCAGCATCATTCACCACCATGAAGGGCCAATGCTTCATATCAGATTGAACAACAGCATCATCAAATCTACGTCCAATGAGGCGTTTCGCATCAAAAACCGTGTTGGTGGGGTTCATTGCAACTTGATTCTTTGCAGCATCACCGATCAATCGTTCGGTATCAGTAAAGGCGACATAACTTGGGGTGGTTCGGTTTCCCTGATCATTGGCAATTATTTCAACTTTTCCGTGTTGGAAGACACCCACACAAGAGTAGGTGGTGCCCAGATCAATGCCAACTGCAGGTCCCTTAGACATGGTTGCTTCAGTGTAAATGCGTCTTGCGAAGACGACAGACGCGACAACTACCCCTGGTTCAATGAGCGAATAATCTTTTTAATGCATTGTTGTCTTCGATTCGCTAGAAATTTGTTTCAGATTTTTGCATCTGTATTCATCAGAGATATTGGTCTGTAGTTTTCTTTTTTTGTGTTGTCCTTACCAGGTTTTGGTATCAGGGTAATGTTGGCCTCATAAAATGAGTTAGGGAGTACTGTCTCTTCTTCAATTTTTTGGAAGAGTTTGAGCAGGATTGGTATTAGATCCTCTTTGAAGGTTTGGTAGAATTCACTAGTGAAGCCATCTGGTCCCGGACTTTTGCTTTTGGGAAGGTTTTGGATGACTGATTCAATTTCATTACTGGTGATCGGTCTGTTTAGATTTTCCAGTTCTTCATGGTTCAGCCTTGGAAGGCTATATGTTTCTAAGAACTTGTCCATTTCTTCTAGGTTATTGAATTTGGTGGCATATAGTCCTTCATAGTATTCTTGGATGATCCTTTGTATTTCTGTGGTGTCCGTGATAACTTCCCCGTTTTCATTTCTGATTTTGTTAATTAGTGTCTTCTCTCTTTTTATCTTAGTGAGTCTACCCAAGGGTTTGTCAATTTTGTTAATCTTTTCTAAGAACCAGCTCTTTGTCACATTAATTTTTTCTATTGTCTTTTTGTTCTGTATTTCATTTAGTTCTGCTCTGATTTTTGTTATTTCCTTTCTTCTGCTGACCTTGGGTTTCATTTGTTCTTCTTTTTCTAGTTCTTTAAGGTGTAACATGAGGTTATTTATTTGGGAGTTTTCTTGTTTCTTGAGATAGGCCTGTAATGATATAAATTTCCCTCTTAAAACTGCTTTGGCTGCATCCCAAAAATTTTGGTAGGATGTATTTTCATTGTCATTTGTTTCTATGTATCTTTTGATCTCTCCTCTAATTTCTTCTTTGACCCAGTCATTCTTTAAAAGTATGTTGTTTAATCTCCATGTATTTGTGTTTTTTCCTGCTTTCTTTTTGCAGTTGATATCCAATTTCAAAGCCTTGTGATCAGAGAATATGCTTGGTATGATTTCAATCTTCTTAAATTTGCTGAGGCTGATTTTATGTCCCAATATATGGTCTATCCTTGAGAATGTTCCATGTACACTAGAAAAAAATGTATAGTCTGATGTTTTAGGATGAAGTGCTCTATATGTCAATTATGTCCATTTCATCTAATGTGTCATTTAGGGCTGCTATTTCGTTATTTTTCTGTTTAGATGATCTATCCATAGCTATCAATGATGTACTTAAGTCCCCTAGTATAACTGTGTTTTGGTCAATTTCTCCCTTTAGTTCTGTTAGTAGTTGCTTGGTATATTTCGGTGCTCCCTGATTGGGGGCATAAATATTGATGACTGTTATGTCTTCTTGTTGTATAGTCCCCTTTACCATTATGAAATGTCCATCTTTGTCTCTTGTTACCTTTTTCACCCTGAAGTCTGTTTCATCTGATATCATTATGGCTACACCTGATTTTCTCTGGGTACCATTTGCTTGGAGTGTCAATTTCCACCCTTTCACTTTGAGTCTATGCTTGTCCTTGTAGCTGAGATGTGTCTCTTGGAGACAGCATATGGTTGGGTTTAGTTTTTTGATCCAGTCGGCTACTCTGTGCCTTTTTATGGTGAGTTCAGTCCATTTACATTTAGGGTGATTATTGATATGTGAGGATTTCCTGTCATTCTATCTTTAGTTTTCTGGTAAGACTGTGTCTCCATTGTTTCTTTGCCTTTTGTTGTTGTCTATTATTTCTGTGTGGTGGTATTCTATGATGTTTCCTCTGTTTCTTCTTTTATTACAGTATATATTTCAGTTCTGGATTTTTTTTGAGTGGTTACCCTTAAGTTTATGTAAAAGAAAGTTTGATATTTAGAGTATTCCATTTTCTTCAGCACGCTTACTTTCTCCATTCCCATATTCGGTTCAGGCCTTTACTCTCCCCTTTTTATGTTTTGGTTGCCACAAATTGTCCCTGTTGATGGTGGTCGAATAGCCTCCTTTAGTATTTCTTGTAGTGCAGGTCGTGTATTAGAAATTTCCCTCAGCTTCTGTATGTCTGGAAAGGTCTTTATTCCTCCTTCATATCTAAAGGATATCTTTGCTGGATATATTATTCTTGGCTCATAATTTCTCTCTTTCAATAGTTTGAATATTTGGTTCCACTCCTCCTGGCTTGTAGAGTTTCTGCTGAAAAATCTGATGATAATCTAATGGGCTTTCCTTTGTAGGTTACCGTCTTCTTTTCCCTGGCTGCCTTGAGGATTCTTTCTTTGTCGTTGATTTTAGACAGCTTCAATACAATGTGCCTTGGAGAAGGCCTGTTGGGATTGAGGTAATTAGGTGTTCTATTTGCTTCTTGGATTCGAGGGTCCAGTTCTGTCCACAAGTTTGGGAAGTTCTCATCGACAATTTGTTTGAATATATTCTCTCTTTTGTTCTCTCTTTCTTCTCCTTCTGGTATGCCCATTATTCTTATATTGCTCTTTCTGATGGAGTCAGAAAGTTCTTGTAGAGTTCTTTCATTTCTTTTAAGTCTCAAGTCTCTTTCTTCTTCCATCCGTGTCATTTCCAGGTTTCTATCTTCGATGTCTGATTCTTTCCTCCATCTGGTCAACTCTACTACCTAAGCTGGCTATTTCATTCTTAATTTCTTCTATAGCGTTCTTAACCTCCAGAAATTTATTTGGTTCTATTTTAAATTTCAATCTCTTTCGTAAAATGCTCATGTTGTTCTTTGGTTGTGTTTCTGAGTTCATTAAACTGCCTTTCTGTGTTTTCTTGTATCTCGTTGAGTTTTTTCAGAACTGAAATCTTGAATTCTGTGTCATTTAAGTCACATATTTCCCTATCTTTAAGTTCCTTTTCTGGAGACTTTTCACTTTGTTACTGAGCTGTCTTATTGCCTTAGTTATTCATGGCAATTACTGATTTATTATTTCTCTTCCTAGATATCTACAGGAGGGGCTTCTGCAACAGGTTGATAGGAAACGGTCTTTCTATTGTTTTCCAGTACTTGTCGTTATAATGTTTTATTTTCTCTCCGACTGCAGCCTTTTTTTCTTTCTCACATGGTAGTGCTATGTTTTCTCTGCACTATTCCAGGATTCCCTGGGAGACGGGCTTCTCCTCTGTTAATAGTTCACCTGGGTCACAGGGTGTTGTGGTCGTGTGGGTATGCGTAGAGCTTTTTAAGTTCCAAAGCTCTTCCAGCACCAGATTCAGAGCCTGTATGTTTCAGCAGTTCTGTTTACTCCTACAGGGATCTGCCCAGATAGGTGGGGCCAGGGGCAGGGTGAGTTGTGAGAGGTGGCCCAGAGCAATGGTGGCGACCACCACCATAGCTGGTCCTGCTTCCACAGTTCCCTCCCCTTTGCCAGAACTAGTTTGGCTTCGAATCTGTATTTGTGGTCCACAGTTCTCAAAACAGCAAATATTCTGGTCTTCTGAGCTGACACTGCTACTGTTCCGCTTCTAGCACCGGGCAGGTGGGGGGAGGGACAAGCTCTGGGAGGGTAGGGAGGGTATGGCTAGTCTCAGTGCCTAAGGCTTCTGTTCTCTGTTCGGCAGTGAGGGCTTAAACCAACGTTTTCAGCCTTCTTTCCTTAGTCTTTTCTCCAAGGTCTCTGCCGTGAGCGTTGTGTTCAGCTGTGTTTTATGCTTTCCCCTAAGCCCTGTGGGCCATACGTGAACCCTAGCAGTCCGAGTTCATCCCTTTCTCGCAGCTGCAGTAGTTCTGGGATGCAGTGATCTCAGAGCACTGAGGTAGGTCTGCATCCTGCGCTCGCAAGACTCCCTCTCCGCACTTCTCCCTTCCTTCCTCCCCTCCTCGTGCAATTCGCCCACCTTTAGGTGAATTCAGTAGTGGGCCTCTTTGTCTTGCCTGTCTGCTGTGCAGGGAGTCCTTTGTGGAGTTATAGTTGTTCCATTTGTTGTAAATTCCAGGCGAGATTTACAGAGGCTCACCTCACGCCACCACTTTGATCTCTTAACGTCTCTTTGTCTCTTTTCAGGTACAATTTTCAGTGATAAATGGCATCAGAAGCCCAAGTATCTGGAACTATTCATTTGTTCAACATTTGATTTCAGAACGATGAATGCAATCCATTTAACTGAGGAGTGTGGATGATCTTCATGGCCATAGTGAGGGAGGCATCCATTTAGAGTCAGGTTTGGCAAGTTTATAGGCAGTTTTTACTTGGTCCTCATCCATTGAGACCTATGGAAAGTACATATGCACACTGTGTAGTTTTGGAAGCAAAGGGGCAGCTACCACTGCCCTTGACATTGGACAAGGTACTTTGAGTGATCCCTACTTGACCCTGGGTCAGCTTCTTCAGGTACTGAGAAAAGCATTCTGCACAAAACATGTGAATAATTCTGACTCATGGATCAAGCAGTCATTAAAGTCCTCGGGGAAGTCTGGCATGCATCCATTCTCAAATAATTAACAGCAAACAACAAGTGCTCATTGACGATTTACTGCGTGTCAGGCATGAGCCTAAGTGATTAACATGTGGTAATTCATTTAGTTATTGACACCACCCATGAGGCAGGTGATAGTGTTATCATTCTCTTTTTATAGATAAACAAACTGAGGCACAGAAAAGTTGAGCAACTCTCCCAAAGTCACACAGCTAGCTAGTAAGAGGTAGAGCTGGGATGCAAACCTCCAACAGGGTGGCTGCAGAGCTCACGCTCTTAACCTCTATGCTATACTGCTTCACTTCAAAAGAAAAAAAAATTTTTAAAACCCTCTCTCCTCAGACACGTTGTCTGGCTTCTTCCTCAAGTGTCCCACGTGTGTGGTAGAAAGGCTTTCTTTCCTATTGAAGCTCTTGGGAAAACTTTTTGTTTTTACATTTACAAAGCACTCTCCTCTTACCCCAAGTTAAGCTTTTTGCAGCTAACAATGTAGCTTCATTCATTTCCTAACAGTGGTAGCACAGATGCTAAGGAGGCAAGGCTAAAGCCAAAGGATGCGGAGAGGAGGAGGGGTGGGTGTCAAAGACACAATTTGGCAAAGACCATGGTACCTAGGTGTATTTGTACCCTCCAGCAGGGGAATCAGAAGAAAGTGATTTCACAAAGGATCATTGAAGATCCACTGGCCCCCTCCAGGCTTAAGCTAGGGGGGTACCCATGTTCAGGGTTCCTGGGTCCCACTCCCTCTGGGCCTTATTTAAACTGATCTGGCAACTGATTAAGGGAGACAGAGATATGTGAGCAAAGAGGACTCATCAGAACAAAATGAGGGGAAGTAGAGGTTGGAGGGGTGGAGAAGAAAGAAGGAGGAAGGGAGTCAAGGGGTCAGTAAGGAAAAGTAAAGATGAAGGGAGAATGGAGCAAAGGGCAGAGAGGGAGGAGAAAGTAGAATAAAAAGGAAGAGGTGATGCAAGTGGCATGAGGTGGGGTGTGACTGGGCCTAAGAGAGGAGGGTGACTGAGGGGAAAGGCAGATAGAGATGCTCTCCCTCCTCCCTTCTATGATCCAAATCTTGTCTACATAGGCTTTTATCTCCTCTAGTAGCTGTTGATGACCACTTATTGGGCACCACCAAAAAGCTCTTACATTGCGTGGGGCTCCATCTAGATGACCTTGCTTTTTGCTTTCTCTGAGCCACAAGTGCACTTAGAGTCAATATTTTACTCTTTTCTCTGAATTTTTACACATTTTTTTTTGTCGGTAACAAAGCTGCACAATGTTTAAGGGTTGGAATAAACTCTTAGAGCATTATTTCTGTCCCCAAATCTCTCTCCAACCATTGCAGAAAATCCTTTAAGGGCTAGGGCTACTGACATCTTTAGCCTCCTATAATCACTAGTTTATAAGCACGTACTTTATTAGGAAGTAAATAAATACCTTTGCTAGTATTGAACACAAGACAGGGAAGTTTTACTTGAAAGGAAAGGCACTGTTTAGAGACTGCAAAAGCTGGGGGGAAAATAATGAAATGATACCCAAGGGAAGAATGGATTTAGTCCCCAAAATGTTTCATTCACTTAACAATTCCACCCAGAGTTTATTGTCTAAAGTGAGAGATCCCTGATCTATTCATGTCCTTATATAATCATTCATCTTTATTTATATGCTACATATAAACTCAATTTTAAGAAACAGTTCTTAAATACTCCAAGGCATGAGTAAGAAAACCTTTTGGAAATCACTTCAAATCCTTCTTGGAAGTAGGCGGGATATAAAAAAAAGTGGGGCAAAAATAGAAAGCCTTTCCCCCTTGTTTATCTTCAAGATGTCTTACAAGTTGATTTAGAGTGCTTTATTACTTTATGAGTCATACATTTGGCTTACAGCAGGTTTTAAATCCAGAATCTATAAAAAGGCCCTAACATTGTGAGAAAATTTGGGGGCACACTCACCCAGATGTTTCCTCTGTTCACTGCTGGGCTTGCAGGCCTCCTGGTACCACCCAAGGAATTGAGGATGCTGCTAGGGCTTGGAAAGGAGCAGCATTAGGTCTATTCAGAGCCCTCTTCCTACAGGGTGAGGCAAGTGACTGTCAGCCCTCAGGGACTGCTTTCAGATAAGACTGTCACAAGTCACAATACTTGTCTGTTGCTGAGAGTGGGAAGGACTTAGGAGACATGCACCCATAGTGCTCTGGTCCCACTTAACAATTAAGTCAGGCTTTCCTTTTCAGTCTCTCCTGCTTCAAACCTACACGGACAAGGCCCATTTCTCTTCAGTAGTCAGTCTTCAGGACCTCAAGAAAGCAAGGCCTTTGGAGGGCTCTGCAGGTGCAAGCCACAGGAGCAGGGGGCATAGGCAGCTCCAACACTCCTCTCCTAGTAATTTCCCAGATGCTCTTTCCATCCCAGCCCCCAACACAAAGTTCTCTAGCTTCATCGATTCAATCCCTTACCCACTTAGCAATTTTCTTCATTCCTGTCCCTAGTTTCTTTCATACCTCCCCCTATTGTTCTGTTCCCTCCATCTCCAGGGTGATCGATGACCCAATAGGCATTTACATTTACAAAGCAATTGCATTTACATAATATAGCTCTTATCAACAGCTGAAAGAGGCACAACTATAATACATATATAATGGAGAGTGCCCATTCATCTTCCACATTTACAGTGCCTTCCAACAGAATAGACTGTTCAAGAAATTGGTATATGAGGGGAGAGAGCCTTGTAAAATTTATCACTAAAGGTAATCAATGAGTTCCAACTAATGTGTTCCACACCTCGAGGTGAAAATATACCAAAAGTAAGGAGAAAACATATTTAGTCCTTAAAGTTTGTTGAATTTCATTTGAGTTTTCATTGATTTCATTTAATACAAAGATTATATAATCAGGCAGTCAGGAGCAATTGAAAATAACAAGGCTAGTCTTCACCCATCAGGGAATTTTGGTAATACCTAGTAATGTCAGGAGATTCTCATTTAACTGAATTGGAAATGTAACATATATTAGCTTACAGAAACTTAATAAGTGTGATCAAATTAAAACGGGCTACTCAGACATTCCATAATTAACAGAGATTTGTGATGTTAATGATTTAAACTCAGATTCCCCCCCCCCCCCGTCTGGGGATTCAGCCTTTAGAAATTTTGTTACTAGACAATTAGAAAACTTCATCCTTTATTTTGAAAAATGTTGCAACAGTGTTGTTGACAATAATTCACAAAGAATGCAGAATAGTAAATAGCATGTGTTGCTGTTTTGTTTTGTTTTTCCTTTAACAGTCACTGCCTTCTCTTTGGGATGAGGATCATTAATCTTGAAACATTAGCTCTTGGGAGTGGTAATGAAGTCTGGCAATGGTGAAGTGACCATTTTTAAATGTATTAGGGGAAAACTCCATTTTTCTGTTTTCTGCAAAAGTTTTCCAGGTTTCACTGAAAGGGGTTTGCTTATGGCCCTATTCAAAAACCACTTTGGCTGAACTGGTCTGTTGTCCTGGGTAGAAGACTATAGAATTAGGCCATTTGTTTTAAATGTGTTCGTAACAGACTATTACAAAAACTAGCTTGAGAGATGTGAATTACTCCCCCCACCCAACTTTTAAAACTCATCTGACCAGCCTACCACCCTTAAAATGAAGCAGTAGTATTGCCTGCAAAGGATCTCATGTTTCTAGCCCCATTATTTGAGTTTATAGTGGTGAGTGGGGTTGTCTAGCTATTTGTGTCTACTTTAGTCAGCAAAGCCAATCCTTACATTCAGCAGCAGAGAAAAACGTAGATTCAGAGAGGCTAGATGACTTTCTCTTTTCAGAGTTATTAAGGAGCAGGTCTGAGGCTAGAACCCCAGTCTTTCCACTCTTGTGGCTTTGCTCCCCACTGCTGCTTGTGTCCATCTCAATCTCAAGTAATACAAATAAGAAGTCATTGGAATCTGCCTTAAAAGGATGGTATACTATTGAATAAGTGACTTAGTTAATGAAGTGAAGGACAACTGTGGGGGGAGGGAGGAAAATGAACAGGTGGAGGGGGATTGTGTACTGAGATGGGGTGGGGGATCTGACTTCCAACAGGTCCTGCATCAACCTGCTACGGCAAGATGGTTAGAATCAAGATGGTTCTAACATCCACCAAATGCACTGTCAGGCACAATTTCCTAGACGCTAGTTTGGAAAGGCAGGGGCAAGTGGTGGGTTAAAATAAAGAGGTCTGTGGGGTAAGGACATTCCAGAAGTGTGCCCTGCACCTGTCTGTAATACCATGGGCTCAGGGAAAAGCAATGAGTCCTCCTCTTGGTTTAAAACCAAAATCCTCAGCACAATGCTCTTTGTTTAAAATAAGCTCAAGGATCTTTAAGGTTCAGAGAGAAGTATTCATTTATTTATTCATCTATTCATTTAAAAAAATAGGGTTAAGTCATCTTGACATTGTCACATATTGAGTTACAGTGTATTTATGAGTACTTTCTCCCCTTGCAATAAGATGAAACCCTATTCCCAGGGTGTGTTGAAGACACTTTATTCTGTTTACTATGGACAATTTATAGAAGTGCCTCATATCAGTGCATCTACTGAGATCCCATGATGTACTCTGGTACTCTCTGTGAAAGATAAAAGAATTACAACCAATCTTCCTTAAGGAGCCATAGCCAGACGTTAGCAGGAGAATTCAGTAAATGGGAAAGTTAACGATAAGAACGAGAGAGCTAGTATTTCCAGAACTCTGTCTTCCATTACCCAGCATCCACAGCCCTCCAGCAGCATCTCCTGTTGCACTTTCCTTGCAGGGCACACCACTTTGTTCCTTGGATTCTCATGATATGAGCATCTTCTCTGCTAGAAAGTGAGATGCTTAAGAACAGTGACTAAATTTGTATCTGTTTCAGCCCTGCTATCTCTACTTTCTCCCTTCCTTTTCTCATTTCCACCTCTCTACTCTCACCCCACCCCAGCATCTAGTACTGTGCCCATCACATACTAGATGCACAAAACATATTTGCTGATTTAATGAGCACATATTAGTGCCTGATTAAATGCTAAATGGATACTGTTCACAAGAAGGAAGGATTTTCTCTCAGGCTGCATCAAGGGAGACGTGAAGGAGGAAGTGACATATTAATTGTGTTTTGCAATATGAGTATTAACAATAATTCAATTTAATGAGCACTGGTATGGACCAGAAAATTTGCACAAGTTATGTCACTGAATCCTCAAAGAATCTCTAATAGAGCAGGAGGCCGAATGATTGTCCCCATTTTACAGATAAGGAAACTGAGGCTCAAAGTAATTAAGTAACGTCTCCAAGTTTCTAAATCTGGGATACAAACACATATGTATCTAATTCAAAAGACAGTTCTTTCCGGGGGCTGGCCCGGTGGCTCAGGCAGTTAGAGCTCCATGCTCCTAACTCCGAAGGCTGCTGGTTCGATTCCCACATGGGCCAGTGGGCTCTCAACCACAAGGTTGCTGGTTCAACTCCCGCAAGGGATGGTGGGCTGTGCCCCCTGAAACTAGCAATGGCAACTGGACCTGGAGCTGAGCTGCGCCCTCCACAACTAAGACTGAAAGGGTAAATAACTTGACTTGGAAAAAAGTCCTGGAAATACACACTGTTCCCCAATAAAGTCCTGTTCCCTTTCCCCAATAAAATCTTTAAAAAAAAATTTTTTTTTTAAATTGACAGTGTACAAATGGATTAAACGTTTACAAAAAAAGACAGTTCTTTCCAATAAACTAGGATTTAGACAGGTGTAGTCAAAAGATGGAGGTCATTCAAGGTAAGTGTAATGGTATGGAAAAAAGGGCATTTGGCAGACAAAGAGACCAATATAACCAAGGAGAGAGGGCTGGGGCTGATGATGACACCATGTAATTGGTGATAAGATTGAAGTAATCAATGAACATAAAACACTAGAGAGTTTAAAAAGAGCGAAACAAGTCAGACAGAAAAAGCAGAGAACCATGTGATTTCACTGATATGTGGTATATAAACCAAAAACAACAAAAGAACAAGACAAACAAATGAGAAACAGAAACTCATAGACACGGACAATAGTTTAGTGGTTGCCAGAGGGTAAGGGGGGTGGGGGGGGGTGGGGGGGGGAGGTGAGGGTAGGGGGGATCAAATACATGGTGATGGAAGAACTGACTCTGGGTGATGAACATACAATGGGATTTATAGATGATGTAATACAGAATTGTACACCTGAAATCTATGTAATTTTACTAACAATTGTCACCCCAATAAATTTAATTAAAAAAAAAAATTATAACAAAGGTGTGTATAGCGTTATGTAAAAGACCTACAGTGAATAAATATCAGAAAATATCATGGGCCTTGTAATAGCATTCAAACTAACAATACTTAGGCCAAACACTCGCCTGGGTATTTTCCGGGAGAGGATAGCTTAAGCAACTAAAATAATCTTTTCCCCAAGCTAATGGTCTTTTCTTCCCCTAAAGTTTTCATTACAGCCTAGCACAGAGGCCAGTTTGAGGAAATAGTGTGTGTTCATTAAGACTTCAGAGCAGAAGTCAGTTGGGGACCATTACTCAAAACCTGCGGCATTCTTCCCTCCAAGTATTTCAGGTTCAGCCTGGGTTTAGGCTGTAATCTCAGGGAACAATCACCTGTCAGTCTGGCTCCTTTCATTTGTTCAGAGCAGTATGGCCATGTGAAGAGGATCATTTCTTCTTCTTTTTTTTTCTTTTCTTCTTCTTCTTCCTTTTTTCTTTGTTTTGTTTTTAAGACCTTGCAGAATTGAGAAAGGGGATGGCACAGCTAGCTGTCCAACAGCCAGAGCTGCTGTTACTGGGGAGCTGGAGAATGGTGGACAAAGGTTGTTGTCCCATATTCTGCTCCCTGAGTATTCTCAGACTGAATCTATACCACTGGTTATTAAACTCATTTGAAGCAGCAGGGCTTTATGTCATCAGACCCCATTATATACTAACAATTGTCACCCCAATAAATTTAATTTAAAAAAAAACACATTAAAATGGAGTCACTCAGGAAGAGGTGGAGTGGATGCTGGAACCCCATTTTTTGCCACTTCAGACTCCCCATAATCCCCACTTTCAGCAGGCTCTAAGGTCCTGCCTCAGAATCGAAGAGCTGTAGAGACATAGATTGAAAACCACTGGTCTGCACAAAGGAAAGACATGCTAAGGGAATTTGCCGTGGCTCAATGAGACCAGGTAGCTTCTTTACAACTCTTTCAGCCTTTTTTTTTTTCCCATCTGTTAGAGGCCAAAATATGAACAGAGGATGATTATGGGGCAGGCAGATTCCTCACCAGGAGGCATTTGCAGGACGGGGAGAGGAGAGAGAAGTAGCTTTTTTCTTGGTTCTCCTATTGCTTCGTACAAAATGCCTTGTCCATTGTAGGCATTTGGTAATGGATGGTAACACTGACTCCCATATTATAAGAAAGAAGGAAAAATAAAGTCATCCACATTATTATGCACTTGTTTCTTCTGTGCCACGAATTGGGTGACAAAGACCCAGATACTCAGGCAAAGAAATCCAGTCTCCAAACCTGATGTATTTACAGGGACAAAGCTGTTCATATCTAACTAGCCCCTAAAATATGGCTGCTAACGAAGGACAGTAGAGAAATGAATAGTTGGTGAGGCACCAGACATGTGGTTGGGAACAGGCACGATGGCCTGGGATAATAGGGGCACCCATTGCATACCTGGCATAAAGATGATAAACATGCTCAGTAAAGAGTATGAACCTGTCAACTTTGCTTATGTGGAGACGCACCTTTTTCCAAAGTTCCTGAAAACCTCTAAAAAGAGTATATGTGTGACTAGTTATTTTTTGCAAGGTTTGCAATGATACAATATTGCTTGTTTTCACACCCTCCTGGTGATGCCAGGAGGAGTGACAAGAAGGATTATCTGCATTTCATAGAACGAAGAGGAGCAGTCCTGGGAGAGTCATGTGGGTGGGTAGTGGCAGCATATTATTTTCTGACAAAGATCACAATTGAAGTAAGTGCCCTGGTGTTTGCTATGAAGACACAAAATATCTTGGTGGCCCTTGAAGGTTCCAATGGCATGAAAGTTAGACGATCTGAAATTTTTGCCAAAAATTCATGGCTTTTGCATCACGACAATGCACCAGCTCACACGGCACTGTCTGTGAGGGAGTTTTTAGCCAGTAAACAAATAACTGTATTGAAACATCCTCCCTACTCACCTGATCTGGTCCCCAATGACTTCCTTCTTTACCCAAAGATAAAGGAAACATTGAAAGGAAGACATTTTGATGACATTCAGAACATCGAGTGTAATACGACCACAGCTCTGATGGTCATTCCAGAAAAAGAGTTCCAAAATTGCTTGGAAGGGTGGACTAGCCACTGGCATTGGTGCATAGCTTCTTCGAAGGTGATCGCAGCGATATTCAGCAATGAGGTATGTAGCACTTTTTCTAGGATGAGATCGCGAACTTAAGTGTCAGACTTCATAGTTGCCAGTCTTTGTTATTTTTGTTGAGAATGAATTCTGTAAGTTCTCCACCTGATTTTTTATTAATTATTAAACTCATTTGAAGTTTAATAATTCAATGAGTTATTGGTTAAGCAAGTATGGGCTTAACCAAACTTGCTTCTCTTCCCCCTTCATATGTATCCCCCGATTTCACTCTGACCTTTGAAGACAGAGATGGTCAAACATATATCAGGTCTGCCAGATTGCATAGGACTAGATAATTGATCGTTCTGATTAAATTATCCAGTTTTCAAGCATCCAGTTTTCTCAGCTGTCCCTGTCTCCTGCCATGTTTGACCCCAATCACGTGGCCCAAAACAGTGGTTGTGATAGCATATAAATACATCATTTGAGCAACATGATGTTCTTCTTGGACTATCTCCACCATCTATAGTCTTTTCAAGGATGGATTCTAGGCATCTGTGCGCTGATGATTTGTGCTTCCAATGCATGGGACAGCTTTTTTTTAAATTTATTTTTCAATTACCATTGACATACAATATTATGTTAGTTTTAGATGCACAGAAAGACATAATGATTAGACATTTATATACCTCACAAAGTGATCACCCCAATAAGCCTATTACCCATCTGACACTGTGCTAGTTATTAGAATATTATTGATGATATTCCCTATGCTGTACTTCACTATTTTTTAATTATAATTGCATTCAATATCATTTTATATTAGTTTCAGGTATACAAAACAACATAGTGATTAGATACTTATATACCTCACAAAGTGATCACCCTGGTAAGTCTATCTTAATCATTCAGTATAAATGCTACTTCAAGCAAACATTAACAGATGGTGATCTGTATTTTATAGCATCCCAGCATTTTCCAGCCAAAATTTTTAGTTCAACTATCAGTAAGCTAAATTCTGCCTCATTTTTCCTTTTTTGTTTAATCTTTAGCAAGCAACCATCCTGAAAACACAAAACATGTTTTGTAATGAAGTAATCACCATTGACCAATAATGTAGTTTTATTTCTGGCCTTACCATTCCTCCCTTCTCAGGTTGTGTGCATACAACACATATAGTAATGAAAGTGTCAGAACAGGTGCTGGTGGTGGAATCCCAGGCAAGAAAACCCTTACCTTCAACTTGAAATACTAAGGAGAGGTGACATTTCACCACACTCTGTAGCCCCTGCAGAACCTTCTACCTACTCAATACCATTCCCTGTAACTAAGGCCTCCAGCAGCAGGACCACTCTTCTAATCTTTGTAAATCGAGGTCTAATATGGTCCTTAGGCACAAAGGGCATCTCCAGAAAGGATGAATGAACTTCACCTCATGGGACAAGCCCAGACATGGTGTAGTCTTGGCCCTACCACCTGTTAACTATGTGACCTGGAACAAATCAATGTCATTTCGGATTCCTTGTCAGTAAAAAGAACTAATAATAGCCTTTGCTTTATAGACCTATTTAATGATTAAGCGAGATATTATATAAAGCACCTTACACAGTGCCACATACATAGAAAGCAGTCAATGAACTGTAGTTAATAAAAGGGAATGTAATCAATAATGTTGTAAAGATTTTGTAGGGTATCCAATGGACAATTGTCTCATTAGAGAGATCATCTCAGGGATGGTGTACATGCCTGATCACTGTACTGTACACCTGAAGCTGAAGCTGAGCAATAATCAATGTCAACTATAATTTTGTATATATATGCATATATATATAGTTACAAGAAGTGGAGTACAGCATTAGGAATAGAGACAGTGGAAATGTAATGGCTGTGTGCGATGTCAGAGGGGTAGTAGATGGGGGGAGGGGGGTTATCACTGTGTGAAGGATATAAATGATAAATGTCTAACTATTGCATTTTTTTGTACACTTGAAACTAATTAAAAAATAATAATAAAAATTTTAAAGCATTATTATATGTTTGCTACATGTGGGAATGGTTCTAATTCCTGTATATGTATGACCTTATTTAAATAAATTATTCCTCAAATGTCACCTTTCAGTGAGGGCTTCCCTAACCACTTTAAGTTTACAAATTTCCTGCCTGCTCCACTCCTTATTCCCCTGCCCTGCCCTTCCGCCACCCCTTATGACGTATTCCCTTTTAAAAGACTATATATTTTACTTATTTGTTTGATGACAGTATCCATCTACTAGAATGGGCAGAATGGCAGGGAATTTTCTGTTTTGTTCTTTGCTGTATCCCCAGACCATACAATAGTATCTGGTATGTAGCATGCAATCAGTACAATCTTTGAATGGGTGAAGAATTTAATCCTCAAGAAAATCCTGTGAAACAAGCACTGTTACTATCCTCTCTTTACAACTGAAGAAACTGATGCACAGAGAGATTATGTAACTTTCCCAGGGAAGTGTTGGGATTTTAAAGCAGCAACTGAGCTCCAGAGTTTGCTATCCTGACCATTATACTATATTGTTTCTTTTAAAGAAGGGAGAGAGGAAAGAGAGGGAAGAGAGGAAACAGGAGAGAGGAGAGACGGTAGACGGGAGAGAGGGGGGTGGGGAGAACATATGAATGAGAGAATGAGAATAATAGGAAGAGTTTATGTGATTCTATAAACATGAGGGTGTACGAGCATGTATGTATGTATGTATGTATGTATGTATGCATGTATGTATGTACGTACTCGTATTTATTTTGCTTTTTGTTCTTCTTCTCCCCATGAATAGGATCTACTTCTTTTCGATAAAACTTCTGTGTAGTATTTTGGGAGGCTAATTTTGGCCTTTTGATAAAGGCAGTAATCAATCATTTATCCCCAAAATAGCATCTTTAGGGGACATTTCCATTGTTCAACTTTCTATCCATTGGTATATGTATCTTTTTACAATGTTCAATGGGTGGTAAATATGTACACACCAAAAAAACCTATAGTTATTCAACACTGTACTAGACGTTTGGCCAGTGCAATAAGACAAGAAAAGAGGTATCCATATTGGAAAAGAAGACTAAAACTGTCTTTATTTACATAAACATAGACATAATTATCTATGTAGAAATTTGAAAGGAATCTACAAAAAAAATTACTGGAAGTAATAAGTGACCTTAGCAAGTTTGCAGGACATAGGATTAATATACAAAAAAAAAAAACCCACAAAATTGTACTTCTATATATTAGAAATGAACAATTACAAATTGAAATAAAACAATACTATTTAGCATCACATCAAATTATGTAATACTTGGGAATATATCTGACAAAAGATAGGAAAGACATGTACACTGAAAACTACTAAACATTGCTGAATGAAATTAAAGAAGACTGAAATAAAAGGAGGGATCACTGTACTCATGGCTTGGAAGACTGAATACTGTTGTTTGTTCTCCCCCAAATTTGATACACAGATTCAAACACAATTCCTGCCAAAATCCCAGCAGGTTTTTTTTCTTTTTATGGAAATTTATAGACTGATTAGAAAATTCATATGGAAGAACAAAGGACCTAGAATAACCAATGCAACTTTGAAAAGGAAGAGTGGAGTTAGAGGACTCACACCACATCTGATTTCAATATTTATTTTATAAAGCTAGACCAATTAAGGCAGTGTGGAATTGGCATAAGGATAAACATATCTATCAATTGAGACTCTAGAAATGGATATATATATGAACGACTTTGGCACCTTTGTTGAAAATATATATAACTGTTTTTCAACAAAGGCATCAAGGTAGTTCAATGTAAAAATGATATTCTTCTGAAGAAACAGTACTGGAACAACTGACTATCCATATGTAAAACAAAACAAAACAAAACCTTGATCTCTACTCTGCACCATATACAAAACTTAACTCAAATTGGCTAATTGCCCTAAATCTAAAACCTAAAACTATAAAACATCTAGCAGAAAACACAGGCGAAAACCTTTGCGACTTTGGATTAGACAAAGATTTCTTAGATACGATATCAAAAGCATAATCCTGTAGAGGGGAAAAAATGATAAATTGAATTTCATCAAATTAAAACTTCTACTCCTACATTTAAATGTTTCTACACTCCAGATTTTTAGTCACTGTTGGATTGATAATAATTTGGATAGCACATCAGTTTTTCCCTGTATTCCCATACTCTCTGAGTACTGCAAACCATAGTGGGCCATGTTTAACTAGTTAGTTGTCTGAAAAACACAGATGTGGCATAGAGGTATTAGAAGATGTAATTTATTGAGCTTCTGTAATTCCCTCAGCTCAGAAAGAGCTGGGCTGAGAACTAAAATTACTTAGGTTAAAGGACAGATTGATCATTGATAGATGAAAGGATAGACAGACAGAGGGAGGGAAGAGAGAGGGAGACAAAGAAGGAGGGAGGTTAAAAGAGAGAGAAAAAGAGGGAGAAAAACAAAGAGAAAGAGATTTATTATGTAGAGGAAAATGGATGAGTTCTGTTTAACATCATTCTTACTTGAATTCCTAGGCTTTCTCTAGTGGGAGAAAGAAATGGAATTCCAGCCAGCACCTGAGAATTGGACATAACCCTGAGCTCTGCAAGAACAATGCAAATAAGAGTTTTCAACCATGTATGTCATAGAGAGGAAAAAAGTCATTGAGGACCCCTGTTCTAGAGAGCAGCATGTTGGTTCCATGATTTCGTATGGCAAATGAGAAGTGAGAAAAATGGTTCCTGCTTTCCACTGCTCCATTAGCAGAACACTCTTCTTGACTAAGCTGTAGAATCATGACCAGTGTGGACAGTCATATATTAGCGGGCATTTATTATGTTAGTAAGTATGCTCTACATCTTAGCCATCACAGAGATGCATGTGTACCACTAGGAAATGTTTCCATGGCTACAGTGCTTGTTCCTTGATCTTCCACTAATTTTTTATCTCCCCCAGTCTGTGGTCATTATTTATGTAGTGCCAGTGGTGCTGGGGCTACTGTTCCCCCATTTCTGGATCTGGCAAAGTAGATAACCAGGCTATCTGTGCCAACCAGAGCTCTCATTTGGTCAGAATCATATTGGCCAGGTCACACTGTTCTCAGCTGCAATATGCTGGCAGCTGAAGCAAACATAATCACTAGTTGACATTTATTAAGCAGTTGCCATGTGCCAAGTGCTAGGAGATATTTACTTGGGTTATGACATTTCATCTTCATAGCAGCCCAATGAGGTAGGTACAAAGTTAATCAGTGGTAGAGCCAGGATTCAAATTCGGGTCTATCTGGCCCCAAAGCTGATGTCCTTTCAATACACACAATGCTGCACGATTAATTTATCTAAAGACATCTTTGAACAGTCCTGTGCTGCAGCTGATTACTAGAAGGTTAAACCGCAAAGTACATCAAGCCTGTCTGTGTGTTATTTGTTCCTTATTACTAAAAGTTTTTTTCTGAACATCTTAGGCTACTTTCCTGCCTTACTAATGAATGCACTTTCTGGGACAGATTTGACTTTTTGTTGTGACCAAAGGTCTCATATTATCCTGGATGGGGAATATGGAGGAAAAGGCAATTAGGCTACAAATGAACGGATTCTCAGGCATTCTACTAAAAGCTGTATTTAGGAATGCATTCTGACATCATTTTATGATTTTGCCATTTGTCTTTTTCTACAAAGGAGCAATTGCAGGGTGGGGGAGTGAGAGGGTGGGGGAAGGAGGAAGAGAGGGAAGAAGGGAGGGAAGGGGGGGAAGAAAGGATAGATCAGGCAGTTTAACGCTTTGGTTTGCCATAAGCCTCTGTGATATTAGACTTAGTCTAATAGCTCAAATAAGGCACTATTGACAACATCATCACATAAAACTACAGCAATTATTTGAAAAGTTGAATACTTATCCATTTGATTGCTGTGCTCATACACCATACAACAATTTTAAAGTGCAAGTACACACACAAGCATACACACTTTTATACACAGAGGCAGTAGTCACAGCCTGCTGTCTTAGAAGAAATACATGGCCCTCAACCAGGGGAAACAACATAATCATGAGACCACAGTATGCAGGACTCAACTGCAACAATGCACATGTAAACAGCTGAACCTGAACATAAAACTGCACCACTCTGAGTCCGTACAGAACAAAAAACGACATCTCCTCTTCTTTACTAAAGCAGGGAAGTTTTTTATTTGGCTACTGCCAACCAACACCAAAGGAGGGTTTAGTTTATTTATGAAGCTATGTGCTCCTGATTGCTCTGATTTAAAGTCTGCTGAATAGACAAATCTGTTTGTTATGAGACAATTTTGGCAGACAGGTTGGAGTCAGTCTTCCTGTGGCATCTGCTACCAGGGAAGGCTCTGGATAGGTCTGTGAAGTCAGCAAGGTTTGACTTGGTCATCTCATATTGCCCTTCTGTACTCCATTTTATCAATTTTAGCATCCTTTCCTGCCCCTAGCCTGATTCACTTAAGCCAACATTTATAGTATCTAACTTAATACTTATGGTATCATTTCCCAGGCACTGTGCTTGGGCGCTCTGCCCTGGTCCTGTAATATTTATGACCTTCACTAGTATTTGAAAATTGAACTTGGTCTTTGTGATTCTACAGCCTGAGCCTATGTGAAAAACATTTCAGACTGAGAGGAGTGATTGATTTCCATCATCATCTCCAACTGCCTGCAATCTAATGTTTAAATTGATGCCTCTGAATGTCACACACACACACACACACACACACACACACACACACACACACACACACACAGCCTCAGCCTTGGTTGACTGATTTGAGGGAGAATAGTTGTTGTGACCTACGAGTTCTCTTCATTGATTCCTTGATGAAGGGGTGTGTTAAAGGCTTGAGATTGCTCAGCAATAACGTTGAGAAAGGGTGACTGTCCAAATACAACCAGAATGATGCTGTTTTACGGAAAAAGTAAAGCATTTGAAAAGTGCATGCTATTAGATTGGTGCAAAAGTAATTGCGGTTTAAAGCTTAAAAATAGTTGCAAAAACCGCAATTACTTTTGCACCGGCCTAATAGTTCCTTTCATTATCAGTGCTGATACATTTTTTAAAAAGTGTAATGATTCTAATTTCTCCCAAAGGTCTCCGTCTTCACAATGACTAATAGAACCCACCCATATAGCTACCATGGAGGGCAGAACACTCAGCTGGACATACTGAGACCAAGCTCCAAGCCATGTTTGGCGTGATTAACTGAAGTATCTTGCTCTCTGGGAGAAGAATTGTGGCGTGCGCTGTAGTAGAAAAAACATGGGACAAGTATGAGAAGACCAGGATTCTAGGTTGGCTGACTAATTAGATATGTGACCCTGGGAAAGTGACTGACACTTCTTAAGTCTTAGTGTTCTTATCTGTTCAGCAAGAGTTGGTCTCAGGTAAAGTATGCTTTGATACAAAATGAAAATTTGTAATGGTTCTTGTGGCTACCATGTATGCTCAGCCTTGACAGTTTAAGTGCTTTCTGGGAACTACCCAGTGGATCACCAAGTGGATTGACTTTGCCCTGATTTGTTGGTCAGAATAACAGAATCACATTACCAAAGGGAACCAAATGTGAGGTTAAATGCGGTGGCTTGGCCTGGTTGGTCATGGATCAACCTCTGCAAAACCTATGCTTCCTGACCTCAGAGGTATGGCTCTGCACTGATTTTTTTCTGTCTTGTCAATTTGGCTCACTGTTGGCATAGAAGAAACTGTGTGTACCTCCCTCAAAGTCATTGCCAGGGTAGTCTGGCTCTGTTGCTCAGACACATTCCATTCCATCTGTTCCTCCCTGAAACAAAGAGTTGGCTACCCAGCTTCAGATTCAAGCAATAAAACAGAGCAAGCAGAACTGACACAACGTTCAAGTTGTAGGTTTCTTAAGCTACTCAGCAAGCTACACTGCATGTCAGTAGGCTCCAAATGGATTGAAGTCAGGAGAAAAAAAAAAGGCAGAATTGACCATTCTGTTTTAGCTTTGAACTAATCCACAACTCCAACTTGTTCTTGTCAACATCAGAGGATTCTACCCACCTTAGTGACTAATTTGCATTTTTCTCTTCTGACCTAGCCTTGCTACCTGGTAAGTGGAGATAATTAAAGGGTTTAGGGGTCACTTCTTAGAGGCCTTCATTGATATCCCCACGTGACGACCTCCCCACTCCAACCATGGCATTGATTAGGGGTGATTCTTTTGTCTCCAACAGCACCCTGTGACTGCCTCACTGTAAACACCACATCACTATCCTCTGTCTCTTCTCTACCAACACTGTGAGCTCCTTGAGGGCACCTATTGTATCTTGTACTTGTCTATGGCCCCAAGGTCTAGCACAATGGCACAATGTAAAATCTCAATATATTGTAACTGTTGTTATTAAAATTATTGAGGTTAAAGAAGGGTTTGAACAAAATTGTTCATTTGGAGACCCCAAGTAGGCATACAATATCCTGTCCAAGCCTCAATTTCTGCATATATAAAGTAGAAATAATAATAATGCCTATTTCATGAGCTTTTGGTGGGTGAGGATTTATGAGACAAAATGTATCAAGAGGTTGACCCATAGCACTCACTCAACACATATTCATTATTATTTTTAGCCATGACGTATATTTGAGGCAGCTTGACTTTTGCGTTTTTTGTTTCTTCAAAAAACAGGAGACCCAATTTCTTTTCAAAGAAGAAAAAAAAACGCTCTCTCTATCTTCCAGCCTGTATCTGGCCTCAAAATAACATAGAGAAACTCTCAAAAACTGCTCCATATACCACTGTCATTAAGTCAAATAATATGAAAAAATCCAGCAGAACAGCACCCTCAATGCTGGCTGTTGTGAAAATACACCATGGGAAAAAGCTGTGGGGTGCAGAAATCTACCTATTCCCCTCCCTCACCACCACACACTCCACCCCCTCCACCCCAAAACAACATCGGAAATAACTACTCTCTGAACTAAACCATTCGTGCCTAGACATTGATAAACACTGTTCTAGAAAGTGTAAAAAATGCCCCCAATAGTCTCATCATGTTCCTGCAAGGTCAGTACTGCTCCTGCTGACAAAAATATCCCAAGAAGGCAAAAATGTGCAGAAAAAAGAATTAATTTTAAAAAACCCTCCTGAAAACTGATGGAAGAGAAAGGATACCTGACATACATATCCATGAAGAGGATATTGAAAATTAGGGAACTTTATTTTACATTAATTATCAACAAAAATACAGAATTAAAAAGAACTAGGTCAATCAGTGAGTCACATACATGGCAAATAGAAGACACCTAGCTCAGAATATGCTAAGGGGGAGGCCCTCACCCTGGCAGAAGCTTGGGATGAGTCCAAATGCAGCAAGTAGGATACAGATCATGTTTATCTACTTAAGAATGTATTTATGCAGGCCTCCTACTGTTAACAACCTGGATATGGTATTAGGTATGCATTCTCTGTCATCTTAACTCAAATTCTACCAACTCCTCCTTTGGTGGCTCACACTGAGATTTTTCATGCAAAAGGTAAGAAAATTGGTGCCTGCAAAGCCAAAAGAAACAAAACAATGTCCCTTTCAAAATGCAATCACAAACACCCATAATAATACATTGGTGTCTAATAAAAGGAAATTGTACCCTGCTGTTGTCAGTGTGACAGGTGGGTACAAGGTACCCGGACAGAGCTTGTCATTTTTGCAAGCATGGAGTTGTTAAAAGTGATCCTCCAATGCCATCTCTGTTAACTGCGAGTGCACGCTGATGATAAATTCGGACTAATTTGGAAACATTCTGCTGCTTGGGAATATGTATATCAATTCCCTTCCTTTATAATTTATACAGCGTTTTGATTGTAGTGCTCGGTAATAAATAACTGAAATGACTTCTAACTGCTCTGAGATTTAGACTTCTGTCTTCACCACCACTTTTTATATTCTCCAGGATAGCCCACATTCAGCTCTACATGCAAACCTGAAACGGTATTCAGGAAGAGAAGAAGAGGGGGAAAAAAGCAGTTGATGGATCTTTCACTTTGGGAATTGAATATAAGATTTTATTCAAAGCCTTATATGGTCCAATGCTGAATACATAAAATATATGACCATTAAAAATTTACCTTTTATTGCAAAGCCATGCTCTTGTAGTGACATATCGTATTGCTAGGTTAGAGCTTTTAGCATGATGAAGGCATCTTTCATCTTCTCCTAGATGCAGCCTGGGTAATCCCTTAGGGCTGTATTTCTGCCTGTCACAATGCCCCACACCTCTGAGTGAGACAGCTTACAGAGAACCCAAGTCATTCACCAAAGCGCTGCAGCCACTTCGAAGGAGAAGTGCCTAGTTAGAGATATGTCATCTGCATGGGATCACACCGTTTCAGACTTCCATGTTCTGCTGAATCCAAAGGGAGAGATCAGCCAATGTTGCTTTTTGGAATTAACCCAAAGCAGTAGATCTAATATCACAAATATTCAGCCAATATAGGGTTTGGTGATATCGAAAAGACAGTTCCTTGTAGGACATGGTACACGCTAGTTACTAGGGAAAATATACATATTATGTAAATCAATGATTTGGTTTACAATTTAAGTGTACTTAACCCAGGAAATTTATGGAATGGCTTTCCAGGTTCTTCTAAATCAACCCTAAATCTTCATGTATGGATCAAAGACATATTTTCATGGATTTTGCAAATCATAAAATGATTGATCAGAAGCTGCTGCTCCTTCTTTTCTTAATTTTTGAAACTCATATTCCAAATCTTGCATTGCTAATAAGTCTTTGCCCTTCACAGTCAGCCATAAAAACTGCCTTTCCAAATTCATCTCCTGACTTTCTCTTCCTTCTCCTCCCCTTTCTTTAGTCCTTCATGCACCCAATATTCCTACCGTACCTTACTGTGTAGAGCATATAAAATATATTATATATGTTGGAATGAGGTTTGCAAAACAAGTTGTTTACTAGTAGTGACGCAAGCTAGGAATATGGCCACACATGTGTGAGACTGATAAAAGTGAAGTGAAAAATGTTTTTGTGTGAAATTGAGCATAACAAAATTGAGTGATAAACACATTCACCAAAACAACTTCTGGTTATCACCTAAGAGGTAAACAACTCCCGGCAAACAACTTTTGGTTACCATCTAAGAGGTAAACAACTGGCAAGCAACTTCTGGTTATCACCTAAGAAGTAAACAAGTCCAAGGAAAAGAGGATAAAACCAGAGCTCAAGAGCAAGCAGTACAATGAGTGGTCTGACTGGGCGTTATGGCTAAGACCCTCTGCGAGAGGCAAGCCACCATACTCCGGGAATCTCCGAAACTCTTCCTTGCCAGACCAGCTGGCCTCAGACCCGTCATGAGCCGTCGTCTCTCCCGGACCAGGGACTTTCTCCATCTCAACTGACTCTGGGACTTGGTTCGTCATTAAATTCTATTCTACTCTGTATAACCTTCTGTGCTTACCAGAGCATTGGCCTCTGGAGGAACATTGGCTCCCAAATAAAGCTGTGTTGCTCACTCTATCTGAACCTCTGTATCAGGACTCTGTTTCCCACTCGCGTCATGAATACCACGCAGGGACGTAGGGCCCTGCTGAGGGGTTAATGTCCGCTTGACTTTCAGGAAGAGACTGAAACGTGGCGACTGCCTTTCAGGTGCTCGCTACACTTACTCATTTAAATTCCCCAGTGACTAGCCCAGTGTGAAGCACACAGGAAGCATTCTGCAAATCTTTGTCAAGTGAATATGAATGAATGATAAAATGAGGACAGCACATGGCTTTGTGATAACTATGTTAGTTGCCCAAGGGCATTTTTCACTTACTTCCCACTCTTATATGTGTTCCGGGCCTTTCTGAATGATGGAGAGTTGGCACCTCGATTAGTGTTTGGAGAACCCCATCTATCCTTACTACCTTACTATACCCGCAAAAAGAACAGAAAAATATTTACAATAATGACCACAGAAACAAAAAGCAATTAGTAACTTCATTTAAAGACTTTCAAGGTCTCTCTCTTTCTCTCCTTCTCTCTCTCTCTCTCTCTCTCTCTGTCTCTCTCTCTCAACAAAATAAGGCATGATCTTACCCAATGGTGCCCTTCAAATGTTAAGACAATGGGAACCATTGATCAAGTTCAAAGACAGCTATCCTTTTCGTATTCAAAGCTTGAGCTAGTGGACTCCATTAATGATAGCACCACAACCCAGGTCCCAAGGAAGGCTCTAACAACAACAAAAAAGTATAAAAATAACTAGACTTAAACATAAAATCCTTTATTTTCAATCTGGATTCTCTGCATTATAAGTTCAGTTTCAAAGCTGCTGACTTTTAGTGAAGTATATGGATGCTAAATGACTTCTAAAAGTCTTTGGGAGATACTATCAGACAAATTAATAATTTTCACTCATAATGTTAACATGGGAAGGCCATGAATTCAGTTATTCTTTCAGGAGAAGCACCACCTGCTTCATGAGTAATTGAATTTAAACCTCCACCTTCAATAACTCTGCAGCTTATGTCAAACCTTAGAAACAATTACAAAATAAATCACTAAGAAGTTCTGCTTAATATCATCAGGTTAATAAATGCAGACGAATTAATCACTTGAAGGTAAACAAAAAGGAATAATTGATTGGAGCCTTCTTGATTACTTTATTCTATTTTCTTTATCAAACCATTTTTACCATTATCTTCAATTCAGCTGCAATGCCTTGAAATTATTGCTCTTCAGATTTCCATGGAAACCAGTTCAAAGCCTTTGTTGCCACATGATGATGTGTGTAATTATTTACCCTGATGTCATCAGAAAGGTTTTTGTTGTTGTTGTTGTTGTTGTTGTTAGTAAGGTCTATGTCAGCATAATCGTTTATGAAAAGTGAAGGTAAAAAAGAAAAATGCGTACTTTGGCTTTCGATGAGTATAATAAAGCCTTCCAAAGGCACAGAATGTTGCCTCATAAAATGTCAAAGGCTTCCCAGATACTTATGAATCTTTTAGGTGCCTCAGAAATAGGTACCTGCAAGTAGCTGTATTCATATGTGGGGTAGCCACCCTTCAGTTTTAAATGTCTACATGGATGTGATTGGAACGAGAGATAATCATGGAATCCCGGTGAATGCAAAGGTAATAAAGATGTGTGTTGCCACAAACAAGGGCTAATAAGACAGGTAGCAACAGTCCCAGCAGGTAGAATTCAGTGTACAGAAGGATCCAAAAGCAGTTTTCTGAAGTGGGAGACAGCAAGGTGAGAAGGTGAGCTCCTACCTTCTGCTGAGGTGGGTGGCTCTAGAGAGAGTGGGCATGCATTCTATCCCAGAGGAAGTGTCATAAGCCCACTGAGACAAAGGGCAGGGATTCTGTGCAGTGCAGGGACAATTTTCCTATGCTGCTCATAGACTCACCAGAATGTGGCTACATTCTGATTAGGGACTGCAGAGCTCAAACTGTGCTGCCCCTGCCCATGCATTATGGCCATCTACCTTCTCATCCAGAACCAAGCTCAGAAGCTAAGTATTAACACTGAACAATTCGACAAAAAACTATAACTGAGAATAATTCAAAACTGTCTCTCTCAGAAGGTCAGTGCAGTCTAACTCAAAGTACAACAATATGCTATGTGCTACAAATTCCAGCAGGTCTAAATTTCCTCGCTTGCACATCCTGGTCACACTGCACTGAGCTTCCTCCTGCTAGACCCTCACTTGAACAGGAGGCAATGGGAAACTTTACCGGAAGCATTCTGAAACAAGGTTTGTTTGTTGTTTTAAATTAGTTTCAGGTGCACAAGACAACATAGTGATTAGACATTTACATACCTCACAAAGTGATAAGGTCAACAAGTCTAGTACCCATCTGACAACGTACGTAGCTGTTATAATACCTTTGACTAACAATATTCCTTATGCTGTACGTTATATCCCATGACTATATATAGTTGACATCCAATATTATTTTATACTAGTTTCAGATGTACAGCATAATGGCTAGGCATATATATATATATATATATATATATATATATATATATATATATATATATATATATATATATATATTTAATGAAGTGATCCCCCGATAAGTCTAGTACTCATCTGACACCATACATAGATTTTACAATATTGACTATATTCCCTAGGCTGGAGTTTACATCCCTATGATGATTTTGTAACCACCAATTTGTACTTCCTTCTTATCCATCCAAAATCCCCTCCCATCTAGCAACCATAAGTATGTACTCTATATCTGAATCTATTTCTGTTTGTTTATTCTGCTTTTTAGATTCCACATATAAGTGAGAGCATGTGGTATTTGCCTTTCTCTGTTTGACTTATTTCACTTAACATAATGTTCTCTAGGTCCATCCATATTGTTGCAAATGGTAAGATTTCATTCTTCTTTATGGCTGCATAATACTCCATTGTATAAATGTAAAGCAATTTCTTAATCCAGTCATCTACCGATGGGCATTTCGGTTGTTTCCATGTCTTGGCTATTGTGTATAGTGCTGCAAGAAACATAGGGGTGCATACATTTTTTTGAATTAGACTTTTGGATTTCTCTGAATACATCCTAGGAGTAGAATTGCTGGGTCATAAGAAAGTTTTATTTTTAATTTTTTGAGGTATCTCCATAGTTTCCATAGTGGCTGCACCAATCTGTAATCTCACCAACAGTGCATGAGGGTTCCCTTTACTCCACACCCTCGCCAGTGCTTGTTGTTTGTTGATTTATTGATAATAGCCATTCTGACAACAGTGAGGGGATATCTCACTGTGGTTTTAATTTACATTTATCTGATGATTAATGACATTGAGCATCTTTTCAAATGTCTATTGGCCATCTGTCAACTTTGGAGAAATGTCTATTCATATCCTCTGCCCATTTTTTATGTGGATTGTTGATTTTTTTCGTGTTGAGTTGTGTGAGTGTTCTATAAATTTTGGATATTACACCTTATCAGATATATCAATGTGAAATATCTTCTCCAATTCACTAAGATGTCTTTTAGTTTTGCAGACGGTTTCCTTTGTTGTGCTGTTTTTAGTTTGATGTAGTCCCATTTGTTTATTATTTCTTTTGTTTCCCTTACCCAAGGAGATATATCACTTAAATTATTACTAACGGTAGTGTCTGAGAGTTTACTTCTTCTATTTTTTTCTAGGAGTTTCATGGCTTTATGGGTCTTACATGAAAGTATTTAATCCATTTTGAGTTTATTCTTGAATATAGAGTAAGAAGAAGGTCCAGTTTCAGTTGTTTGATGTTTTTTAATTTTTGCATATATCTGTCGTTTTCCCAGCACCATTTATATAATAGACTGTCTTTACCCCAATGTACATTCTTGCTTCCTTTGTTATAGATTAAATGACCATACAGGCATGGATTTATTTCTGGGCTATTTTGTTTCATTGATATCTGTCTCTGTTTTTATGCCAATACCATGCTGTTTTGGTTACTACGTCCTTGTAGTATAATTTGATGTCAGGTAACAAGATACCTCCAGCTTTGTCATTGTTTCTCAGGATTAATGTGGCTGTTTGGGGTCTTTTATGGTTCCAGATAAATTTTAGGATTATTTGTTCTAGTTCTATGAAAAACACCATTGGTATTTTTTTTTCTTTTTTCTTTTTATTTTTTAAATTAAATTTATTGGGGTGACAATTGTTAGTAAAATTACACAGATTTCAGGTGTACACTTCTGTATTACATCATGTATAAATCCCATTGTGTGTTCATCACCCAGAGTCAGTTCTCCTTCCATCACCATATATTCGATCCCCCTTACCCTCATCTCCCATCCCCCTATCCCCTTACCCTCTGGCAACCACTAAACTATTGTCTGTGTCTATGAGTTTCTGTTTCTCATTTGTTTGTCTTGTTCTTTTGTTGTTTTTGGTTTATATACCACATATCAGTGAAATCACATGGTTCTCTGCTTTTTCTGTCTGACTTGTTTCGCTCAGCATTACTCTCTCAAGATCCATCCATGTTGTCACAAATGTTCCTATATCATCTTTTCTTACTGCCAATAGTATTCCATTGTGTATATATACCACAACTTCTTTATCCATTCATCTATCGAAGGACATTTTGGTTGTTTCCATGTCTTGGCCACCGTAAACAAAGCTGCAATGAACATTGGAGCACACGTGTCTTTATCTCTAAATGTTTTCAGATTTTTGGGTAGATACCCAGGAGAGGGATTGCTGGGTCATATGGCAATTCTATTCGTAATTTTTGAGGAACCTCCACACTGCCTTCCATAACGGCTGCACCAGTCTGCATTCCCACCAACAGTGTATGAGGGTTCCTTTTTCTCCACAGCCTCTCCAACATTTGTTACTATTTGTCTTGTTGATGATAGCCATTCTGACTGGGGTGAGGTGATATCTCATTGTGGTTTTGATTTGCATTTCTCTGATGATTAGTGATGTTGAGCATTTTTTCATATGTCTATTTGCCATTTGTATGTCCTCTTTGGAGAAATGTCTCTTCAAGTCCTCTGCCCATTTTTCAATTGGGTTGTTTGTTTTTTTGTTGTTGAGTTGCATGAGTTCCTTGTATATTCTGGATACTAGCCCCTTATCGGAGGCACTGTTTGCAAAAATCTTCTCCCATTCAGTTGGTGGCCTCTTTATTTTGTCAATGGTTTCTTTTGCTGTGCAGAAGCTTTTAAGTTTCATATAGTCCCATTCATTTATTTTAGCTTTTACTTCCATTGCCTTTGGAGTCAAGTTCATAAAATGCTTTTTGACCCAAGGTCCATAAGTTTAGTACCTATGTTTTCTTCTATGCAGTTTATTGTGTCAGGTCTTATGCTTAAGTCTTTGATCCATTTTGAATTAACTTTGGTACATGGTGACAAATAGCAGTCCAGTTTCATTCTTTTGCACGTGGCTATCCAATTCTCCCAGCACCATTTATTGAAGAGGCTGTCTTTGCTCCATTGTATGTTTTTAGCTTCTTTGTCAAAAATTATCTGTCCATATTTATGTGGTTTTATTTCTGGGTTCTCAATTCTATTCCATTGGTCTATGTGTCTGTTTTTCTGCCAATACCATGCTGTTTTGATTATTGTAGCCCTGTAGTACAAGCCAAAGTCAGGAAGTGTGATACCTCCATTATTGTTCTTTTTCTTAAGATTGCTTTGGCTATTCGGGGTCTTTTGTGGTTCCAAACAAATCTGATGATTTTTGTTCTATTTCTTTAAAATATGCCATTGGGATTTTGATGGGGATTGCATTGAATCTGTATATTGCTTTGGGTAATATGGCCATTTTAACTATGTTGATTCTTCCAATCCATGAGCACGGAATGTCTTTCCATTTCTTTGTGTCTTCTTCAATTTCTTTCAAAAATGTCTTATAGTTTTCAGCATATAGGTCTTTCACATCCTTGGTTAAGTTTATTCCTAGGTATTTTATTCTTTTTGCTGCAATTGCAAAAGGAATTGTTTTTTGTATTTCTTTTTCTGAGATTTCATTGTTAGTATATAGGAAGGCAATGGACTTTTGTGCGTTGATTTTGTAGCTGGCAACTTTACTGTATTCGTTGATTGTTTCTAATAGCTTTTTGGTGGAGTCTTTAGGGTTTTCTATATATAGCATCATGTCATCTGCAAAGAGTGATAATTTAACTTCTTCATTCCCAACTTTTTCTGAGATTTCATTGTTAGTATATAGGAAGGCAATGGACTTTTGTGCGTTGATTTTGTAGCCGGCAACTTTACTGTATTCGTTGATTGTTTCTAATAGCTTTTTGGTGGAGTCTTTAGGGTTTTCTATATATAGCATCATGTCATCTGCAAAGAGTGATAATTTAACTTCTTCATTCCCAATTTGGATGCCTTTTATTTCTTTCTCTTGCCTGATTGCTTTGGCAAGGACTTCCAACACTATGTTGAAAAGCAGAGGTGATAGGGGACATCCCTGTCGTGTTCCTGAACGTAGAGCAAAGGGCTTCAGTTTTTCTCCATTAATTATGAGATTAGCAGAGGGCTTGTCATATATGGCCTTTATTATGTTAAGGTATTTTCCTTCTATACCCATTTTATTAAGTGTTTTAATCATAAATGGATGTTGTATCTTGTCAAATGCTTTTTCTGCATCAATTGATATAATCATATGATTTTTGTCCTTTATTTTGTTTATGTGATGTATCACATTGATGGATTTGATGTTGAACCATCCTTGTGCCCCGGGATGAACCCCACTTGGTCGTGATGAATAATCTTTTAATGCATTGTTGTATTCGATTTGCTAGAATTTTATTTAGGATTTTTGCATCGGTATTCATTAGAGATATTGGTCTGTAGTTTTTTTTTTGTGCTGTCCTTACCAGGTTTTGGTATCAGGGTAATGTTGGCCTCATAAAATGAGTTAGGGAGTACTGTCTCTTCTTCAATTTTTGGAAGAGTTTGTGCAGAATTGGTATTAGATCCTCTTTGAAGGTTTGGTAGAATTCACTAGTGAAGCCATCTGGTCCCGGACTTTTGCTTTTGGGAAGGTTTTGGATGACTGATTCAATTTCACATTGGTGATCGGTCTGTTTAGATTTTCCAGTTCTTCATGGTTCAGCCTTGAAGGCTATATGTTTCTAAGAACTTGTCCATTTCTTCTAGGTTGTTGAATTTGGTGGCATATAGTCCTTCATAGTATTCTTGGATGATCCTTTGTATTTCTGTGGTGTCCGTGATAACTTCCCTTTTACGCTTTCTGATTTTGTTAATCAGTGTCTTCTCTTTTATCTTAGTAAGTCTAGCCAAGGGTTTGTCAATTTTGTTAATCTTTTCAAAGAACCAGCTCTTTGTCACATTAATTTTTTCTATTGTCTTTTTGTTCTCTATTTCATTTAGTTCTGCTCTAATTTTTGTTATTTCCTTTCTTCTGCTGACCTTGGGTTTTACTTGTTCTTCTTTTTCTAGTTCTTTAAGGTGTAACATGAGGTTATTTATTTGGGAGTTTTCTTGTTTCTTGAGATAGGCCTGTAATGAGATAAATTTCATCTTAAAACTGCTTTCGCTGCATCCCAAAAATTTTGGTAGGATGTATTTTCATTGTCATTTGTTTCTATGTATCTTTTGATCTCTCCTCTAATTTCTTCTTTGACCCAGTCCTTCTTTAAAAGTATGTTGTTTAATCTCCATGTATTTGTGTTTTTTCCCGCTTTCTTTTTACAGTTGATATCCAATTTCAAAGCCTTGTGATCAGAGAATATGCATGGTATGATTTCAATCTTCTTAAATTTGTTGAGACTGATTTTATGTCCCAATATATGGTCTATCCTTGAGAATGTTCCATGTACACTAGAAAAGAATGTATAGTCTGATGTTTTAGGATGAAGTGCTCTATAAATGTCAATTATGTCCATTTCATCTAATGTGTCATTTAGGGCTACTATTTCGTTATTTATTTTCTGTTTGGATGATCTATCCATAGCTGTCAATGATGTATTTAAGTCCCCTAGTATAATTGTGTTTTGGTCAATTTCTCCCTTTAGTTCTGTTAGTAGTTGCTTGGTGTATTTCGGTGCTCCCTGATTGGGGGCATAAATATTGATGACTGTTATGTCTTCTTGTTGTACAGTCCCTTCACCATTATGAAATGTCCATCTTTGTCTCTTGTTATCTTTTTCACCTTGAAGTCTGTTTCATCTGATATCATTATGGCTACACCTGATTTTCTCTGGGTACCATTTGCTTGGAGTGTCAATTTCCACCCTTTCACTTTGAGTCTATGCTTCTCCTTGTAGCTGAGATGTGTCTTTTGGAGACAGCATATGGTTGGCTTTAGTTTTTTATCCAATCTGCCCCTCTGTGCCTTTTTATTGGTGAGTTCATCCCATTTACATTTAGGGTGATTCTTGATATATGAGGATATCCTGTCATTCTATCTTTAGTTTTCTGGTAAGGCTGTGTCTCCACTGTTTCTTTGCCTTTTTTTTTTTTTTTTTTTGTCTATTATTTCTGTGTGGTGGTATTCTATAATGTTTCCCTCTGTTTCTTCTTTTATTTCAGTATATATTTCAATTCTGGATTTATTTTGAGTGGTTACCCTTAAGTTTATGTAAAAGAAAGTTTGATATTTAGAGTATTCCATTTTCTTCAGCACGCTTACTTTCTCCATTCCCATATTCCGTTCAGGCCTTTACTCTCCCCTTTTTGAGTTTTGGTTGCCACAAATTGTCCCTGTTGATGGTGGTCGAATAGCCTCCTTTAGTATTTCTTGTAGTGCAGGTCGTGTATTAGAAAATTCCTCAGCTTCTGTATGTCTGGAAAGGTCTTTATTCCTCCTTCATATCTAAAGGATATCTTTGCTGGATATATTATTCTTGGCTCATGATTTCTCTCTTCAATAGTTTGAATATTTGGTTCCACTCCTCCTGGCTTGTAGAGTTTCTGCTGAAAAATCTGATGATAATCTAATGGGCTTTCCTTTGTAAGTTACCGCCTTCTTTTCCCTGGCTGCCTTGAGGATTCTTTTCTTTGTCGTTGATTTTAGACAGCTTCAATACAATGTGCCTTGGAGAAGGCCTGTTGGGATTGAGGTAACTAGGTGTTCTATTTGCTTCTTGGATTCGAGGGTCCAGTTCTGTCCACAAATTTGGGAAGTTCTCATCGACAATTTGTTTGAATATATTCTCTGTTCCCTTCTCTCTTAACTTCTCCTTCTGGTATGCCCATTATTCTTATATTGCTCTTTCTGATGGAGTCTGAAAGTTCTTGTAGATTTCTTTCATTTCTTTTAAGTCTCAAGTCTCTTTCTTCTTCTATCTGTGTCATTTCCAGGTTTCTATCTTTGATGTCACTGATTCTTTCCTCCATCTGGTCAACTCTACTACCTAAGCTGGTTATTTCATTCTTAATTTCTTCTATCAAGTTCTTAATCTCCAGAAATTCTATTTGGTTCTTTTTTAAAATTTCAATCTCTTTCGTAAAATGCTCATGCTGTTCTTTGATTGAGTTTCTGAGTTCATTTAACTGCCTATCTGTGTTTTCTGGTATCTCGCTGAGTTTTTTCAGAACTGCAATCTTGAATTCTCTGTCACTTAAATCACATATTTCTGTATCTTTAAGTGCCTTCTCTGGAGATTTTTCACTTTCTTTCTGAGCTATCTTGTTGCCTTGGTTATTCATGGTGATTACTGGTTTACTATTTCTCTTCCTAGACATCTACAGGAGTGACTTCTGCAACAGGTTGATAGAAAGCAGTCTTTCTTTTGTTTGCCAGTACTTGTTGGTAGAATGTTTTATTATTTCTCCAACTGCAACTTATTTTTCTTCTCCCACACGGTAGTGCTATGTTTTCTCTGCACTATTCCAACTTCTCACACAATGGGGGGATTCCCTGGGAGACGGGCTTCTCCTCTGTTAATAGTTCTCCTAGGTCACAGGGCGCAGTGTCCCGGTGGGTATGCGGAGAGCTTTTGATGTTCCAAAGCTCTTCCAGCTCCTGATTCAGAGCCCGTATGTTTCAGCAGTTCTGTTTACTCCTGCAGGGATCCGCCCAGATAGGTGGGGTCAGGGGCGGGGTGAGTGTGAGAGGTGGCCCAGAGCAATGGCGGCGACCACCCCCACAGCCGGTCCTGCTTCCACTGCTCTCTCCCCTTTGCCGGAACTAGTTGGGCTGTGAATTTGTGTCTGCGGTCCACAGTTCTCAAAATAGCAAATTTTCTGTTGTTTTGATCTGACACTGCTACTGTTTCGCTTCTATCACCAGGAAGGTGGGGGCGGGGTGAGCTTTGGGTGGGGAGGGAGGGGGCGGCTAGTCTCAGTGCCTAAGGCTCCGTTCTCTGCTCGGCAGCGAGGGCTTAAACCACCGTTTTCAGCCTTTTTCCCTCAGTTTTTTCTCCGAGGTCTCTGCCGTGAGCGTTGGGTTCAGCCATGTTATATGCTGTCCCTTCAGCCCTGTGGAGCCCTGGCGGAGCCCTAGCAGTCCGAGTTCTTCCCTCACTCGCAGCTGTAGTAGTTTCGGGAAGCAGCGAGCTCGGTGCACTGAGCGAGGTCTGCGTCTTGCGCCCGCGCGGCTTCGTCTCCGCACTTCTCCCTTTCCTCCTCCCTCCACTCGCGCGAATCTCCCACCTGTAAGTGATTTCAGTCGGTAGTGGGCCTCTTCGTGTTGCCTGTCTGCTGTTCAGGGAGTCCTTTGTGGAGTTTTTGTTGTTCGATTCTTTGTAAATTCCAGGGGAGCTTTACAGAAGCTCACCTCACTCCGCCATTTTTCCGGAAGTCCGCCATTGGTATTTTGATAAGGATTGCACTGAATCTATATATTGCTTTGGGTAGTATGGAAAAATTAACTATATTAATTCTTCCTATCCATAAGCATAGTATATTATTCCATTTATTTGTATCTTCTTTAATTCCTCTCTTCAATGTCTTATAATGTCTTATAATTTTCTGAGTGCAAGTCTTTTACTTCCTTGGTTAAAGTTATTTCCAGGTAATTTTTTTGGATGCAATTGTAAATGGGATTGTTTTCTAAATTTTTCTTGCTCAGTTTATTATGAGTATATAAAAATGCAACCAAATTATGAATATTAATTTTGGATTCTACTTACTTTACTGGATTCATTTATCAGTTTGTAATAGTATTTCATTGGAATTTTTCAGGTTCTCTATATAGACTATTATGTCAGCTGCAAATAATTAGTTTTAGTTCTTCCTTGCCAATTTGGATATCTTTTATTTCTTTTCGTTGTATAATTACTGTGGCTAGGATTTCCAATATTATGTTGAATGAATGTAGTGAGAATGGGCATCGTTATCTTGTTCTTTTTTTTTTTTTTTTTAAGATTTTATTGGGGAAGGGGAACAGGACTTTATTGGGGAACAGTGTGTACTTCCAGGACATTTTTTTTTTTCAAGTCCAGTTGTTGTCCTTTCAATCTTAGTTGTGGAGGGTGCCGTTCAGGTTCAAGTTGTTGTCCTTTCAGTCTTAGTTGTGGAGGGCGCAGCTCAGCTCCAGTTCTAGTTGCCATTGCTAGTTGAAGGGGACACAGCCAACCATCCTTTGTGGGAGCTGAACAGGCAACCTTGTGATTGAGAGGATGTGCTCCAACCAACTGAGCCATCTGGGAGCTCAGCAGCACCTCAGCTCAAGGTGTCACATTAAATTTTAGTTGCAGGGGGCGCTGCCCACCACCCCTTGAGGTACTCAAGGAATCGAACTGACAACCTGTGATTCAGAGCCCGCGCTCCAACGAACTGAGCCATCCGGGAGGCAGGTCAGCTCAAGGTGCCGTGTTCAATCTTAGTTGCAGGGGGCAGAGCCCACCATCCCATGCGGGACTCGAGGAGTTGAACTGGCAACCTTGTGGTGGAAAGCCCACTGGCCCATGTGGGAATCAAACCGTCAGCCTTCGGAGTTAGGAACATGGAGCTCTAAACGCCTAAGCCACGGGGCCGGCCCCCCTTATCTTGTTCTTGATCTTAAGGAGAACGCTTTTAGCTTTACCCCATTGACTAGGAGGTTAGCTGTGAGTTTGTCATATATGGCCTTTAATATGTTCAGGTATATTACTTCTATTCCCACTTTTCTAAGAGTTTTTCTCATAAATGGATGCTGAATATTGTCAAATACTTTTCTGCATCTCTTAATATGACCATATGGTTTTTATCTTTAATTTTATTAATGTGGTGTATCACATTAATGGATTTGCACATAGTAAACCAATCTTGCATACCAGGAATGATTCCCACTTGATCGTGGTGTACAATTTTTTTAATGTATTGCTGAACTCGGTTTGGTAATATTTTGGTGAGGATTTTTACCATCTATGTTTATTAGTAATATCAGCCTATAGTTTTCTTTTTCTGTAATGTTTTTGTCTTATGTTGGAATCAGGGTAATCGTGGCGTCGTAAGATGAGCTTGGGGGCCTTTCTCTTCTTGAACTTTTCGGAATTGTTTGAGAAGAATAGGTCTTAATTTTTTTTTTTTTTTTTTTGAATGATTGGTAGAATTCACCTGTGAAACCATCTGGTCCATCTAGGCTTTTATTTATAGGGACTTTGTTGATTACCAATTCAATTTCTTTAGTACTAGTAATTGATTGGTTCAGATCTTCTGTTTCTTCTTGATTCAGGCTTTGAAGATTGTATGCTTCTAGGACTTTATCCATTTCTTCCAGATTGTCCAATTTTTTGGTGTATAGTTGCTTACAGCATTTTCTAAATTTTTTTTGTAATTCTGTGGTGTTGCTTGTCACTTCTCCTTCTTCATTTCTGATTTTATTTATTTCGGTCTCTATCTATTTTTTCATGATAAGGCCATTTAAAGCTTTGTCAATTTTGTTTATCTTTTAAAAACAACAACTCTTCGTTTCATTGATTTTTTTGTACTGCTTTTCTTAGCCTCAATTTTGTTTATTTCCACTCTGATCTTTATTATGTCCTTCCTTGTACTCACTTCGGGCTTTGTTTGCTATTTTATTTAGAGTTCCCATAGTTGTAAAGTTGGACTGCTTATTTGACATTTTTCTTGTTTTCTTAGGTGAGCCTTGCATTGCTATGAATTTACCCATTAGAATTGCTTTTGCTGTGTCCCATACATATTGGGTCATGGTGTTTTCATTTTGATTTTTAGCAAGGTATCATCTTATTTCTCCCTTGACAGCACTGTTGGCCCATTCATTGTGTAGTAGCATGTTATATAGTGCACATGTGTTTGTGTACTTTTCACTTTTTTTACTAATTGATTCCAGTTTCATATCATTGTTGTCAGAGAAGACGCTTGATACAATTTCAATATTTTTATATTTATTGAGACTTTGACATCATAAAAATGGTGGTGTGAGGTGAACCTCTTGAAATCTCCCCTGGAATTTACAACAGATTGGACAACTATAACTCCAAAAAGGACTCCCTGCACAGCAGACAGGCAAGACTAAGAGGCGCACTACTGAAATCACCTAAAGGTGGGCCAATAGTGCTAGCGGGGGAGGAGGGAAAGGAGCAGGGAAAGGAGAAGTGCGGAGACGGGGCTGCACCAGCACAGGACACAGACCTAGTTCCGTACTCCAAGATAGGGTTATTTCGGAAATACACAGCCAGGGGAGAGGGAAGAACTCAGACTTCTACGGCTCCATTTATGGCTCACAGGGCTGAGGGGACAGCATGTAACATGGGTGAACCCACGCTCACGAAAAAGACCTCGGAGCACAGATTGAGGGAAGAAGGCTGGAAATGGTGGTTTCATCCCTCACTGCTGAGCAGAGAATGGAAGCCTTAGGCACTGAGACTAGTCGCCGCTTCCTTACACTCCCAAAGATCACCCCTCCCACACCTGCCGAGTACTAGAAGCAGAAGAGCAGCAGCATCAGATCAAAAGAATGGAATATTTGCAGTTCTGAGAAATGTGGTCCACAGACACAGATTCGCAGCCCAACTAGTTTCTGGAAAGGGGAGGTAGCTGTGAAAGCAAGACTAGCTGTGATGGTGGTCACCTCCATTGCTCTGGGCCACCTCTCACAACCCACCATGCCCCTGTCCCCACCTATCTGGGCTGATCCCTGCAGGAGTAAGCAAACTGCTGAAACACATGGGCTCTGAATCTGGTGCACAAATAGTTTTGGAACTTCAGAAGCTCTCCACATCCTCCCACAGAGGTGGCGATATATGACCCACGTAAACTGCTCACAGAGGAGAAACTCGCCTTCTAGGGAATCCTCCCATTATGTGAGAAACTGGACTGTGCAGAAAAAACATAGCACTACACTGTGAGAGAGAATAAAAGGCTGCAATTGGAGAAAAAATAAAACATTCAACCAAATCCTACTGCAAAACAAAAGAAAGACCTCTTTCTATCAACCTGTTGCAGAACCCACTCCTGTAGATATCTAGGAAGAGAAATAATAATCATTAATTGCCATGAACAACAAAGGCAACAAGACAGCTGAGAAAGAAAATGAAAAGTCTCCAGAAAATGAACTTAATGATATGGAAACATGTGACTTAAATGACAGAGAATTCAAGATTGAAGTTCTGAAAAAAAACTCAACAAGATGCAAGAAAACATGGACTGGCAGTTTAATGTACTCAGAAACAAAATCAAAGAACAAGATGAACGTTTTACCAAAGAGATTGAATTTTTATAAAAGAATCAAATAGAATTTCTGGAGATTAAGAACTCATTAAAGAAATGAAGAATGAAATAGCCAGCTTAGGTAGCAGACTTGACCAGATGGAGGAAAGAATCAGTGACATGGAAGATAGAAATATGGAAATGACACGGATGGAAGAAGAAAGAGACTTGAGACTTAGAACTCTACGAGAACTTTCTGACTCCATCAGAAAGAGCAATGTAAAAATAATGGGCATACCAGAAGGAGAAGACAGAGAGAAGAGAACAGAGGGTAAATTCAAATAAATGGTCGATGAGAACTTCCCAAATTGTGGACAGAACTGGATCTTCGAATCCAAGAAGCAAATAGAACACCTAATTACCTCAACTCCAACAGGCCCTCTCTAAGGCACATTTTATAGAAGCTGTCAAAAATCAAAGACAGAGAAAGAAGCGTCAAGGAAACGAGACAAAAGAAGACGGTAACCTACAACAGGAAGCCCATTAGAATATCATCAGATTTCTCAGCGGAAACTCTACAAGCTAGGAGGGAATGGAATCCAATATTCAAACTATTCAAAGAGTGAAATTATGAGCCAAAAATAATATATCCAACAAAGATATCCTTTACATAAGAAGGAGGAATAAAAACATTTCCAGACATACAGAAACTGAGGGAATTTTGTAACACATGAACTGTATTACAAGAAATAATGAAGGAGGATATTTGAACAGCATCAATAGGGATAATTTGTGGCAACTCAAACATAAAATGGGGGAGAATAAAGGCCTAAACCGGAATATGGGAATGGAGAAAATAAGCATGCTGAAAAAATGGAATACTCTAAATATCAAACTTTCTTTTACATGACTTTAATGGCAACCACTCAAAAAAATCCAAAACTGAAATATATAATGTAATAAAGGAAGAAACAGAAGGAAAAATCATAGAATACCACCACACAGAAATAATACACAACAACAAAAAGGCAAAGAAACAACAAACAGTCCTACCAGAAAACCAAAGATAGAATGATACGAAATTCTTACATATCAATAATTACCGTAAATGTAAATGGACTGACCTTACCAATAAAAATACAGAGAGTAGCAGATTTGATCAAAGAACTAAACCCAACCATATACTGCCTTGAAGAAACACATCTCAGCTACAGGGACAAACCTAGACTCAAAGTGAAAGGGTGGAAATTGACACTCCAAGCAAATGTTATCCAGAGAAAATCCATACTGAAAGAAGACAAAACAGACTTCAGGATAAAAAAGGTAACAAGAGACAAAGATGGACATTTCATAATGATAAAGGGAACTACACAACAAGAAGACATAACAGTCATCAATATTTATGCCCCCAATCAGGGAGCAGCACCAAAATGTACCAAGAAACTACTAACAGAACCAAAGAGAGAAATGGACCAAAACACAATTATACTAGGGAACCTAAATACATAATTGATAGCTATGGATAGATCATACAAACAGAAAAAAAAATGACAAAATAGCAGCCCTAAATGACACATTAGACAAAATGGACATAACTGACATTTATAGAGCACTTCATCCTCAAACATCAGACTATACATTTTTTTTCAAGTGTACATGGAACATTCTCAAGGATAGACCATACATCGGTACATAAAACTAGCCCCTGCAAGTTTACGAAGACTGAAATCATTCCAGACATATTCTCTGACCAAAAGGCTTTGAAAGTGGATTTCAACTGTAAAAAAAAAAAAGCACGAAAAACCACAAATACGTTGACATTAAACAACATACTTTTAAAGAATGACAGGGTCAAAGAAGAAATAAGAGAGATCAAAAGATACATAGAAACAATTGAGAATGAAAATACATCCTACAAAAATTATGGAGATGCAGGGAAAGCAGTTTTAAGAGTGAAATTTATATCATTAGAAACCTATCTCAAGAAACAAGAAAAATCCCAAATTAATAACCTCATGTTACACCTTAAAGAACAAGAAAACGAAGAACAAATGAAACCCAAGGTCAGCAGAAGAAAGGAAATAATAAAAATCAGAGCAGAAGTAAATGAAATAGAGAACAAAAAGACAATAGAAACAATTAATGTGACAAAGAGCTGGTTCTCTGAAAAGATTAACAAAATTGACAAACCCTTGGCTAGACTCACTAAGATAAAAAGAGAAAAGACACTAATAAACAAAATCAGAAATGAAAGAAGTGAAGTTATCACGGACGCCACAGAAATACAAAGGATCATCCAAGAATACTATGAAGGCCTATATACCACCAAATTCAATAACCTAGAAGAAATGGACAAGTTCTTAGAAACATATAGCCTTCCTAGGCTGAATCATAAAGAACTGGAAAATCTAAATAGACCAATGATCAGTAATTATATTGAATCAGTCATGGAAAGATTCCCAAAAACTAAAGTCCAGGACCAGATAGCTTCACTAGTGAATTCTACCAAACCTTCAAAGAGGATCTAATACCTGTCCTACTGAAACTCTTCTAAAAAATTAAACAAGAGGTAATACTCCCTAACTCATTTTACGAGGCCAATATTACACTGATACCAAAACCTGGTATGGATAACACAAAAAGAGAAAATGACAGACCAATATCTCTGGAATACAGATACAAAAATCCTAAACAAAAGTCTAGCAAATTGAATGCAACAATACATTAACAAGACTATTCATCACAACCAATTGGGGTTCATCTCACGGGCACAAGGATGGTTCAACACAGGCAAATCATATAAATAAAATACATCACATAAATAAAAAAAAGGAAAAACATCATTTGATTATATCAATTGATGCAGGAAAAGCATTTGACAAGCTACAACATCCATTTATGATTAAAACACTTAATAAAATAGGTACAGAAGGAAAATACCTTAACATAATAAAGGCCATAGATGACAAACCCTCAGCTAATCTCATAATTAATGGTGAAAAACTGAAGTCCTCTGTGCTACATTCAGGAACACGACAGGGCTGTCCCTTATCACCTCTGCTTTTCAACATAGTGTTGGAACTACTTGCCAGAGCAATCAGGCAAGAGAAAGAAATAAAAAGCATTCAAATTGGGAATAAAAAAACTAAATTGTCACTCTTTGCAGATGACATGATGCTATATATAGAAAACCCTAAAGAATGCACCAGAAAGCTATTAGAAACAATCAACGAATACAGTAAAGTTGCCGGCTACAAAATCAACGTACACAAGTCCATTGCATTCCTGTATACTAACAATGAAATCTCAGGAAAAAAAACACACCAAAAAAACAATTCCTTTTGTAATTCTAACAAAAAGAATAAAATACCAAAGAATAAATTTGACCAAGGATGTGAAAGAGCTATATGATGAAACCTCGAAGACATTTTTAAAATAAATTGAAGAACACACAAAGAAATGGAAAGACATTCTGTGCTCCTGGATTGGAAGAACCAACATAGTTAAAATGGCCATATTACCCAAAGCAATATACAGATTTAATGCAATTCCCATCAAAACACCAATGGCATTTTTTAAAAGAAATAGAAAAAAAAATCATCAGATTTGTATGGGACCACAAAAGACCCCGAATAGCAAAAGCAACCTTAAGAAAAAAGAGTGATGCTGGAGGTATCACACTCCCTGACTTTAGCTTGTACTACAGGGCAACAATAATCAAAACAGCATGCTATTGGCAGAAAAAGGGACATATAGACCAATGAAATAGAATTGAGAACCCCAAAATAATCCCACATAAATATGGACAGATAATTTCTGACAAAGAAGCAAAAAACATACAATGGAGAAAAGACAGCTGCAGAATAAATGTTGCTGCAGAATATGAAAGCTACATTCAAAAGAATGAAATTGGACAGCTATCTCTCACCATGTACCAAAATTAATTCAAAATGGATCAAAGACTTAAGCATAAGACATGAAACAATAAACTGCATAGAAGAAAACATAGGTACTAAACTTATGGACCTTGGGTTCAAAGAACATTTTATGAATTTGACTCCAAAGACAATGGAAGTAAAAGCTAAAATAAATGAATGGGACTATATGAAACTTAAAAGCTTCTGCACAGCAAAAGAAACCATCGACAACATAAAGAGGCAACCAACTGAACGGGAGAAGATTTTTGCAAACAGTGCCTCCGATAACGGCCTACTATCCAGAATATACAACGACTCATACAACTCAACAACAACAAAAAAACAAACAACCTAAAACTGAAAAATGGGCAAAGGACCTGAAGACAGATTTCTCCAAAGAGAACATACAAATGGCAAATAGACATATGAAAAAATGCTCAACATCACTAATCATCAGAGAAATTCAAATAAAAACCTAAATGATGTATCACTTCACCCCAGTTAGAATGGCTATCACCAACAAGACAAATAGCAACAAGCATTGGATAGTCTGTGGAAAAAAAGGAACCTTCATACACTGTTGGTGGGAATGCAGATTGGTTCAGACACTATGGAAGGCAGTGTGGAGGTTCCTCAAAAAATTAAGAATAGAATTACCATATGACCCAGCAATCCTTCTCCTGGGTATCTACCCAAAAAATCTGAAAACATTTATCCATAAAGGAAAGTGTACTCCAATATTCATTGCAGCTTTATTTACAGTAGCCAAGACATGGAAACAACCAAAATGTCCTTCGATAGATGAATGGATAAAGAAATCGTGGTATATATACACAATGGAGTACTATTCAGCGGTAAGAAAAGATGAAATACAACCATTTGTGACAACATGGATGGATCTTGAGATTATAATGCTAAGCGAAATAAGTCAGAGAGAAAAAGTAGAGAACCATATGATTTGACTTAAATAATAAACTGAAAACAACAAAAGAACAAGACAAACAACTGAAAGAACAAAAACTCATACACATAGACAATAGTTTAGGGGTTACCAGAGGGTAAGTGGGGAGGGGGTAGCGGGGCTCTACAAGAGGGAAAACGGGGTCTAATATATGGTGATGGAAAGAAATAAAAATTATTGAGACTTGAGGAGACGCCATAGGAATGGCAGCAGCGGGGCGCACTTTTTGAGTTCTCCTCCAGATCTTATCACAAACGGGACATTTATAACCCATCAAAGGACTCTCTGCTCATCACGCAGAACAGCGAAGAGACTCGCGCAGGGATTACTTGCAGGTGAGCAAATTGGGCGAGCAGAGGAAGAGGGAAGGGAGCGGAGTGGAGACGCGGCCCACATCTGCGGCTGTGGAAACGTGGCCAGCATCTGCGGCGGTGGAAACGTGGCCGGCATCCGCAGCTGCAGAGACACAGGGGATCCCAGGATGGAACAGAGAACACAAAAGCCAGGAGGTGGGCTCTTTCCCGGCATCCCACAGTGGATCTCTCCTGCCAAGGGGGCAGCATATCCAGCATTTGATGCAATAACCTCAGCTGAGACCTCCAGTTGGGCCCTAGGCCGGACAAAGGACACAAACTCCATACCTGGGCCCCTCCCCCACACTCTTCCAATCCTCAACAAAATATTACCAAACTGAATTCAGCAATACATTAAAAAGATCATACACCATGATCAAGTGGGATTCATCCCTGGTATGCAAGGGTGGTTCAACATCCGCAAATGAATTAATGTGATACACCACATTAAAAAAGTGAAAAATAAAAAACACATGATCATATCAATAGATGCAGAAAAGGCATTTGATAAAATCCAGCAGCCATTTATGATAAAAACCCTTTAAGAAAGTGGGAATAGAGGGTTCATATCTCAACATAATAAAGGCCATATATGATAATCCCACAGCTAACATCATACTCAATGGGGAAAAGCTAAAACCATTCCCCTTAAGATCAGGAACAAGGCAAGGTTGCCCACTTTCTCCACTTCTATTCAACATAGTGCTGGAAGTTCTAGCCACAGCAATCAGACAAGAAAGGAAATAAAAGGCATCCAAATCGGTAAGGAGGAAGTAAAATTGTCATTATATGCAGATGACATGATACTGTATATAGAGAACCCTAAAGACTCCACCAAGAAACTATTAGAGCTGATAGATGAATTTAGTAAAGTAGCAGGATACAAAATTAATATTCAAAAATCAGTTGCATTTGTATATACCAATAATAAAACATCAGAAGGAGAAATTAAAAAAGCAATCCCATTTACAATTGCTCCAAAGACTATAAAATACCTGGGAATAAATTTAACCAAAGAAGTAAAAGATCTGTACTCAGAAAATTATGAGACACTGAAGAAAGAAATGAAAGAAGATACAAATAGATGGAAACACATACCATGTTCATGGATAGGAAGAATTAATATAGTTAAAATGTCCATACTATCTAAGGCAACATACGTATTCAACACAATTCCTATCAAACTACCAACGACGTTTTTCACAGAAATAGAACATAATCCTAAAATTTATATGGAACCATAAAAAACCCCGGATAGCCTCAGCAATCTTGAGAAATAAGAACACAGTGGGAGGTATAACAATACCCGACATCAAATTATACTACAAGGCTACAGTAATCAAACCAGCATGGTACTGGCATAAAAACAGACCCATAGATCAATGGAACAGAATAGAGAGTCCAGAAATAAATCCATGCCTATATGGCCATTTAATCTACGACAATGGAAGGAAGAATGTATGATGGGGTAAAGATAGTCTATTCAATAAATGGTGCTGGGAAACCTGGACAGACACATGCAAAAAAATGAAGCTGGACCACCTCCTTACACCATATACAAAAATAAATTCAAAATGTCTTAAAGACTTAAATGTAAGACCTGAAACCATAAAATTCCTAGAAGCAAATATAGGAAGAAACTTCACAGACATTACCTGGAATAAGATTTTTACTGATATATCCCCTCGCACGAGGGAAGTAAGAGAGAAAATAAACATGTGGGGTTACATCAAACTAAAATGTTTTTTCACAGCAAAGGAAACCATCAATGAAAAAAAAGGGATCCTACTGAATGGGAAAATATATTTGCCAATGATATATCTGATAAGGGGTTAATATCACAAATTTATAAAAAACTCACTCAACTCAACTCCAAAAAACCAAACAACCCAATTGAAAAATGGGCAGAGGACATGAAGAGACATTTTTCTAAAAAGGACATACAGATGACAAACAGACATATGAAGAAATGCTCAACCTCACTAACCACCAGAGAAATGCAAATAAAAACCACAATGAGATACCACCTCACCCCAGTCAAGATGGCTATCATCAATAAATCAACAAACAACAAGTGCTGGCCTGGATGTGGAGAAAAGGGAACGCTTGTGCACTGTTGGTGGGAATGCAGATTGGTGCAGCCACTATGGAAAACTGTATGGAGGTATCTCAAAAATCTGAAAATGGAACTACCTTATGATCCAGCAATCCCACTCCTAGGTATCTATCTGGAGAAATTTAAAACTCCAATTCAAAAATCTTTATGTACTCCTATGTTTATTGCAGCACTACACACAATAGCCAAGACATGGAAACAACCGAAATGCCCATCGGTAGATGACTGGATTAAGAAACTGTGGTACATTTATACAACGGAGTGTTACGCAGCCATAAAGAATAAAGAAATCTTACCATTTGCAACAACATGGATGGACCTAGAGAACATTATGTTAAGTGAAATAAGTCAGACAGAGAAAGACAAATACCATATGATCTCATTTATATGAGGAATCTAAAGAAAAGAATAAGTGAATGAACTAATCAGAAACAGGTTTCGAGACATAGAGGAAAAACTGAGGGTTGCTAGATGGCTGGCGGGGTGGAGATAAGGGGGAAGGTGAGAGGATTAGAAAACTGTGGGTAACCACAAGATGGCCATGGAGTTTTGAAAATTAATTTGTGGAACGTACTCAACAATGTTGTAACGATTTTGTAGGGTATCCGATGGACACGTGTCCCATTTGGGAGACCACCTCAGGGATGATGTAGATGCCTGATCACTGCACTGTACACCTGAAGCTGAACAATAATGAATGCCAATTATAATTATATATATATATATATATATATATATATATATATATATATATATATGTAAATATATGTATGTATATACTTACAAGAAGCGGAGTACAGCATTAGGAATAGAGACAGTGGAAATGTAATGGCTCTGTCGGATGTCAGCGAGATAGTGGATGCGGGGAGTGGGGTTCACACAGTGTGAGGGATATAAATGAGAAACATCTAAGTATTAGTTTGCCTTGTGCACCTGAAACTAATAAAAAATTTTAAAAAAAGATTAGTTGACTATAAAAAAAAGTAAAATTATTCAGACTTGTTTTGTGGCCTAACATGAGATCTATCTTGTAAAATTTTCAATGTGCACTTAAAAAGAATGTATATTCTGCTGCTTTGGTGTTAAATGCTCTAAAACTATCCATTAATTCCATCTGTTCAAAGTGTCATTTATGGCAGCTGTTTTCTTGATTTTCTGTCTGGAAGATCTGTCCATTGGTGTCAATGGGGTGCTAAAGTCCCCCAGTATGATTGTGTTACTGTCGATCTCTGCCTTTATGCCATTCAATATCTTATACAAGTGTGCCAAAAAAATGTATGCACATTTTAAGAAAGAAAAAAATTGTATTAAAATTGTAATACTCAATATACACTGATAAGAAAAGATGAATACAAGTCATGTGTATACATTTTTTTTGGCACCCTTGGTATATTTAGGTGCTTCTATGTTGGGTGCATAGATGTTTACTAGGGTTATGTCCTCTTGTTGGATTGAACCCTTTATCATTATGTAAAGTCCTTCTTTATCTCTTATTATAGTCTTTGTTTTAAAGGCTATTTTGTCAGATATAAGTATTGCTACTCCAGATTTTCTTTCATTTCTGTTTCTGTGAAGTATCTTTTTTCATCCCTTTACTTTCAGTCTATGTGTGTCTATCGATCTGAGGTGGGTCTCTTGTAGACAGTATATGCAGTGGTCTTGTTTTCTTATCCATTCAGCTACTCTATTTCAGTTGATTAGAACATTTAATCCATTTACATTTAAAGTGAATATTGATAGGTACATAGCTATTGCCATTTTATTATTCATATTTTGGGTCTTCTTTTGTTTGTTCTACCTTTCCTCTTAAAGAATTCCTTTTAACATTTCTTGTAATACTGGCTTGTTGGTAATGAATTCCTTTAGTTTTTTCTTTTATGGGAAGCTCCTTATCCCTCCTTCAATTTTAAATGATAGCCTTTCTGGGTAAGGTAGTCTTGATTGTAGGCTTGTTTTTCATCACTTTGAAAATTTACTGACACTCCCTTCTGACTTACAAAGCTTTTGTTGAGAAATCCGCTGACAGTCTTATGGGAGCTCCCTTGTAGGTATCTAGTTGTCTTTCTCTTTCTGCTTTTAGTGTTCCCTCTCTGTCTTTAAATTTGCCATTTTAATTATGATGTGTCTTGTGTGAGCCTGTTTGGGATGATCTTGTTTGGGACTCTGTACTTCCTAGCCTTGTACATCTGTTTCTTTTGCTCATTTTGGAAGTTTTCTTCCCTATTTCTTCAAATAGGTTCTCAATCCCTGGCTCTCTCTCTTCTCCTTCTGGTACTCCAATGATGTGGATGCTGTTACGCTTGATGTTGTCCCAGAGGTCCCTTAAACTATCTTTGTTGTTGTTTTTATTGTGTTTGTTTTAATTCTTTTTTGTTTTTATTGTTCAGTTTGGATGTTTTCTGCTACTTAGTCTTCTAAATTGCTGATTCGACTCTCTGCTTTATGTAATCAGTTGTTGATTCCTTCTATTGTTCTATTGTATTCTTCACTTTAGTATTGTGTTCTTCATTACTGACTGGTTCTTTTTAGTGGTTTCTATGTCCTTCTTTATACTTAGTATCTCTATATTAAAATTTTCACTAAGTTCTTTAAGCATTCTTATAATTAGTGTTTTAAACTCTATCTCTGGTGGGTTGCTTGCCTCCATTTCATTTAGTTCTTTTTCTGGAGGTTTTCCCTGTTCTTTTATTTAGAACAGGGTTCTTTCTTTCTTCATTCTGGCTGCCTGTCTCTGTTTGCTTCTATGTATTAGATAGATCTCCTATGTCTCTCAGTCTTTGTCGGGCGGCCTTATATAGTAGGTGTCTTGTGTGGTCCAGTGATGTAGTTTCCCTGATCACCTGTATGTGTTTTCCAGGAGTGTCCTTTGTGTGTGTTGTGTGTGTTCTCTTGTTGTAGTTAAGCCTTGATTGCTTTTGGCACATCAGTGGGTAGGATTTACTCCCAGGTTCACTGGCTGTGAGGATTGGCTAACGCCCACAGTATATGAGCTGCAGTGTGTGGGCTAACCCTTCAGAGGGGCATTCACCCCAGCAGTCTCTTGTGCCTGTTGAAATTACCCTTTGGTGTGGCACTTGTGGGGCTAATGAGGTAGTGTTCTGTTATGGTATGAAGCCAGCCTCTGGGTATGTTGTTTCTGGTGTCTCTTGGGAGGGGCCCTTGTGCAGGCCAATTTCAGCCTTGCCTGTGACTTGCTTGGGTTTACCTGGTAAGCACTACAAAGCTGTATGTGGCTGGCTGCTGCCTGCGCTGGATCTGGAGGTGTGTGGGTGTGGCGTCGCTGTGATCCAAGGCTGGCTGCCACGAGTATAGTGCCTGGCACAGCCTAGCAAATGGCCCTGGGCCTCCCTAGGCCTGTTGCCACCTTCCAGCTGCCTGTAATTCTCAGCCATTGCAAACGCCTCGTGAGGTGTGCAAGCTGGGCTGGTTGACTCAGTTTTGAGAGTGTCTCCAGCAATGCAGCACTAGTTGGGCAGGGAGGTGACCTGGGGCATCACCAAGGTGGTGCGCTCGTGCAGATTTTACCAGGCCAATGCGGGCTCAGATTTGGCCCTTTCAGAGAGGGTGTGACATAGAAAAGATGGTGCTCTCCTGTAGGCTACACCTGAGGCAGGCTCCACACAGGGTCATTGGCGACTGTTGCTCCAGCACTCGCTTCAAGGCCACACAATTCCATCTTTCCCCATATGTCTCTGGTGCCTCTCGAGTTGCCACCCTTCCACTGGAGCCCAGATGAGTGTTTGCAAGCGAATGAGTCTGTGTGAAGGCCCTTTAAGAGGATGTCTGGGTTGCTAGCTGCCTTCTATCTCACCAGAACGGACGGACAGAATCCTCACTGATTTTCACTGCCAGATGTGGTGACTCCTCTTCCTCACCTGGGATACCTGGGCTGGGGAGCCCAGTGTGGGGTTGGGACCCCTTTTATTTCAGGGCAAACCTCCGTCACCAAGGTGTCCCTCCCAGTGTTCAGCCACTACTTGTGGGTTTGTGTCTCCGCCCCTCCTGCCAGTCTTGATGTGGTCTCTTCTTTATATCCTTAGTTATAGGGGTTCTGTTCAGGTAGTCTTCAGATGATTTTTTTTTTCTCAATAGTTTAGTGGTTGCCAGAGGGTAAGGGGGGAGGGGGGTGGTAGATGAGGGTAAAGGGGAACAAATACATGGTGATGGAAGGAGAAATGACTCTGGGTGGTGATCACACAATGGGATTTATAGATGATATAATACAGATGATTCTTGAGATTGATTGTCCTATAATTTAATTGTAATTTTGATATGATCCTAGGAGGCAGCAGGCATAGCGTTTACCTAATTCACCATCTTTGCCCTTCCTCCAATATGGTTTTGGGTTTTGTTTGTTTGGTTTTTAGTTTCGTTTTTGTTTTCTCTTTTAATCTTGCATGCTACTAGGCTCAGAGTAAGTAGTCATGTAACACTTCCCAGAGTCACTATGTTCAGGCATCCTAGTTCTTCTGAATAAAAGAACACTCATTCCTGTTGCTAAATTCCCATGTTTGTGCCTTGGGCACAAGTATCCTTTATAATCTGCATGACAAGTGACCCTGTTTAAGCTCAATGCAGGGCACCACAGGACATCCGGGAAAGCTGTCAGCTGGAAGTGACAGCCTTATTGTTAACTGCTGTCCCTCAGGAGACTGGTCCTGGAGCAGTAGTCCCTTAACAGATAGGAATAAAGACCCCTCTGACCTCCTGGCAAATCCTGTAATTGTGGATCTGACAAGAATTAAAACAAAAAACTTTCTCAGAGAAAACTCACATATGGAAGGTATAGCACCAGCCTAGGGGTGAATGTAAACAAATAGCTTAAAATATTTGTTCCATGCAAATAACAGATCCATTCACAGTGGCAAAATGTATGTGAAATTGGGGGAGAGGACAAGCAGAACTTGTGGTGGCCTGGAGCCTAGGAGTTTAATTTTATAGATATATTAAGCACTGTTATATAGTAATGCTTGCTGAACATTGAGGGGAAAAGAGTCGTCATTCCTCCCCAAAGTTCCAGGCTGAGTAAATAAGCATGGACAAGATGCTATAATTCTGAAACCTTGAGAAAGAAGGAACCTGAGTTTTCCAGAAGTGCCTCATGAGAGAGAAAGAGAAGATCCTGGAGCTGTAGACTGTCTGGGAACCTCAGAGATCTGGAAACACATAGGTTGAGGACTCAGAGATTAAAATGCTGCCAAGGAACTTGGCCACTGAAATATCCAGCAATCCCAGGGACTTATAGGAATAAACCTTGCCTGCTTTTATATCTGGATGATACTTTGGAGTATATGAGATGGGTGAATGGTGGCTGCTTTGAATCAGCGCTAGTTTTCAACCATCTGAAACAGACCTACCCCAGTTGTCATCATTTTGTCTGTGATTAGACCACTTGTCAGCCTTCTTTACTTTCATCTCCAATTTGGGTTGCAATCTTAAAGGCACGGATCAAGGCTCCATCACTCCTCACAAGTAGCTATCCTATTCTGAGGATAAGATTCTTTCCTCCCTCCCTCACAATCCTGCCTCATCAAAGGCCTACGAAAACAATTTCAGGTGAGTTCCCCATATGAAAAGTTAAGGAGTGCCAGCACTCCTTCTGTCTGCCTGGTTGGCTGTCTATTGCCATCTATCAAGTGAGCTATTTTCCACAGACTCCAAAAACACCAGAAAAGTGTGGGGTGGAGGGGGGGGGAGAGAGAGAGAGAGAGAGAGAGAGAGAGAGAGAGAGAGAGAGAGAGAAGAGAGAGAGAGAATCTGCAGTATTTTGCACAATGTATTCAGGTGGGAAATCTGTGACTTACCCAAATCTTTAGCGTTTTTAAAGTGTTTCTCATTGAATAATTTGATGCTGAAATGGCATTCAGTGTATTTAACGTAAAATGTCAATCACATCCACTCCAATCTAGATTTTTATCTTAGGTCAGAGAGGTACTTAAGGGAGAAGAACCTAGCGGTTTCAAACACACTCAACTCACTTTCTTGATGGGGTCATACAGAAACATCTGCATTTCCTATAGCACTTTGTAAGCTCTTTTTGGAATTAATTCATTTCAGAACCATGAAAAATAGTTGTGCTGCTCTAACTATAATAGCACTGACATTTTAAAAATTAATTTTCAGGGTCCTATGAAAGTGAAATTGTATTTCATAAGAGAGTTGGGTTATAAGACTTATTGTCTACATATGTTTTATTTGGCACTTAGCATGTGGTGCTTGTAGTGTTGTTTATATTTTATTGTTTATCTGTCTCTCCAACTAGCTCTTAGAGGGCGCTCAAACATATTTGTTGAATAAATTAAAAAGCTGTATTTGGGCGTAGGGGAAAAGGAGTACCATAATTGATTATCAACGTCTGGCACCTGTGTGAGAGAAGGAAGTGGTGACACACAAGTCCCATATTTTCCATCCCTAAAGAATCATCTGAGAGAATTGGATTCTAGTTACTGATGGTTGATCACCATGTGGATCACAAAGACAGGGAACATAGAGAGGGTTCTCGAGCAAGCTTGCTTGGATCGTTGGCTATTGTCTCTCAATAACAACAAGAACCTATTGCATTTGTAAAGCTCTTGATATTTTCCGGTGTGTGTTCTTGTAAGTATTAACTAAGATGAAACCCAAGCTATGGTTAAGGGATTATTTCAAGTGTCTCTGGCGAAATGGTAGCTACTCTTTGCTCTCTAGAGATGATCCTGGGCTCCATAAAGCTGCCAGGGTGAGACAATGCACTTAAAACACATAGACCCTACTAGGGATAGAAGCTCATCTAATCTGCTTCCCCAACAAGTGCTTGAGTCCTCTCTACAACATATCCACCAAGTGGTTGTCTCTTGAAAGGCTTTTAAATCATGTTGCTTTCCCAAGAAAGCCTGCTTTTCTATTTTCTAAGAATTTCACATTTGGAAGTATTTTTGACCTTGTGCTATTACTGAGCAAAACAGCTCTTCAAATATTGATTTCCTTCAGTTAGAGCTTATGAGGCTCTTTATTTCATTTTTCCATCTTGCTAGGTTATATCCTGAGTGGTTTTCTTTCTTTGCTCCAAACTTTTTCATTTTCTTCTATCCAAAGTGTCCATGCCGCTCAAAGCATCCTGTCCCCATTATCTATATTTCTGTTAATCATCAAGCAAAGAAAGCTCAATTTACTAAGCTGTGCTTTTGTTTAGCTTCCTTCCCTAGTTTCCCTTTGCATATTGTGGATAATGACTGAGGTTTTTAAGAGAAGAGAGCTCATATTTTTTGCTTTGAAGCCCAATGTAACTATGATTTCTCAGAAGCAACCTCCTATGTTCAAAACATTTATTCAGGTATTTTGAGTTCTAATCCTGGCTGCTAACAAGGCATATAACTTTTTCTGTATTAGGATTCTCATCTATAAAGCAGAGGGAATTAAACCGATTAAGTAAACTATTCACACATAAGCTCGCAATTACTTTGTAATTGCAGAGCTCTTGAAACAGGCAGCTGGGATACTCACATTAACTTGCCCTCTCCCCTTCCATTAACTTTTCACACTAACAACTCACCACAGGGACATCAGTGATTGAAGCAATAAGCTTATTGACTATTGTTGCTATTTTGCTCTCTTCACCTCTTGGCACATGCTCTTTCTGCCCAGGGAAGGTGGTCACATCCTGGACTGCCTCACTGTGATCAAGAAAGAAAATGAATCAGTTCCTAATTATATTTTTTCTCATTTAAGCTGGCTATTCACTGTCTTTACCAAGAGTTTGGTCCTTGGTTACAGACTATCAGAGGCCACTGGCACTGTATCTTACAACCACTGCATTCACATCTAGCTCTGGGCTCCTCCATCAGATAGGGAATTGAGGAGGGGAAAAAGAAGCATAGTTCTGGTATTGGATGGTTTAGGGGGATTTGAGAACTGAAATATGATGGGAGCCTGGACGAGAATGGTAGTTATGGAGGGGAAGGGAAGGAGAAGGAAACTGTAGTTATGGGGGGAGGGTAGGGAGAAGGAAACCGTGTACAGTATATCAAAGGGAAATGACTGAACTTGGGAACTGACTACATGTGGAGAATGAGAATAAAGTCTAAATGAAACCTGCTGAGAAGCTTTGGAAGGTGAATGACTGGGAATACAGAGGTGCCAGTGAAACAGACAGATTAGTTGGGAGGGGAATCTGGACTAGAGGAGAAGAGGATGGATTTGGTTTGGAGCACACAGAGTTGGGATGTTGATAGACAGTGTCCAGGAGGTAAAGATACAGCACTGCAGCTCAAGAAGAAAGACAGTGTCAGATGTACAGCCATTGCTCCGAAGTGGTAGTCAAAGTCGTGAGATTAGCAGTAAAGCCTGGTGGGACAGCCATCCCCTGTGATTAACAAGTGGATGTTTCAGGCCAAGGACAGTCTATGCCAGAATATGCTTTCTTCCACCCCAGTTTATGAGGATTTACAAGTTTATTACAAAGTCTTATATCCTAGAGATCCAAGTAAAAGAGCCTGAGCCAGTTAAGTTAGTGTAGAATTTAATGCTAAGGTTAAGGAGGAAAAGTGCAGGCCCTGATCCTTGTGTGGGCCTGTGAGTTTCTTCATTCCATGTCCGTAGCCTGCTTCTCCCCACTCTCTTAGACCAACAAGATTACTTACAGATGACAAGGTGAACTGGGAACCAAGAGGTGAGGTGGGTGGCAATCACCGTCAACCCATTCCCATGATAAAAACACCTCATAAAGTACATTCAACAATACTGTCACCTTGCTGTAAGGAGAGCAGTCTGGCAGATGGGCAAAACAGTTTTAAACATTGTCTTCACTTGCAGATCCCATCTTTCCCTTTTTGCTCCTCTTTACCAAAGACTAAGCATTTATCAGGGACTATACCTCCATTAGTGCTAAAATGCACTGCTAGTTTTCTGCATGACGCTCTTCCCATTTCCCGTTCTCCATCTTTGCATTGTGCCTCACCAACTGGCACCCTCAGCAACCCTCCCTTAACATCCTGGGTAGTACAAGGATGTCACAGCTAGTAATATCACCACAGTCGGGGATGGGAGCAGCCTGTCTGGGAGCAAACCAAGGGCTTTGATCTTGAAGAGTCCAAGTAGACTTCCTGAGTTGGCTTGAGTTCATGAGGACAATGTTTAAGGAACTGTGGCCATTACCTTTACCAAACTGAGGCAAGTTTTAGCGTTTAGCCCTGGGTCTACAACCTACCCACTGAGTCACTTAACTTCTCTGGATTTCAGGCTTATTTCTTACTACCATTGCATAGTTCTGAAAATTATGAAATGTTGAACAATTTATTCACTCTCAATTCTTTTATTGTCTGTCTTCTGTGTACCCTTCATTGTGCTGAGCTTTGGGAATGCCATGATAAATGTGACAAGGTTCCTGCCCTGAAGTGGCCCAAAGACTAGCGGAGGAGGCAAGCATGTTAACAGATACACAGCACAATATACCAAATGTGATAAAGCCAGTGTGAGAAAGTGCTAGGGAAATAAATCAGGGAGTGACTGTCTATGCTTGGGGGATTCAGGAAGGGCAAAGGTAAAGCTGATTTACTACTATTACAATTATGATTTTTGGTTTACATTTAAAAAATCGTAAATCAGAAAATAAAATTGGGTTATGAGAATTGTCACAAGATAGAATGAAATTATGCCTATCCTTAGTTTGAAACACTTATCTCTCAAGAGTGACTCATAGACTTAATCATACATTAGAATCACCTGGAGAACTTGTAAAATGCAGATGGCTGGGCCCTGCCTCTGGAGTTTCTGATTCAGCAGGATTTAGGATGGAGCATGAGCATTTACACTTCTAACAAGTTCCCAGGTAATGTTGATGTTCCTGGTCTATGGAGCACATGAGAACTGTTGCCTCACAAAAGCATGGGACAGCCCCACTTAGTGGCAACTGAGAGATAACAATGAGCCCTATCTATTGCCCTGCTTTCCAGACAACACAATTAGAATCTGCTGAATGAAGTGCCCTCACTGTATTGTCCTGATTCAGGAAAGAGGAGAATGCAAAGAGCTGCCTACATCCATCTGTAGAGAAGCTACTCTTTCCTGAGGAAGGGGCAATTACTGCAAACACCAGAGTGGAGCTCAACAGCAGGTGAGACAAAAATTTGGATCTGACAGCATTAATTGATCTTGAAATTCTATTTGTTGAAAATGATCTGGCATAATTTAAAAAATCACAACTGGAGCCTAGTTGGTGAACATTGTACATTAGGGAGTCCCCAGAGTAGGCCTGAAAAGTCTCAGTGAACTTTTTAAGGAAAAGCCAGAGAGGCCAAGTGCTGTGGCAGGAATTAGCACACAGAGAAAAAAGAAGTCAGACAGCCCATTTACTTGGAAGTGAGACTCTGACTTTATACTGCAAGATGATATGAACCAAGAGTATTGGGGGGGGGGACTGATCATTGATTCCTTTTCCCTGGTGAAGTCACTTTGTGTTTACTTTCTACTAAGTATGTTCTTAGGGGATTTTTAAGAATGTCCACTCTGTCTGCACATTATATATTAAATTCTTTGAGGACAAGGCAAATTGTGTTCATATCGGCTCACAAAATTTCTCATAACATCTGTCATACAGAAGGTTTTCATTACCTGTTGACTGACAGCCATCTTGATAAATTTGGCTTCTAACATTTTTGTTCAATTGAACTGACTGACACATATTAGGTTAGAGGTTTAGTAACAGAGTCATGTGCCTAAAAAGATGACAGCCTACCATGGTACCACTTCTGAGCTCTAGTGCCCACAGATATGAAACTCAAGTAGGGTAAAATCAGTGGGAGTCAGCAACTTTGATGTTGCCAAACTAACTGGGGGCAACTCTGAGATTGTGGAAAAAGCGTGGGTGCTGGAATCAGGCAGAGCTGGGGTCATATTCTGTCTCTGTTATAGCTGGAGGATCTTGGACAAGTTGGGACATCGAGGCAGATTGGTCCTAACTAAGCCCTCTGATCTTAACACCAAATCTCTAGCTACATGTTGGTGTCCAAAGCCAGGAACATTGAAATAAATTCTTGTTGTTGAACTTTCCATCTTAAGTGCTTTCTAAGAGTGTGAATGTGTTCAAAATTCAAAAGTACAGTTGGCTCCTTAGAAATCAAGTAGAAAAGCCATGTCAACAAGGTGTTGAAAATGCTTTCTGGGGTAGCAAGAAAAGTTTTCTGAGCTATGCTCTAATGTGCCTCTTAACAGCCTGACCCTGTGAACCAAAGGTTTTTACAGTTGTCTCTGAAAACTTGAAAATATTTTATTTTTAAACTGCTCAAACATCCCTCATTTAGATATCACACAAATGTTTGAATGCGTGTTATCTCTAAGTAGGGCCTCCTTTGCAAATGTTATCTGTTCCATGTCTACAGACTATTTATAATTGTGTTTTCCAAATGAAACACAATAGTCGGCTTTTTTCTGTTGTCTTACAATTTGGGAAACAGCACTATTTTACTGTGCATGTTCATAAAAAAATAAAATTCTGACAATTAATGGAAACAAAACACATCTTGTTTTATGTCACCCACTAATCACTTTTAAATGCTAGACCTTGTGTAATTTATAACAATACACTTCTCTCCAAGAATATGAGTTTTTAATAAGAGTATAGTCTAATATAAGACACTTAGTTGAGCCAAAGATTTATGCTCTTTATTGAATATATCCCACCCCAGTCAAGGGAAACACTCATAGAACTATGAAGCTAGAAGAGTCCTTCTAAGGAAAGTAAGGTCCAGAGAGGAGAGGTGATGTATTCAAGGATGTGTTAATGATAGAGCTTGGCTGGCACCTAGAAAACAGGGCCAGAGACCCCACAGAGTACAATACAAGGCAGTAAGGCTTGGGACCAAAGATGAGGTAACATGAATGAACTGTGGCTGCATTTACCAAAATTAGCAGTACAAAATCCGTGGGCAGCATGTTTTATTTTTTGGTGGAGGGAGAGTATGTGGAAGGAGATGATAGGTTCAGTTTTGAGTTCAGTTGAGTTTTATGTACCTGTGGGAACCTCCAAGCAATGTGTTTGGTTGACAATTGGATATATGGATGCAGAGCTTAGCTGTATATAGATATCTCGGCCAAAAAATGGTCTCCAGAGATTTGGGAGTCTTAGCATATTGGTGGTGGCTGAAAACCTTAGAGTAGAAGAGATTATGGAGGGAGAGTATGTAGAATAAGAAGAGAAAAGCCTGGAAAGACTAAAAAGGGTAAGCTAGAGTGAAGAAAGTGGACTCCTGTAAGCCAAAGGAGAAACTGGATATGGGGGCGTGAGTGTTACAATCATAAAAGACTCATTTGCTGATTATAGGGCAGTTTTGTGTCTTCAGTTTCTAGCTGCTATATGTTGCTTTCTCGTAGTGTACTTTTCTGATTAGTTGTGGTCTTTCATCAGTCATGACGTCCTTTGTAATGCCGAGAGTATTTGATAGAGAATAAGCCTTCTTGATCACATGCAACTTGTTCTCATCAGTTCCTGGAAAGGATGCCTGAAGTATGCTAAAGGAAAAATCTTGTGCCAAATAAATCCATAATTATAGGCTTTAGACATATATTTTTCAGTCTATTCTTATTTATTTCAGCAAAGATCAATAAAACAAGAAACTGTTTTAGTGCCTTAAATAAATGAACTATACTAGTTTATGCAAATATGGTTATAATCTCCCAAAGAAACAATTAGTCTGCTTTTCATTAATGTTCCTGTTGTTTGCTTCCTCCATTATGAACAAAATCCAAAATGGGCCTTACTGCTCTCCCCTTAGCTTTAAAACTTCGAGAAAACCCTGACTCTGGAATAATCAGAATTTGAGTCAGCCATATGCCAAGACCCACGTGTTTTGCCCTTGGGAAGGCCTTCGCTTCCCAAGAGTCATGATACCATCTCTGTCACCTCTTTGTAAGATAGGTTCTATGCTTTGAAATAACAGCCCTCTGGTTCTCCCCAGCCATTAAACAATTAAATTCCTATTTAATAAATTTTAAAAATCTGTACAAATTGGGTGTCCATACATTTCTCTATAGCAAACACTGAAATCACAATGCAAAATCTCACTGTCTGGGGTTACTTCTTGTCTTATGGAAAAATAGAGAAATGGAGAGGTAGGAAACTATGATGATGAAAATACAAAGGGCAGAAATGAAGCTTATTACTGTAAAAGTCTAAGCGAAGTAAAGAATAAAGTCCTTGTGGAAAATGCAATCATTACTAGCTGGGAGTAGATCCTACTATGGAAAGAACCTGCCATATTCCTTACTTCCCTCAACTTTTGTGAGAAAACGACTGTGTTGACTCTGTTATTGTCTTTAAAGGGATACCATGAATATTAAACCATTTCCAGATTCCTCTCAGCGGGGGACATATGGGTCAGGATACCCCAGTGATTGAATTGTAAAGAATAGCTCTATGTGAGATAGGCGGATAACTTAAGCTGTGAAGGGGTAGAACCTTCATTGGAGCTCAAGAATGTCAGTTAATCCTCCTGCCCTTGCCCATGACCAGTTCTTCAGATTGCATCTGGAAGGGGAGGACCCTGGAAGTAGAATAGAAGATTCCAATCAGGGAAAGCAGACTTGACACTTAAAGGGAAACAAGATGGCATTTATCTCAGGGAAACTCAGAATTGGGAGGAGAGGCACCCCGATAGCTGCCTAAAAGGGATAAAAACAACCCTTGTGGTTTAGGGGCAGAAGAAATGTGTTTTAAAGAGGTATTCAATGTTTCTCCTGGGATTATTAAAATTATGGATTTTGTGACCTGGTCACTCTATGCTAATTAAATTTTTCCTTCTTCTTTTTTTTTTTAACATGGTTTATTAAAGTCACTTTTGAGATTCTCAGCTTGTCTAAGGCTTATGGGAAAGCAGTTCAGCATTATAGTTCCAGAAACTCAAGACGGAGATGAAAAAGGGAAAGTGTCACTCTCTTACTCCGAAAAAGTTTTGTTGTCGCTGTTGTTTCTTTCTTTGAATTTCTCTGAGAAGCACTTGTTCTGCTCATCCATTGTAGGCCAGGGTGGGAGTTTTGTTTAAATTAAGGGTTCATGCCCTTTACTGTGTGCTTGCCATATTGTCAAAACTCAGCCAGACCTTGTCAAAGCACATTGTCCAACTGCCCATGGTTCTAGAGAAAAGTTATCCATGGCCTATATGAGACCATATGCTGTAGCAAGCTACGAGCTTACAGGACTGGGCCCTGACCCATCCAGTTTTAGTTTCTGGGCATAGTACAGAGTCTTAGTTTCCTGAATAACATCTCTTCTGGAAAGGCTGTCTCCTTCAAAAAAAAATGAGCAGATAGAGCACAGTCAATGTTTAATTTTGTTAAGTGATGACCACAAACTGAAAGTAAAGTAAGGTACCAACTAAAACAATCCTAGCATGAGTAATTGCCACAGGTCAGCAATCCCCATGCTGGAAGGTCCTGGTTTAAGTAGAAACTTCCTTCTTGGCAATTTTATATTATACAACTGGCTGCAGAGACAAAAACAAAACAAAATAGGGAGGTGGATGCTGTCTAGGCACCCCCCCCGCCACTTTTTTTTAATTTGGAGGCATATAAAAATTACAATTAAATATTCATATAGGGAAAAGCATCAAATCTAGTGTGAAAATGGGTGCTGTGACTAACAGAAACACAGTTTATCCCCAGGAGCTAACGTCAGAGCCAGTTGCATGGGTCGGGGAAATGCAGGCTGGTGTTAAACCATCACAGGTTATGCCACAGCAATAGTTTTTGTCATTTATAACCCACCACTGTCCCACGTTCAAGGTAGCTTATCCTACAGTACACCTATAATATCACCCTGGGAAAAAACAAGATCAATAATAATACTTTTTAAAGGGAGAAAGACTCATTCTCAAAATCTTGGACTGCAGGATTACTGAAATTGAGTGATAGAGCTATCTCTGAATTTCCTAACAACCAAGACAATAAGGGAAACTGTTGCCATGCAGCAGCTTAACCGTTTTGTTTCCTTCTACCTGCCCCCAAAGAAAGGAGAGTCTGTAAGACGGATCCTTTCAGGGACTTTGCTAAACCTCTGTGTTTGCACCTTATGCCTCCCTGTTTGGTCCCAGAAAGATGACTGGACAGTCAATGACGAGTAAGATTCCTCACGGAAGGAACAACTCAAGCCAGTCGCACTCGCGTGGGGACCAACAGGAGAACCCACGGGGTTCACAGAGGTGGTCACAGCCCACCACCTTCCTCAGGCTAAGGAAAGACTCAGCCTCTGTGGCTGCATTCCTTCCAAGAACCTGCAAGAGAAGTGATTCAATGAGGTGCTCTCCATCTATTCGTATGCATATAGGTTTTTGTCCCTTGGGGAACTTGAGGCTTATGGTCCAGCTGTCTGCAGGCAAGGGAGATTGACTTAAATCGGTTTCCTATTATGATGTATGGAATTCACAGATCTTGAGATTGACAAGCTTTATTTCCTTTACTTTCCCACCGAACTAATAAAAGCTAATGCAAGGCTCGATTTGGGGCTTCCAGTCCTTGACATTGGGGGTCCCTTGGCCTCCGCACTTAAACTCCATTCATAACTACTGTCTTTTCTTAACCCTGCGCCGCCCTCCTCACTCCCCACAACTCTCGTCGCTCGGGACACGACAGGAAACATGCTAGGTAATAGCGTTCTGAAACTTGTGATAAAAAAAGTGTATCATTTTGTCAGGAGAGTCAAACTTACTCCTAGTGCAGAGTCTAAGAAGCACAGATTTTTCTGAAAATGGAGAAGCATTCTCCATGGGTCAATGTCTTATACAGACTTTTTTAAATGTCGAGTTGAATGGAGCATAATTTCCATACTGTAGTTTAGCAGCTGAGGAAACCACATTAGAAAGTAAGCAGTGGCAGCTAAGCTCATGTGGTGTAGGTGCAGCCTTCCCAGTGATGTAAGCTGACACTGGGGAACAAGGTGGAAAATCTAGAGGCATGCATTTGAACATGAGCCTTATATCAGTGGTTCCCCTAATAGAAAGGATTGTTCCCATTGAGTCATCTTGTGTCAGCGGGATTCAGGCTTCCCATGACTTTCCTTCCCTAGCACACAGCTCATCTGCAGTTACATCTGCTGTCGACATCCTTTTAGGAGCTAGTGAGACTCAGCCAAAGGACCTCTCCTGATTCCCTTGAGCCTCCTTCTAATTCTTTGTTCAGGACTCCTGGGAATTGCACTCTTGTCAAACTCTATCACCTGTTATCTTTTACCACCATCTGCTCCATGTATTGACAATTCTCCTTCTATGCCTCCTATCAGCTCCTCAAGTCAGGGCAGTGACTCATCACCTGAACTGCAAATCTAATGATCTGATGCTCTTTGCAGGCCAGAGACCACTTCTGTCTTTCTTGCCCATAGGTTTCCAAAGAACAAAGTAAGGAAATAGAGATCTTTCCCCCAAAGGCATATTTATTCACTTGTAATCAAAGAGGACACAAGAAAGGCACTGGAGCAAACAAAAAGCTCCCTCTTTCAAGACCTAAACAATTTAAGACACATTAATTAATGATTTGGCCCTTTAATGGTTCCTGGATTAAATATACTTGGGTGATTTTTCATTCCAGCCAAGGTTGTTGCAGGCTCAATAATTTACCTAGGGAATTCTGACATCACGCATGTGGTCCTGCTTGTCTATGGAGTCAAAAGGAGTAACTCATTAGCAAGTAAGAGGTATTAATTAGGCTTTTGTAAATTGACACTCATGAAAGATGCTTGTTCCATCCAGATTGTTTGAAGGAGAAGCAGGCTCAGAGTTATTTGGCAAATGAAATGTCAATGTAGGCAATGTGACAGTCTTGAAATAGATCTTTAGCAAGCCTACCAGGGCCTATATTATGCCCAATGCATGCTGGTCCTCTTAAAGTCGTCACCTGAAGAGGCTGTATGCAGATTCCAAAGATGCTGCTGGCGTTCACAACATTTCTAGAACTCTTCCCTGAAACTCTCCTCACTGACAGTTATGAAACACATGAGAAATATCATTCATGTCTGTGTAGTCACACCTCACTTTTGGCCCCAACCATAGGACACAGCTTGATCATCCAATTAATACACCATAATTACCTTCAGATGACATTTGACTGATTCCAAAAACCTAATCCACCCTCAAAAGACAAAGATATCTCCTCACTGAGCAGAATCAAGAAAACATGTTACAGCTGTCTAATGTAGTAACCAATGCCACAACATGGAAAGTTTGACTATGTTGTAGAAATCAGTATTCTTTTCCATATATTATTTCTGCTATATTTGTTCAAAATAAATCCATTCCATTCTTTTTTTCCTATACTGCTTTGGCGTCATTCTCCTTCTAATGAGAAATGAATCCTAATATTTGTAGTCCTAGGTAACTTTTTTTTACTAGTTTCAGGTGCACAAGACAAAGTAATACTTAGATGTTTATCATTTATATCCCTCACACTGTGTGAACCCCCCTCCCCCCATCCACTACCCCTCTGACATTGCACAGAGCCATTACATTTCCACTGTCTCTATTCCTAATGTTGTACTCCACTTTTTGTAAGTACATACATATACATATGTGTGTGTGTGTGTGTGTGTATATATATATATATATATATATATATATATATATATATATATATATAAGCTTGTAGTTGACATTCAGCTTCAGCTTCAGGTGTACAATGCAATGATCAGGAACGTACATCATCCCTGAGGTGGTCTCCCTAATGAGACAAGTGTCCATCACACACCCAACAGAATCTTTACATTATTGATTACATTCCCCAAATTAATTTTAAAAACCCTGTGGCCATCTTGTGGTTACTGACTCTCTTCTAATCCCCTCACTTTCCCCCTTATCCTCACCCCCGCTTCCCATCTAGCAACGCTCAGTTTTTCCTCTATGTCTCCAAAACTATTTCTGATTAGTTCATTCACTTATTCTTTTCTTTAGATTCCGCATATAAGTGAGATCATATGGTATTTGTCTTTCTCTGTCTGACTTATTTCACTTAACATAATGTTCTCTAGGTCCATCCATGTTGTTGCAAATGGTAAGATTTCTTTCTTCTTTATGGCTGCATAATACTCCATTGTATAAATGTACCACAGTTTCTTAATCCAGTCATCTACCGATGGGCATTTCGGTTGTTTCCATGTCTTGGCTATTGTGTGTAGTGCTGCAATAAACATAGGAGTACATAAAGATTTTTGAATTGGAGTTTTGGATTTCTCCGGATAGATACCTAGGAGTGGGATTGCTGGATCATAAGGTAGTTCCATTTTCAGATTTTTGAGATACCTCCATACTGTTTTCCATAGTGGCTGCGCCAATCTGCAATCCCACCAACAGTGCACAAGCGTTTCCTTTTCTCCACATCCGGGCCAACACTTGTTGTTTGTTGATTTATCGATGATAGCCATTTTGACTGGGGTGAGGTGGTATCTCATTGTGGTCTTTATTTGCATTTCTCTGATGGTTAGTGAGGTTGAGCATATTTTCATATCCTAGGTAACTTTTTGTGAGCTTTCTTAGTGGGCAAATGTGAAAGAACCAGGTACCAAGTTGAAATACCCTCCCCCTTATAGCTCCTCCCAACATGTGATCTTTCACTGACTTCTCTAATGGAAATAGTTCCGCTGATGTGTAAGAAAATAGATTCATATATCAGTGACTTCAAAGGTCCATTAAACGTAACATTATTTAAAAGCACATTAACTATCCTAACCAGTGTCAGACAACAGCCAGGGAAGTGCAGGAGTTTGAAAACTAATGCAGAGTTTTAGGATGCCAAATGAGAATGTAAATCACAACTCTCACTAATTAAAACTTTGGCTCTTTGATTACTCCTGGATTAAGTTCACTGTGGTGATTTTTCATCCCTGCCTGGGTTGACACAAGCCCAATAATTCACTCTGGCATTCTGACGCCACTTGCTTGGCTCTGCTTGTCTATGGAGTAAGAAGTATCTTGTTAGGGAATGAGAGGTATTAATCAGACTTTTGGAAATAGTGACTGTGAATGATACTAGCTCCTGATTTCATCCAGATTGTTGAGAGGAGTATCATATGGAGAGTTGGAGAACTGGGGTTCTTGTTCTAAGCCATCACACCAAACCCTCAGTTGATTGGTATGCCTCAGTTCACACAAATGAAAAATGGGGTAAAAACAAATATCGACATTTGACTTCAAAGAATAATAATGGTGATAAATGGGAAATGTCAGATTATAATAGTTTAATTATTTTATAATTAATATGTGATGATTCTGATTTTATAGTTATTATAGCAGTATAGGCCTTATTGTACAAGTTCACAGCTCTGATCTATTGTTTCAACAGCAACCCATTTACTATCTGCTATGGGCAAAGTTCTAGTGATACAAAAATATCTGTTATGTGTTCCCAACTCTCAATGAAATTACTGCGTTGTGATATTAAATTTTGGGACACTCAAATGAGCCCTCTTCTTTGCCCCTTGCAGCTCAGTCATGGTACAGTTAGGAGCAGTAATGTAATAATTAGTTCACAACAGTCTGGCTTTATGCATCCCTTAAATGCCAATAAAAGCCCTCTGTTGTGCCCCCTGTATTCAGCATTTTCCTTTCTCTGCCACTCTTGGGCATTTTTGCCCTGATGCCTTGATACCCTCTATCCAACTGTCATCTCTTTTTGTGGGTCATCTGGAATAGGAGTTGAGGACAGGTCTCTTGGGGAGTTCAACAATAGGGGAGGGGAGGAGATTTGGATGGACCCTCTGACTTATCACTTTCTGCTGGGAAGACGCAGAATGATGAAAAAAGAGAGCCAGGGAGCCAGGGCCCATTTGGATGTGTAAGTTCTGCTATGCTTGTTAAACCAAACCTCATTATCTTATAATGTTTCTTGCCTTAATGAAGGCCTTTGCTGAATAAACCATTGAACCTAAAGGCACTATGAATATTTCCGGGCCCATGAAGGACACTCTTCTGTTGGGGGAGGGAGAATCAATGGAGTATGATGGCTGAGGGATCAATACTTCTCTGAATGAATTTCATCATAAGTGACACTCATTTGGGATAAGGAAGGGCCGACTGGAAACTATTGAAGGTTATCAACTGAACAACTATATCTAGAGTGTTCAGGTAAATCAGCTGGAATTAAACCAATGGTCATACAAGAAACCACAACGAAAGTTGCATTGTTTGTAACCTGCCCAAACAGAAGACACCAGTACACATTTGCAACAATCCTCATACAAATCTTTAGTCTTACTAGTAACCAGACCCTTAAGCAGATGGCTTTGTTTAGATTTCAGAGAAGCCTCCTGAAATGTAAATTCAAGCTGGTTCTGATGACTTTAGCTGAGCATAAAAGCTAGGGGGTTGGGGTGGGGAAAATCTTTCTCCTGGTCTTCACAAGAGCCAAAAGCAAGCGAGCTCTAGAAACCCATGAAAATGGCAAGAACTCCAAAATAAAACGTAATTGGTAATATAAGGTCATAATTGTATGAAACTATTGATTCAAAATATAAGAAACTAATGGGAAAATTACAAAGTACAGTACTCATCAATGTAGTTCAAAGAGGCAGTGATGGAAATGTGAAGCTAAAAGGCCCTTGACCCTCTTAGCTAGGAGAATAAATTTCAACTAGGCATAGAACATAGAATCCATCCTTTTCTCTTAGATCTAAGCTGCAGCTAATATGAGTCTTGGGGAAGAGGCAGAAAGTAGAAAACTGCCTTAACTGTATGGGCTTAAATGACAGCTAATCAATGCAAAATATGTCTTTACACTGCATGAGACATGATTCATAGCTTCGATGTCCCAACGCACAAAATGTGCCTTCACGACCTTCCAGTGCTGATCCTCAGCCCGTTCACTTATCACCTGAGCCTCTATCCTCAAGCCTGACTCAACCCCCCTTCAACCTTAGTAATGAGATTCAGAAAAAAACTTCAGGTGAGTATTTAAATTCTTGTTTGAATCCCATTATTTAAAAATGCCCTTGGAAAGCCCAGCTTTGTATGGCATGTTGGTGGGAGATGCCACAGCGAACAGACGACTAATTAGCTAGAAATCAGTACAAAGAAAATAACTGCTTGTCCCTACTACCTGCCCAAGAGCAGAGATGTTGCTGTAGAGGTATAAGAATCTACAGCTGTTTTTCTTTAAGGTCAAGTTGCTGACTTAACCATTCAGGCTTAAGCTACAGCTAATCGATACAAAATGTTTCCTCACCAAGCCTGCAGACCCCAAATTGCTTGCTGCTGGTTATGTGAAGCAGGTCATTAAAAAGGGCAAATGATCAAATTTCCTTTTAACTTCATTTAGAATTATTAGGAAACTTAATATTACATTTTAGAAAATTTAAACATATGAAATACCCCTATAAAATACAATTTCTGGTTGACTGTAAGCATAAAATTCCATTTTTCTAATTTGATTCTAAAAGTATGGCGGTTAAGATTGCAAGTCATTGATTAAATTATATTGAACCAGAGTATTCCAGTGTCAAAACTCTCCTCTGGTTAAGAGCTGGGATCCACAGAAAGTTATTTACTCTTTCAAGAGTATGAAGATATTTCTATTTAAAGCAGTATTAACAACCTTTTTATGTAAAGAGCCAGATAGTAAATGTTTTCAGATATGCAGACTCTGCTGCTGGCTGCACAAAGCAGCCATAGACAATGCATAAACAAATGGTGGCTTAGTTCCAACAAAACTTTATTTATAGACATTGAAATTTGAATTTCATACAATTTTGAAGTGTCACAAAAATATTTTAATTTTTTAAAACCATTTGAAATAAAAACCATTCTTAGCTTACAAGACATGCAAAACACAAGCAATAGACCGGATTTGGCCTGGGGGTGTAATTTGCTGACCTTTGATGGAAAAACCAAGTCAGCAACTTCCATAGGAAATGGAGTCTTTCAGTTCCCTAGGTACTAACTTCCAGGCAGAAAGCTCTGGGAGATGAAGGTGCTTTGTTTTCAAATATCAGCTCTTTACCCCAATGAATGCATGAGTTCAGAAAAAAGGAAGTTAATTTTTTTAGATCCAGTCTCCGAGATTTCTCCTTAGCCTCTTCCCTTCTCCCTTTCTCAACCTTTTGCCTTCACCTTCTCTCTTACATTTTTTTCAGTAACCGTAGCTTCTTTGCATAGTGTTTTTAGCATTCAAGAGAAGTATCCGGAAACCCATTATCAGTATTTATTCCTGACCTAGAATCTTCCACTGATGTGTCTCCTAGAACTGCTTACCTTACCTTAAATCCATTTCAATTTTGAGGTCGTTTTATTTTACATACAGAATATTTAAATGTTTTTATTTACGAAACCTTTCGGAAACGACAAGAATATAGAGAAAAACCTTCCTCAGTCCTTTTTTAAAAAAGGAATTCAAACTCCTCTTCAAAAAAAGAGGTCCTAATCTACAGCACACTGTCATTTAAATGCCACCAGTAAAGCTAGTGACAACACTGGGCAGTTTTATTCAAACATGTCATGGTGAAAAGCACTATACAAATTGTAAAGTACTCTGCAAGTGTTAGCTACAGGTGGTGGTATTTTGCCAAGTGTCAAGAATGCAAACTTATCAAAGTGAATTTTTGTGAAAGGGCCAGTGTTATTACTGGGCAACAGGAGTCCTTCCCAAGGGGCAGAACACCTGGGGTATAGGCCCATTTATAGCTCTGTTACTGCTGATGACTAACCAAGGACAAAGAACAAGTCACTTATTTTCTGTGAGCCCTCATCCTCATTTTGTAAAATGAGGGAGTTTGGAAAGGATCCTTCCATGTTATGATTTCTAAGTGCTATGCGTTCCAACTAAGTGCTATGAGTTCAACACAGGAGGAAGGTAAAGCTTGCTACCTCTTAATGTCAAAAAAATGATCTAATAATCACCTCAAGCTGCTCTTGTCTGGTTGTCTCTAGACATTATGGGAACACAGTAGACTATAGTTGCCCTTTTCTTGCACAGTCAGTTACTTCATATGACATTATTGCCTGGTTGTTGCCAGTCTTTCCAAAGGAAATATAGATCTTACTTATAATGTATGACTATTATACATCTGGAAGGTTAAGCACAGTACAGTCCCCAACAAGAAAAAGTCAGTAAGCCCTAAGGTTGTTTTATGGAAACCCGTATCTCTATGGGTTGTGGTATTTGAAAGCCTTTGGCCTGGAATAAAACCCTTCAGGACAAAAACTACTTCCAACAAATCATTCAAACAGCAATAGTCTCTGAGGATTTTCTTTTTCACTATTCTTCATCTTGAATTCCAGGCAGTTTCTCCTCAGTTCTGTGAAAAGTCAAACCTCTTCCCCATCACTAGGCGAATCTTAATAAGTTGCATATTTTTAACAGTTCCACACTCCCTGGGTGTCTTGTCTTGGTCTGGCAAGGTACAACATGAGTGATCCATTATGTGAGGGATGAAGGGGCATAGTGGCTGGCAGGCATTGTCCTCTGGACTTGCGCACAGCTCAAAAGCACTGGCTAAAACCCTTGGGGGGATAAACAACAGGAAAAGCATCTGTTTTAAGGTTTGTTACTTGGGCTGGGGAAGGCAGGGAAGCTGGCTGTTTATAGAACAATTTATGGTTACAATTTAGATAGTTGATTACTTGATTTCTTAATCCAGCTCCTAATCACAGATCAAACATAGGTTCCAATAATGAAGTAATTTTAGGCATGATTACAAACAAACGGTCTCCTACTGAGGGTGTTTGCTTTGGAACAAGGAGCTCCCATCACACGCTCAGTGTAACAGGGGTCAGGACAAGTGATGGGATCCCAGCTCTTCTGCCCAGACAATACAGGCCTTTGGGCTAGAACAGTTCCCTGTTTTCCACTGATCGTTGTCTCAGTGAGGTCAGCACAGTATTAGTGAGAGTACAGTAATAACTCCCACAGCATGAACCCACTCCCTTCTGCCCTCCACACTATGCCAGGGTTCTTTGCACCAAACAGCTGTTTCACCCCTCCTCTGCTTGATCAACTTACATGGCTCCTTATTGCCTACCAAATGAGGTCTGTCTCTCAGCATGATTTCCAAGACCCTTCATGATGAAACCCAGCCTTACACATCTTCTAAATGTCCCGTCACTGCCCTTTCTGGATCCTCCATGCTTGTGCTTGCTTCTGGGCCTTTACAAAACTGCTACCTCTACCTGGACTGCCCTTCTCCATCTCCTCCCAGCAAACTCCTGCTTCCCATGGAAAATCTACAGTTTGTTGTTGTTGTTGTTGTTTTTTAAAGGAGGAACGTGTTCTTTTTTAAAAAAAAATGTATTGGGGTCACAATAGTCAACAAACTACATAGGTTCCAAGTGCACAATTCTATAACGCATCATCTATATATTGCTTTATGTGTTCACCACCCAGACTCAGTTCTCCTTCCATCATCATATATTTGAACCCCTTTACCTTCTTCTACTACCCCTTTGCCCCTCTTGCCTCTGGTAACCACTACACTGTTGTATGTGTGTATGAATTTTTGTTTTATTTGTTTGTCTTGTTCCTTTGTTGCCTCCAGTTTTATGTCTCACATGAGTATAATCATTTGGTTCTCGACTTTTTCTGTCTGATTTATTTCACTTAGCATAATGATATCAAGATCCATTCATGTCGTTGCAAATGGCAGTATTTCATTTTATCTTATGGCAGAGTAGTATTCCATTGTGTATATATACCCCATCTTCTTTATCCAGTCATCTCTTGGAGGACACTTTGGTTGTTTCCATGTCTTGGCCACCATGAATGAGGCTTCAATGAACATCAGAGTACAAGTATCTTTACGGATAAATGTTTTCAGATTTTTGGGGTAGATACCCAGGAGAGGGATTGCTGGGTCATATGGTAATTCTTTCTTAATTTTTTGAAGAACCTCCATACTGTTATCCATAGTGGCTGTACCAATTTACATTCCCACCAACAGTGTATGAGGGTTCCATTTTCTCTACAGCCTCTCCAACACTTGTTATTATTTGTCTTGTTGATGATAGCCATTCTAACTGGTGTAAGGTTATATCTCATTGTGGTTTGTATTTGCATTCCCCTAATAGCTAGCGAAGTTGAGCATTTTTTCTTATATCTGTTGGCCGTTTGTATGTATTCTTGGGAGAAGTTTCTGTACAGGTCCTCCGCCCATTTTGGAATTGGATTGTTTGTCTTTTCGTTGTTGAGTTGTATGAGTTCCTCATATATTTTGTATATTAGCCTTCTTCTCCCATTCGATTGGCTGCATCCTTGTTTTGTTCATCGTTTCTTTTGCTGTGCAGAAGATTTTTACTTTGATATAGTCCCATTCATTTATTTTGCCTTTTACTTCCCTTGCCTTTGAGGTCAAATTCATAAAGTCCTCTTTGAACCCAAGGTCCATAAGTTTAGTACGTATGCTTTCTTCTATGCAGTTTATTGTTTCAGGTCTGCTTAGGTCTTTGATCCATTTTGAGTTAATTTTGGTACATGGTAACAGATAGCAGTCTAGTTTCATTCTTTTGCATGTGGCTTTACAATTTTTCCAGCACCATTTATTAAAGAGGCTTTTTTTCTCTCCATTGTATGTTTTTGGCTCCTTTGTCAGAAATTATCTGTCCATATTTATGTGGGTTTATTTCTGAGTTTCCAATCCTATTCCATTGGTCTGTGTGTCTGTTTTCCTGCCAGTGCCACACTGTTTTGATTATTGTTGCTCAGTAATACAAGCTGAAGTCAGGGAGTGTGATACCTCCAGCATTGCTCTTTTTTCTTAGGATTGCGTTGGCTATTTGGGGTCTTTTTGTGATTCCATACGAATCTAATGATTTTTTGTTCTATTTCTTTAAAAAATGCCATTGGGATTTTTTTTTTATTAAATTTATTGAGGTGACAATTGTTAGTAAAATTACATAGATTTCAGGTGTACAATTCTGTATTACATCATCTATAAATCCCATTGTGTGCTCAGACAGAAAAAGCAGAGAACCATGTGATTTCACTGATATGTGGTATATAAACCAAAAGCAACAAAAGAACAAGACAAACAAATGAGAAACAGAAACTCATAGCCATTGGGATTTTGATGGGGATTGCATTAAATCTGTATATTGCTTTGGGTACTATGGCCATTTTAACTATATTGATTCTTCCAACCCATGAACATAGAATGGTTTTCCATTTCTTTGCGACTTCTTCAATTTCTTTTTAAAATGTCTTGTAGTTTTAGCACATAGGTCTCTCACATCCTTGGTTAAGTTTATTCCTAGGTATGTTACTCTTTTTGTTGCAATTGCGAAAGAGGTTGTTGTTGTTTTTCATTTCTTTTTCTGAAATTTCATTGTTAGTATATAGGAATGCAATGGATTTTTGTACATTGATTTAGTAACCAGCAACTTTACTGTATTCGTTTCTTGTGTATAATAGCTTTTGGTGGAGTCTTTAGGGTTTTCTATATATAGCATCATGTCATCTGCAAAAAGTGAGAATTTAACCTCTTCATTCCCAATTTGGATGCCTTTTACTTCTTTCTCTTGCCTGGTTAGGACTTCCAATACTACGTTGAATAACAGTGGTGATAGAGGGCAGCCCTGTCTTATTCCTGAATGTAGAGAGAAAGGCTTCAGTTTTTCACTGTTAATTACGATATTAGTGGAGAGTTTGTCATATATGGCCTTTATTATGTTAAGGTGTTTTCCTTCTATACCCATTTTATCAAGAGGTAAACCTATAGTTGTTGTCTTTTCTATTGTGCAATCTTTTCTACAGTCCCAGGCAATATTAATCCCTTCTTTTTCTTCCATTTTGTTCAGATCTGATGATATCACATTGAATCATAATATTTGCCTATATGTTTATCTTTATTTCCCCCTTTTACAGATTGTGGGCTTTTGAGGGTATGTGAACCATGTTTCATCTCTGCATTTCCTCCACCTCCTTTACATCTAGGTCAACTGACACTCAGCAAATGTTTGTCGAATGTGTCTGAATGGCATATAAGTGTTTAGTATGCATTTGATTTATGGCAGAGGGAGTCACAGAAAGATCCTCTTTTAGAGGAGTATTAAATGACCTCAAAGGATGGTAGAGTAACTACCTATATTTGGCCAAACTCAGGACACTATTTCTCTTCCCATATAGGTAAATGTGTCACAAGATAAGCATGGTACACACCAGAGTTGGCAGGGCAGCCCCAAGCAACTGACCCCAGGAATAAATTATAAGCACAATCACTTTCAAGAAATAGAGGCTTTGAAGTGTATAATTCTGACATTTGCAGGCAGAGCTGGCCTAACAGCAATGCTAGAAACGGGAGTGGAGCCTGCCAAGAATTCCCAGCCATTGGCTTAGAGGTCCCTGGTAAGTCCATGCTGCAGAAGTCGCCATTATACAGTTCTCAGAAAACAAAGCAAAACAGCATTTACTGCTGGTGTCAACAGGCTCTAGGAATAAAAGTTTTCGGGGAAGGCCAACTTTCTCTAACTGGTGATTAGGGAAAGATCTCAGAGGGCATAGGCTGAATGAAGGAGCAACATATAAAAAGAAAAGCCATCCTACTCTTGTGTTTCAAACTTCAGCACCACAGTTAAATAAAGGAGACGAAATAAAAGAGGTGAAGATTAAGCCCAATTAAAATTATTGGGGGACTCCACATTAAATGAATTTTTTACCACCACCTGCGTGTTAAGTATATGGACACTCCTAAAGTCATTAAGATTTTGCTTAACCCCAAGGATAGCTTTTGAATTTAAATAACCCTTCCAGTGTCCTTACAAGAGGGATTACAAAAGCGAAGTGAGCTAGTTAATTAGACAAGCAGAAGTTGTCTTATTTGCCTAAGAGACCTAGGATAGTCTCTGCCTCCACCTCCACAACCCCCTGTGCACCAAAAATCTCTAAACCATATGTTTAATACATTGTCACATGTTGGTATTCAGGGAATGGGTGTGCAATGAATACACAGGTCTTATTGTACAACCATAATTCCTGAGGGGAAAACAAACAAACAAAAACGAGGCAGCTATCACAGCATTCGGCAATTAAATATGTTTTAATGTAACTGTTTAAAAATAAGACTCATGCCCTCATTCCACAAACACTGACTGAAAACCTACTGGGTTTCAGGGACTAGGCCTGATGCTGGAGACACAAGGATGAATGAGACAACAGCACTGAACTTAAGCAGCACACAGACTAGTAAGAGATACAGAGGGTTAGAAGAAATAAATACATAAAATGTCTCCTCTTCCACTACTTGACTCAGCTGCTCTCTCAATGGTCATTAGTGTCCCCTTGCTGGCCACGTCCAGTGACCTCATTTTGAGAATGAGACTTCTTGGCAATCTTATTCCTGTGACATTTGAGGGAAGACTTGATTGAATTTAAGGATGAACCCTGTAAATATCTAGGGAAGAGCTTTCCAGGCAGAGAAAGGAGCAAGTGCAAAGGCCTCAAGGTAGCAGCAGGCCTGGGCAAAGGGCAGAGCAATAAAATATGAAGTCAGACAAGGAACAGGAGCCAGACTGTGCATGGCCTTGCACACCATGTGGAAGCCTCTGTCTTGTATTCTTCATGAGATGGGGTGCCACTATAGGGTTTTGAACAGAGGAGTGACAAGATCTGAATTAACATTTTAAAAGCATCATCAGCTTGGTTACTGAGTGGAGAACAGGCTATAGGGGACCAATGGTGGGAAAATGGAGAACCAGCCAGGAGGCGTTTACAGCAGTCCACGTAAGAAATGATGGTTGCTTGAACGAGGATGGCAAAGGAGGTGGTGGTGGTCATATTCCAAATAGATTATGAAGGCAGAGTAGGCAGAAGTTGCTAATGGATTAGATGTGGCCTAGAAGAGGAAAAGAAATGTGCAAGACACACTGAAGATGTTAGCCTGAGAAACTGAAAGAATAGAGTTGCCATTTATTGAGGCGGGACAGATTATGAGAGGAACTTTTTGGGGAAAAGTCAGAAGTTTGTTTGGGGGCAGGTCAAGTTTGAGATACCAATTAAGCTTCCCAGTGGAGATATGGAGTGGGATGTTGGTTATACGAGTCTGGAGCCCAGGGGAGAGCTCAGGCGGGAGATGCACATGGAAGCCAAGCCTGTCCCCGGCCTTTCAGCATCCTCTCCAAGCAGGCGACACATAACGCAACCAACATCATCAGCCACTTGGTATAAGAACAAGCTTGCCTGCAGCTAGCTTGGCCTCTTCACCTTCTTCCTCACACGTCATGCTCACCCTGGCCTTTGTCTCAGGACCCACTTGGCCTGGAAAAGTGGGGTTTCTAGTGATGTCAAAAGCCACTTCCTAAAATATAGTGATACGTGCAATATAGTTTCTGTTATCCTGATGAGCTATCTTTCACTGAGGAAATATGTTTTGATGAAGTTACTTTACTTCTAACATGTATTAGCACCAAAATGTGAAGATCTGGATAAGTTCAAAATGGAATCCTAGATGCCACAAAAGTTTCTTGAGAGACCAACATCCCATCAATTTCAACTGGAGGGCAACCTACTATCAGGCCATGCACCGTTAAACTAAACTCTTGGGGTATTATTTTAATGAGAGATGGTAAATTGTAAGCAAAGCAAGAAAACCGTAATGTTTTGTTTCTTGCCAAAACCGATAAAAGTGAAATAAACCAGATACTAAAACCTGTCTTAAGCCTCATCTTTTTGTTACACTCAGTTTGTCAACTAGGTACATTGTTAGCTCCTTACGAAAGTCATTCCCTGACTGGGAACTTGACAAGTACTAAGTATTCTCATCAGTTCCCTGGCCCTGCAAATAAGACTCATAAAAGTTTGTTTGTTTCTTTTTTTATTTATTTTTTTATTTTATTTTATTAAATTTATTGGGGTGACAATTGTTAGTAAAATTACATAGATTTCAGGTGCACAATTCTGTATTACATCATCTATAAATCCCATTGTGTGTTCATCACCCAGAGTCAGTTCTCCTTCCATCACCATATATTTGATCCCCCTTACCTTCATCTCCCACCCCCCACCCCCTACCCCTGAGAGTGTAATGCTGAGTGAAATAAGTCAGACAGAAAAAGCAGAGAACCATGTGATTTCACTGATATGTGGTATATTAACCAAATAAAAGTTTAAAAGTGGTAAAATTTGAAAGCCTGGGGAACACAGTATGCTCCAAAATATCAATGGAGCTTTAGAAACACAGACAGGTATCCAGACAGAAAGTTGGGCAAAAAAATGTATGGTAGTTTATTTGAGTTTCCTCATTCTCAAGTGGTAAGAGGAGCCACTCTCTACCTCTGTCTGAGAGAGGTTCTGTTGGGGGAGCTAAGATAATGGTCATATGTACGAAGCTTGACATCTGAGTTCTCCTTCCATTTGGGCATCAGAGGCCATTTACAGATCCTCACACAACTACTCCTCTGATCCTGTGGAAGAAAGAGAGATGGCCAAGCCAGTCAGAAAATGACTCAACAGTGGCCCTGCCAATTCCTTAGATCAACATGGCAATAGCAAAAGTGATTAGATGATTTTGTGGCTCTGGCTGCTACCCTTTGTGATTGATGGTCTATTGGCCCATCCTAATTTTGGTCCTTTCCTGTTTTTGTTAAGCTAATACATGCCTGTATGTGGACAGTCCATCTAGTTGCATGCATGCCCACCTATCTGCCTTTTGATTTACCATAGAGTAGAACTAGAGAGTTGGTTAAGTTCTATAATCAACTTCTAGCACCCCCACCCCTCATTTTACAGATGGAGAAACTGAGGCCTAGAGAGAAGCGAGTTAACCAAGGTCCCACTGTGCATTTCACAGAGTTGGAATGTGATCCTAGGTTGGCTGATTTTCAGTTCTTGGTCTATGTTCATCTCTGGCTCAGCCTGTTGCTACTTTGTCTCTTTCTTTATCTCTGCATTTCTGCTCCTCTCTTTGTCTTTGTATCTGTCTTTCTCACATGCACAAGGTTTGGGAAATTAATTTTGGTTTGGCACGTGTCCTACTTTTTCATCATTTGCTAACAAATGATCACAACCCTATTACTAAATACTTAGTCAAACTCCAATAATTTACTGCATTGCCTCAGCTCCAAGCTTTGGTCATGTTCTGGTAATACCTCCTTTTGCTAAAAAGGTCAAACAAAGCATCTTTATTATTCCACAGACGTTGCTTTCACCTGTGAGATTATTACAACTAGGAAATATCTGAAGGTTAGTTTCTTAAATTAATTTTTATGATACATCTTCTACCCTCAAGTTGACCCTGATTTTAGAGTATTTGTAATACTATGCATATTTCCCCATGGCAAATCAAGAATCCACTTTTAATTTGATCTATAGTTTCCAGTGTAACTTATTGACAGTGGAAAAAAATAGAATATTGCTTGCTTTCTCATCTCAAATTTAAAAAATAACACTGTAATCTATTGCATATTATATACAAAATAGCTTTCAACTTGAAAAGTCACAAAAAGACAGAGAATACTCTTAGAAATTTTACACATCCTATAGAATGTGACTTGCCACTTTCTGTTTTCTTTGAATTTATATGCGAAGGGAAATAACATATCGGGTATGATGGATAGTCTTTCCAGTTTGTTGTCTGTTTTAGATAATAAGCTCCCAGAATACAGGGCTATCTTAATCCTCTATCCAGTGCCTATTTAGTGTCCGATGTTTGGCTCAGCTGTAGTTGCTGCTAGAAATGGAACTGGTGTTGCAAAAAGGAAAAAAGAAAAAGAAAAGAAAAGCTGGTCATCTGAGGGTTATTCTGACCCACTTTTGTTCTACATTTAAGGAGAAACTTTAGAATATTCTCTATAAAGCCTACTTATTTTGAAGCTAGATCTCACCATTCTACCTGCCTTTAAAAATTGGCAAATACGAGTAGATTTAATATTATACATATGCATGTGAAAGAGATTTATTTGAGGTAAAGAAAATGAGCATACCTGCTTCATCATTTGCTATAGCAACTCACAGAACATTTCCCTCAATAGCTTCTGACCCAACAACCTCAACCCAGTGCAGACTCTTGCTGGCACCAACTGTACGCATATACTGTTATATCAGCATGCACCCTATTCCATCACAACATTTATTTCTCTCTTTGTGAGTACCATAAAGATAGGATTTCTCAGTGATTCACCTCTGTACCCCCAGTGCCTGGCACAGTGTCTGGCAAAGTAGTTGCTCAAGCACACACCCACTGCTTCTCAAAGCAGGGAGCTAAAATCACACTAACGATGCAATTAAACAGCAACCATCGTCTTTTTCCCATCTGATAAAATCATGTTTATTAACTCCCTTTTGGTAGAGGCATAATCAACATTTCTAGAGCATATAGAATCACTAAAGGAAAGTGGTACAAACCACTTAAGTTAGCACAAGAAAGAGCACACAAAGCATGTTCAGTTTTCCTATCCTGGATTCCTTTGTCCGTTCAGCTCCATCTTAACATTGTTGCATATAAACATTTTCCCTTTTCAAAGATTCAAATTGGTCACATCTCATCAAAATGGTATATTAGCATTCTACAGATTTATTTGCTACAAAATAACATAAAAGGAATTTCACTGTATTTGGGCTAATAAAATGAAAAGACTAAGTTAGAAGCTGTCATTATCAAATTTCATGTATTACACCTGATATTTAGTTTAAAATCAATGTCAAGAATATTATTTTATTTACAAATATTTTACTAAATATTTAAACTAAAAGGTGCTCATATAAAAAAGGAATAAATGAGGCTTACAGAACTTTCCTGGTGGATGGTTTAATGTGAAATTTTATGTGAGTATTAAATCACATGGCTCTTTAATGATATAATATGGTATGGTTTTCAGAGAACCTTCATCAAAAAGCTCCCATCCTATTTAGTTTTCCTATAAAAAATACCAGCATTTATAATTATAACTAATTAAATTTTGAGGCTCTCTCATTTTATTTCACCCCTTATGAATTTCAGAAAACCCTCTTGTGTTTTCCAAATAAGCAGAAATTAATTCTCACTAATTAGTCAAGTAAGGTTATTTGAGCAAAAGAATATGACAGTGACCACTTTCCCCTGCATAGATTCTGAGGTAGGCTATTGTCTAAAAGGTGTTTGTGAGCCAGAAAATAGCTCCTGCCTAAAGCATCACATAATGTTCATTTCTTCCCCATAGCTTTGATTTCTTTTCATGCAAACAAGCTGTAATGGGCTTAAGAAACCCATTTTTTACCTCATGCATCATCTATGACATTGTCAAATCAATTCATATGAAAAAAATGGGAGAAAGACTATGCACAGGCTCCTCATAAAGTCTCATGTACATTTACATTTTAATATAGGAACAATCAGTAAAGGCCATTTAAAGGCCCATTTATGCCACTTTAGTATGACTCTGACATTTTATGGCTGCACATTAGTAGCCTTCTTTCTGGGCTCTTGACAAATGAGCAAGAGCTCCCAGAAAAGAAGGTAAACTGTGCCCTGTGGCAAGCAGAAATCAAGTCTGAAATTGTAGAAGCCGTGAGAAGAAAGATCAATGTGCTGCCAAATACCATTTACACATGGTTGCTAGCATACCCATGGCCAAAATTACGAAAGTTCAAGTTTTCAAACCACATAAGGCCTTGATGAAGCCCTCTGATAATTCCAGTGTCTGGCTGATGAGGCAATGCTGAGCTGTCTGGAAAATCGATGGAGTAAATTGAATGGTAAGCCAATGAAAGTTAAGGGACAGGAAGCGCCATGATGCCACAGTGACAGTCATTTTTTTCCTAGGTGCAATTTTAGGATTTCAAAGAAGGGCTATTTACCAAGTAGGAAATATTTCAACTCTGGAAGGGGAATGGAAATAATCTAGTAATTTCTAACTTGTGAAATCGTATTCTCCATTTTAAGTGCACATAAGATCTCCTGTGATATATAGTTGTACTACAAACACCCTGGATATGACAGTGAAACCAAACTAATGGAAAATATTGCAGACAAAAAAGTCCACAATAGTGAACTAGAAAGATAAAGCAGACACAATAAATATACCTGGAAAAGGATTCAAAGTACTGAAATAAAAGACATTTAAATCTTTTGATGGAGAACAAAAGATAGCTGTAATTCAGAATGAGCATTAAAGAGATAGTGTATCCATTTAACTGTGGATCCCCAGTCTACAGCCACAATCCTCATTTTTTTTCATTTATTTCAATGGAATCTTGCATGTGGGGCTCTAGTTCCAATCCAGACACTCTTTTCTCTGTGTGACATTGTACTATCTATCAACTGGCCTTAAACCCTCTGAAACAAAATGCACTTTACCTATTCCTAAGGGATTTTGCCCACCTTCATTGATAAAGTTTTTTGAGAATAATGAATTACAAGTGCTGTGAACATAAGTAGCACCGAGAATTAAACGGCAAAAGCAAGAAAATAAGCAAGCAAAATATACTAGCTACCATAGGTAATTACAAATCAAGGTACTGGACAAGATGCAGTTGACCTGGGTTCTAGTCCTGAGTCTACCAACAACTAGTTGTGTGTAGTTAGATAAATCATTGTCTTGGAGGGTACTTATCTCCCCACCTGCACAACATTACAGCCTTTTAAATTACAGCTCCCTGGGTTGTCTTCCTCACCTCTTTCCATAAATCTCACTCTTCTTCTAAGTCAAGATTTTGTGACTGTAAATAACACATGCACTTTTCAGTTTCCAAACCCTCTTGGATTCTCTTATCCTTCATATTCTCTTACCACAGAAGGATGCCCAGCTCTTCGCTGGATTTGTAAAAGATTGCATTCTTAAAATCCTGTCATAGAGCAGATTCTTGTGTTTAGAACGTGGCTGAGTAATAAGTGGAACAGTGGCAACATAGAAGGGAGTCACAAGAGTACTTCCAATGTTGGTAAATTTCTATCTGTTCCACCTCCAAACCCACCCTTCCTGCTTGCCCATCTTCTTTCACAAAGCCCAGTGCAGCAGATGTAGGAAGGTGTGGGGAAGTTAGGGAAGGCAAGCTTTCTGACTCGTACTTCAATTCCTAACTGGGCTTTGGTTAGGTGCTGAGGAAGACTGTCATTTTGAAGCCAACTTAGAATACCTTCCTTTGTTTTAGTGGTATTTGGTTCTTTTTAAAGATTTCCTGTAGGCAAGCTGAAAAGACAGTGAACTTTCAGATGTTCACATATAAGAAGCTGACAATTGCATTTGTGGTATTGAATTGTTGCCCCGGCTGGCAAAGGTTAAAACAGGAAGCAATGTTTTAACTTCTTGTGACATTTACAAGAATTGTAAAGCTTGCTTTTGCTAGAAAACTTATTATTAATCTAAGCAACTGTGGTACACTGGGAAAAATTCCTACATACCCACTTTATAAAATTAAACAGAAGGTTGGGAAGGAATATTGGCCCATGTCTCTGAAAACAACTAATTGTACCACTTTAGAGCTAGAAAGAATGTTAGGGATCGTCTACTTTGAACACTGGTTTTGGAGACGAAAAAACAGGCTCAGAAAGAGGCAGTGACAAGGTCTCAGGTCATACAATTCATTTGTAGTGGTGGAGACTGGGACTCATGGGCTCTTCCCTCTACAGAAGTAGGCAAGGCCAAATGCCACCACAATTACTAACCTTTAATGCTTGGGATTTTCTTTTAACATGTAGTTTGCCTTCAGTAGCAAAAATGCTTTCAGTAATCAAGTAAAATATCCCTAAGGTATTAGTAGACCCATTTATATTCTATGACAGGGAAGAGAATGAACTTGATAAATTCTAATGGTGACAAGAACAAGAAAAGTGTAGAACAGAAGTATAATAAGGAAGGTATGTTGGGTTATACTTCAGGACTAGCTATGGGAAGGTGGTCTTAATTATAGCATGGCCAGATGCAGTAAAATTAGAATTGGTACCAAATCCAGAAAAGTATGAAATAGAGGAAACCAAAGGGCACAAACAAACTGTTGGTGAAATCTGCAAAACCAAAGAGCAAAATTCACCTTGATCACTCCCCACCCATCCTAATCATTAACTGTCCGCTTTGTTTTATTGTCTTCATGACACATAAACTCTGAGATTAGTTTGTTCATTTACTTGTATACTTGTTTATGTTCAGTTTCCTTCCAACATGTACATACACACACACCACTTAGGAAACACAAGAATAAGGACCTTGTCTGTCTTATTGTTCCCAGTGCCGAGAATAGTGCCTGGAACGTAGTAAGTGCTCAATGGATACATATTAAATGAATAAATTTGAAAAAAGTAAAAACCGTTAGACTATGGTTGATACAAACTTTGAGAATAAAGACATTCAAGATTATAAATTCAAGGATGTTTTTATTTTTCTTATTTCCAGTCAGAATAAGAGAAGTGCATCAATGTCTCTAACTCATTTAGGGCAAAGGAAATAGGAACACTGGTCAATCTGTGCACCATTATTATGAAAGGTTTTGTGCCTTGAGGGTTCTCAACAGGGTGTTAGCATGTGGAAGAAGGGTGGTGCCATCTACATATCTATAGCAGGAGTTCTGGGGCATCAAGGTAAGTTTTCAGGATTATGAATGCAATGAGGGATATTTCCAACCTGAAAGTCATGTGAAAGGGACTTTGAAATTGACAACTATTATCAAGAACATTTGGATTTAAGACTCGCAAACAAGGAGCATACTAAATTTCTAAAGAGGAAACTGAGGTGCACCAATGAAGACAGGAAACTTGCCTGACTTACTAGGCCATTTCAATTTGTAGGGTAAGATGGCCTCGGAATATTCTATAAGGCAGTAACTCATCTGGGAGGGATTTACTTAATTTTGGGAAGGTGGGGAATAGGGTCACACTTCAAAATGAATATTGCTCCTGATTTTCTAGTCAAGATGGCACAGTAGGTAAATACTATGCTTGCTTCCACTCATGACCAGAAGTAAACTACAGAACAGCCATCACTGAGAATTGCCTGAAGTGTAGCTGAGTAGAAGTCCTACAACTAAGGACATACAAAAGAAGCCACCTCAAGACTGGTAGGAGGGGTGGAGAGGTGGAACAGGCTAGTTCCACAACCATGTGTCGCAGTTAAAAATCAGGAGGGTTATCTCGGCTGCAGAGGTCCCTCCGGAAGAGTGAGTGGGCCCAGCCCTAAACCCGGCACCCCAGACCAGGTTCCAGTGCTGGGGATAAAAGTCCCCATAACTTCTGGCTATGAAAACCAGCAAAGATTGAGGCTGAGTGAGATGGTGGGCAGCTTGAGTCTCAGGGATTCCTTTTAAAGGGTCTGTGCATGGACCTACTCGCTAATGGACTCACTCATTCTGAGCTCCTACACTGGAGCAGCAGCTCAAAAGGTGCCAGGGACATATGAGAAGGACCTCAATTGTTTGGTTTCTGAGCAAGAGCTGGAGGGTCAGCTTTCTCCCAGATAAAAGTGCTGGCACAATCCATTACTTCTTTGTTCAGCCCTCTCCGCTCCTGGCATGCAGACACAGCCAGCTGCCATATCAGAGTTCCCATCAACCTGACTAACACTATTCACCCCACCGTGGTGATTCCAGGAAACTATGCCCCACCTAACTTGCAGGTGCACCCAAGCCACTTCCAGTGGATTTTTGTGTAAACAGCCTATCTTGGCTCATGCTGCAATTCACACACCACAAACAAGTAGCATCTGGCCTTGGCATGCCCTGTACCTCTTGCCGAGCAAACCCAAGCCCAATATTGGTGATGGCCAGCCTCAGTTCACGACTTGGCATCTCAATGCACCTCCAAGCCAAACACAGGTGGCTGCCATTTGCGGATTGTTCTGCGGCTCATGGCAGGTGGCCTTGGGCAAGGTACAGGCTGTGACTGAACTTGGCATACAGCAGAGACCCTCCTAGGAGGCCCTGGGGCTGATGGCCAGCTTCAGGCCAAGTTGGAGCACCACCCAGCTGCCTCCATGGACCACACACCAGAGACCTGGTAAAGTAAATCTTGCTCCATAGGTCACGCTTGCACAACAGTTACTCCACTGTAGTCATGGCCAGTCCTCACAAACAATCAGTCTGAGGGTAAATCCCTCCCAGTAATGTGCAAAGAGCAGCCAAGGCTCAACTACAACAGGAGGGCACACACAACCCACACAAGGGACACACCTGGAGCACCCAGCTCAGGTGACACGGGAGACTGCACCACTTGGCCCAACAGGAAACATTACATAAGGTCACTCTACTAAGACTGGGAGACATAGCAGCCCCACCTAATACATAGACACAAACACAGGGAGGCAGCCTAAATAGGGAGACAAAGAAACATGTCCCAAATGGAAGAACAAAATAAAGCTCCAGAAAAAGAACTAAAAAAAAAAAAAAAAAAGGAGATAAGCAGTCTACCAGGCGTAGAGTTCAAAACACTTGTTATAAGGATGTTCAGTGAACTCAGGAAGAACTTCAACAAAGAGATAGGAAATATAAAAATGGAGATAGAAACCATAAAAAATAATGAATCAGAAATTAAAAATATAACTAAAATGAAGACTACATTATAGGGAATCAACAGTAGATTAGATGAAGCAGAGGATGGAATCAGTGATGTAGACGACAAGGTACTAGAAAACACCCAACCAGAACAGCAAAAAGAAAAACAAAATAATTCAAAAAAGTGAGGCGAGCTAAAGGGTCCTCTGGGGCAACTTCAGACATACCAACATTCGCATCATATGGGGTACCAGAAAGAGAAGAGAGAGAGCAAGGAACCGAAAACCTATTTGAAAAAATAATGATGGAAAGGTTCCCTATCCTTGCAAAGGAAATAGACATACAAGCCCAGACTGCTCAGAGTCCCAAACAACGTGAAGCCAAAAAGGCCCACACCAAGACACATCATAATTAAAATGCCAAAGGTTAAAGACAAAGAGAAAATCTTAAAAGCAGCAAGAGAAAAGCAGTTAGTTACCTACAAGAGAGCTTCCCTAAGGCTATCAGCTGATTTCGCAACAGAAACTTTGCAGGCCAGAAGGGATTGGCACTAAATATTCAAAGTGATAAAAAAGCAAAGACCTATACCCGATATTACTCTACCTAGCAAGGCTATCATTTAGAATAGAAGAACAGACAACGAACTTCCCAGACAAGGAAAAGCTAAAGGAGTTCATCACCACCAAACCAGCATTACAAGAAATGTAGAGAGAAGAGGAGGAGAAGATGAGGAAGAAGAAGAAAAAGAAAAAATGAATAATAAAATGGCAATAACTACATATCTATTAACAACTACTTTCAATGTAAATAGATTAAATGCTCCAATCAAAAGATATGGTGGCTGAATTGATAAGAAAAGAAGACCCTTACATATGCTCCCTACAAAAGACTCACTTTGGATCAAAAACACAGAGACTGAAAATAAACGGATGGGAAAAGATATTTCATGAAAATGTAAACAACAACAAAAAAATCTGGGGTAGCAATACTTATACTAAAAAGAATTGACTTTAAAACAAAGGCTATAACAAGAGACAAAGAAGGACCCAGTAATCTCACTTCTGGGTATTTATCCAAAGAGAACCAAAACACTACTTTGAAGGGACATGTGCACCCCTATGTTCATTGCAGCATTATTTACAATAGCCAAGATATGGAGGCAACCTTGGTGTCCATCAACAGATGAAAGAGAAAAGAAGAGGTGGTACATATATACAATGGCATGTCACTCAGCCATAAAAAGAATGAAATATTGCCAGTTGCAGAAACATGGATGAATCTAGAGGATATTGTGCTGAGTTGAGTAAGTAGGACAGGGAAGAACAAATACCGTATGATTTCACTTATATGTGGAATCTAAAGAACAAAATTAACAAACAAAACAGAAAGTCATAGATAGAACATTTTGATGGTTGAAAGATGAGAGGGGGATGGGGGTGTGGGTGAAATGGGGGAAAGGATTGAGAAGTACAAATTGATAACTACAAAATAGCCATGGGGATGTAAATACAACATAAGGAATATAGTCAATAATATTGTAATAACTATGTATGGTGTCAGATGAGTACTATATTTATCAGGGTGATAACTTCGTAAGTTATATAAATGTCTAATCACTATGTTGTACACTTGAAACCAATATAATATTGTATGTCCACTATGATAAAACAATGAAAAAATTATTTTGAAAAACAAAGAAGCAAAGAATATTGTTCCCTGTGCTAAAGCTGTAAGTTAGGCCTGAAGTTTCTGTAATAATAGCTTGTTTACAAAGAATTCTCCTAGCAATACTACATACATTCACCAAGATGTGTTTATCCATTTACTCTAATTAAGTTTTAAGGTTAGACATAATCATAATTACTCTGGACTGAAAGACTAAAAGCCAAGTAGGAATGTAAAATCCCAAAGTAATTCAATATTTACTAAATTTAAAGGAAGTAATCAATTTCTAATTTGAATTCATGCACATTCTTTTCCCACTTTAGCACTATCTTATTTCCCTTAAGTTCCTCTTTGGTCATTAATATTGTGAGCATGGTTATAGTCATTCAATAATTTGTCACATGCTGCAAATATTTCTAGACCAAATTAAATTCTCAATGTACTTGTATATAACTAAAGAAAAATATATTAAACACTTAAGGACAAAGACTCTATATGTCCTATATTCATAGTCCATTGCTCCAAAGAGCATGGCATCTAGTAGTTATTAAGATTTGCAGAATTATTGAAAGAAAAACATCTATGTCCCCTGATAGAATTATTTTCATATATTCAAAATCTCAGGCATAGCTGACCCAGCATGTGTGTATGTGTGTATGCATTCACATGCTCTCAAAATTCCCACATACTCATCCTTCCGGTTGAATACATTATCCTTCTTCTTGGCATGTGTGTTTATATAACAAAACACTAAAACAAGATTAACCGTACAAACTCTTCCAAGAAAATTAATTTTAATTAACATTTCCCTGAAACACGTGAAGCTTCCAGCACCTAAAAACTGAACTGAATTTCCATTAGGAAAACTGTTCCTTCCTCCCTAGAAAACATACACCTTTTATATCTCCAGTTCATATTTACAGAAATTCAGTTTACTTGTCAAGCTTTCCCTGGAAAGCTCATTTTGAACCACTTTCCTAACTTATACTACTTTTACTTCTGCTCAGACTAATGCCCAGCACTTCTTCCTTGTTTTCAACTCTTAGTACTTCTTGAAGCTAGATTTCCCCCATCTGCATTCCTGATGCAGGATGACAAAAGCCAGACTACACTTCAGCCTCCTCGCACATCCTGCCCTGGAGATGTTCAGCAGACAATTGGAAATTGGAGTTAGCCTGGAGGTCCGGAATGAGTTAAGGATTGGAGAGGTCAATTTGGGAATTACTAGTGTAGAGGTGAAAGGTGAAGCTATATGCGGAGATGAAATTACCCTGAATGAGAACATAGCAAGAGAAGAGAAGCAGATCAACGACAGGACCTTGGGAATTGCTTCATTTTAAAGGGGCAAGAGGGACAGAGAGGATGTATGTGTTCATGCGTGTGTGTGTGTGTGTGTGTGTGTGTGTGTGTGTGTGTGTGTAAAAGATATTCCAACAAAGGAAACTTAAGTGTTGAGAAGACAGGAGGTGAACCAAGATACATTATGAATGCTTTCAAGCAAGAGAAGATGTGCAAAAGTGCCAGAACTTCCAAAGAGTTCAAAAAGAATGAGGCCAGAGAAGAAGCCATTGGATTCTGAAACCTGGTGGTCACAGAAAACCTTTAGGAAAGCAGTCTTCTTAACGCCATTGTTATGGACTCTGAGTGCCCGTATGCAGATGTGTACAGATGCATAGGCATGTAGTCCAAACCACTATAAGACTAAATATTAGTACTGAATGAGACTGGGTATGTCAGATAATGGTGATAATAACCACTACTATTTATTGACTGTTTACTATGTGCCAGGAACAGTGCTAAATAATTGATATGCCTGATCTCAGTTTAATCCTTGCAACAACTCTGTAAGGTGGCTACATTTTACATGTGAAGAAACTGAAAGCCCGCAGAAATTAAATAAATTACTCAAAGTCACACTGCTAAAATGGCAACACCAGTATTGGACCCAAGAACAGTTTAACTCTAAAAGCTCATGCTCTCAGTCACTGAAGCAACACTTCCACTATGCTGATTTTAGCTAGGTAATCTATGCATGAGGGGGAGAGAGCTGATATTGGTTGAGTGTCTCCTATTGTCAAGTGCTTTACATAGGATATATTCTATCACATATATACCATCAACATTATGTTTAGGTAAACTTTATGAAGGCATAGTTAAATGCCTAAAAGAAATCTGATTCAGGTTTTTGGAAAATAAGTTGAAGCTGTATGATTAAAAAAAAACGTTATTAATTCAAATGTATTTACTACAATAGCTCCCAATGGTTTGAAAGGTGAAAAACAAGTGTGGCGTCATTGATTTGGTGGATGTTACTGATATTCACATTACTGACAATCAAACTCATCTGAAAAGTGAGGGAATTTGACAGGATGATCTTAAAGGCCTCCTCTAGCCTTGACTTCCCATGATTTTCATATGAATGTCTAATGCCAATAATTTTAAAGATATGGCATATGAAGTAGAATATAAATGCAGCAGCAAAACTGGTGGTTATGTCAGCATCTTTTTATTCTTTAAAGTTATAGAAGACTACTGTTAAAATATTATAAAAATAGTTTGTTTGTTCAAGGTACTGATTGCTAACTTAAACAGAAACTTGGAAACTACATCACAAAATTTTCACACTGAAAATCCAAGCAAATAATTTGCTTACAACTAACTGCAGACCTTATGATACAGCTGGCTGTGGGAGGGAGAGAGGGAGGGAGGGAGGGAGGGAGGGGGAGAGAGAGAGAGAGAGAGAGAGAGAGAGAGAGAGGGAGAGAGAGAGAGAGAGAGAGAGAGAGAGAAACACTCTGGCAATTAATATTTTTGTTGTCTATAGAAAAACACATGAGGTTCTGGTCTCAAACAATTAGTATTGCTGTTAATTATGCATGTATATAGCAATAATACAAGGCATTTGGGATGGCTTCCACTGATTGTTTCCTTCTTTCTCTGGATTACAAAATCGAATCAGACAATTAAATAATAGCAAGCATTTATGCAAGTTTTAAATTATGAGGAAGAGATAATCATAATTCTGTATATTTATACAACCTCATGTACAATGGGGATTACCAAATGAATTGTTGCTTTATTATTTTACTAGTGTTTGAAAAATGAACTAGTCTTGCAAATAGTTTTCATATATCATTCAGTCCACCAGAATTAAAAATGGCCCCACCAACATTTACCAAAGTCATCTATTTTCCATCTCACCATCAGTACTCCTGTTTTCCTTTCTCACAGACTAAAACCAGGTATAAACTGCTCTGATAATAACTTCTTGTCAAAGTAATCAGCATCACTATAAAAATAAAATATGTCAAGATTTGCTCTGTTACATAGCTGAGCTGTTATAGAGAGACGGCTCTATCATATAGCAAACTTTAAAGCAAAACAGAGAAAGAAAGAAAGAAAGAAAGAAAGAAAGAAAGAAAGAAAGAAAGAAAGAAAGAAAGAAAGAAAGAAAGAAAGAAAGAGGGAGGGAGGGAGGGAGGGAGGGAGGGAGGGAGGGAGGGAGGGAGAGAGAGAGAGAAAGAGAGAAAGAGAGAAAGAAAGAAAGAAAGAAAGAAAGAAAGAAAGAAAGAAAGAAAGAAAGAAAGAAAGAAAGAAAGAAAGAAAGAAAGAGTCTCTTAATATGTCCCCCAATGAAAGCTATTATTGGGATAATAGTCCCTATTCTATTGACTATTATCTCAATGGTCATCCACTGTGTTTTATTTTACAGATGAAGAAATCAAGGATCACAGCAGAGATGGGGCAAAATCACCCCACTAGTTAGTAGGAGAACCAAGAATTCTTGCCACCATGATATATCCTATCTATGATCTTTAAACACACTCTCATACTAATATTGTGTGACTAGATGTCTATGTGTGTTTATACCATTTATCTCAATGAATTATAATCTGACTATGGAATTAAACACTGAACTTCACTTCTCAACTGTCAAATAAACCCACTGAGGTCCTAATGGGAATATGGAAGCCACACTACTGAAAGCTAAACTGCACATGTAAGAAATGGCCCATCTCTTCTGTTTGTATGAGAGTCTGCCCTAGCAGAGGAATCCCAAGGCTCCAGCCTTTGCTCTTGCTAACCTATTTGGCCAGAGAGCATAAAATGGGATGTAGGTGGGTAGGAAGAGAAAGTGAAGACACTGGTAAATATTTCTGGAGCCAGTAAGCCTGCAATAGGCTCAATACTGTACTGGTGAGCATCATGATCTTAGAAAACAATGTGCCAGACAACTACAGCACACATTTATAAAATGGCTTATGATTCTCACAGCCTCTTCAGCACTGCTGACTATATGATGGTACAGCTCATAATATGCAGTTGTTGCTTGCAAAGGCACTAAACTGGAACATTCTCAATACCCCCACCCCCACAGTTAGGAACTTTCCTGGGTTTAATGGGATTTGCTCCACTGACAGAATTCATGTCATAAAAGCCCTTGGCTTATGGGATTACTCCACCTTGCAAGTCTACATATTTACATACTTTAAAAGCCCTAATATTTTCAAATAATTTATTTCCCTTCGATGAAATGCTGACCTAGATGGCCCCTAAACCACCATCCAGCCTAGCAAACAGTCAGGCATGCCTGAAGCAATGTGAGGAATACGTCAATGGTGAGGCCTTCATCACAAAACACTCCACTGTGTCATCCTATTCTAGCAAAAAGTAAAAGGAGCTAATGACCTATTGCCCAACCATCTGTGGTGCTGGCCTTGAACATTCATTCATCCCATTTCTGAACTAGGTCAGCTTTCAGACCTGAGACTACATGCCTGAGTAGTTTCAGCTGTTTTAAGCTAAAAAAAAATAGATTCCTCGAAAGAATTTATCCAAGCCCAAAACCTAACTATTGTATTCAAATTAAACTGATAGGCAACCAAGAGTCCATTTATTCTAGCTTACTTGGGTGCACTTAAACTAAAAATGTATTGTCACTTACCTTGCCGCATCTAAACTCTGAAAAATCCTCCACCTGTTGAAGGAACAGTAAAACCAGGCGCTAGCAAGAGCTTGGTAAGAGATAAGTTAAAATAATAAGAGTTTTACAGTTTGCTTTGATAGCATATTTTTTCAGCTTCCTAAACCACAATGAAATAGCTCATGGATGGCTTCTCCACCTTGCTTCCCACTTAGCTCTCTCAAGTAGCGGGGGAGATTAGGAATCAGAGTGCTGAAGGGGGCAGAGCAACACTAAGAGCCAGACCTTTGGAGCCCCTGCGGGCTGAAAATGATAATATCCTACCACTTAGGATCATGTTAACTCCATTCCCTGTCACAAAAGGGATGGCCATCTAAGCAAAAAAAACAAGTCAAAAAACAAAAAAACAAACAAAACAAATGCTATAACATCACTAAAATGAAAATGTCTGATTGAACGGACCTAGGAGGAATTTATAGAGATTTCTTCATATTATCAGGAATATATCAAACACAAATAATAAAAGGAAAAGGAAAAAGAGAATGATTAGAATTTGTTGATGCTCTTCAAAAAGATGAAAATTCAAAGCACACAGAAAGTGATATGTCATTACTCTAGTTCCTTCTACCCAAATACAAGATATGCATCAAATTAAGCAATGTGTCTCTCCAATCAAAATAACGCTCAGCTGTTTTTACAATATATGTCTTAAGAATCATAGAACGCTAATTCTACTATGTGAATTTCTGATGTTACAGGAATTGTGAAGCTGTGCATGGGTCAATTACTAATTTAAGAGTTCAAATGGGCTCACTTAGCTTTTGTTTTATTTATTTATTTTTTTGGATGAAAAGTTTTTTTAATTTTTATTTTTAAATTACAGTTGACATTCAATATTGTTTTATATTAGTCTCAAGTGCACAGCATAGTGGTTAGACATTTTCATCATTTACAAAGTGATCCCCCCGATTAGTCTAGTACCCACTGGGCACTGTACTTAGTTATTACAATATTATTAACTATATTGCCTATGCTTTACTTTATATCCCCATGGCTATTTTGTAACTACCAATTTGTACTTCTTAATCCTTCACCTTTTTCACCCAGGCCCCAATGCCCCTTCCATCTGGCAACCATCAGTTTGTTTTCTGTATCTATGAGTGTTTCTGTTTTGTTCCTTCATTTATTTTGTTCTTTGGATTTCACATATAAGTGAAATAATATGATATTTGTTTTTCTGTCTGATATATTTCACTCAGCATTAATACCCTCTAGATCCACTCAAGTTGTCGCAAATGTTAAGATTTCATTATTTTTTATGGCCAAGTAATATTCCATTGTATATCTGTACCACATCTTCTTTATCCAATTGACCATTGATGTGCACTTAGGTTGATTTATAAAGAACTCATACAACTCAATACCAAAAAAAAAAAAAAAATAAACAATTAAAAATGAGCTGAGGGCCTAAATAGATATTTCTCCAAAGAGGATATACAGATAGCCAACAGACATATGAAAAGATGCTCAACATCACTAATCATCAGAGAAATGCAAATTAAAAACCACAATGAGATATCACCTCACCTGTCAGAATAGCTATCATCAGTAAATCAACAAGTGTTGGCGAGGGTGTAGAGAAATGGAACTCTCATGCAATGTTAGTGGGATTGCCACTGTGGAAAACTGCATAGAGGTACCTCAAAAATTTAAAAATACAACTACCATATGACCCAGCAATTCCACTTCTGGGTATTTATCCAAAGAAATCCAGAAGACTAACTCAAAAAGATATATGCATCTGTATGTTCACTGCAGTGCTATCTACAATAGCCACGATATAGAAGCTTTTGTTTTATATTAAGCAAGGGATATTAGTGTGATGACACTTTTGTGCTCAAAGCATGTTATATGGCCTGTACATTTCCTTGAGCGAAGTGTTTCTTTACATTAAATATGTCCGGAGGCTTTAGAAGTGAGCTAAGAGAGACTTTTAATAGCATTACTAGCAGCAGAGCCTTGCATCATAATTTTTTTTTTTAATTTTATTTTACTTAATTTATTGGGGTGACAATTGTTAGTAAAATTACATAGATTTCAGGTGTACAATTCTGTATTACATCATCTATAAATCCCATTGTGTGTTCATCACCCAGAGTCAGTTCTCCTTCCATCATAATTTGAGAAGCAATGTAAGACGCCTTATCATCAGTTCCCAGTGTGGCTAAGCCTTCCTTCCCTGGTTCTGTGAACTGCTGGAGAAGCAAGTGTTATGAGAAACTAAAGTGATGTATTTGGTGAGCCCTGATGCCAGATCGGTTAGACAAGACACCCCTATCAGCTGACTTACCATCCAGGGCCTTATGTGCTCCTCCTCTTCTATTCCAGTCGCAAGAAAGAAGTAAGCTAAAGTTTTCTGACCTATGGTATGACTTAGTTTTCCAAGTACCCCTTGCACTGCACTTGGCCTCATGAACAATAAAGAACAAAATGTTGGGTGAAAAATACAAAACAAAACAAAAACAAAAAAACAAACTGAAAATAGTAAGAAAACATGAAGCTTTATGTTGATTCTTAGTACTAGAAAATTCCAAAGTCAAATATGTAGCACTTTCCAAAATCATAATTTTAAGTTTGCTGCACTAATAGAAATCCACAAACAACACAAGTACGTCCATAATTGATTTATATGGGGACCAGACCAAATTTAACTTTAATTAAGAGGAACTATTGCCTCGACAGTATTATTCATTTTTCATTTCTATCTAAACTTTTCAACTATCTATTAAAATTTGCCCAGTGAGTGACTGCACTGAAGAGACTTTTGGAAGTGCATTGCCTTACCTGGGAGTCCAGGTGGAGTATTCAGTGGTGATCCAGGAAGATGTTACATGGTCATCAGCCAAAAGGGAGGGCAGTCATCAGAAGTGAATCAAAGGCCATGGGGGAAAATGGGGGGAGGGGGGAAGGGAGGGGGAGAAACGAGAGGCATAATGATTAGGAAAAAAATGAATTAACTTTATGAACCCATTTGGTACACACACACATATTTTAGGAAGGTTCATAAACGGAATCTTTTAAAAAGACCGTTTAACAAAAAGAAATGATAATTATGTAATGTGATAGAGGTGCTAAATATCACTACAATGACAATCATATTACAATATATAAGTATCAAATTAATACATTGTACACCTTAAATATATACAATGTTATATGTAAAATATATTCAGTAAAAATCATCCCACAAAATATTACTTATTATGCGGCAGGCATTATTATAGGTTCTGAGGGTATAGCAGTGAATAAAACAGACACAAACCCCTGCCTTCATGGAGTTTACAATCTTGTGGAAGATTTTTTTTTTCAGGCCATCTGCTTGGAAAAGAATTCCACAGAAAAATACTGTATGTTAGAACATATCCAATGGCATCAGGTTCAGCATTTGTATTACAAATAATTCTTTTTCTGATTGGAAGGGACATTATGTCTATTCATGATTTCTCCTTGTGGAAAGTTCCCCAAAGGCTGCAAGTCAGATTTCTTTTTATCTGGGTCATTTGTTGTCCATAGAACTCCACGTGTATGCACTTTGAAATGCTGTAAAAACAAGAAGTCTCTAAACGGCAGCTTTGTAACATTGCAATCCCACCTTCCGGCAGAATATTTCTCACTGGATGCTATAGTGCTCAGTAACTGCTAGCCTGGGTGACACTCTAAGATTGGATTCATCACCCCTCAGCAAGTCACAGCCTGGGAAAGCAACAGCAGTTGGTAGACTAAAGAATCTGTGGTTCTCACGCCCATGACACAGACACTGGCTGGAGAAGAAATAATAAGGGTAACCTTCCCCAGCCCAGGTTCGAGAACATGTTAAATATTCCTCAAGTAACAGCTACTACATAAATGTCGAATTACCATTGAAAGGTGAAGGTGAAAAAGAAAGGAACGCATATATGAATATATCATTGAAAAGTGGGAGTTGGGGAGACTTGGGAGCCCCAAAAATCCAGATGGAGATTCATGCTAACCAGAAACCTCAAACGATAAAATCTACCCCCTGACATTTATGTTCTCAGTGCAGATGCTTAGGGCTTCAGACGTAAAAGTGAAACTATCTATTCACTTCTATATTAAGGATCCAAATGAAGACCTAGGAAAAACAGGATGATGTAAAAATCAGAGAGCCTTTGCCTAAAAGTCAGGATCCATGGTGTCTAAACCTGGTTTCACCAATGACTCATTTGATCTTCGACACATTCTTTTCTCCGTTTTCTCAGGGAGCTATATGAAAGGAGAGATTTCTAAAAACCCTCCAGTTCCAATAGTCTGTAATTCTCTAATAGCTTTGTCTTTCATTTTGGTGCCAAGTTAGTTAAAAGTACAGCCATCTCTAGTCATGTTCACAGTTCAACATGCCATCAGAAGTTCAGAGAGCCCAGAGCCCAACATTCTGAGCTTATGAGTAAATGAGAACACGGCCAAAACAACAATAACCAAGTTGAAATGCAGCCGATCATTCTTCTGTCCAGGGCAATAGCTTTGTTTATTTGAATTATAAAGTGGCTGGTTCTTTAGGATGATGGAAAAGTTACACAAGGAAATTTAATTGAGAATACTATAACAAAGGAAATCTAACTGATGAATAATTGACCCCCATGCATTTCTCTCTCTGCTCTTGAAGCTTCTTCATATTCCAGGAGCCTGGGATGTTGGTGATTGCTGTCAATCAGCAGAGACTTCCACAGATACACACTCGCAGATAAAGACTACAAAGATGCTCAAATTTTGCAAAGGGTGGTTAAAAAAACAAACCCACAAACACTGTTTTGGTCTGATTGCAAATCTGTGGCAGAAAATAATATACTCTGTGGGAACCAATTACCTACCACTGTTCCAGAGCTGCCAAGCAAATGACCCATTCATTCTCTCTGATTTCTGACACTGGGTTGGTTTGCTCACCCTCTCGCCAACTCCCACACCGTTGCCATACCCTTGATTGCCTACCTTCTCCCCACTTAGGATGCTTTTCCATCCTCATTGTGGTCTGACCTACTATACTGCTGCTTAATTAATTACCCACCACCTCCTTCTATATCTCAGACCACATCATTTGGGTTCTGAAAGCAAATACAGGATATCCCAGTGAAAAAAACTTATCATTCTGAATGTTAAATCTGGTCCCCTAAATAGAAAGGGGTTTCATGCCCATGAAATCCCAGGCAAAGGACTCTTGTTCGAACTGGTGGGGGGAAATAGAGAAGCCGGACTAAAGGTCTGGATGATTCTTAAGGCCCCAGGCAAAAAAGCTTCTTTACTTGCAAAATGTTAAAATGCTTGGCTTCAGCTTTTTGCTCACATGAAAGCCTGAGAGGTACTGTGGGGCCATGGAACCAGCCCAGGAGTCACACACACTGGGATCACACTAGTCCAGGTTCTTTCATTTACGAACTGCGACCCTGCGAACATTCCTTAACCTCTCAACCTTGATTTCCTCATCTACAAAATGGGGACAAGTATAGTAGTCAACATATTTAACAATATGGCATGGGTACCAACCAATGAGAACAGAAGCCAGCCCAATCCCAACAGAAACCAATTATAGACAACCTGTGTAGACATGCAAATGTATCACAAGATGGTTGTGAAAATTAGATGAGATTATGCACGGAATCACTGTAGCAGACTACCAGATCCAGGGTCAGGACTCAATAACTTTTATGCATGATTATTTTTATCTAGGGAAGAAGACGAGTAAGAGAATTGTCCAGAAGTATAGTGCCATAGCAAGCCAGGGTCAGGGCTCCCAGCGCCCTGTTGCTGAGACATCTTGCCACCCTGGGAACAGAACCAGTTTTTCAAAGCCAGTACTCAGAGACACCTACATATAAAAGGCCACGTTGAAAGCAACCACATTTATTGATATGTGGGAGGAATGTTCCCCAACATCTATGTTCTACTGTTTGACTGCTCTGTTTTCTTCTTTGTATTATGTCAAGCCTGTCAAAAATTGTGCAGATTCTGAGAGAGCTTCTCACAGTTTGCCTGAGAATACTGGAATCCAGAACATATTTTCCAACTTTTATTCTATGATTATTTGTTTTAATCCCTTAGAGGTCAGCCTTTGGCACAACTGTGAGGTCTCCTGAGTTTGTCTTGACTGCTCCTTTCACAGTGTCCCCCTTTCCCCAAGATACTAAACCTGGCTTCCAGATCCATCCTCCTGGCCTACTTTCCCTGCCAGGTGACAAGGATTTTAATCTTATCCTGTCTTTGGCCAAGAGCATTTTAAGACCACAGAATCGTCAAGATGCACAGGAATGACCCTCTAATGGCTTAATCTCCAGTCCTATGACATTTTGATAGGGATTTTCCCCCAATCTCTCCATTTATACCATCTAAATACAATAGACAATATATAACACAGAGGTATTTTAGCTATGCCAGAACCTTTTGGTTAGTAGCAGCTGCTGGTTTCTTATTCCCTGGAGTTAATGTGGGTGGCAAAAGACAAATGCAATACAAGGTAACAGAGGCCTGGACTAGAAGTCAAAAGACTGAGGTCCTCCTGCCAGCTCTGCTGTGTGACCCTGGGCACGCCCATTCTCAAATGGGGAAGATGGTGCTGTTTCCCTATCCACACAGCGAGGGTATTGGACTAGGTGCTTTCCCAAAGGTCCCGGTTCATTATAACATTCTAAGACTTTATAAGAATTTGACTAAGTCAGGAACATATCCTGCGTTCTGACAAAGCGAGGCCTAGAGAAAAATGCTTTTTGCATTGCTCTAAGAGACTTTGAGGCCAAAGGCAGAGTAAACAAGTTTGTCTTCAGTGCCCACTCTTCCAATTAGATCTCTAGACCTCCCACTGGCTCCTCAGGGAACTGCACTTGGGCATGCCTGAGTAGTTCTGGCCAGTGCCCAGTATGCAAGACTGGAGTAACAACTGGTATTGAAAATTCCTTCTACAGTCATCAACCACAAACTCTGAGTGGCTGGGAGATGTCATCTGACAATCTTTTAGATATCGTTAGTGTTTTCCAATCCTTTCCTGACCCTGATACTCTGTGGGGGCAGGGATACACCACATAACACCATCAGTGGCAGAGCCCAGACAGCACACTACCCAACCCGTGTCCACCAGAGCCTGCTGAGGGGTAGCAGGCAGGCAGGCATCTACGCTCCCAGACACAGCCCTTCAGAACAACTCAATGAGCAATGACTGCAAAAGACTGGGAAAACAATCATAAAAGACACCAAGGATTTTAAATTCTTCCTTTCTCGTAGCTGTTAAATTGTAAACACATTTTCTGAAACTTCTCTCTTGTTTTATTTTCTGCCTAAATGCACTTTCAGTACATCACGTGGTAACAATCAATGATTGTTACATTCTTTTTACTCTGAAAAATAATGACTAATACCTGGACTTTGCATTGCCAAAATATCAACTGTGTCCTAGAAACAAAGTGGATCTGCTGAGTAAGATAGCTAAACAGCCCCTTTAAAATAGTGTTTTCTTGTCTATTGGTGAATCAGTCAAATCTCAGTGGCAGATGTCTTCTCTAAGCTGTTTGTCTGTTTGTGGGGACAGAGTCCCAAAGAGCAATTTCCAGGCTTTCAGCCTCACATGGAACGGTGCTGGCTCGGGTCGTAGATGGCCCTCGGCTGTGACTAGTTGGCCATCAGCTGGAGCCGGTTAGCCAATTGGCCACTGATATAACTGCCGCGGCTGCGCTGGGGAGTGGGAGTCGGTCAGTTGGCAGAAAAGCGGACAGCAGGTCGCACGTCGTGTGAATCCAGCCCCCAGTGAGACTGTGGTGGTATGACTCCCCTACCTATGGCTCCGTGGGTGTTCCTTTTTGGCCTCACCATATCCTGTGTTCTTGTGTGGGGAGCGGGAGCTGAGACCCCGCATGACACCCCGTGTGACACTGTTGTCTGCACTTATTATTGAAACAGCCCATCAGCTCACCACCACTCCTACCCACCAGTTTTTTTGGTAAAATTCTTCCAAATTTGGCATCATAAGAGTGCCCTCTAGTGCTGATCTAATTAAGAATCTGGAGACAGGGATTCCTGTTTTCATGGGAAATGGGTTTAGCTATAATGTGTCCTTGGCTATGTCAAGATATATTCTTCCTGAAAGCATCTCTAAAGCACCTACTTCACAATTTAGATTTTCAGAAAGCAGTGAAAGGAGTGTTTCGACATTAAACAAACAAAGCAAAACCAAAGCAAAAAAAGGAGGTCCATAAAAGAAAACCTGGCTTATCCTCCCTCCTGAGAACTGTTTCCACTCACGATGTGGGGGTGCTGCTTTATAAAATAAGGGGCACGGACGCAGGCTGACTCCATCAATTGAAAGTTGACAGTAATTTTTAATGTGTTTTAGAGCTCCCCAGATGCAAATATCTGTTTTTGTATGTTAGATTTCAGCAATGTGTTTCCTCAACTTGATCATATGTATACTTTTGCTTTGAAGGAACAATAGATCACTAAGAATCCTGAAATTTTCTTGGTATAACAAGGCTTGGTTTCTGTTAAGAAGGACCTGAAAAGGTTTCACTCATGTTTGTGTGTTTTATTTTATACCATTTTGTTTCCGTATTTAAGATTTTGGGGTATGGAAGGTCCACAGTGAATGCTATTTCAACACTGGTTCAAATAAGCAGGGAAGATTTTCACTGTAAATTTTACATTCAGCTTCTCAAGTGACTGCTGCTCTAATGAATCCCAAATATTTTATGCTGACACAAAGGATGGAGGCTGCCAGTGTGAGATATAATGGCTTCATTCACATTTTAACATGTTTAAAACACAAAACGTGAAAAAGTCTCTAATAAGTAATGATTTGGCAAGTGCTAAAATAAGGATCAAGATCATTCTCAGGAAATATTCAGCCAAGTGACTAACAGGATTAGACAGTAAAGATATGTGGAACGGTCCATTCTGGACATACTATGTCACTTGCTTTTGGCAAGAAGCTTCAATCTCTGCTGAAGTCAAAGTATGGTAGGAGCCCTCAAGCCAGCCCCAAACAAAGAGTGAATTGGCAGGTTTATGAAGAGATAATGTGACAGAGCGAAGGGGCACAGGCTTTGGAGTTGACAGAACTGTGTTCAAATTACAGTTCCTCCACTTTTCTTTGGTCACTTCAAACCTGTCAGTCTCATTTTTATCAACACAACTGTGACCTCCCTGTGATCTCTAATAATGTTGAATAGAGAGGGCACAAACCAGGTGCTCAATAAAACCTGCTGAATTTGATGTGATCTACAATTTTGATAAAAAATGAAAAATCCCACCTCATTGTCCAGATGTTCCCAAATATCTAATTATCTGAGGTCAAGTAAATGAAATATCTGTATAATGGACTTCATTGTTAGAAATTTGTGTTGCAGACTTTAAGCCACTGCTGTTCTTGCCCATATATGGCTTACAAGTCTGTCAGTGAGAGAAATCGAAAGGTTCAGGGCTGTGCTTAAGAGCCCTGGCCACAGAGTCCTTTTTGTTTGGCAGATGTAATATTCATAATTGGATTTACCTTGCTGCTATTCACGGATGTGCTTTTTGAAAATTCATGACCGGTTCAACATTTTTGTGGGCTTTGGACATCACTCAATGTGAAGATGGAGCACCATTGTTAGGGCAAAGCTTTTGTTTTCACAAGGAAAAAGGTTTTCTTTTTTTTTTTTCAGGATTCTCAGGTTCTCATCTTACCTGACGTTCTAAAATCAGGTGCCAAAATACAAGGCAAGCTTGCCAAATCATCTGGAGGAGTGCATAGAATGACTTTTCTACAATTATCGGAAATTATACCAAATGACAAACAACAGCAATCATACTAATAGCTAACATTTACTGAGTGCTTCACTCTAAGCCAGGCACCATGCACTCTATAGGAATTATCTCATTTCATCTTGAACAAAAGTCTATACGCTTTGTGTAGATGAGAAAACTGAGGCTCAGGACGACTCACACAACTAATAATTCAAATCCAGAGATGTAGGATGCCAGAACGCAAAGTTATTAGCCAGTAAGCTATACTGTGTCTGTGAGGTCGGCATCATTCTTCTCATTTTACAGGTAAGTCATGTGAGGGTCAGAGAATAACTTGATCAAGGTCAAACAACTAGAAATGAAGGTGCTGAGATGGGAATATTCAATATTCCCTGACTCTGAATCTGATGCCTTCTTCATTGCACTATGGGCCATGCCTTCACAAGGCACTAATGTGGAAAGGTTCACTGTATATAATCTCTCTGTGCATACAACACCTGCACTGAGAGCTCGGGCTGCACTCCAGTTACTGTTACTATACACGCCTCAAAACTGTTCTGAAGTGATTCCTTGTGCACCTCTCCTCAACCTTCTCATGGGACCAGTTTTCATCTTGAATTGCAGGATAAAGTTGCAGGCTATGAGTGCCAAGCAGTTGAATACACAAGGAAGACAGGTAGTAGTTCATTTGAAGATCAAAAGCTGGTGTAAATCAAGTGGAGGTAGGTGGGCCAGGGGCCTGCAAAAAAAAAGTTGGCAGGCAAATCAGGTCTCTCTCCATCCCTCTATCTCCATCCCTTCTTCCCTCTCTCCCTCCCTCCTTTCCTCCTTCTCTTTCTCTAGAGCAGAGGGAAGTGAGGAGTGTGTCTTGCTGTTTTACCTATATTTCTTATCTATAAGAAAATGTGCTTGAATTACATATGGACAGAATCAAGAAAGTCCAAGTCAAGATGACCTAGGGAAAAAAAATGGGAAAAAGCTAGACTACACGCCTCATTCCAAGAAGGGTCACATAATTACAGTGGTAAGAAGGGAATTGTTGCCTTGGGAAAGAGTTGTGATTGCAAAATGATGAAGTCCATCCTCAAGCATGGGGAGACAGGTTGTTCACAATTCGACCTTGACAGAGTTGAAAAACCTATCAAAATTGAAAGGTACCCTTAGAGATCATCATGCCCAACGTCTGCATTTTACAGGTCCTGAGAATGAAAGGTCACACCTGTCTTTGATTCAAATTTAATTATTTACTCCTCTGACACATAATTTCAAATTTTTTTTTTAATTTTATTTTATTACATTTATTGGGGTGATAATTGTTAGTAACATTACATAGATTTCAGGTGTACAATTCTCTATTACATCATCTATAAATCCCATTGTGTGTTCATCACCCAGCGTCAGTTCTCCTTCCATCACCATATATTCGATCCCCCTTACCCTCATCTCCCACCCCCCACCCCCTTACCCTCTGGCAACCACTAAACTATTGTCTGTGTCTATGAGTTTCTGTTTCTCATTTGTTTGTCTTGTTCTTTTGTTGTTTTTGGTTTATATACCACATATCAGTGAAATCACATGGTTCTCTGCTTTTTCTGTCTGACTTGTTTCGCTTCAGCATTACTCTCTCAAGATCCATCCATGTTGTCACAAATGTTCCTATATCATCTTTTCTTACTAATAGTATTCCATTGTGTATATATACCACAACTTCTTTATCCATTCATCTATCGAAGGACATTTTGGTTGTTTCCATGTCTTGGCCACCGTAAACAAAGCTGCAATGAACATTGAGCACACGTGTCTTTATCTCTAAATGTTTTCAGATTTTTGGGTAGATACCCAGGAGAGGGATTGCTGGGTCATATGGCAATTCTATTCGTAATTTTTGAGGAACCTCCACACTGCCTTCCATAACGGCTGCACCAGTCTGCATTCCCACCAACAGTGTATGAGGGTTCCTTTTTCTCCACAGCCTCTCCAACATTTGTTACTATTTGTCTTGTTGATGATAGCCATTCTGACTGGGGTGAGGTGATATCTCATTGTGGTTTTGATTTGCATTTCTCTGATGATTAGTGATGTTGAGCATTTTTTCATATGTCTATTTGCCATTTGTATGTCCTCTTTGGAGAAATGTCTCTTCAAGTCCTCTGCCCATTTTTCAATTGGGTTGTTTGTTTTTTGTTGTTGAGTTGCATGAGTTCCTTGTATATTCTGGATACTAGCCCCTTATCGGAGGCACTGTTTGCAAAAATCTTCTCCCATTCAGTTGGTGGCCTCTTTATTTTGTCAATGGTTTCTTTTGCTGTGCAGAAGCTTTTAAGTTTCATATAGTCCCATTCGCTTATTTTAGCTTTTACTTCCATTGCCTTTGGAGTCAAGTTCATAAAATGCTCTTTGAACCCAAGGTCCATAAGTTTAGTACCTATGTTTTCTTCTATGCAGTTTATTGTGTCAGGTCTTATGCTTAAGTCTTTGATCCATTTTGAATTAACTTTGGTACATGGTGACAAATAGCAGTCCAGTTTCATTCTTTTGCACGTGGCTATCCAATTCTCCCAGCACCATTTATTGAAGAGGCTGTCTTTGCTCCATTGTATGTTTTTAGCTTCTTTGTCAAAAATTATCTGTCCATATTTATGTGGTTTTATTTCTTGATTCTCAATTCTATTCCATTGGTCTATGTGTCTGTTTTTCTGCCAATACCATGCTGTTTTGATTATTGTAGCCCTGTAGTACAAGCTAAAGTCAGGAAGTGTGATACCTCCATTATTGTTCTTTTTCTTAAGATTGCTTTGGCTATTCGGGGTCTTTTGTGGTTCCAAACAAATCTGATGATTTTTTGTTCTATTTCTTTAAAATATGCCATTGGGATTTTGATGGGGATTGCATTGAATCTGTATATTGCTTTGGGTAATATGGCTATTTTAACTATGTTGATTCTTCCAATCCGTGAGCACGGAATGTCTTTCCATTTCTTTGTGTATTCTTCAATTTATTTCAAAAATGTCTTATAGTTTTCAGCATATAGGTCTTTCACATCCTTGGTTAAGTTTATTCCTAGGTATTTTATTCTTTTTGCTGCAATTGCAAAAGGAATTGTTTTTTGTATTTCTTTTTATGAGATTTCATTGTTAGTATATAGGAAGGCAATGGACTTTTGTGCGTTGATTTTGTAGCCAGCAACTTTACTGTATTCGTTGATTGTTTCTAATAGCTTTTTGGTGGAGTCTTTAGGGTTTTCTATATATAGCATCATGTCATCTGCAAAGAGTGATAATTTAACTTCTTCATTCCCAATTTGATGCCTTTTATTTCTTTCTCTTGCCTGATTGCTCTGGCAAGGACTTCCAACACTATGTTGAAAAGCAGAGGTGATAGGGGACATCCCTGTCGTGTTCCTGAACGTAGAGCAAAGGGCTTCAGTTTTTCTCCATTAATTATGAGATTAGCAGAGGGTTTGTCATATATGGCCTTTATTATGTTAAGGTATTTTCCTTCTATACCCATTTTATTAAGTGTTTTAATCATAAATGGATGTTGTATCTTGTCAAATGCTTTTTCTGCATCAATTGATATAATCATATGATTTTTGTCCTTTATTTTGTTTATGTGATGTATCACATTGATGGATTTGCATCCTTGTGCCCCGGGATGAACCCCACTTGGTCGTGATGAATAATCTTTTTAATGCATTGTTGTATTCGATTTGCTAGAATTTTATTTAGGATTTTTGCATCGGTATTCATCAGAGATATTGGTCTGTAGTTTTCTTTTTTGTGCTGTCCTTACCAGGTTTTGGTATCAGGGTAATGTTGGCCTCATAAAATGAGTTAGGGAGTACTGTCTCTTCTTCAATTTTTGGAAGAGTTTGTGCAGAATTGGTATTAGATCCTCTTTGAAGGTTTGGTAGAATTCACTAGTGAAGCCATCTGGTCCCGGACTTTTGCTTTTGGGAAGGTTTTGGATGACTGATTCAATTTCACATTGGTGATCGGTCTGTTTAGATTTTCCAGTTCTTCATGGTTCAGCCTTGAAGGCTATATGTTTCTAAGAACTTGTCCATTTCTTCTAGGTTGTTGAATTTGGTGGCATATAGTCCTTCATAGTATTCTTGGATGATCCTTTGTATTTCTGTGGTGTCCGTGATAACTTCCCTTTTACATTTCTGATTTTGTTAATTAGTGTCTTCTCTCTTTTTATCTTAGTAAGTCTAGCCAAGGGTTCATCAATTTTGTTAATCTTTTCAAAGAACCAGCTCTTTGTCACATTAATTTTTTCTGTTGTCTTTCTGTTCTCTATTTAATTTAGTTCTGCTCTAATTTTTGTTATTTCCTTTCTTCTACTGACCTTGGGTTTCATTTGTTCTTCCTTTTCTAGTTCTTTAAGGTGTAACATGAGGTTATTTATTTGGGAGTTTTCTTGTTTCTTGAGATAGGCCTGTAATGAGATAAATTTCCCTCTTAAAACTGCTTTCGCTGCATCCCAAAAATTTTGGTAGGATGTATTTTCATTGTCATTTGTTTCTATGTATCTTTTGATCTCTCCTCTAATTTCTTCTTTGACCCAGTCCTTCTTTAAAAGTATGTTGTTTAATCTCCATGTATTTGTGTTTTTTCCGCTTTTTTTACAGTTGATATCCAATTTCAAAGCCTTGTGATCAGAGAATATGCATGGTATGATTTCAATCTTCTTAAATTTGTTGAGACTGATTTTATGTCCCAATATATGGTCTATCCTTGAGAATGTTCCATGTACACTAGAAAAGAATGTATAGTCTGATGTTTTAGGATGAAGTGCTCTATAAATGTCAATTATGTCCATTTCATCTAATGTGTCATTTAGGGCTACTATTTCGTTATTTATTTTCTGTTTGGATGATCTATCCATAGCTGTCAATGATGTATTTAAGTCCCCTAGTATAATTGTGTTTTGGTCAATTTCTCCCTTTAGTTCTGTTAGTAGTTGCTTGGTGTATTTCGGTGCTCCCTGATTGGGGGCATAAATATTGATGACTGTTATGTCTTCTTGTTGTACAGTCCCTTCACCATTATGAAATGTCCATCTTTGTCTCTTGTTATCTTTTTCACCTTGAAGTCTGTTTCATCTGATATCATTATGGCTACACCTGATTTTCTCTGGGTACCATTTGCTTGGAGTGTCAATTTCCACCCTTTCACTTTGAGTCTATGCTTGTCCTTGTAGCTGAGATGTGTCTCTTGGAGACAGCATATGGTTGGGTTTAGTTTTTGATCCAATCTGCTACTCTGTGCCTTTTTATTGGTGAGTTCAGTCCATTTACATTTAGGGTGATTATTGATATGTGAGGATTTCCTGTCATTCTATCTTTAGTTTTCTGGTAAGGCTGTGTCTCCATTGTTTCTTTGCCTTTTGTTGTTGTCTATTATTTCTGTGTGGTGGTATTCTATGATGTTTCCTCTGTTTCTTCTTTTATTTCAGTATATATTTCAATTCTGGATTTATTTTGAGTGGTTACCCTTAAGTTTATGTAAAAGAAAGTTTGATATTTAGAGTATTCCATTTTCTTCAGCACGCTTACTTTCTCCATTCCCATATTCCGTTCAGGCCTTTACTCTCCCCTTTTTGAGTTTTGGTTGCCACAAATTGTCCCTGTTGATGGTGGTCGAATAGCCTCCTTTAGTATTTCTTGTAGTGCAGGTCGTGTATTAGAAAATTCCTCAGCTTCTGTATGTCTGGAAAGGTCTTTATTCCTCCTTCATATCTAAAGGATATCTTTGCTGGATATATTATTCTTGGCTCATGATTTCTCTCTTTCAATAGTTTGAATATTTGGTTCCACTCCCTCCTGGCTTGTAGAGTTTCTGCTGAAAAATCTGATGATAATCTAATGGTCTTTCCTTTGTAAGTTACCGTCTTCTTTTCCCTGGCTGCCTTGAGGATTCTTTCTTTGTCGTTGATTTTATACAGCTTCAATACAATGTGCCTTAGAGAAGGCCTGTTGGGAATGAGGTAACTAGGTGTTCTATTTGCTTCTTGGATTCGAGGGTCCAGTTCTGTCCACAAATTTGGGAAATTCTCATCGACAATTTGTTTGAATATATTCTCTGTTCCCTTCTCTCTTTCTTCTCCTTCTGGTATGCCCATTATTCTTATATTGCTCTTTCTGATGGAGTCAGAAAGTTCTTGTAGAGTTCTTTCATTTCTTTTAAGTCTCAAGTCTCTTTCTTCTTCTATCTGTGTCATTTCCAGGTTTCTATCTTCGATGTCACTGATTCTTTCCTCCATCTGGTCAACTCTACTACCTAAGCTGGTTATTTCATTCTTAATTTCTTCTATTGAGTTCTTAATCTCCAGAAATTCTATTTGGTTCTTTTTTAAGATTTCAATCTCTTTCATAAAATGCTCATGCTGTTCTTTGATTGAGTTTCTGAGTTCATTTAACTGCCTATCTGTGTTTTCTTGTATCTCGTTGAGTTTTTTCAGAACTGCAATCTTGAATTCTCTGTCATTTAAGTCACATATTTCTGTATCTTTAAGTGCCTTCTCTGGAGATTTTTCACTTTCTTTCTGAGCTATCTTGTTGCCTTGGTTATTCATGATTACTGGTTTACTATTTCTCTTCCTAGACATCTACAGGAGTGACTTCTGCAACAGGTTGATAGGAAGAGGTCTTTCTTTTGTTTTCCAGTACTTGTTGGTAGAATGTTTTATTATTTCTCCAACTGCAACTTATTTTTCTTCTCCCACACGGTAGTGCTATGTTTTCTCTGCACTATTCCTGCTTCTTACACAATGGGGGCATTCCCTGGGAGACGGGCTTCTCCTCTGTTAATAGTTCATCTAGGTCACAGGGCGCAGTGTCCTGGTGGGTATGCAGAGAGCTTTTGATGTTCCAAAGCTCTTCCAGCTCCTGATTCAGAACCCATATGTTTTAGCAGTTCTGTTTACTCCTGCAGGGATCCGCCCAGATAGGTGGGGTCAGGGGCAGAGTGAGTTGTGAGAGGTGGCCCAGAGCAATGGCGGCGACCACCACCACAGCCGGTCCTGCTTCCACAGCTCCCTCCCCTTTGCCGGAACTAGTTGGGCTGTGAATTTGTGTCTGCGGTCCACAGTTCTCAAAACTCCAAATTTTCTGTTGTTTTGATCTGACACTGCTACTGTTCCACTTCTAGCACCGGGCCGGTGGGGGCGGGGCGAGCTCTGGGAGGGGAGGGAGGGGGCGGCTAGTCTCAGTGCCTAAGGCTTCGTTCTCTGCTCAGCAGTGTGGGCTTAGACCACCATTTTTAGCCTTTTTCCCTCAGTCTTTTCTCCGAGGTCTCTGCCGTGAGCATTGGGTTCAGCCATGTTATATGCTGTCCCCTAAGCCCTGTGGGCCATAAGCGGAGCCCTAGCAGTCCGATTTCTTCCCTCTCCCGCAGCTGCGATGGTTCCGGGAAGCAGAGAGCTCGGAGCACTGAGCTAGGTCTGCGTCCTGCGCCCGCGAGGCTCCGTCTCCACACTTCTCCCTTCCCTCCTCCCTCCACTCCCACGAATCTCCCACCTGAAGGTGATTTCAGTCGGTAGTGGGCCTCTTCGTCTTGCCCGTCTGCTGTGCAGGGGGTCCTTTGTGGAGTTTTTGTTGTTCGATTCTTTGTAAATTCCAGGGGAGCTTTACAGAGGCTCACCTCACGCTGCCATTTTTCCGGAAATCCATAATTTCAATTTTTAACAGCTTTTTTGAGATATAATTCACATACCATCCAATTCACCTATTTAAATTGTATGAATAAGTGGTTCTTAGTATATTAAGTGGGCAGTCATCATCACAGACAACTTTAGAACATTTTCATTGCCTCAGAATGAAGCCCAATACCATTTAGCTGTCACTGCCACATCCCCCTGTCTCTCTCAGGCCCTGACCACCACTGATCTGCTTTCTCTCTATGGATTTTCCTATAGTGGACATTTCAAGTAAATGGAATTATATGTTGTCTTTTATATCTGGTTTCTTTGACTTAGCATAATGTTTTCAAGGTTCACGCATGTTATTCCATGTAGCAGTACTGCATTCATTTTCATGACCAAATAACATTCCATTGTATGGATATCCGAAATTTAAAAAAAATAAAATGCATCTAAACAATTTCATCCCTACCCACTAGACAAGTCCACAGATCTCTCCTGAGCACCTATTGTGGTAGATCTATGACTTACTAGCACCATCAGGGGATATGGTGATGAAGAAGAAGATTCAATAAACACATCTAAACATTCATTCAACAAACATGTACTGAGTGTTTCTTATGTGCCAGGAATGTGCTGAGGCACTTGAAATACAAGGATAAGCAAGACATGGTCTGGTCTCCCATGAGCAGACAGTGAGGACAGTAGCGTGGAAGACCACGCATCATACACGAGGTCTGACAATTAAGTTTGTGAACTTGTTGCAACAATCTTGCTAAACTTTTTTTATATCAGAGGGATTATTCATTACGAATTTGTACCAACTGTTTAACTAAGTTTACTATTTGGAAGAGCTGAAAAGGCTGCAGTGAAAAAGTTAGATGACCTAAACTTTTCACCAACAATTCATGACTCTTGCAGCACGACAATGTAGCAGCTCACACAGCACTGTCTGTGAGGGAGTTTTTAGACAGTAAACAAGTAACTGTATTGGAACACCCTCCCTGCTCACCTTATCTGGCCGCCAATGACTTCTTTCTTTACCCCCAAGATAAAGGAAATATTGAAAGGAAGACATTTTGATGACATTCAAGACATCAAGGGTAATACAACGACAGCTCTGATGACCATTCCAGAAAAAAGAGTTCCAAAATTACTTTGAAGGCTGGACTAGGCGCTGGCATTGATGCATAGCTTCCAAAGGGGAGTACTTCAAAGGTGACTGTAGTGATATTCAGCAATGAGGTATGTAGCACATTTTTTAGGATGAGTTCACGAACTTAATTGTCTGACCTCGTATAGTAGCTCCACAGAACAAAACTACTGAAATTATCTACAAGTTATGGCAAGGCCACTTTCCACTAGAGAGGAGTTCATGGCCCAGGATTGAGTTCCTGACCCACAAACATTCATGAGTGAACTAATCCAACACAGCAGCAGTCAGGAATTCAGGTGTTTTTTGTTTGTTGGTTTTGCTTTTTTCTATCGAGGTGAAATGCATATAACATAGAATTAACCATTTTAAATGATAAAATTCAGCGGAATTTAGTGCATTCACATGTTGTACAACAACCAGCTCTATCTAGTTCCAGAATATTTTCATCACACCCAAAAGGAAAACCCATACCCATTAAGTAAGTAGCCACTCCTTCCCTTCTTCCCTCAGCTCCTGGCAACCACCAATTTGCTTTTTGTCTCTATGGATTCACCTATTCTGGATAATTCATATGACTAAGGTCATACGATACTTGGTCTTTTTAGTCTGGCTTCTTTCACTTAGCAGGAAGTTTTTGAGTTCATCCATGTTGTAGCATGTATCAGCACTTCAATCCATTTTTACGGCTGAACAATATGCCATCAGATGAATACATCACATTTAGTTTATCCATTGGTCCATTGATGGGTATCTGGATTGACACTACTTTTTCATTATCTCGATTAATGTTGCTATGTACAAGTTTTTGTGTGGACATGTGTTTTCAGTTCTCTTAGGTATATACCTAGAAGTGGAATTGGTGCATCATCTGTTAATTCCATGTTTAACATTTTGAGGAACTGCCAAACCACTTTCCGTAGCAAGTGCACCATTTTACATTTCCACCAGAAAATTATGAAGGTTCCAATTTCTCCAAGAGATTCAGTTTTATTTCTTACTCCTAGAGAAGACTTCTATTAAATTGGAGACAACTAGTTAGCCCAAATGACTGACCCTAATGCTGAGCATTAGGGACTGGGCCTCTTAATTAATGCTTAAGCTGGTGGCAGAAACAAAGCAAATGAGGACGGAGAGAAGATCCACCCTCCCACACACACCGCTCTGGGAGTACCTCTGCTCATGCTCACAGCCTAAAGGGGAAAGTGGGCAGGTCAACATGATTGTTGTGGAACTGTCCCCTGACCCACATCAATGGGATTCACAGCATCTTGCCCAACAAAAAAGTAGGAGGAGAGCATTCTCAGCTATAAGCCAAGCCCAGCAAAACCCAGGAGATGATTTTATGAAAGAAATGACATGAAATCGATACTAACTTCCTCAATAAGGGAAAAAACAGCATAGCCTCCTCTATTAGGTAAGAAATTAAACAAAGTGTCAATGGGCTGTGAGGGCACTTAGATTCTGTGATATTTGGCATTGGCTCCTGTCCCTTGGAATAAAGATATGACATAAATCTAGGGAATAAATAATGATGATTAATGTCTAGCTCTAAAGGTGACAACATATATCACTGAAACCTTCCCTTATGACTGTCTTTCTCCCCGTCATCAGATAGCTTAACAAACATTGAATCCACTCTTCCTCCAGCTTTTATCACTCCCTGGGCAGGTCAGCTCCATTCCCAAGTGGCATTTAATCTTTTAAGCCATATGACATTATTTTCCTGAGCTGAGACTGTCACTGTCAAGAAGACATACCACTGTCCAAAGAGCTAAGGCATGATCCCAAAGCCCCCTCTTCAAAGCCTGCAAGTTTGCATTCTTAGGAGAGAAGGCCCGGAAAACAATCTCAGTGATCCAGATCACCTCCCAAATCCTTGAATCTTCAGTAACCTAAAATTGAGGTGGGAAGATTTCAAACACTTTTAGAAGCTGGGCCTTCGTTTCCAACAAAATCTTCCAATAAATCCATTATAGAAACACATTAAAAATTGAGCTCCTCTATCTGAAAAGGGGAGGGGGTGAAGGAAGAGGGGGTGAGAGCAGAGCTGCTGTTTATTGCCCCCACAAGATAAGTACTGTACAACTCCAGGGGGCACCCTTCACATAGAGCAACAGTTCTCAAAGTGTGTCATGAAGACACTGGTGGTTCCCAAGACCCCTTCAGAGGGTCCCCGAGGTCCTCCCTCTTCCAAATACAGGTCTATGTGAGGCTGCATTTTATTCATATACTTCAACCAAAATAACATATCATAACAGACCGAATGCAGAAGCTGACATGAGAATCCATCTGTCTTTTATGAAGCCAGATATCAGACATTTACAAAATATAAATCATTGACACTATTTTTCTTTTGCTTTGGAAATCAGATATTTTTCATTAAAAAATGCTATTTATGTTACAATGTAATAGGTGTACTATGGTTATTTTAAATAGTTACTACATGTTTTTGAAATTTTGTTTTAAACTCAAATACAGTAAATATCAATATGTTCTCATATAAATAAAAGCTCTTTTGTGTCCTCAATAAATTTTAAGAGTGTAAAGAGTCCTGGTACCAAAATGTCTGAGATTCCTTGACATAGAATATGATTTGAAAGGGAGTTGTACAAAGCCCTGAGGTTCTGGGGTGGGTTAGAGGGTCTGAGTTTTGCCTGCTCAGCCTCTTCCCCAACTTCCATGTCCCTGAGGCAGCCCTCAGGATACCTCCTCAGAACACTAAGGGTCCAAGTTTGAAAATAACTGATCAGTCCGGCCCCTTTGTTTCAGAAAACAGGAAACTAGGGAAGGTGAGGGTCAAGAACAACAGCTGGGGTAACATCTGCCTGTGGTTCAGGGTTCAGGTTCTCTCCCCTTATTCTGGGCTGCCACTAAAATTGCAATAGCAGGTACCATTTGTTGAATTCTCTTTCTGTGGTTTGCACTGTGCTAGGCGCATTATAAAATTCAGGTTGAGCCATCCCCAATGCCTCCTTGTTTTCACTTTGCAAGCACATTGGTCTGTAACATTCCATGTTTTCTAAAGCAATACAGAGAGAAAAGCAAGCAACAGGCTGTCCTCCGTCTTCCACCATATTGACTTCTGATCAAGCCAGCCTTGGCCTTCTCGGCACAAAGAATTCATGCTGGCATCTGCTTCCTCAGCACATCTTGATAAACAGCATGCAACCCACCAGAGAGGGTTGAAAAGCCAAGAATCAATTAATTAATTCAGGTTCCTATATAGTTCAAGAAAGGCCCACATGGGCAACAACTGTGGAGTTAAGAGCACCGCCTTGGTAGCTTGCCATGTGATGACTCCACAGAGTAAGCCTTTGTGCTTCCTGCCCTCCTGCCCAATGTACACCTCCAATCCTATGAAAAGATGCTGCTGGGAAGGGGCAAGCTGAATACACAGTTGGGCTAATCCCTGTACCACTGGAGTGGTAACAGCAAGGTACACAGTGTTGAAAAATAATACCCAAAATATTCTCACTCATGTCCCCAAATGGCAGAGCTAAGAGGGCCCATGGAAATGGTTAGCCAGAGTGCTAAACTAGAAGTACACATCAGAATCACCTGGGAAGCTATTTAAAACACAGGATAGCAAGGGCCTGCCCCAGAGGAAATTCTGCTTTAGTTAGTCAGGGATGGATCATGCTCATGTACACTCCTTGTGGGGAATGAATCATAACCCAACTCCCTCACTTAGCAGATGTGGAAACAGAGAAATGGAGAGAGCTTTCCTAGAACACACCGAGTTCAAGAAACAGCAGGGATGACTATCTAGATATCCTGATCCCTAGTCCACTGCATTTTCCACAATTCCAGGCTATGCTCAATTAAAGGGGCAAACTAGTGTGTGTGTGTCTTGGAGGGGGTGTTAAAGGACATTTAGAAATAACCAAACCATTTTTATCCCATTCATGCATTTTATTTCACATTTTCCCCTTTTCTTCCAACTTGATCATTAGATCCAAACCTCTCATTTAATAGATGAGGAACCTGAGGGCCGGAGTGAGGAAATGTCAGATTATGCCCTGGGTCAGATTTAGAACCTGTATCTCTGTGCTTTCTTGTCTGTGTTCCTCCCACTACCCTTTGACCCCTAACCCCCATCCTGAGAGAAGTATATTATTATAGATTGTTTTTCATTATTATTCCTCCTACCAGGAGGCAAACTTTGTTAGAAGTCAACACACTCCCTGGCTCTATAGCACCAGCCTGCCCTGGGAGCTGCTCTGGCTGCTTATTTTCAGTCTAAGCTCCTATTTCAGGGCCACCCTGGAAATATTCGTAAAGCCAGCACTGCTAATATAGACAAATGATGACAAAACTAAAGGGTAGTATTGCAATGAAATAAATTATTTGCATAGGTGGGACTTCTCTTTTAATTTTACTATTTTAAGGTTACAAATTGTTTTCTGGCCTTTATGTATAATTAAATATAGATGTTCTTGGAGCTTAATGTCAATTTAAATTTCAGCCCTTGGAAAGTAATTTGTTTGCATGTTCAATGAACAAACCATTTCTTATTGGTTTCAAAGACCCAGGTTCATGCATCATGAATCAAGGTTGCCTTTATCAAAGCTAAAAAGGTCAGGTAAAGTAGGCATGCAACTCTAGTTTAGCCAGCCTTTAAAAAGGAAAAATCAAGCTTTTGGTTCTCTATGTTAAGTACCAACTGTCTTAATTTCTTTGGGTGAGGGTATGATAATATGAATGATATATTTGTGCCCTCTCCACACACACAAAAAGCCATGTAAATAGTGCTCATTATGCCAATGTGGATTAAACCACTGGGAGGACTTTGGACAATTCCTTATGCTCTCTGGGCCTCATATGTACAAGGATATATCGGAAGTTCTTTCAGATCTTATAGTAGAAGTTAATTAGACACGGGAAGGTTATCCCTAGAGGTGATTTTAAAGAACACTGTCTTAGAAAACAGTTTATAAGGTTTGAAGTCATTTAGGTTAAGCAATCAGTGTGGAAATTGGATCCATGGGTTCTTTCCTCCCTCTGTCCTCTTCACATTCAGAATGCTGTCAGCTGTCCCAGCTCCTTTCTCAATGGCTCCAAGATTATTCCCACTCCTTCAGACACCCCTCTAATTCCATGCATTCTCCAGTCTCTTAGGGTTCCTCTAGTCAATCTGCACATGTACCAGACCAGGGCTCACAAAGGGAATATCGCTCATTGACAATACAAGACCAAGATATTTTGTTAAATGAAAATAAGAATAGGTTGGTAAATAGGATATCTAGTATAATCCTATTGTTCCCAAGTAAACCCCACTCAGCCCACTCTTTCTGATACGGCATAAGTATAGACTAAGATCTGTTCCACGTCCCTCTCGAAGTCAACAAAGGAGAATTTTGGAAGTTCTCTATAAGTACTTACTAATGGGTTCTCTGTTTTATCTCTCTTTGCTCTAATTAAAGTTATTAACATTTACAGAAACTCTGGTTTTCAAAATGTGTTGAAATGCTGGTTTGATTTGAATTCCTTAAGTGGTTGCCATAATAAGATTCAGAGCAGGAAAAGACTGAGCCTAAAAGAGTCCATATTAGAAAAACTGGGTAAGATTTAACACTTAGAATGTGGGAACTTCTAGAAGTGTTGGTAGTGGATCTGGATCTGAGGTAATGGACTCAAGCCAATACTAATTAATTTATGATTTGTTTTGCATTTAATTCTAATAACACTACCTTAAGATAAGGTATTATTATTTCCATTTTACAGATGCGGCACAGAGAGATTAAGCTATTTATGCAAGGTCAAAGCTAGCAAATGGTACAACTGAGTGAAGATTTCAACCCAGTCATTTGTTTCTAGAGCCTATGAACTTTACCTATGTTTTAAGAGTATGTGTCAAAAAAGCAAAAACCTAGGGATATTTAAATTTGGCTTCTAGTATCAGCCTTACTACTAAGCCTACAACTCTCCAAAACAATGGAAACTCTACCCTAGATAACATCTAAGATTACTGCCAGCTCTAAGTTTTTTTATCCTCAGTGAAATCCAGAAAATTGACAACTGATTAGATATGCAGATGGAAGAGAGATGATCATGATGGAGTAGTCCAAGATGATACAGAGGTTTCTATATTGGAAAAAAAATGACACTTCATTAATAAAAAGGGAGGGTATGATGATGAGTTTGGTTTTAGATTAATGGAATTGGACAGTTGGCAACACATGGCAATATATCCATGAGGCCTTTAAACTGGAATTTGGGAGACAGGTCTGGACTGGAGTCACTGAGGCTTTCCTCATGGAAGCGATAGTGAGGTGTTGAAATGAATGTAGAGAGAAAGAAAGGCAAAGAGCAGAGGACTAAGCCTCTGAAAAATCACAGTTAGAGGTATGGAGAAGGAAAACCTAGCAACAAAAAAACAGAGAGAAAAACAGAGAAAACAACACACATTCAATCAAGACAAGAGAAGACAGAATTTAAAAATGGAAGATGAAGTGAGGGAGTCAGAAGTGGTAAAATCTAGCTGAGATAAGTCACTCATAGTTTTAAACCTTCACAGCCCTTTCCCCCTGTCTGAAAATAGGGCTTTTTCCCACATAGGCTCCCAGGGAAGGATGAAGCTCTGCTTTTCCCTGGGTGCCCTGTATGTAGATGATATTCAGTGTTCCTCCACGGGGCTGAATCACACTGCACTGGGTAGTTTGAATTATCAGTCTAAAGGGCCATCTCTCCACAAGCAAAGGCAACAGGATGCCTGAGTCTATTTCTGTTTTGTTCGTTTATTCTGCTCTTTAGATTCCACATATAACTGAGATCATATGGTATTTGTCTTTCTCAGTCTGACTTATTTCTCTTAGCATAATACTCTCTAGGTCCACCCATGTTGCTACAAATGGCAATATTTCATTCTTCTTTATGGCGAAGTAATACTCATTGTATAAACGTACCACATTTCCTTGTCCAATCATCTATTGATGAGCATTTCAGTTGTTTCCATATCTTGGCTATTGTGAATAGTGCTGCAATAAACATAGGGGTGCATATATTTTTTAAAATTAGTGTTTGGGATTTCTTTGGATAAATACCCAGGAGTGGAATTGCTGGGTCATAAGGTAGTTCCCGTTTTCAATTTTTCAGGTGCCTTCATGCAGTTTTCCGTAGTGGCTGCACCAATCTGCAATCCCACCAACAGCGCATGAGGGTTCCCTTTTCTCCGCAGACAGCACTTGTTTGTTTGTTTATTGATGATAGTCATTCTGACCGGGGTGAGGTGGTATTTCATTGTGGTTTGTGGGAGGGGGTGGGATGGGGGAGAAGCTAAAGGGATTAAAAAGTACAAATTAGTAATCACAATATACCCACGGGGATGTGAAGTACAGTTGAGGGAATATAATCAACAACGTTGTAAAGATTTTGTAGGGGGTCAGATGGGCACATGTCTTATTAGGGAGACCACTTCATGGACTGTGTACATGTCTGACCACTGCACTATGAAACTGAAGCTGAAGCTGAATAATATTGAACGTCAACTATAATTAAATATATAGATATAGTCACAGGATGTGGAGTGCAGCATAGGGAACAGAGTCAATGGCATTGTAACAGTTATATATGATATCAGAGGGGTAGCAGATTGGGGGAGAGGGGTTATCACTTTGTGAGGGGTGTAAATGTCGAACTAGTACATTCTTTTGTACATCTGAGGCTAATTTAAAAAAGGGAAAAAAAAGAGAAATGACACAGAATTACAATTCTAACAGTGCTTCTCTTTGAATGATGTAATTATTGTTGAGTAATTTTTTTATTTTTTGTACTTTTGAAATATCTTTAAATGATTATACATATATATTACTTTTATAATTGCACTAATTAAAAAATTAAAGTTTTGTTTTTAAAAGAGAAAAGAAAAAGCAACAGGATACCTGAAAAGCATAGGAACAGGAACAAAATCAGCTGCAAAACACAGCACAATTTTTATGAAATGAATATGCCACGTTGGCCCTTTCAACCAAACCTGTATAGGCCTGGATACCACCATTAGCTGTGTCATATCTATCATTAAGAACAGAAAGGATAGTGACAGAAAGACCTGGAAAGACACAGTCTGTAAATAGAGTTCAGCACAGCTAGAATGGGGTACATCTTTTCCAAAGAGAAAGTTGGTGGGGAGACAGGGTTAGGGTGTGTGAGAAGAGGCATGAGAAAAGATTAGAACAACAAAAACTAAATAAAGAGGCAGTTTCACTATCATTTCAATTTGGGAAACCAAATTGTATTGTTTTCTTGATTTTTCAAACACACTTGAAAGATATAAGGACAAGAGCAAACAATAATGAGATCTTGTCAATATCTTGAATCAGTTTGACAACTGAGCCACTCTTCATACACAGCTATCACTGGTGCTCCAGCTTCCTGAGAGAGCAGCTTGTATGTGCCCAGAATGGTCATTGTCACACTGAAGGGGGATGACGTCAAGGATGACAGTAAGGCAGGCTAGGAGGGGGGCTCCATAAACAAGACACCTATTAGAGAGCCTCTGGGGCAATAGGTCAAGGATCTAGAAAGTCAGAGCAGGTGTCAAGAATGTGTAAAAACTCCAGGAAGTTCCAAAGAAAAAGGAGTGTAAGATACCAAGTGGCAGAATCCAGTCTGTGACAAGGAGTTTAGGCAATTAATCATGCATTTCAGGTCAGGCAGGTTGTAAAAGTCTGAGAACACAAGCAATCTGGAATAAAGTTGTGCGAGGGGAGTTCTTGGCACCAATCATCAGAGCTTAAATAGGAAAGCTACTCCCAAGGCTTTCACTATTTATGCTTCCTGTGGAAGTCCAAATGTAGTTGGGGTATGGTTGGGCTTGGGCCTGAGGACACCACAGAGAAGAAATAGTTGGAGCTGGAGAGTGAGGGTACCATGGCTTTACATGATAATTCAGGATTGAGCACCATTCACCATCTCCCGAAAAGGATGGCTTTGCAGCACTTCAGCTATGTTCTGAGCAACCAGATACCATAGTAAAGGCCACATATGGCCTCAGTTTCCCGTTTTGTAAAATGAGTAAAGGGGTACGAATCACATGAGAATATTATTGAGAGTGTCTGACTCCAAGTTTGACATATTCAATCCAAAGACATAACAATAACCCTGAATAAACCTGTTAATACTAGTTCTGATACTCAAAGTCTCCCTAAGTGAGAAATACTGTATTATCATGGGAATGAAAACACACACACATAGCTTCTATTAGCTTATTTGCACACCTTTTCCTATTTTTTAGGTTAAACATCCTTTGAGTAATCTCATTTTAGTTTGCTTAGCCTATAAATTAATCATTTGCAACACTATTACGAGTATATATTCGTACAGGTAGCAAACGACATTCTTGATGATACGCTGCAAGTTGCAGGGTTCCCGGACAGGGGTGGTATGTAGCAGTGCAGATTCCAGCAGGGTTCGTCACAAATCACCTCTCATCTTACAAAACTGACTGTGTTGCATGTTATTATGCATACACATTTCACAGCCCAGCATTAGGCACATCATTGATATTGCTGAGTGAGAGAATGAATAATCAAATAAACCTAACTTTGAAGACTGGTATCATGTGATGGGTCTGAGTATCTTAAGATAGATACAAAAATCCTTCTTGCCCTTGTTAGAAATAAACCTCAAAACAGAAGACTCACTTTGTGAAAGGAAAAAAGAGGACCCATATATCCAGATTGGTAGGGGACAAGGAAGAAAGAGTTGAATTTATAAGACTATGAGAAGAATACAAGACTCTTGGGGCATCCCAGGAAAGTAATTGCAGTTTGAACCAAAAGAGGGGAAAACCCAAGACCACAGAATAATTATTGGAGCTGGAAGATACCACAGAGCCCATCTGACTTAACTCTCTCCTTTTACAAATGGGAACACTGAGGCCCAAAATGGAGGTGCCACTTGGCAAAGGTCAAATAGCTAGACTCTGTGAGGAGCCAAGCAAAAGAATCTTACATTGAGGATAACCTGGGCTCCAGGAACCTGAGCAATCTAAGGAACATAGTGAAAAATGGCTCCAAAGCTAATCCCTATATGGCCTGCAAGTCCTTCATTTGTAAATCAGTTGGCCCCTTACACATCCTAACATCTGCTAGAAAACTGTTTCTGGTGCTCTCAAGAAAGGACATGCATTGCTGTCGTGACAACTTCTTGGGCAGGGTTGGAGCTAATGTGGAGTGAGACAAGTTAGCAACTGGGTGGTAGCAAACATGCACTAGATTCTTTTTGTCTCAATTTTTCCAACTGGAGACCTCCCGTTCACTCCCAGCTCCTTCTACCTTTAGCGATATGGTGGAAGAGATGGTCAGGCACTAAAGCACGGGCCTGACTCTCCAAACCTATCCTCCATAATAAATTTAGCCTAAACACCAGTTTGACTAATTTTCTAATTGAATCAACCAATTGTTTCTCTGAATCATTTCACTGAACCCCCAGGTCAATTCTGGAACAACAGTGAAACAAATGGAAGTGGCAGGCACAGCTGTCTGGGCATTTCTCTGTCTAGGATATGCCCTGTCTCATTAGGGTAGAGTGAAAGCCCCAGACCTGGGCCAGGGAAGTGCCAGCTGTGGCAGCCAGCAGATTAGGCACGGGAGGGCTGGTGGAGCCTCCTGCTGAGTTCTGAGATGGAGTTCCTGGAAGTAGGCGCCTCTGCACCAGGCAAGACGCCAGCAGGTTTTGATCAGGACCTCATCATGTTGGCTCCCACAGCTAGTACCTATCCTGTTGTCAAACCCACTAAGCTGGTTCTGTTTTTCACCTAGTTCTGACCTGCACCAGTGCCCTCAGAGAGTCATCACCCTTTCAGAACTCTCACTGCACACTGAGGAGTCAGTCTGCGTGGTCTGACAATTAAGTTCCCGAACTTGTTGCAACGATGTTGCTAACCTTTTTTGATATCAGAGGGTTTATTCATTATGAATTTGTACCAACTGGACAAACAGTTAACCAAGTTTACTATTTGCAACTGCTGAAAAGGCTATGTGAAAAAATTAGACGAAAATGACCTGAAATTTTTGCCAGCAATTCATGGCTCTTGCATCACGACAATGCACCAGCTCACACAGCACTGTCTGTGAGGGAGTTTTTAGCCAGTAAACAAGTAACTGTATTGGAAGACCCTCCTTACTCACCTGATCTGGCCCCCAATAACTTCTTTCTTTACCCCAAGATAAAGGAAATACTGAAAGGAAGACATTTGATGACATTCAGGACATCAAGGGTAATACGACGACAGCTCTGATGGCCATTCCAGAAAAAGAGTTCCAAAATTGCTTTGAAGGGGGGACTAGGCACTGGCATCAGTGCATAGCTTCCCAAGGGGAGTACTAGTGATATTCAGCAATGAGGTGTGTAGCCCTTTTTCTGGGATGAGTTCGCGAATTATCCAACCTCGTACATTGTGTCTTTTCTGGCTTGCTCTTCCCTTCTTTTGTGTTTCTCTTGCCTCCCCAGCTAGAGTGATAATTCTACTGTGTCTTGTTTACTCTTCCTTATAGCCCCCAGGTTGGGAGATTGGGACCATCTGTATACATGGGACAACCTGTAGTGGACTGAATGTTGGCTTGCTTAGCCCAACTCACAGCCTCCCAAGGTCAAAAAAAGTTGTCTTCCTGCCTGTTGCTTTCTCGTGATGTTGACAAATCCAGATTGGTCTGTAACTAGACCTTGCAGTGGAAGTGTACAAATGCTTTCCCAAGGTGGGATGCACAGCTGTGGGAAAAGAATGGAACAAGATTGCTGATAGCAATAAGGGAACCTCTGCATTTTGATATCAACAGTTAATCTAGTGTGTCATGTCGCAGGAAACTAAACGAAATGCAGTAACTGCTCAGACATTGAAGCTGTGTTGCAAAAACTATTTTGTCGAGCAAATAACTATCTTATACTGGCTATTTTATGCCTTATTGAACAACCAGCAGTTATTGAAAACAACGTTTCATAAATATGGTTGCAGGTTCCTTAGTGGAGACTGCCAGGATTTGCAGCAAGGGAGAATCATCAGTTTTCCCACCCTCCCCCTGAGCTTTCCCTGTTTGTCCTACTCTGGGCATTAGGTAGCACGTAGCCACACACCTAAGCACATCTTCCAGGGCCCAACATACTATATACAAGGTACCATGGAAAGGGGTTTCAAACTATAGCAAGGCCAACATAAGCTCAACCAAAGGAAATACTTGTAGAAAACTAAACATTGGATGATATGGAGAGATGGAATGAGCCTCAAACTGGGAGTCGGGACACCGAGATTTCAGTCTTGTTTTTCCCATGGACGAGCAGTATAACAAGTCACTTTACTATTGGGAGTTACTTCAACTTAAGGTGCTTATCTGGAAAATGCGCTTGACCTTCCCACCTTCCAGGGTTGTGAGATAAAATGGTACCTTTAAAAGCTTCATAGAATATAAATCACTAGATGCATGTAAGGGATTATCACTATTGTTATATTTTGAAGAGGCAGCTGCCAGGGGCATTGAGTTCTTTAAGTACAGCGTTTAAGGAGAGGCTGCCTGATACATGTGCCAGGAAGTCACTGCAGGGATTTTTGTGGCACTGGTGGGCCTGACACTAGATGCATTCCAAGGTCCTTTTAAGTTCTAACTCTGTACGTCAGGAACGTACAGGCTTTTAATAATTTTCTTAGTGGTGACCATGTGTTTGAGTTGAACTATCATTCGGCAAGCCTCGTTTTTTTTGTTTTGTTTAATTCTACCAGGATTTTACTGATTATAAAATTAACACAAACTCTTTATAGAAATTTTGAATGATATAGAAATATGTAAAGAAGGAAAAAAATCACCAATAATCCTGTCTTCGAGATGATCACTATTTGCACAATATATTTACACCCAGTCATTTTTCTATGCATTTTATTATTTTCAAAATTGGAATATTTCAAAATGAGGGTATGGTTAGTTTTGTAGCCTGAGAGGATTTTAAAAAATATTATACCATAAGCATTTTCCTATAACCTTAAATCCTTAAACATTCCCTAAGAACATGATTTTTGATGAATAGCTAAGTAATATGTTAGTCTATAATTGTACCCTAAATTAACTAATGCTTTTTAGACATTCACAGTCCTGTAGTTTTTTTATATTATAAGTAATGTTTCAATAAAGATCCTTACACATAAATACTTGTACCTGAGTATTTCTTTTGGTGAAATTTCTAGTAGCAAAGCTGTAGTCAAAGCATATGAATGTTTTTAATTTTCTTGATCACATTGGCAGTGTGTTCTCCAGAAAGGCTATAAGTAATTTATGACTCTTACCAGCAGTGTATAAAAACATCTATTTCACTGCATCCTTTTCAACGCTGGGAATTTAGATTTTAACATTTCTCAGCCAATTTTATATGTAAAAATAATTTCCATTATTAGTTTAAATTTACAGTTCGATTACTAGTGAAGTTGATTTTTTTGCCTTTTGTTTTTAGCTATTTTTGTAATAATCTGTTGTGAACTGTCTTTTGTATTAGCCCCTATTAGAACCTACAATTCACAAAGCTCTGCAGATGTAATCAGTTCTAAGTCATCAATACCAAATGAGAACAGAGGTGTTCTGAATGAGCCCAACCCCATCAGAAGCTCCTGGAGCTTCTCTCCCAGCAAACCACTCACAATAGTGGGGATTGGGGGGCTGGAGGGCGGGGTGTGTGTATACTGAAATCCGGCACTGATTTGCGTTTCCCTGCATTTACTTCTTCTGCTCTGCTTCTTGAATAAAAGCTAATGAGTAGCAAAACTGACAAAAGACTAAGAAAAAAGAGAAAGAAATGGTTAATCCCTTAACTGGGATTGAGGAATGGATGGGGTTTCTTCCATTTATAAAGGGCAAAAGAATTAACAAGACTTTTTTAAAGCCCTGTAGTTCCCAGTACGTAACACTTGGTGGCAATCCGCAATTGGTTAGGCAATAAGCTAAGCTTTCCATGGGCTAGGGAAAAGACAGACACATCAAGGCAGCTAAGTTAAATGCAGGTGGCCTTTAGATACCACTGGAAATATGGATCGCTGGTTTGCAAGGATATGAAAAGCAAGGATTATGCATCCTAGACAATGAGACTTTGTGGCCATTGGCTGAGTAGGGTCAGTCAGAGAAGGGGGAACGCATTTCTTCCTACTTCGTTTGTTACTTATTTCCTCCGCTCTATTTTTGGTATTGTATGATTTACTTCTTTGTGCCCCAAAAGACAAAATCTGCTTTGGGCTTGTAATTGTCAGTAAGTACAGCATGCTTCTCAAGGGCTATAGGGGGAGTGAATGCCGCTGCAATGTAGGGACTTGGAATTGCCCATGCATGGCCGGCTATGCTGGTAAAGACTGTTCAGGAAAGCAGGGGCAATGTTCCTGGGAGCAGAGAATGGAAAGCAAATCACAAGGCCCTTTAACACTTGTTGTAACCCCAAAGGTAGCATGGTATAGGAGAAACAGCACAGGTTTGGAGGCAATTAGCCTCAGGTTCATTTCAGCTTGGACCATTATAGGTGTGTGATCTTGAGCAAGTGACCGCATCTCTCTGAGCCTCCATTTCTTCCTCTATAAAATGGAGGATAACAGTACCTACCTAATAGCATACAAGAAAAACTACTACTGTGGTGATGATGATGATGATGATGATGATGATGACACAATGGTGACGATGTCTCAGTTCCACCGAGGGATGCAAAAAGCAGTACATATAATAGTCATCAAGACCCTCAGATTTGGATCAGACAGTCCTTGGTCCTAACGTGGGCCTGCACCTATTCCATAGGGTGGTATAAGTATTAGAAGAGAAAATGTACGTAAGTTACACAGCACAGTGCCTGACACACAGTTAGACATTGGTAGGTGGTATTCGCAGTGGTAGTAATAGTCTTATGCAAAAGTTTTCACTAGTCTTTGGAAAAGACAGTCAACAGAAAGGATTTACACATCTAGTGCTAAGATGGAAGGGTCTCGTGTGGTCAGCCAGTGCATGGAATCAAGCAGATCTGAGAAAGAGTGAGCATCTGCAGGAGCCAGCACAGGACACAATCCAAAGATGGAATCTGCTATTTCAAGCCATGTGCCATTTGCCTACAATGCAGTTTTGTTTGTTAAGACTGAAGGTCGAGACAGAAGTTCTCCCATGGATTCAGTTGTTTCTCTTGAAGTCACTAGAATAGTCAAAGGTTAAATCTGAGGAGAACCTTTGAAACCAAACTCTGTGGAAACTGATATCCAGAGGATAGACAATGGCTTGCCCAAGTCACAGAGAGAGTCAGTTGCATAGGAGGAAATGGGTTCTACAATCCAAGGCTATCAAGGGGGACTCTTCTCATTATATCCTGCCCTCTAGGCAGGCTACCACATGGCTAGTCCTTTATAAAGCCCATTATATAAAGGCCAAACAAGGATTCTCTCAATTTGAGTGAGCCATTGTTGCATATCCTCATCTAGTCTCAAAATAACCAGCCATATTTTCCCCCCAACAATAGGTGCAAATAAGGGTTTTACTTCTGCTTTTGTTCATTCAAAGATGACTCTCACTTTTTAATGCACCAATTTTAAGGACACAGTTTTATGGTTAATCCAACTCATGCGTGGACATCTGGTTTTCCACGGCACTAAATAATTTTCCTAATTTTATGAAGCCCAGGCTAATATTTAAAATAACACGTTTCTCATATTCCTTAAAAGATTTAGGGGTACAAGGCAAGCCCTCTACAGTCCTGTTTAGGCACAATGGTAACATTTCAGGTAAATGCCTCCAGATATACAGCAAGGCCTCTTTAAGGGTATAGATCCAACCGTCAGGGTTCTCAGAGGCCAAGTGAGAAGTAGGTATATCAATCCAAGATTCACAAAACCACAAAGAGCACAATAGGGGAAGATGATGGCAAGAGTAGCACCATAGTCAGCATCTGCCAAACCCAAACCCAAACCTACACCCGCCAAAACAAATATCAACACACAACACCTACTAAAAACCCCAGACAAAATAATCAGGAAGGCAGATGACAAAGAGTTGCTGACTGGCTGGACTCATGGGCCAAACCCCAGTGATCTTTGACAAGGAAGAAGGTAAAGCTGCAGTCTGAGGTTTAGAATAGCAAATAGGTAGAAGCTGGAGTGAGGGGAAGGGGGACCTGATCTCACAGGGGTCCCTATAGTAGGACCTTGGCGCTTTTGCTGACAGGAAGCTCAGCATCAGCAAATGAAAGGATGCATGGGGGAGTGTTATGAGAAGGCCAGGCTCCAGAGCAGTACAAGTCTGGGATGCATTTTGTAACCCATACTCCTGTGGGAGAAAATGGTAAGCTAAAGCACAACTGGAATTGCAAGGAGTAAAGAAACATGTCATACTGAGCAGTGGCTGAGGAATTAGGACAATTTCCTAGCAACCATCAGGATGGTGATGGTGACTGATAATCATAATAACCATCATCACTTATATACCAGGCACAGTGCTAAATGCTTACATCAACTCAATCTTCAGCTATGACAGATGGTAAAGAAAATGGGACTGACCAAGAGATTTTAATCAGACTTGCTCAAGCCACTTAGTCAGGCAGTGGTAGGTCCAGAATTCAAATCTAGACCATCTGACACCAATGCCTGTGTCCTATCCACTGTACTCATTGCAGCATTATTTCAAATAAGAATCATCAGGACTACCATTTATTAGATGCTTTCTATGTATATGCATCAAAGATTTTTTTTTCTGAGCATTTTTTATGCCTAATTTCATTGAGCCCTTCCAACAACCCTATGGATGGTTTAAGATGGGTAGAGGAAACAACTTAGACTCAAATAGGTCCAGTCACTCACTCAAGTTCACACCCATAGGGCTGCAGAGTCTGTGTTTTCCTCTCTCCTTGCTCAAGAGGAAACTTTGGGGTAATGAGCTGTACAACCCCAGAGATTTGAAGGACTGCAGTATGATGATGGAAAAGATTCATCTATCCCCATAGTGTCCCAGTGCACTTGATGTCTTTAATCAAATGTGGTTCCAATGTGTTGAGCCAACCGGGCTTCAATGATTGTTAAGCAGATACTTTTGGCATCAGTTGGTTGACTGGCCTCCCAGGCTACAGTGCCATGGTTCAGCCTTCCTGAGCAACTCCACTAGCCTAGTCAATCAAATAACCTATGAGTCCAACAGTCATTTGGCTAGATTGGTGTTTCACCCCACTGACCTGTTTGACTGCACAGAGCACATTGACACTGCCTCAGGGTTACATAAACACAGGGGGAGATCCTGAAAGTTCTGGTTTAAAGGATTGCCTCTTTTTAGAACCCCCTAGAAAATAACTGAGAATAAGTAGTGAACACATTATCACTTTCCACTTAGGCAGGTTGTTCTCAAATCTGGCTGCACGTTACAGTCATCTGGAGAGTTTTAAAAATACTAATGCCCAGGCCTGACCCACCAGATTCTGATGTAATTGGCCAGGGTAGGGCCTGAGCATCATTTTCCCACCCTATTTACTGAGGTATTAGTTTTTATTTTGTCTCATCTAAAATCTTAGGTTAATAATTTTCAAATTTTTTATGAAAGGCTTCAAATGTGCAGTAAGTGTTGAGAAGGATGGACACAGACTAGGAAGAATTGGAAAGCAAGTTGGTGGTCCCTTGTGGCTCCCTTCTACAACCTTGGCTCCAGGGCAGAAAGAAGATGCTTTGCCCATTTTCCTGGAACAAATGAGTCTAAGCCAAAAACACTGCCTCCAATGACCCAGGACCCTGCAGGAACATGAATATCATTCAATGCAAACCTGCAGAGCTCACTAGAAGGTCAGAGAACCAACACCAAACCTCATTTAGTTAAGAGGCAAAACATATTCTGACGTGAAGCTCTGGTCTCTTCATAATCAACCTACCCCTCCCCCACACACTTCTGCCTTGTGAGGTTTTGTGAAGGACGATAGAATTTAGCCATAGCCTTCCAGCATAACTGAAATCTACTGAACAACCCCCATCTCATTTCCTTAAGTCTACAATCACAGGCACCCAAAGAAACACCATGGGATTGTACTGGTGTGCCCCTGGCAGACATACTATCACAGAGAAGGGCTATTCAGGATTTGAGCTAGCAGAGTCCCAGGAAGTATCATGCCCAACAAGTAACAAAGAGCTCATTTGGATTTCCCATTTCTCCCCCTGGACTGGTTGGCTTTTTAATTCACGGAGGAAACAAGGGTCAACCTTTGTTACCTAACCCATCTGAGTCCTCAGTCATTCAAGAAACATTTATTGTCTACTTTGGGCCAGACTCTGTGCTATGCATGCCCCTGTGCATAAGGAGGACATGGTCCTTGTCCTCAAGGAGCTCACAGTCCAGGGAGAAAGATAGATATATAAACAATGGCATACAGTGTGATAAAGACTGTGCAGCTCAGTTTTAGAATCAGGGAAGGCTTCCTGGAGGAGGTGATAGCTAAAATAGGCAGACCCCTTCCTCCCATTGTGACATTTTGAGGACAAAACCCATGTCAAAGGAAGGTTTAGGTCAATAATAGGACTTCATCCACCTGACCCTCCTCTGTAACTAAGGAGGTTCATTGATTCTCTACTTACAAGGCGTATGGAATAGGCAACGACCTTCCTGGTAGGGAAATGTAACTAGAAAGAAACAAGGCAGTTTACCTGGCAAAGGGGAGAGGTAAGTAGGCTTGTCCCTCTCCTCCATTCCTTCCCCTATTGGCAGCAATTAAAGTGCTCGCCTGCCCCTCCTGGAGAAAACTCTGCTGCTCTTGCCTGCTTCTGAGAGAAATCAAAGCACGTGATAGGTGCACAAGGCACTAAGAGAAAGGACCCTGAGTTCTACTCCTGGCTCTGCCTCCATGAGCTATATGACCATGAACAAGTCCATTCTTCTCTCTAGGCCTTGGTTTTCCCATTTATACAAGTACAAGGAGGTGTTGGGCTCAGTGTTCACCAAGGCCCCTTCCAGTTCTGATGCTTTCAGGTTCTTTGCTTGCCCAAACTTATACAGGCATGGGGCAAAAACAACAATCCAGTAAGTCCGTACAGTTGCCTTTGCCGTCTGTTTGTTGATGCTGGGGACACCGGAGGATGCTGGTCTTTGAGTTTCCACACCCTCCAGATTGGAAGCTAGCATTCTGCTTCCCACTGGTGTAAGGAAATAGCAGGCTTGCAAGGTTTAGAAAATAAAACCACGTGAAAAGCACATCATTAGTTACAAAAGTCCTACATTATTTTCTCTAGTTTAATAAAAAATGGCTGACATTTTTTCAAAATAAAGCTTCTGCTCCTCTGCCACAATGCATGGGCCAGTCACACGCCCATGAATCAGACATCAAATATTTTCCTTCTTCCCCAACACAGCTTGCTCTGTGGGAACAAAGAGTTTAGTATCAATAATAGCATTAAAGGGGAACTATCCTGCAACATAGCTAAGCCGCAATTCTAACCTGCCAATCGAGGGGGGGGGGCGGGGGAGAAGCAATTCAAAATCCTATAGCCATTACTGTCTTACTTCTTTTCTTTTGAAGGACCCTTTGATTTCTTTCTTTCTTTTCATCTTCTTTGGCTTTTCAAGCCAACCCTGAACACTTTGTTGATACTCAGTTCATTAGGAGTTAGTTTCTTGTTAAGCCTTGCTCAGAAAAGGATCGCAAGTAATGGGACCAAAATAAATCTCAGATTTAACTCCCACAGAGCTGTCGACCTTGGCTGCCACCACCATTGCCACCATTTAAGGGAAGGTGGCTATATACCAATCTTTGGCGCCAAAGGAGGAGCCGTCCACAATTACACACACTTGCCCATCTACAAATGCTGACCAGGATGGGGCTGAATCCTAATGGATCACAGTTGGAAGAGCCTTTCTACAGCCAGAGGCTCTTTATTTAGTTCATTTCCTGAAAAACCACTGTCTATGGGAGGCCTCTCATCTCTTAACGAAGGTTCCCCAAATACACCAAATGTGTGCATACCTTTACTCACATACTTCTCCCCGCTTGGAATAGCTTTCCCATCTGCCCCAGCTCAAATATCATCTCCTGTGAACAGCCTTTCCTGACCCTCTCCCCTCCCAAGCTGAGGTAATCCTTCCTTCCTTTGGGTTCACATGGAATACTTTGTTCTTGCCGCTATCATGGTACTTATTACGTTACACTAGAGCCACTCGGTGACCTGCCTGTCATCCCTGAGAGACTGTGAGCTTCTTGAGGACAGGGGCTACAGCTGATATTATAACACTCAACCCTAGGCTCAGCCCATACAAAGTTTTGGAACTTGAACTGAATGGGGGGAGTAAATGCAATTTCCAGCAGTGAAGTCATAAAGGTCCTTTATGGCTATAAAATTCTGTGACTCTGAAAATGAAATGTTGCCCCACAGACATTGGTTTTAGGGCTTTGGGAGATACATATTCTGGCCTCATGAGACTGGTACAGAAATAACTATTCCCTTCTAAATGTTTAACACCAGATGTTTAGTTGCAATATTTGGCAATCGACCTCAAGCACTAGTTAGTTAAGGTGAACCAACTTGATGCATTTGTGCTAAGCACACAGATGACTGACAGCACTGAACTGTGGCATAGTGGGGGAGGGGGAAGAGCAAGGCAGCCTGGGTGCATTTATTTTAAACTGGGCAATTCACTTGTATGAAAGCAAATTGGAACACTTGACAGAGTCATTCAGCAGTATCAAAGATCTATAGTTACTGCAGCCTGGTGGGAGGGAGTGCCACCAGTTACAGTTGCTTGGCAGTAAATAAAATATCCCCTGGAACGAAGCATTTTAATTTGAAGTGATTTTATCAGGAGCAGCTGACAAACCTTTCAAGGAAACTGGCAGTGTTAAGAGGAACCTCTATAACAGGGGTGTCCAAACTGCGGCCCGCGGGCCAACTGCGGCCCACAATCCATTTTTTATTGGCCCGCAGCAAATTCCAAAAATATATTTAGTTTACTTAAATAAACCAGGTGAGGCAATATGTACTTCACCTCAAGTGAGTGGCCCGGCTGTTTGTGTATTTTACCGCATATGGCCCTTGGTAAAAAAAGTTGAAAAAAGTTTGGACACCCCTGCTCTATAACAACAGGAAAATGGCTTTGAAAAGAGTTAATGAAGTTTTAGCATGCAGCCCTGAACATGAGCTAGGCCCATTTGGACACTGGTCAGTGTGTTTCAGAAAGCAAGCAAATTAACCAGGGTGGAGAGCTTAGGAGGCCATACCCCTCAGGTCCCTTCTTAAAGTTTCCTGTGAAACACCAGGAGACAATAGCCTCTTCCCAATCTCTGGACGGGACAAGGTCCAATCTGGGCATGCGTACTTGTAACATTCTACCTCAATTTCAATGCCTGGAACAGGCCCTGGTAGGTGCTCAATAGATGTTGATTAGCCTGAATTTCTGGAGGAGGAGTTTTGGTTTTCTCTTTTTTAGAAAAGAAAGCTATCAATCACCAAAAAGAGCCAAAGAAAGCCTGCAAGCCACCTTGGCATGGCCGGTATCAAACCAACAGGAAATGGGGTAAAGAGTGAACAAGTAACCACAAACCACAAAAATCTATTTTTAAAACTAGGACAATACGTGGGCGGTACAGTAGTGCTGCTAGCTTTCTTTTGATCTACAGACATCTGTTCGGGGTTTCTTTGGCTCCCATACTTTATTTCCGTGGTGTATGGGCCGAGGGTTTGGAAATTGGGTAGAATAACTTGGATGTATAATATGTAGTTCCCCAAACAGGCACAATATGGTCTGCAGAAGAAGATGAAGCTCTCAAAGTGCTGTGATTTAAAAAGTACCCAGAAAAATTCCCATCCCCAAATTCCCTCCCAGCCCCCATTCTGAACCTGCAGCTGGTACCTAAAATTATACCGCTAACATATCAACATTTTGGCTTAAGTATTGCCTCACGTGTTTGCAGGCTTATTACATACATCTTGAATTTAAAAAAAAAAAAAAAAAGTTTATCTATCAACAATTACTTTATTTTATTATTTTTTACTTTATTGTTTATTATTAGTTTCAGGTGTACAAAACAACATAATGATTAGACATTTACACACCTCTCTCTTCAGATTGTATAAATCCTTCACCTTTTTTCTCAAATTTTTATTCAGTGAAGACAGAGTATATAATAAGCCACAAACACCAGGTTGCACGACATTTTGCTACTCAGCTCTTTGAAAGGATGGCAAACAGTCCAAGCAGGCTATGCAAGGAATGGTGAGTTGACCAGAAGATGATGAGGTCCAGGGCACAGACACTAATGTAAAAGAGGAAAGGAGGCAAATCACAGGTACATGGGTCCTTGTAGAGCAAGCCAAATGGATATTTCACAGGCCAAGGACTGGTTTTGGAAACACTCTACCTGGTTGATTTAATCCATGGTCTGGTCACCCACAGCTCAGCCCAACCTCTGGGTACAAAAATAAAGATCTGGGTAGAAGACAGCTGCCATTCTGGATCCACCCCATCCCCAAAGAACCCTTAGGAGCAGTGTGCCCCACAAGAGAGGGATGCTGTTTCCTGTGGCAACAGCTGCTTCAATCCCCCACTTTTCAATGAGGTCATCTAGGCTTCAGCTGCACAATCAAATAAAATTAAAGAGGAAGCTTCTTGAGTTATGATTGTTATTAAAACTAAACTCCATCAGCACATTCTCAGGATTGCACCTGGGAAGGCAGATGCATGATGCTGCCCGTTCTCCGGGCTGCCCCTGGCTCCTAGGGACCTGAATGCAAAGCCCAAACGGGAGTCACCACACATCCCAAATGCAAAGAATTCAATATGTGGCCTGACCAAACAGGGGAGAAAAGAGGGGCAAGCCCCACACTGCTCTCCTCTGGAAACCCCTTCTTGACCAAGCAGCCCTCCCTCCTTCTTGTGGGCCCAGAAGAGGAAGGACAAGAAACCTTGATCCTGCGGGATATCACCTTGGAAAACCATTATTTTTGGTGCTGTCTCTTCCAGGATGCTCCCAAGAACAAGATTTTGTTTGTGAGACATTTCTCATTTATTAATCAGCAACAAGGAAACACTCCTGCAAAACTGGCAGACCTCCTGCAACATGTCTCCAGAGTAAGTCCTGGGTCTGTACTCTGGTGGAAGCGCCCCTCACCCCAGCCCCAAGCTACAGAGTTTGGGTGATGATGGCTACCATGCATTAGGTACCTCTCCTGTGCCAGGCATTGGCTCCGTGTTCAAATTAGCTCCTTTAATCTTACAACAACTCTACTAGCATCTCCATTTTATAAATGAAGAAACTGAGGTTCTGTGGGGCTAGGTGACTTGCCCTGATGAGACAGTTAAGAAATTCTTGAGCTGGGATCCAAACCCAAATCTAGATTTCTTTTGCCAATGTTCTTTTACATGAAGCCAGATTTCTGAAGCCACTGTTCTTTTACATGAAGCCGGATGGATTTCTAGCATTCACTTTCTAGCACTTCCCCTGCTATAACCCCCAAGTGGCAGAGCTGTTATAAAAAACAAACACCAGATTCAGCTAGTTACTCCAAAGGGAATCACAGTGCCTGGCTTTGAAGGATCTTCTTACACAGATGACCATCAGAGATGAGATGGTACACTCTGAGTTAGTGTCACAGCCACCTACTCCCAGATTCCAATTCCCCCAAAACAAATCTTTCCACCAAACTCAAGTCAGAAACAGGAAAAGCTAAAATCAGCTCAACATTGTGCTTTCATTCATGCAGTTTCACCTGAGGGAATGAAGTGAAAGCAGTATCTTTATCCAGGTTTCTGCCACAGGCTGGCAGCCTCTCCACTTCTAGGAACAGGGTAGGGACTAGAGGGAAAGATGATGAAGAGAGCTATACCTATAACATTATGCCTTAAATAATGGGTATTTGTCCTCTCTTATCAGTACTGATGTGAGAAGAGGGAAAAGACGAACCACAGCAACATGAAGGACAAAACCTACTTTGGTCTTGTCAGTTTTCTGGGACAAAACACCAGGCTCCAGAGCTCTATCTGAGGGGCAGACCCAAACACCAAAGAGAGCCTACTCTTTATAAAGATGGCGTACCTTTGCAGGAATAAAGCAGCCTCAAGAGATGCTCTGGCTGGCTGGGCACAGAAGGGCAACTTTTCGTGGACTACACCGTTTCTGTGTCCTCTTCACAGGGCTGCACGGCTGCAACTTTGGAAGTGCACACTAAGCTTTTTCTAAAGCCATTCCTTCTCAGAAGCCATGGAGTGTAATTCAGCTTACTCTAAGGAGAAGTTTGTAGGGGAAAGAGTACTGTAATTTTATTTATATACAAATACATTGGTACTTCGGTTTTCAAACGTAATCCGTTCCGGAAGACCGTTCAAGTTCTGAAATGTTCAAAAACCGAGGTGTGGTTTCCCCATAGAAAGTAATGCAAAATGCATTAATCCGTTCCAGACCTTTAAAATCAATCCCTAAAACTACAAATTTAGCATGAATTTTACTTTCTAATGATACCATAGATCCATAAAATTTATGGCGTTCGTAAACCGAAATGTTCGTCAATGGAGACGTTCGAAAACCGAGGTACTACTGTAAAGCGAATGCAGATCAAGAGAGCAGTGTGTATGGTTCTATCCCAGGAAATCTAACACTACGATTTTGTTTTGCATTTAGAGAGTTGGGCAGGTCTACAGTGAGACAAGTGAGGCATTCACCTTGAGTGTAAAACTGTAAGACAGTCTTTTAAATAAATGTCTCTATTTTAGAATAGTTTCAGATTTACAGAAAAATTGTGACAATAGTACAGAAAATTCCTATTTCCTCCACACCTAGTTTCCGCCATTATTAACATCTTAGTAAGGTACTTTTCTCACAATTAATGAGCTAATATTGAGATGTTATAATATTATTAACTAAAGTCTATGCTTTCTTCAGATTTCTTTTCTGTTCCACGATCCCACATTACAGTTAGTTGTCCACGTCTCCTTAGGCTTCTCTTGGCTGTGATAGTTTCTCAAACTTTCCTGGGTGTTAATGACCTTGACAATTTTGAGGAATACTGGTCAGGTATATTGTAGTATATTCCTCTGTTGGATGTTTCCTGATGTTTTCCTCAAGATTACATGGGGATTATGGATTAATAGAAGACTGCAGAGGTAAAGTGTGATTCTCATCACACCATATCAAGGGAGATGGGGAAATTGACCTTAAAATGGTTCCCTGCCATGTGGAACTGAGCTAAAATGGTGGCCCCAGCAGAGAGAGAGGTCCCCAGACTAAGCTCCAGCCCACTTCCGCATAACCCCCTCCAAGCCACACCTTGAACCAGTCACCAGACGACACCTACCCCTTCCCCAACTCAAGGAAGTCCCCAACCCATAAAAACCTGCTCAAAACCTTGCTAGGGGCTCAGTCTTTTGGGAAGGATCCCGCTGAGCCTGCCAGCGTAATAAAACTGTGTTCTCCCTGATCTCTGCATGCCGCTTGGGTTCTTTCTGGTCTTGGATTCTGCAACAAGGGTACATATTATCATTATGATTTATGACTTCTGATGTTGTACTTGATCACCTGGGTGAGGTAGTGTTTATCACGTTCATCCACTGTAAGGTTACCCTCCTTTCCCTTTCCACACAGTACTCTTTGGAAGGAAGTCACTATTCATAGCTCGCATTTAAGGAGTGGAGAGTTACGCTCCATCTCCTTAAGGGAACAGTATCTACACAAATTATTTCTAATTGTTCTATGTGGAAGATTTGTCTCCTTACCCATTTGTTTCATCATTTATTTATATCAATATGGACTGAGAAATTTATATTATAATTTGGGTTACACTCCAACACTACTTTCTTTTGTTCCTCAAATTTTCCACCATTGGCCATTGGCGCTCTTTCAGTTGGTTCCTGTGCCACACCTTCATTGATGTTTTGTTTGTTTGTTTGTTTGTTTGCTTGTTTTAGCACTTCTTTACTTTGTGGCACTACAACATGCTCCAGGCTTATCTTATATATTGCTTGCCCCAGTACTAGAATCAGCCATATCTCCAAAGAGCCCTTGGAACCCTTTCTCTATCCCTCTTGCACCCTCCCAAATGCTCTTGCTGTCTTGTTCTCATACATGATTGTGATTTCGTTTTCTTTATCACTTTCTCATGTTCACTTTTTCCTCTTCATGTTGATCCCTCTCTTACATTCTTGTTCTCCCATTCCCTTTCACGTGTGTGTGTGTGTGTGTGTGTGTGTGTATGTCTTTTCAGAGCCAAAGAGTCATTTCCCTAAACACACAAAGTACCCCAGAGCAGAAGAACAGGAAAACATGAAAGGCATTTGTTTTTTTCCTCCATCCTCAACAAGGAAAATGCCATTGGGTCCAAGGCTCTCAAGGGTGATCTCAGAAAAACTCTTAAAACCCTTGGGGCAAAGGTGCTGTAAGGATACAGATGTACAGTCCAGCATTGTCTATTACAGATCAAGCAGGCACCCTCATTAGAAGCAATCAAAATTACCAAAGGGGAAAATCACTTCACATGGAGTGTCCCCTGGGAAGATCTAACAGCTGGGGCTATTTGAGACGAATTGTCTAACTCACCCTTAGGAACAGGATGCTGAGGCTGAGGGAGGAAGACGTTTTAATTCATCTCAAATATGTCACCAGCAAAAGAACTTTCCACAGTAGAAAGCCAACATCTCTGGGAAGCAGCCAGCAGAGAGGAGAGCCTTCTGTAGAGCTGCTAGAGGATTTCAGACACAAGCCTCAAGGATAGAATCACTGAATAAGCCTTTGATTTTGGGCACCAAGACAGGCTGGGAGGCTCACTTAATCACTTCCGGAAACTTGTCTCCGGGCCACTCTCTTCCAGGAAACAGAGTTGGAGCATGGTTTGTGGCACTTAGGCAAATGCTGGGTTGTATATGGGCACGGTAAGACTGCAGAATTGGGTGGGGAAATCCTGGACAGCAAAATGGGGAGGAAGGGAAGGGAGTCCCAGGTGGAGGTTGTCCTACTAGTCTCCTTCTCTCTATTTCTCCCTCTCCCTCTCACCCTCTCTACCTCTCTCCCCTTTTCCTTTCCTCCATAAGTGAAAAGTTAGCTAAAGGTCCAGTTTTAGGAAGGGTTGATTTAGGCAGTGCTTTGGTATTTTTATGATACTTCTAAAAGTCTTTTTGAGATAAACACATGCCAGGGGCCAAAATAAGACTTGTGCTGTTCAGAAACTTTCCCCTTTGTTTGAAATATTTGCCTTTTAAGAGAGATTTAAAAGTCTTTTGGGGGCACATTTATAGGAATCCATCTAACTGTAGCAACATAAAAAATCATCCAATTTCCAAAATGCAGTCTGATTTTTATTAAGCTCTTTGCTCCAGGAACAAACAGGACTAATTCAGTGGGAGCCACTAAACCTCCTACCCTGTAACTAGGAGACAAAATTCATTCTTCCCAAAATGAACAGACATGAGGAAACAAAATACCCCTGAGCATAAAACCTTCAGAAATTTCTATTTATTAAAATCCAGAGATAGGTTTTCAAGAACACTTTTCAAATTGAATCTCATGAATGAAGATAAAATGAAAACTGTTAAATTGGTCCTACAACTTCACTTAATGTATCTTCAATAAAAAGTAATGGCCACTTACTTAAAACTCTCTTAGTAAAGTAGAAACTATGCATAAACAGAAATGAATACTTACCTCGGGGTTACTCCTTTTCAACGTAACTTCCTGATAAAACTTTTGTGAAAACTCAGGTTATTCTGATCCTACCCCCTCCATATGACTCCTGAGAGCAGTGTTTTCCCAAGTTCACTTCCAAAGCTAATTACATTAGAGTCACCTGGAATTGCTTGCTCAAGAGTTGTTTCTCTGGTCCCACCATGACCCAACAGAGGAAGCACATTTAAATTATAGACCTCCCAATATATCTAGTTCTAAAATTAATATGACACACCCCATTCGCCTCCCATCAAAGCAAGGTGGCCAAAGTGTGTCAGCCTTTCCCACTCTCTTTTCTGGTCTTTTAAACTATGGCAAAGTTGCCCAAGTCAGGCACATGGTTTCCTAAGAAGAGGTTGCTTTTATAAAAGGTGATATGTGTCCACCAACGAATGAATGGATAACAAAATGTGACACACACACACACACACACACACACACACACACAATGGAATACTTTTCAGCCATTAAAAGGAAGAAAATCCTGCCTTTTGCGACAACATGGAAGGAACTTGAGGGCATTATGCTAAGTGAATTAAGTCAGACAGAGAAAAACAAATACTGCATGACTCACTTAGATGTGGAATCTAAGAAAACCAAACTCATAGCAATAGAGGCAGGAGATGAAGGGAGGGGTAATTGGGTGAAGGTGATCAAAAGGTAGAAACTTCCAGTTGTAAGATTAGTAAATTCTGGGGAATCTACCATACAGCATGGTGACTACAGTTAATACCGTATTATATACTTGAAGTTGCTAGGAGAGTAGATCTTAAAAACTCTCGAAACAAGGGAAAAGAAAATGTAACTGTAAGATGATGGATGTTAACTAAACTTATTGTGGTGATCATTTCACAATATATACAAATGCCAAATCATTATGTTGCACATCTTAAATGTATACAATGTTATATGTCAATTATAACTCAAACTGGAAATAAGATTTTTGTAAAAACAGCAACCAAAAAGGCCTGACTAGAAGCCCTGAACCCCACACAAACAAAACCTGCCTCAACATTGCCTAAGCCGAGAAGCTTGTCTAGGGAAAGCTCTGCCCTTTGGTTCCCTAGGACAGCAGAAGCCTTCTCAGACGAGCCCACACCCTCTCAAGGCAAACTGGCCCACATACAAGGCCTTCACATACATATGCCAAATCTGAGAGCATTTTCACCAATGCACCTTAACTGTGTGTCCTTCTTCCCACTTTTTGAGTACTGAGCCAGCTGGAGTTTCCTTCCCTTCTTTATCCTTTGCTGCAGCCTTATCAATCCTGTCCTCTCCTCACAGACTCGTAAAGTACGCCTATAAATTGTCCCACTGCAAAGAGGTACGCAGCCAGCTAGACCGCACCTGAGTGCTGAGCTAGACAGCACCCGAGTGTTGATGAACTAACTGGGATCCTCCACCTTGGATGGTGGGAAGAAATCAGCAGCTGTAGAAAAAACCAGAAACTTCAAAGGGTCGCATTTTCCCTGAGGGTTATCTAAAATTTCTCACTTGGAATGTGGCAGGATGGAAAGTAAAGCAAAGAGGCTGACCTGCTAACCTTTATCCTGGGCCTTCCCATAATTTGTTTACAGGGGATTTAGAAAATCTACCTCTCCCTTCACTCAAAGTTTCAAGCCCTTTTTCTCTCCACAAGACAAAGAAAATAATGTGAAATATGATAGACAAGCATCAAAGGGACAATTTCTGTGTTTGTCAGAGTGTGAGTATATCTTCTGATTTTTCATTCTCTTCTCTGGTAGTCAGTCCTATGATATTAGAATATATTTCTTCAATTTAGGAATTCATTTCTGATTGACTTTTGGAAAACTCTCACTATGTAGAATTCACCTTTCTGAACTCCTCAGATTTCTGCAATGACTAATGATTTCAAAGAAATCAATCTAAAAGCAAGTAACTTAGCTGATAGGATAGGAGTTGGGAGTAGGGAGCGATTGCTTAATGGGTAAGGGATTTTCTTTGGGGTGGTAAAAATGTTTTGAACTAGTGAGGATAATTTCACAAAATTGTGAGTGTACTAAATTCCATTTAATGATACAATTTGAAATGGTGAATTTTTACCATTTGTTATGTGAATTTCATCTCAAATCTAAAGAACAGAATAAGGTAGCAAGCATAACAGAAAGACACAAAGATACAGAGAAAAAAAGCAAATAATCTGATGATAGAGAAGTTTTGCTGAGTCCTAAGTAGCAAAGAAACAGAACCAAGCCAATACAAAGTCCTCAACAACAAAAACAGCGGCGATCACAATGCTTGGTGATAATAGCCAGTATTTATTGATTACTATGGGCTGAGCACTATGCTAAATTACGTGCCCTTTTTATCAAATCTTGACACAACAATCCTATCAGTTAAGTTCTCTTTATGAATCACTGAAGAAACTGGGGTTCAGAGATGTGATACACTCAAGATCATATAGCTAATAAGTAAAGACTTGGCTCCAAACTCATGGCTATCTGACTCCACAGTGCTTGCTCTTCACAGCTGACATCTCCTAAGTGAATATGTGACGTATGCACACAGGAGAAAAAGAGTTTTCTCTGCCCATAAAAACTGTTTCTTTAAACGAAAACTGAGCTCTATAGAGTGAGCACCTTGAAATGACACACACCACAAAAGGCAGAGTTAGGAAGACAGTAGCACTGGCAACCAAAAGCTGTAATGTGGGGTAGGGTGGGGCGAGAAAGGAAGGAAAATATATACCCGTAATGAAGGAAAGTTTTGGAAAGGAAAAAATGTGTCTGTGTGTGTGTGCAGGGAGGGAAGGTACAATAGCACGAGTATGAGAATGACAACTGTTTGAGTCAATGGAGCGGGGCAGGGGGGTTAGTAAATGCCCACTTTTCCACTTTGTTCTCAACACATATTAAGTCATTCACTCTTGAAGGCTGGACATCCCTCACTTGTAAGTGTGCTTGTCTGAGGGAAAAGGAAATTTGAGGCTCAGGGCAAAGGCACTGCCTTTTTAACAAAATGTTCCATATGTAACCAAAGGCAATAAAATAATAAAACATTGATAACTTACAAGACTTGCGATTACTCCATTTGGGGTGATGAGATTTGTATTCAGCTTAACTAAAAAGAGAGCACTGTTTCCTCGTATACAAGAAAAAAATCACTTTCTGTCTAAGAATCTTCTATCTTATACAAGGAATAAAGAAAAAAAATGACTTTTGCTTCTGCTTTGGAGCTGGGAAGCCTGCACATCCCTGGTTAATTGACCCTACAAACTTTCAGAAAGATGCAGGAAAAGAAGCAAAATTACCCTTTACCTATCTGAACGAAATCCACTAGATTAAAGCACTCCATAGGGAAAGTACATCTGTTCTCTTTGGTGCAGCTCCATCTCCAAACTCCCAGAATGAAAAGAACTTGTGATTCTTGGGGACTGAAAGGGGCCCTGGGAAATGAGTGCCAGGACATCAATAGGCTGTTGTGGGAAGGGAGAGGCTGACAATGGTATCCAACTGGGAGAGGAACCTCAGGAGTCCACTCAGGCAGGGGGCCAGACAGCACCAAGGTCTCCAGGGAAGCCAATCCTGGAAGTGGGCATAAAGTTCTTTAACCCTGAAAGTGTGGATCCCAAGCCCTGCCATTTCCCAGGCCAATCATTCTCTTACCAGCATCATCTCTACTTCCCTGTGGGTAGAAGCAGATAATGAAGTGCCTGTTCTGGCTCATGCTGTTGTTGTTGCTTCACAAAGGGAGTTTTTCTCTAATTGGTACACATGAGGAAAGTTATTGCATCTTCTGAACTATTAGGTAATATCGAAGCAAAATGGCTATAGACACTACCTTTGGAGACAATATATTCATAGCCACTTCCTACAAAATGACAGTGAACACAGAAATGCAGAGCGATTGTAGGGACAGAGCCAGGAGTGCTGTTTCCAGGTTCTCGGCATCACATGGAAAGGTGCTGGCTCAGGTAATAAATGGCCATCAACTGTGATTGGATGGCCATCAGCTGTGGTTAGTTGGCCGCCAGCTGTAACCAGTGAGCCATTGGCCACTAATATAACTGCTGTGGCTACGCTAGCAGAAAAATGGGGGCTAGCAACAAGATGGTGGCTGAGCTAGCAAGCACGGATTGCGGTTAGCACGGCGGATTGAAGCTAGCAAGTGAGGTAGGTTGGCAAAGACAAGTGGACTATGGAGCGGAACCAGAGACTCTGTATGCCACCCCACATGACACATGGCGCAGTGAGCAGGGTATGGTGTCGGCCAAAGCGCTACGAAGGGTGGTGGAGCAGTTTGTGCATATGAACACTCAATCTCAGGAAGACCAGGAGGAGAAGCTGCCGGAGAGCTGGACCCCTGTGAAGGGGTGGGAAGACATGGACGGTTCCCCAACCAGCATAGGCCGGAGAAAGGGAAGGTCCTTGCAGCCCTGTAGGCTGGGAAGTGCTTGCTGAGGTCCTCACCCCCAGGTTGGGGAGGACTTGGAGCCTTCGCCCTGAGGAGAGGGCACACATTGTGAGGCTAACACACAGCCCTGGGGAATGACTGTGGACTATGGGGAATGGGCTACATCCCTAATTTAATGGACCGCTTGACTGTTTGCTTGGGAACATACCACCATGTAGCAGAACTGGTGTATGTTTGCTTTTGTGTCTTGACCGGCTGCCATCGAAAATACGTAAGCACCTTGAGTGTGAGTGGCTGTTGATCCAGCACGGTACCCTGAGAGACCCAGAGAGAATGGCAGTGACCTGAGAGCCCTGGCTGAGCCCAGGAAGTCTGGCTGTGTCCAGAGAGAGTGCCAGTGCCCTGAGAACCCTGGCTGAGCCCAGGAAGTCTGGCTGTGCCCAGAGAGAGTGGCAGTGCCCTGAAAGGCCCTGGCTGTGCCTGGGGAGACTGGTGGTACCTTAAGAAGCCCAGGAAGTCTGGCTGTGCCCAGAAGGACTGGTGGTGCCCTGAGAACAACTGGCTGTGTCCAAAGAGTCTGGCTGTGTCCAGGATATTGCATTCACCTCCAGGCTCCTCGCACAGGGCCCCTCGCGGAAGTTGCTTGTCGTGTAGATTGTGAGGCAAGACCCTGTAGGGGTGGAGTGTGGGGACAGAGCCAGGAGTGCAGTTTCCAGGCTCTCGGCCTCACATAGAAAGGTGTTGGCTCAGGTAGTAAATGGCCATCAACTGTGATTGGATGGCCATCAGCTGTGGCTAGTTGGCCGTCAGCTGTAACCAGTGAGCCATTGGCCAGTAATATAACTGCTGTGGCTACGCTAGCAGAAAATGGGAGCTAGCAAGAAGATGGTAGCTGAGCTAGCAAGCACAGATTGCAGTTAGCATGGCGGATTGCACCTAGCAAGTGAGGTTGGTTGGCAGAGAGAAGTGGGTGGCAGGTTGCAGATAGTGTGGCTCCTGCTTCCTGTGTCTCCAACCCAGCCACCAGTGAGACTATAATGGTATGACTCCCCTATCAAGGCTCCGTAGGTGTTCCTTTTTGGCCTCACCATGTCCTGCGTTCTTATCTGGGGAGCGGGACTAGAGACCCAAGATGGGACCCCACTTAACACCCCGTGTGACAGCAATACATGCATTGCTCTTATAAAAGGAGGGTCTTGACACTTCCGGTGGAAGTGTCTGGGGAAGGGGTAGTAGGAGCCATGTTTAGCTATGAAGGTGGTAAGAAGCCCTTGAAGCAACCCAAGAAGCAGGGCCAAGAATATGGATGAGGAAGATAAGGCATTCAAGTAGAAGCAAAAAGAGGAGCAGAAAAAACTCAAGGAGATAAAAGCAAAGGCCGAGGGGAAGGGCCTCCTGGCCACAGATGGAATTAAGAAATCTGACAAAAAGTTAGCTGTTCCGTATGCCTGGGACAATGGTGATCCTGAATTCCATTCCTGTTTTAACATCTGGATTCCCTTCCCTACCATAACAACCTATTGCCACCTATAGCTAGAATGAAGTGTTGTCTTGCAGCCTGTTGTACATTTAAGAATAAAACTATTAGTAAAGTGTTTCCTGTATTTAAAAAAAAAAAAAAACTTTCGTAAAAAAAATTGCAATAATAAAAAGGCAGGTCGGAATCGTTTGCCAAAGCTCCATTAAAAATATCACTCATGGGGCAACTAGATGGCTGTTGGTTAGAGCACAAGGTCTGAACAAGGTTGCCAGTTCAATGCCCACATGGGATGGTGGGCTGTGCCCCCAGCAACTAAAGATTGAAAATGGTAACTGGGGGGCTGGCCAGGTGGCTCAGGCGGTTAGAGCTCCATGCTCCTAACTTCGAAGGCTGCCGGTTCGAATCCCAAATGGGCCAGTGAGCTCTCAACCACAAGGTTGCTGGTTCAATTCCTCGAGTCCCGCAAGGGATGGTGGGCTCCGCCCCCTGCAACTAAGATTGAACACGGCACCTTGAACTGAGCTGCCACTGAGCTCCCGGATGGCTCAGTTGGTTGGAGTGTGTCCTCTGAACCTTGTACAAGGTTGCCGGTTCGACTCCCGCAAGGGATGGTGGGCTGTGCCCCCTGCAACTAGAAAAAACGGCAATTGGACCTGGAGCTGAGCTGCGTCCTCCACAACTAAGACTGAAAGGACAACAACTTGAAGTTGAACGGCATCCTCCACAACTAAGATTGAAAGGACAACAACTTGACTTGGAAAAAAGGCCTGGAAGTACACGCTATTCCTCAATAAAGTCCTGTTCCCCTTCCCCAATAAAAAAAAAGAAAAGAAAAGAAAATGGTAACTGGACTTGGAGCTGAGCTGCGCCCTCCACAACTAGATTGAAGGACAACGACTTGGAGCTGATGGGCCCTGGAGAAACACTGTTCCCTAATATTCCCCAATAAAATTTTAAAAAATAAAAAAAATAAATATGTCACTCATTATATTACATATAAGTCCGCATCCTAGTTCCACCTCACCTTGAGAATGAACTATTATTGCTATAAAATAATAATTTATCATTATTATTCCACATTTTAAAGAAGCTCGTCTCTTTTTTTAAATTTATTGGGGTGACAATTTTTAGTAAAATTACATAGATTTCAGGTTTACAATTCTGTATTACATCACCTATAAATCCCATTGTGTGTGGGTTTTTTTTAAGGAGGGCGCAGGTCACCATGGCCCATGCAGGGATTGAACCAGCAACCTTAGTGCTACCAGCACTGCACTCTAACCAACTGAGTTAAATGGCCATGACAGAAGCTTGTCTCTTCTGAATAAAAGACATAACACCGTTTATCAGAAAAGTACTAGATAATCCATCTCATTCCACTTATTGTCTTTGCTTGAATTCAAAACCAAATTGAATGCTCAAGAGCAGTGGTCATTCTAATACTACTCGATTTTGAGCTTCCTGAGGACAGGGGCTATGTTTTATGAAGCTCTGTATTCTTAGTGGCAGACCCAGGACCCTGTTCAGAGCTCGTGAAACGTTTGAAATGACTTCCATTCCAAGTTCTTTGTGTGTGTGTGTGTGTGTGTGTGTGTGTGTGTGTGTATCACTGCATTAATTTTCATACAGGTATTTTTTTTAAAGCATCAACATTTTTCTCAAAAATAAGAATCCCAAAACTTAGAACTGGATCACTTGGCCCTTTCTCTTCTTATCTCCTCCCAGTTCAAAATGCTTGCATCTCTTAATGGCCAGCATCCTCTTGGATCTGCAGTTAGGCTCAACACATTCAAGCCTCAGCACAATCTTCTTTGTGGTTTTAGCCTTCTTCTGGAAAATCGACTTTGTATGCTCACCATAGCCATTCTGCTCTCGATCATAACGCCTCTTTCCCTGGGCATACAGGGAATCCTTGCCCTTCTTATACTGGGTCACTTTGTGAGGCTGATGCTTTCCACACTTCTTACAGAAAGTCCTTCAGGTTTTGGGCACATTGACCATCTTTACATTAGAGATGTCAACATGGTGAAAACGGGAAACTCAGCGTGCACGCTTCTCGCCTGGCTCCGCTCGCGCCTCCATTCCAAGTTCTTGATGGAAACATCTTTAACCTCTTCTTCTCCCTTGCCTTTCTTCTACAAAGTTTCAGATCTCTCTCTAAAGTCCAAATTATTTAATAGACAGTTTTTAAAGGAGTTCCCTCAGGATTACATCAAACTAAAAAGCTTTTTCACAGCAAAGGAAACCATCAATAAAACAAAAAGGGATCCTACTGAATGGGAAAAGATATTTGCCAATGATATATCTGATAAGGGGTTAATATCACAAATTTATAAAAAACTCACTCAACTCAACTCCAAAAAAACAAACAACCCAATTAAAAAATGGGCAGAGGACATGAAGAGACATTTTTCTAAAAAGGACATACAGATGGCAAACAGACATATGAAGAAATGCTCAACCTCACTAACCATCAGAGAAATGCAAATAAAAAACCACAATGAGATACCACCTCACCCCAGTCAAGATGGCTATCATCAATAAATCAACAAACAACAAGTGCTGGCATGGATGTGGAGAAAAGGGAACGCTGGTGCACTGTTGGTGGGAATGCAGATTGGTGCAGCCACTATGGAAAACAGTTTGGAGGTATCTCAAAAATCTGAAAATGGAACTACCTTATGATCCAGCAATCCCACTCCTAGGTATCTATCCGGAGAAATCCAAAACTCCAATTCAAAAATCTTTATGCACTCCTATGTTTATTGCAGCACTATACACAATAGCCAAGACATGGAAACAACCGAAATGCCCATCGGTAGATGACTGGATTAAGAAACTGTGGTACATTTATACAATGGAGTATTATGCAGCCATAAAGAAGAAAGAAATCTTACCATTTGCAACAACATGGATGGACCTAGAGAACATTATGTTAAGTGAAATAAGTCAGAAAGAGAAAGACAAATACCATATGATCTCACTTATATGCGGAATCTAAAGAAAAGAATAAGTGAATGAACTAATCAGAGACAGTTTTGGAAACATGGAGGAAAAACTGAGGGTTGCTAGAGGGGCGGGGGGGTGGGGATAAAGGGGAAGGTGAGAGGTTTAGAAAATAGTCGGTAACCACAAGATGTCCACGGGGTTTTGAAAATTAATTTGGGGAACGTACAGAGGGATAGTGGATGGGGGGAGGGGGGTTCACACAGTGTGAGGGATATAAATGATAAATGCCTAAGTTTTGCTTTGTCTTGTGCACCTGAAACTAATAAAAAAAAAGAATAAAAGGCGTTCCCTCAGGTTTGTTTTAGAAGTGGGGAATAAATAATACTAAATCTGAAACATTTTTGTACAATAACCTACAAATCTCATCTAAAAGGGAGAGTAGTACATATCCAAAGACAGGTGACAATGTTGCTGAGGACACAGACGGAAAGGACTGTGGAGATCAGAAAGAGGGCCCAGAGTGGCAAAGGCCAGAAAGGACACAGAAACGGGCCTGCGGACATATTGGTATCATATCAGCTCCTAGTGGCTATTTCTAGAATACTGGCTTAAAACAGTATTTCTCCTTGGTACCCTGTTGCTAACATAGTTCAGGAAGTAAAATCCACTCTTCTTCCTATTCTTAAACCTTTTGGAAAGGGTAGGGGGCAGGGAGTTGCCAGCAGCATACCATCATGGTTAAGAATATGGATTCTGAAGCCAGACTGACTGGGTTTGAGTCTTAACTCTGTGACTTACTATCACGTAACCGTAAGCAAGTTCTTAACTTCTCTGAGCTTCATTTTCCTCTTCTGTAAAATAAGGGTTACAATCATAATACTGGCCTCATTAGGTTGTTGTGAAGATTAAGTCAGAATTATGTAAAGTTCCTGAGCCATAATAAGAGCTCAATAAATGTGAGTTGCTATGCTTACTTGGTCTGTCAGCATTAGCTCTAGGCTTGAATAACTGAACAGCTTAGAATAGTAGAAAAAACCTTGGTCTACAAGCCATGATTTCAAGAGTAGGTTGTGGGACCAAGCGTCAGAGATTAAAGGTCATGACTGATCCTTCATTTGTAACATGATAAAAGCATATGCTCAATCTATGTCCCATGATTAAAGTATTAACAACCGAATGAGCTAATGCATGTGAAAGTACTTTGTGAAATGCACGCATTCTGTGCAAATGTAAGTGGTATTCTCACTAGGCATTCCAAGACAGAGGGAAACATATTTAGTGTGGGGAGCCATGGTTACAGCTAACTTTTTGTAAATCTTGTAATAATCTCCACTTACCAGATTTTTTCTTAATAACAAAAATGGGAGAATTCCTGGGAGAATTGGAGGAAGCAATGTGTCCCTTTTAAAGTTGGTCCTGTACTAGCAGCTTGTAAAATCTTTTGTAGGGGGGACCTTTGATCTTTTATGCCTGGTAATTGTCTCATTGTCACAGGGGCTACAACAGGGGCCTCAGGCTGTGGATCCAGCCCTGCAACTACACTTGGAGGAGAGCTTAATTGTAATATAGGCTTCTATTTTGATTGAGATTTTAATAAAGGCCTAGTCTGTTAAGCCTGGACTAATTGCATTTGAACAGAGAGGGAAGTGAGTGCAGCTTGTAATCTTTGCACCTCTGCTTCCAAGGGGGATCTTTACCCCGAGGATTCCATTGATCTCTAAAAGGAGTCTGGGGACTCCGAGGACAATTTCCTCCATCCACAGCAACTTTAAGCTCAATCAGCTGTCCCTGAATCTTTTTTAGCTGATCTGCAAAAGAAAGTGCAGTGCCTGCAGGTTGCTCATCTTCTAGAGTCATAGCCACCAAAGGAGAGTTTTTATCCCTATCATATTTGGCTGCTTCATCCTCTAATTTTTCCTGATCCTGAGGGTTTAAATCTTCCCAGTGCTCGACTGGAGATTCCTGACAAACAGGCTCTTTGTTAACTTTAAGAACTCCCTCTAACAACTTTGCGCCCCCTCCCTCCTTCTCTCTCTCTGCCGGAGAAGCGGCAGAAGCGGCAGATGGGAGAATTTCCTCGTTTTCAGCTTGTTTCACTTTCTCTAGCTTGCAGCCCTTTTGTTTAAGTCCATGGGCAGCATAATAATCTTGTAACTGTTTTTCCACCTTTCTTTTGCAATTTTTATAAAACTTGTCTAACTGTTCTCTGCTCACCCGACTGCCACGGGCGGTAAGCAACTTCTTAAGTCCTCTAACATACAGGTCCTTGCTGCTGGCGTGACCCATCCTTTTCCCTGACTCGGTCCTTCTTTCAAACAAAAAAAACAATCAGATGCCCGTCTGGCCGTGCCCCTCGCGGGACTAAATCTGTCTTGGCTAGAGGCGCTCCGGTATAACTCCCCGGACAGGTGGACTATAAAGCCCAGTCGCCGTTATGCCGTATGACAGAACCGGAACCGCAGATTGGGGCCCAAGCAAGCTCCGTGACACAAAGTCGTGGAACTATCAATGACTCACACATTCATTCGACCGAGGGGACAGTGCCTTACTCACCGCGCATCCACTGAAATAAGCTCTCTATGAGCCGGGCCCTTGCCACGCGGTGTTCCTCACTATTACCCCTATATTCAGGTCCCTGTTCGGGTGCCACTTGTGGCGAGCCAGCCGCCACGAGTCGAACGGTTCCTGAAAAGGGGAGTGGGAATGAAAAAAGACACTCACACAATTTGATGATGGCGATCGCGGACCTCAGTGATGCTGAAGCCACTAAGTTTATTCTGTCCCCAGAATTTATACATTCTGTGGACGTGCAGTTTAACAAGCACAAAATGCACGCATTCTGTGCAAATGTAAGTGGTATTCTCACTAGGCATTCCAAGACAGAGGGAAACATATTTAGCTCATAAATTCTTAAGTTTTAATCTTCTGGGGCTTTCCTGCTTTGGGTGCAAAGAAGTAGCACACAGTTCATGCCCCAAATGTCCTCTCTGCAAGCTCTGCTCTGCACTGCTCTTAAATCTCTCCAGGTCCCACCCTGTACAGAAGCTTTGAGATGGGCTTGCCACTTTTAAAGGATTTTGCCACCAAATCATCAATTTAGGAATCACCTTACATCTGTAACAGGTCTAAACTTGTTCATGGTGACCATGCTAGGGCCAGACATGGCTTAGAGCTGAATGTCATGGCTAATGGCTTAGCCCACAAGACTTGGAAGCTTCTTGTATCATCCTGCTGCCCAACTGGCAGATGAAGTGGTATGGAGAGTTGTCATCCATTACCAAATAGAAAGCACTTTATCCTGATAGAGATAGAACAATCAATCAGAGAAAATACATTTTCTTTGAACAGTTCTTAATCAGTGTGTGCCCTTCCAGATAGCATTTTGGTGTGGAATGTGAGCTGTGCAGGAGAAAATGTCACTTGGAATACCAACATAGATTTAATACGAGAAACATACTTCAGCATGTATCTTTGCTTCCTACCTTATTATAGACTCTGTGAGACAATTCTTATAGTTTGGTTACTTCACTCACTGGACCACTAGCATTTCAACATTAGAAAAGAATAGATTTTCAAAAAAAAGGAAAAGCACAATTCTATTTATGGAAAAATCTCCTGTATTCAGAGCTAAAATGGACCTAAAGATCTCCCAACTCAGTTTTCTCCTTTTATAAAGGGAACCGAAGCCACAAAAGGGCAAGTGACATGCCCAAAGTCACACAGACGGTCAATGGCAGAGCTAGAGTTTGAACCCAAGGAATACTAATCATTTTGGAATGGGACATAATACAGGAAACCAGCAATTAAAGGCATTTAACCATTGCCATTCTTGTAGAAACACTAAAAGAACAATGGTGTGTGCTCTCTGCTTCTTACTTAACATGATTGCTAACTCCCTTCAACACTGGCAGTCCAAGAGTTAACGAATTGACATTAGCATTGCATCTCTCAGGTACCAAATCCCTGTTCTATGAAGTGTAGGACCTGGAGTCACACATGTCTATAAACCCTCAAGCAGCCAGCTGAAAAGTAGAAAATTTAACCAGCCTCCTGTTTTATGTGTTCTGAAGGGAATTCTCCTTCCTTCTTTATCTGTTGTGTGCCCATGCAGAAATTCCCACAGGCCAAGTTGAGTCACCCCTATCCACCAAGTTAATGGATACTCACTCATAGGGATGGGACTTTTCTTCCTTCAAGAACCAAAGTATAATTTCAAGAAATATGATTATAAATTTTTTAAAACACAACAGTAATTGTGATGGATTTTGTGATGTCCCTCTCAATTCTACTTCTTGTGGACATTTCCTCCCAATCCTATGGTAACAGAAACAAGTCAGAGGAAACCCAACATCTAATTTTATTCTGTCACCTCTCACTTGCTCCACCCTAGAACAGTAAAGAGGTTCTGGTCTGGTATAACTCAGTTCAAGCTTCTTTCACTTCAAGAACTTTAGGTCAAAAAACCAAATGTGATTTGGAGTACTACTGAGTACTAAGCACTGTATGAAGTGGGAATGGGACTGTAGTATGCTTACAACAGTTCCCCTGTCCTAAAGGAGCTTCCAAAGTGGGAAGAAAGATGCAAACTTCTTACATAAAATGCCTTCTGTGGGAGGTACAAATGGAAGAGGTATAAAAGGAACAATTATTCCAGTTGAGAACAAGATCAGAAACACCTCAAGGACAAGAGATGATCATTGCTAAGCTTTAAAGGGAGATTCAGGGGTGGCCCGTTAGCTCAGTTGGTTAGAGTGCAGTGCTTTTAACAACAAGGTTACCTGTTTGATCCCCGCATGGGCCACTGTGAGCTGCGCCCTCCACAAGTAGATTGAAACAACTACTTAACTTGGAGCTGATGGATCCTGAAAAAACACCCTTAAAAAGAGTGCAGGGAAGAGGAGATTCAATTTAATTGGAGATACATGTGTGTTAATACAGGAACAATCTTCTTTTAATATTAGTTATTACTTTAGCAGAAAGCCATAACCTAGATTTAAAAATAATATTAGCTAATATTTATTGATCACTAACTGTAGGTTCAGCACTATACTAAGTATTTCACATTATCTCATGTAATCATCACAGCAACCTTTTATTGACTGGCAGGTATTGTTATTTGCTGAGGAAAACAGGACCCAAGGACTTCAAGCTAGTCAGCGGCATAGCCTGGATTTGAAGTCAGGCAGTCTGACTTCAGAGCCAAGCAATTTTCTAAAAGTGTGGCCCGCATACCTTACAATCACTTGAGGAGTTTGTTTAAAGCACAGATGCTGATCCACAGCCTAGAGTCAGGAACCAGAAACCCTATATGTGAGGCCCAGGAATCTATATTTTAAACAAGATTCCCAGGTGAAACTCATGCAAATGAAGTTTGAAAACCATAGCAGTATAGCATCCACTTGCACCAAGAAAGCTGGAATACTACTTACTACAAAACACATTGACAGAGGTCAATACTACTGGTAAATGAATTTTTTCATCAATAATTTACTAAGTCATTTAGATTATGTCCTGATGTGGTTGATATTATATCTAAGAAAAGAGGCACTAAAAAGCCGGCCATCTTGGATTTGAGGGGGGGGAAAAGAGTGATAAATGGATTCCAGACACTAGACAGGGAAGTGGATTGAATTGCAAAGGCAATGGATATGAAGGACAGTGTCAGAAGGTAGAATCCTGGGGCCCCAGCAGTCCAATGATGGCCCTGCACTGAATAGCCATTTGACCCAAAACAAAACACTCAGGGATTTTTTGGGGGATGGGAGGGTCGGCCCGGTGGCTCAGGTAGTTAAAGCTCCATGTTCCTAACTCCAAAGGCTGCCGGTTCGATTCCCACATGGGCCAGTGGGTTCTCAACCACAAGGTTGCCAGTTCAATTCCTCGAGTCCCGCAAGGGATGGTGGGCTCTGCCCCCTGCAACTAAGATTGAACACGGCACCTTGAGCTGAGCTGCCACTGAGCTCCCAAATGGCTCAGTTGGTTGGAGTGCATCCTCTCAACCACAAGATTGCCCGGTTTGACTCCCACAAGGGATGGTGGGCTACGCCCCCTGCAACTAGCAATGGCAACTGGACCTGGAGCTGAGCTGCGCCCTCCACAACTAAGACTGAAAGGACAACTTGAAGCTGAACAGCACCCTCCACCACTAAGATTGAAAGGACAACAACTTGACTTGGAAAAAAGTCCTGGAAATACACACTGTTCCCCAATAAAATCCTGTTCCCCTTCCCCAATTAAAAAAAAAAAAAAAAAAACACTCGAGTTTTCTAGGGCTCACTCCTCTCTTGGAAAAGAACGGTACATAGTATATGAAGTCTGGCAATTAAGTTTGCGAACTTGTTGCAACAATGTTGCTAACTTTTTTTGATATCAGAGGGAATATTCATTATGAATTTGTACCCACTGGACAAACAGTTAACAAAGTTTACTATTTGGAAGTGCTGAAAAGGTTACGTGAAAAAGTTAGACGAAAACGACCTGAGCTTCTCGCCAACAATTCATGGCTCTTGCATCATGACAATGCACCAGCTCACACGGCACTGTCTGTGAGGGAGTTTTTAGCCAGTAAACAAATAACTGTATTGCAACACCCTCCCTACTCACCTGATCTGGTCCCCAATGACTTCTTTCTTTATTCAAAGATAAAGGAAATATGGAAAGGAAGACATTTTTATGACATTCAGGACATCAAGGGTAATACAACGACAGCTCTGATGGCCATTCCAGAAAAAAAGTTCCAAAACTGCTTCTAAGGGTGGACTAGGCGCGGGTGTCAGTGGATAGCTTCCCAAGGGGAGTGCTTTGAAGGCGACCGTAGTGATATTCAACAATGAGGTAGGTAGCACTTTTTCTAGGATAAGTTCTCAAACTTGTCAGACCTCGTATGTAGCCCTAGAAACTAGAGCACTGTAGCAATCAAATATAGTGATATAGAGAATGTGCTAATGAACACTGTATCAATGACACCTTAGGGTTAGAGGTAGTGACCTAGGGATCTTGTCTTATTCGGAAGGACTGGGGTGTGGCCTTGGACTCTGCATTTCTCACAAGGTCTCACATGATGCCCGTGTGGTTGGTCAACAGACCACACTTTGAGTAGCAAGGGTCTATCCCATAGACCTTAATGGGCTATAAGCAACTCCTCTTTAACCATACTGGCTGGAAAATGAGCACATCTGAGCCAGTTAACATTCTGTGGTAATGTGGTTGTCATGTACATATCACCAATTCTCACATAATTTTAATAACATGAAATACACTCAATTCTGAAATGATACCTCATGTAATAAAGTCTTACTTCTATACTTCAGAAGATACATGTACCTTTATCAGGCACTTATCAGTGACCAGGTGAGGTACTTTTACATGGATTAGCATATTTCATTCTCTCAAAAACTCTATGCATTAAAAATTGTTTTATTACCATTTTAAAACTGAGAAGAATGAGGCTCTCAGAGGTTGAATAACTTGTCCTGCCCAGGGTCACACAGATGGAAAATGAGAGAGTCAGGACTGGAATTCAAATCAGGCCTTGAAGGCCTAATTACAAAGGCTTTCTACAGTAGTCAGTGCAAGATCAGCAGGTTCTAAACAAACAGAAAAGGCCAGGGACCAGGAATCTGGCCTCCCTCAAAGAGAACTCCAATGTAGGTATTGTCCCAGCCGACTTCAAGATGGCCAAGAACTTGTGTCTTCAAGGGGAAGTGATGCTGCTGCTAATGAAGCAGCCACTCCTCCCAACTGTCTTTCATAAGCCTCCATGCCAGGTATGGCTGCTCTTTGCTTTGCATACTTAATCTCATTTAATCCTCACTTCTCCCCTTTTTATTCTCACTTTTCAAATGATGAAACTAAACCACAGAGAGGTTAAACAACTTGCCCAAGATTATATGGTTATAAGCAGGAGAGCTGGGATTCGAAACTACTCATGACTAAACACAAAGCCTTTTTTTAAACCATGATGTTGGGGTATTTCTACTCAACTGAATAGACCCAGACAGGCTCTCCTGGAGACGGAATATCTTCCTTTTTATCCAGAAGGCTTTGGTAGTGACCCAAGGCATCCATGTCTACAGTGGGTTCCACTGGGTCAACCCTCAGGGTGAGTGGGACCTGCCTGGTAAAAGAGATGTCAAATACTTTATCAGACCCACCATACACATGGAACTTAGATTCTAGCTCACGGAAATAAATAATTTTAAAACTATAAAGAACACATACTGGTAAATTATATAAGGAAAATAAAAACAGACATAATCCTTACTATCCTGATCCTCACAAACATCTTGGGAAGTAAATATTGCTAACCCTATTTGACAGATGAAGAAAATGTGGATCAGTCATTCACTTGACCAACAACTGAACTAGGCATACCCAGAACTCTGTCACCAAAGCTGGAACTTCTTCCATAGGAGTGTACTGACCACCCAGAACAAGGCACAACACTTTAGCTTCCTTAACATGTTCAACCTCTCATTTTTCTCACTTTCATTACTCTTGCCCATTGGTGTGATTTATGTTTGTGTGGATCTTTATTCTAGAACACTCTAAGTTTTCTTCCTCAGAAGAAATGTTTGCACACATAAATCCAAGTCATGGGCTTCACTAAGTGCTTCTTAATATTTCACTTTGCATAAAAATTGTAGGCATAAACAACATTCAAATTTGCTTCTTTTACGTGACTTGATTAAAAGTCCTGAATAGTGTCTGTATGAATCATCAAACCTTGTGAAAGTTTTCTGTAATAGCGTTCACCCTTTGAATACTGTTGATCCATTGATTACATCAGTTCCAAAGATTGAATCAGTGAGGTAAAATTGGCAGACAGGAAGGTATTACCAGACACTAATTCTCTTACCTGAGGGTGAGCTCTATAAATGTGTAGCAATAGAATAGCTTTGCAATCTTCAGGAGAGTCTATGATGCTGAAATGAAAACCATCAGACAAAGAATACCTTTTTCCAATCGCAAATTACCCTGTGCTTTATGAGTAACAGGTAAACAAGTAACTTTTGAAAGCAGAAAGACAATAATATTCTCCATTCGGCAAGGGTTTTATTTCACAAAGGCCTGCAGCATTAGTACGTTAAAAGAAGAGTTAATTTGTCCTCCTTCTTTTTAAACCTGGGGGCACTGAGTGTGTGGGCTTCAGGAGAGGCGAAGTCAGAACACATCACAGAAATAGACCAGCTTCCACCCCATAACAGGAAAGTGGCTCAGGGGAGAAAGCATGTTCATCAATCGCATTTCAGAGACATTCACTGCATAGCTTTTCCAGACACTGACTTCCTTTGCCAGGCACTTAGAGCACTTGAATGCCCTAGCTAAATTCAACTACAAAAGCCATTCTTGAGTGACGGCACAGGAGGCAAATATCATCCACTCCTAAAAAGCTTTGTGCTTGGTAGACAATTCCAGGCTTGCAACAAGCACACCTTCACAATTCCATGGAGACAAAATGCACTCTAGGTGCCCTGAATGAGGTGGATGCAAAGAGAAGAGGCGACAGCTGAGTAGACAAGAACGTGCAATGGCTCTGAGCAACTGATCTTCCTAAGTCTTGGTGTCAAGAGACTTGAACAGCTAACACTCTCTTCAGCAGCAGTACCTGCTGAGACTCACCTTTTCTGCAACAAGGGCAGCTACCTTTGTTGCTCTTTTATGACTGCTAAAACTAGCTTATGATATATTTTCTTATTCTTCTCCCAAAGGGTTGTCAATATCATCATTACACATCTTAATCTGATGTTGGTGCAGTGCTAAGTGTTTTGCATTTGTTATTTCATTGAATCCCCACAAAATCCTTAGAACATAGAAAAATATCATTATCAAAGCAATAGTAGTTATTTCCTGAGAGCTACTGTGTTATTTGCCAAGCACACTGTTAAGCACTTGACACACATCATTTCATTTCCTTCTCACCACAAATGGATCACTCATTTTGCAAATGAGGAAACAGAAGATCAGACATTATGTAACCACCCCCCACCCCACCCCCCAAGGCGCTAATATAAGTAGCAGAATAAAAACTGAAACCCAGGTCATTCAGATTTCAATGGCCACACTTTTCCCTGCTACTGGAGTTTTCTTCTTTGAGGGGAAGAACTGTGTTTAGTTCATCTCTGTATCACTCACAGCACCTAATAGGCTCTGACACATAATAGACAATCAAGAAATATTTGGATTGCCAATCTGAGTTTATGTCAACACCATTTCTCCAGCTCACTCTTAGCTCTGTAAAGGTAATTCATAAACTTACATGAATATGAATACGCAACTTGCACCACTGCCTAGTCTTGGCTCCAAATAACTATGCTACTAAACTGAAAGAGTTCTAAATGTTGTTCAATTCTCCTAAGAATTCTTCCCCCCAGGCGGTGGTGGTCACTCTGACTCTCTTGCAGGCAAAGGGATGGATATGGAAGTTTTTCACTTCCTTGAGTCTGCCATTTTGTAATACCCTTTAACCACATTTGAGAATACTCATACACTAATAGTAGTGCTTCAATTGGTAGAGCTTTTCTACAGGGCAGTTTGGCTAACATAACAAAAGCTATAATAATGTGCATACATTTGACATGATGTTCAAAAGTGTGTTAATTAGAATAGTAAAAGATATGGAAATAAATGACTAACAATAGGGAAATAGTAAATTATGGTAAAAATATTGTGCAACCATTAAAATATTATTTTCAAAGAATAATGACTGGTAAGTGGCCATGCTATTATGTTTAATAAATAAGATGGTTCTGAAATTTAGAGTCTAGGAAGGGAGACATATATTATACCAACAACTATCAACATGATTATTCTAAAGAAAATTATGACCACGTGTATGCACAGTCTATATCCTAACAGTGCATGGCATATAGTAGTAGGTGCTCAGTGAATAGTTTTTGTTTGAAATAAAGAATAAATGAATGAATGAATGAATGAATGAATGAATGAATTGAAGCAAACAAAGAATGTAAGAAAGTAAGTAAAAATGGTGCTCTCTGGGTCATGAGACTGTAGGTGGTTTTTATTTTTTCTCATAATATTTTCTGAGCTTTCAAATTTGTTTTCTAATGTATTACTTTTAATATCTGAAAATTATCTTCCTGAAGAGATATTATCTATAAAGGCGGAGGGAGGGCCAAACCTATTAGTGTGAAAGGAAAATACGAGTCAGAAATGTAAAAACTATCTGGAGGACCTGGGGGGATTTTTCAGATCAGAAGTTTTTTCCATAGAATGAATGATGTGAAGCAGCTGTTGAACACTTTCTTTGTGCTCTGCATATAACTGCAGAAAGGAAGACAACTTTTAATAACTCAGTTAATCCCAAAAGAAGGAAATGGGAAGCACATCACAAAAATGGGCTTCTTGTCTTTCAATGGAGGATCAGATCTCAAAGTCTCAGTTGATTGCTTGGACTCTGTGGGACCCTGCTCACACTAGAAGTCTTTAGCGTGTAAAACTGGCAAAGCCTTGGGGAAAATATTGTCACCGAATCATCTTTGAAGTAATGTTTACAACGAGACTTCAAGATATTTTATTTGTCTAAAAATAAAGTTCAGAGTGAGTTCACAATTTGTAATTTATGAGAGCCTTTGGCATATATTTGACGTCTTCATTTTGATCTCCTCTTTGATGTGAAGTATCAATTGATTTTCTTTTCCCCTATCATTGTTCTTGGATTTGTACAACAGAACCCTTTATCTTCAGAAAAGTGATTAGCATGAAATGTGACTTATGGTGTCCTCAACTGTGTTCTATAAATGGTAAATGGTTGTAATTACTATAAAATGAAAGTCATATATTGGCTACATTCATGTAATTATTATAAAGAAATGGCATGGTCATGGTTTCAAATCAAATTAAAGAGGCATAAAATTCAATTTCATTTTCTCAAGATCTGTGTAAAAGTTGACCACATACAAAATGTAGTTTTAAATGTAACACACTGGCCCAGAAGCAGTTTCTGCACAGATGTTGCAAAATGGCATATTTCTAGAATTTCCCTTGCTATCTCAAGGCCCAGTGTCTGCTGCCTTATGACCACTACAGTCTGAATCAAAAAAGTACTAAAATCCAGTTTAGCAGATCCCCTTTTACATTTCATCTATGAAGTAATAAAACACCACCACCTCAAACTAAAGATGCAAGAAGGAAAATATTGTACTGGCAGGGCCATTTCTGACACAAAGGAATAACAGTTAAGCCTTCCACACTTATATTCCATAGGTATATTTATACCATACATTTATAAATCAAAAGTGAACACTAACCCATGAGGATGGCTTCTACTAAAAAAGACAGGCAATGACTGACACGTATTGGCAAAAATGTAAAGCAAATGGAATGCTTAAGCGTTGCTGCTGGGAATGTAATATGGTGCAGGCACTTTGGAAAACAGTCTGACAGTTCCTCAAAAAGTTAAGACAAATGTCATATGATTTCACTTATATGTGGAGTCTAGAGAACAGGATAGATGAACAAACAAAACAGAAACGAGCTCATAGATACAGAGAGAATTTTGATGGTTGCCAAATTGAGGGTAGGGGTTTGGATGATCGGTGAAGGGGGGAAGGGGATTAAGAGGTTACAAATTGGTAGTTAATAAATAGTCATGAAGATGTAGAGTATACCGTGGGGAATATAGTCAGTAGTACTATAACATATAAGTATGGTGTCAGATGGATACTGGATTTATTGGGGCGATCACTTTGTATGTTACATAAATGTCTCATCACTGTGTTGTACACCTGAAACTAATACAGTATTTTATGTCAACTATAATTTAAAAAAACATTTTAAGTTAAACATAGAATCACCATATAACCTAGAAATTCCACTCCTAGGTACATATACAAGAGAAATGAAAACAACACATGTCCATCCAAAAACTTGTGCTAGAACATGCATAGCAGCACTGTTTCTAACAGGCAAAAAGTGGAAACAACTCAAATATCTGTCAGTGGATGAATGAATAAACAAAATGTGATATATTCATACAATGGAATATTGTTCAACCATAAAAAGAGATGAAAAACTTGTACTGCTACAACGTTGATGAACCTTAAAAACATTTAGCTCAATGAAAAAAGTCAGGCCCAAAAGACCATATATTATACAATTCTGGTTATATGAAACGTTTAATATAAGCAAATCCATAGAGATAGAAAGCAGATTAGAGACTGCCGGGGGCTGTGGGGAGGAGGAAATGCGGAGTACCTAGTAATGGGTACAGGGTTTCTTTTTGAAGTGTTAAAAATATTTTACTAATAATTGTCACCCCAATAAATTTAATAAAATAAAATTTTAAAAAATGTTCTGGAATTATAAAATAATATTGAATGTCAACTGTAATTGAAAAAAATGTTATGGAATTTTTAGTTATTATGGCACAACTCTGTGAATATACCAAAAACCACTGAACTGTATGCTTTAAAAGGGTGAATTACATGTTGTGTGAATTACATCTCAATAAAAATATTTTTAAAAACTCAATATTAAACAGACAAGCTGAAAATAAAGACGATTATTTAAATAACATCTGTGTCAAAAATTGAAAATTCATTAATTCAACAGCACATTATTCAAAGGGGGAAATGTTGATGGTCTACTGTGTGCTAGACACTATTCTTGGTGTTGAGAACACAGAAATGAGCCTAACAATATCCCTGCCCTGACAAAGGGGACATTCGAATGACTCAGCTTTACACGGGCTGGCAGATGGGTGTGACTTTACATTTGGAGGAACTCCCAAGGAGAAGGTTTTGGGGTTGGGAGAAGAGCACCTGAATCTCTGTGTTCACTTACAAAACAGCACTATTGCACTTTTCTGTTCTCCACCCTATACATTTATTTTTAGGACCAAGTGCAAATATTTCTGCTTCTAGAAAAATAGCTCTTATAGACAGTGGCTCAAAACTGCTATGAAGCTAAATTCCAGTCCTTGTACAAGGACACCTTATCTGTTTAGAGAAAGCCCTAGAATGAGTCATGAAAGGCATGGACAATGGAACTTGAGGTTGGTTTAAAGAAACTTTAATGAACTGAACACCATGAGCTGATCCACTGCAAGACGACCATGATTCATTTTACTTAAACTTAGATTATAGAACTCCCTAGAACTGTTTAAAAGCAGTATCTACCACAAAGCACCATTTTCTCCATGGTTCATCTCTGCTCCATGGACTACAGTGGTTGCCACTGCTAACAACATCAAGTAGTTTTCAAGGTCTTGCCTTCACAGCCAGGATCATCCTGTCTATCCAACCTTAGCTTCCACTCTTACTGTAAATATACTGCTTCTCTGTTCCACCTGGACAGGGTGTTCAGCCTTTCCCTATAGGCACCATACTAGTTCTCTTCTCATGTTACCTTTCTCTCCATGTTCTTTTCAAGGACCAGCAAAAGTTTGACCCTCCAGAAAATTCTCCAAAGCTCTCCAGCCCATACTGGCCTTGGTCTGTGCGACACAGAACCACTCACCAATCCCAATGCAATGCCGAGCCCCCTGAGGGCAGGGATCACATGGTTTGCCACTCTTCTTCAACCTGCCTTAGTACATTAGAAGGGAAGCAATATGTTAGGACCAGCACTGATTCTGCAAACTTATTCTACCCCAGATATATGAAAAGGGATATTGGGGATTTATTTTCCTAAGTGAAAGTATTGAAAAAATTTCTTTATGGGATACAATAAAGGGGGGGAGGGTATAGTTTCCTCTTCTTTCCTAAATAAACTGAGCTTGAATAACCTTGAAACCTTCACTGACTCACACTATCTGCTGAGGCCACATGATTCTGTTATTTAAACAACAGGATGACTGTGCTTAGATTCACGGTACCAAACAATGGGGCTTTACACCTTGTGCCATTTTCTATTTTAACTTCTCAATTTGAATAACTTTGAGGTTTGTTGTGATAGAAATCATTTTTGAGGTTAGTTGTGATAGAAATCATTTTTTATCATTTTTGGCTAATAAACCAAGTGAATTTTCCTCTCTCAGCTAGCATGTGCTTCAATGATATCCATCATAGTACAGGAGTCATTGTTTTGCAGCCATTTCCATTTATTTCAAATCCTAAATAAAAAGTCCTGGGATTATGTTGTTGCCTTTAACTTTCATATACTCACATGTAGCTGCTGGTTACATGTAAATGGTCTACCAGACTACCTCCTAAGTCATTAAAATGTAAAAGCACATGATGTGCTTTATGAACACCTACATGCCATAAAGTTGTTAATCTCATCAATGTGAATATTATATATTTTTTACAAAAAGATACTGTGAAAAAAACTTTTTTACACTGGCGTGTAAAACTTTTTTACACTGGTGTTTTACACTGGTGTGATCACAGGGTGGGTCATTAATCAAATAATAGGTTACTATATTGCTGAAGGAGAGATAATGTAGGCAAAATTGACAGAGAAAATATTGAAAGATGAGAGAGGTACAACATTGCTGAAAAGAAAACGGTCTGAAGAATATGGATTTTAGCCCCAGGAGCTAATCTAAAAGATTTAATGAAGCATATTAATGTGAAGAACAAAACAATTACTTTCCAAGACAAATCTGCAGCATCTACATGTTTTGAACTCCAAAACTCAGGCAAAGAAGAGAAAGAAACAAATCTGCAGAATGCACGCGGTGATGTGAGTGATCTTATCTCTAGTGCACAGAAAACTAAGAGATGCGATTGCTGCATTAGGAATCTGTACTGTCTATTTTAACTTAATTTGACCTTCTTTCTTTGTAAAAGCAGGGATGAAGGTTGTTACAGCCTTGCTCGTGTCCATCCTCCCTCCAACCCATCCCAGAAACTACAGTCAGAGTCACTACCCAAATCCAGTTACACTTCTGATCAGAAATCTAGTGGTTCTCGTCCATTTACCTGGCATTCATACAACAAACCTATCATATCAGCCTAATCTTCCACTGTTATCTCCCCTATTCAAGCCAAGCTGTTGATAACGCCAGGCTTAGGGCTGCTTGGCCACATATACAGAACACACCAAAGCCAAATGATGCTTGTTTGGGTTTTGTGAACCTTTGAGAGATTTTAGAAAAGTCCACAGCATGAGCCAAGACAATTCATTTGCATGAAAAGCCACAAAAAGCGGCTTGGTTGTTCTAGAAAGTTGGGTGGGGTGGGGCCTCTGGGAATCACCAGGGCAGGGAGAACAAATCCTGTTGGCCAGGTTGATGAAGATTCGGATATGGTGACCACCTGTGTTTGCACACAGGGAGCAGGGAGGGCTCAACAAAGAAACAATGGCTTCCACCAGCTCCTCAGACAAGGAGACAACTGCTCCTCCAGCCCTCGCCTTCTAGTCAGACAATTCAGTTCCTCACTGGATGTCCCTGGTGCTTTTCTAATTGCTGCATCACTGCTGGAACTTAGATGGCATCATTTCATCAGTGACTAAGTACGTGCACTGACCCTTTAAGAGGAGTGCCTGGGACTCCTGCTGCGCTCGTCTCACTCAGCCACAATATCTGCTGGTTTTCACAGCCAGAAGTTATGGGGACTCTCTCCTCAGCACTGAAACCCTGGGCTGAGAAGTCTGGTGTGGGGCTGGGACCCCTTGCGCCTCTGGGTGGGACCTCTGCAGCTGAAATATTCCATCTGATTTTTAATGCTCACAGGTGGGTGTGGGACCTGCCCGTTCCACCTCTCTGCCACTCTTCTCAGTCTCAAGTTGGCTTCTTCTTCATGTCCTTAGTTGTAGGGCTTCGTTTCAGCTAGACTTCAAGGAATTCTAAATGATGGTTATTCTGTACTTTAGTTGTAATTTTAATATGGTCATGACATGAGGCAAGCCCAGCATTTACATACACTGTCTTGTATGGAGATCCCATCCGATTTTTAAAAAAAATTTTATTGGGGAATATTGGGGAACAGTGTGTTTTTCCAGGGCCAAAAAGCTCCAAGTCGATGTCTAATCTAGCTGTGGAGGGTGCAGCCCAGCTCCAAGTCCAGTCATTGCCCTCAATCTTAGTTTCAGGGGGCACAGCCAACCATCCCATGTGGGAATTGAAGTAGAAATCTTGTTGAGAGCTCGCAATCTAACCAGCTGAGCCCTCCGGCCACCCCTCCGGCAGCTCAGCGACAGCTCATTGTCTTCAGTCTAGTTGTGGAGGGTACAGCTCACTGGCTAATGTGAGAATCGAACCAGCAAACTTGTAGTTAAGAGCTTGAACTCCAACCAACTGAACCATCAGGCCGCACCCCATCCAATTTTTCTTAAGGTCCGGTTTAAGTCTTTGACCACTCCAGCCCATTCATTCCAGTGATTCCTCCCCCTACCCTTACTTCCTCATTTGACAGTCGAATACTAATTTGTATGACAGATCACTTAACACTAGTGGTTTTCAAATTTAGGTGATTTTGAATCCCAGAAGAAATGGCAATGTGGCAGTGTCAAGAGACATTTTTGGTTGTCATAACTGGAGAGGGGTGCTACTGGCATCTAGTAGGTTGAGGCCAGGGATGCTGTTAAACATCTTATGATGTGGACATTTTACAATGTCCACAGGACAACCTCCTACAACAAATAATTATCCCACCCAGAATGTCAATAGTGCCAAAATGGAGAAACCCTAATTTACACATATACAAGTGTTGTCTACTCATCTGGCTTGGAAGCTCTATGAGCAGGAACATTGTCATTCATGGTGTCTAACACAGTGCCGAGTATCTATGGTAGCATTCCTCGATAAATCTGTATTGATTATATGTCGCCATCTGGTTGAGTAAAGAAAAGAAAATTTAATATAAAATGGTAAGTTTGGTTTTCCTTACTTTTATCTGATGGAGTTTAAATACCACTTTTAAGGAATGTCACTTTAGACTAATGTTTGGTATCCTTTCTTTTTAACCCCTTTATGAGATGGATGGCACTTAGTAAAGAAATAGGGACAGCTAGTAGTTATGAGACTTGCCTAAAATTGTCAATTATGATATAACTAGAGAACAGAAGTCTCAATCCTTCATTTTCCAGTCTACTGTGGCTGAGCAGAAAATGGACAATTCAGCCATTCAATAGACATCTTATGAACTCCAATTGAATAGCAAACACTGGGATAGTCTCAGCTCTCAAGTTTTGGTGTGATGCATTCACTGCTAGAAATAATGTCACTGTCATAGCATACATTTTCTCATGGAAGCCATACTGCAATCTTTAACAGAGGTTAGTCATCAAGTATATCACAGATATGACTATTCATGTGACATAAAGAAAATCATAACATATTATAAAATTATAATACAGTTTCTATAATAAATTCACACAGAACGTTGTTGTCTAAGTTCTTTAAATAAACAATGGTTGCTGGATACAATGATGTACGTACTCAACATGGAAAATACAACTCCACCTAATAAAGCAGCCATAAAAAATGGATATCAAACATTGGGTTGAGAAATAAATGTTTTTACCTTCTACTAATTTGGAATTATTTGGGGAGTGGTGTGCAAAGCTGAATTTAAAGCCCTAGATCTATTTTAAAACTTTTCTTAAGGAAGTTAGAGTTGGCCTTTTTTTCCCCATCCGTGCTCTTCTTGACACTTGACAGCTATCAGAATGCTTCAGGAGTTCTGGAAAAATGGCGGTGTGAGGTGAGCCTCTGTAAAGCTCCCCTGGAATTCACAAAGAATCGAACAACAAAAACTCCACAAAGGACTCCCTGCACAGCAGACAGGCAACACGAAGAGGCCCACTACTGACTGAAATCACCTACAGGTGGGAGATTCACGCGAGTGGAGGGAGGAGGAAAGGGAGAAGCGCGCAAAGACGGAGCTGCGCGGGCACAGGACGCAGACCCAGCTCAGTGCGCCGAGCTCGCTGCTTCCCGGAGCTACCGCAGCTGCGGGAGAGGGAAGGACTCGGACTGCTAGGGCTCCGCCAGGGCTCCACAGGGCTGAGGGGACAGCATATAACACGGCTGAACCCAACGATCACGGCACAACCTCGGAGAAAAGACTGAGGGAAAAAAGTTGAAAACGGTGGTTTAAGCACTCACTGCCGAGCAGAGAACGGAGCCTTAGGCACTGAGACTACCCGCCTCCTCCTTACCCTCCCAGAGCTCACCCCACCCCCACCTGCCCGGTGCTAGAAGCGAAACAGTAGCAGTGTCAGATCAAAACAGCAGAAAATTTGCTGTTTTGAGAACTGTGGACCGCAGACACAAATTCACAGCCCAACTAGTTCCAGCAAAGGGGAGGGAGCTGTGGAAGCAGGACCTGCTGTGGTGGTGGTCGCCACCATTGCTCTGGGCCACCTCTCACAACTCACCCCACCATGACCCCACCTATCTGGGCTAATACCTACAGGAGTAAACAGACCTGCTGAAACATACAGGCTCTGAATCAGGAGCTGGAAGAGTATTGGAACTTCAAAAGCTCTCCACATAGCCACCTGGTCACTGCGCCCTGTGACCTAGACAAACTGTTAACAGAGGAGAAGCCCGTCTCCCAGGGAATCCCCCATTGTGTGAGAAGTTGGAATAGTGCAGAGAAAACATAGCACTACCTTGTGGGAGAAGAAAAATAAATTGCAGTTGGAAAAATAATAAAACAATCTACCAACAAGTACTGGAAAACAAAAGAAAGACCTCTTCCTATCAACCTGTTGCAGAAGTCACTCCTGTAGATGTCTAGGAAGAGAAATAGTAAACCAGTAATCGCCATGAATAACCAAGGCAACAAGATAGCTCAGAAAGAAAGTGAAAAATCTCCAGAGAAGGCACTTAAAGATACAGAAATATATGACTTAAATGACAGATAATTCAAGATTGCAGTTCTGAAAAACTCAACGAGATACAAGAAAACACAGATAGGCAGTTAAATGAACTCAGAAACTCAATCAAAGAACAGCATGAGCATTTTACGAAAGAGATTGAAATTTTAAAAAGAACCAAATAGAATTTCTGGAGATTAAGAACTCAATAGAAGAAATTAAGAATGAAATAACCAGCTTAGGTAGTAGAGTTGACCAGATGGAGGAAAGAATCAGTGACATCGAAGATAGAAACCTGGAAATGACACAGATAGAAGAAGAAAGAGACTTGAGACTTAAAAGAAATGAAAGAACTTACAAGAACTTTCTGACTCCATCAGAAAGAGCAATATAAGAATAATGGGCATACCAGAAGGAGAAGAAAGAGAGAAGGGAACAGAGAATATATTCAAACAAATTGTCGATGAGAACTTCCCAAATTTGTGGACAGAACTGGACCCTCGAATCCAAGAAGCAAATAGAACACCTAGTTACCTCAATCCCAACAGGCCTTCTCCAAGGCACATTGTATTGAAGCTGTCTAAAATCAACGACAAAGAAAGAATCCTCAAGGCAGCCAGGGAAAAGAAGACGGTATCTTACAAAGGAAAGCCCATTAGATTATCATCAGATTTTTCAGCAGAAACTCTACAAGCCAGGAGGTAGTGGAACCAAATATTCAAACTATTGAAAGAGAGAAATCATGAGCCAAGAATAATATATCCAGCAAAGATATCCTTTAGATATGAAGGAGGAATAAAGACCTTTCCAGACATACAGATGCTGAGGGAATTTTCTAATACACGACCTGCACTACAAGAAATACTAAAGGAGGCTACTCGACCACCATCAACAGGGACAATTTGTGGCAACCAAAACTCAAAAAGGGGGAGAGTCAAGGCCAGAACCGGAATATGGGAATGGAGAAAGTAAGCGTGCTGAAGAAAATGGAATACTCTAAATATCAAACTTTCTTTTACATAAACTTAAGGGTAACCAAAAAAAAAAAAATCCAGAACTGAAATATATACTGAAATAAAAGAAGAAACAGAGGGAAACATCATAGAATACCACCACACAGAAATAATAGACAACAAAAAGGCAAAGAAACAATGGAGACACAGCCTTACCAGAAAACTAAAGATAGAATGACAGGAAATCCTCACATATCAATAATCACCCTAAATGTAAATGGACTGAACTCACCAATAAAAAGGCACAGAGTAGCAGATTGGATCAAAAAACTAAACCCAACCATATGCTGTCTCCAAGAGACACATCTCAGCTACAAGGACAAGCATAGACTCAAAGTGAAAGGGTGGAAATTGACACTCCAAGCAAATGGTACCCAGAGAAAATCAGGTGTAGCCATAATGATATCAGATGAAACAGACTTCAAGGTGAAAAAGATAACAAGAGAGAAAGATGGACATTTCATAATGGTGAAGGGGACTGTACAACAAGAAGACATAACAGTCATCAATATTTATGCCCCCAATCAGGGAGCACTGAAATACACCAAGCAACTACTAACAGAACTAAAGGGAGAAATTGACCAAAACACAATTATACTAGGGGACTTAAATACATCATTGACAGCTATGGATAGATCATCCAAACAGAAAATAAATAACGAAATAGTAGCCCTAAATGACACATTAGATGAAATGGACATAATTGACATTTATAGAGCACTTCATCCTAAAACATCAGACTATACATTCTTTTCTAGTGTACATGGAACATTCTCAAGGATAGACCATATATTGGGACATAAAATCAGTCTCAACAAATTTAAGAAGATTGAAATCATACCATGCATATTCTCTGATCACAAGGCTTTGAAATTGGATATCAACTGTAAAAAGAAAGCGGAAAAACACAAATACATGGAGATTAAACAACATACTTTTAAAGAAGGACTGGGTCAAAGAAGAAATTAGAGGAGAGATCAAAAGATACATAGAAACAAATGACAATGAAAATACATCCTACCAAAATTTTTGGGATGCAGCGAAAGCAGTTTTAAGAGGGAAATTTATCTCATTACAGGCCTATCTCAAGAAACAAGAAAACTCCCAAATAAATAACCTCATGTTACACCTTAAAGAACTAGAAAAAGAAGAACAAGTAAAACCCAAGGTCAGCAGAAGAAAGGAAATAACAAAAATTAGAGCAGAACTAAATGAAATAGAGAACAAAAAGACAATAGAAAAATTAATGTGACAAAGAGCTGGTTCTTTGAAAAGATTAACAAAATTGACAAACCCTTGGCTAGACTTACTAAGATAAAAGAGAGAAGACACTGATTAACAAAATCAGAAACGTAAAAGGGAAGTTATCACGACACCACAGAAATACAAAGGATCATCCAAGAATACTATGAAGGACTATATGCCACCAAATTCAACAACCTAGAAGAAATGGACAAGTTCTTAGAAACATATAGCCTTCCAAGGCTGAACCATGAAGAACTGGAAAATCTAAACAGACCGATCACCAGTAACTAAATTGAATCAGTCATCCAAAACCTTCCCAAAAGCAAAAGTCCGGGACCAGATGGCTTCACTAGTGAATTCTACCAAACCTTCAAAGAGGATCTAATACCAATTCTGCACAAACTCTTCCAAAAATTGAAGAAGAGACAGTACTCCCTAACTCATTTTATGAGGCCAACATTACCCTGATACCAAAACCTGGTAAGGACAGCACAAAAAAGAAAACTACAGACCAATATCTCTGATGAATACCGATGCAAAAATCCTAAATAAAATTCTAGCAAATCGAATACAACAATGCATTAAAAAGATTATTCATCACGACCAAGTGGGGTTCATCCTCGGGCACAAGGATGGTTCAACATACGAATCCATCAATGTGATACATCACATAAACAAAATAAAGGACAAAAATCATATGATTATATCAATTGATGCAGAAAAGCATTTGACAAGATACAACATCCATTTATGATTAAAACACTTAATAAAATGGGTATAGAAGGAAAATACCTTAACATAATAAAGGCCATATATGACAAGCCCTCTGCTAATCTCATAATTAATGGAGAAAACTGAAGCCCTTTGCTCTACGCTCAGGAACACGACAGGATGTCCCCTATCACCTCTGCTTTTCAACATAGTGTTAAAGTCCTTGCCAGAGCAATCAGGCAAGAGAAAGAAATAAAAGGCATCCAAATTGGGAATGAAGAAGTTAAATTATCACTCTTGCAGATGACATGATGCTATATATAGAAAACCCTAAAGACTCCACCAAAAAGCTATTAGAAACAATCAACTAATACAGTAAAGTTGCTGGCTACAAAATCAACGCACAAAAGTCCATTGCCTTCCTATATACTAACAATGAAATCTCAGAAAAGAAATACAAAAAACAATTCCTTTTGCAATTGCAGCAAAAGAATAAAATACCTAGGAATAAACTTAACCAAGGATGTGAAAGACCTATATGCTGAAAACTATAAGACATTTTTGAAAGAAATTGAAGAAGACACAAAGAAATGGAAAGACATTCCGTGCTCATGGATTGGAAGAATCAACATAGTTAAAATGGCCATATTACCCAAAGCAATATACAGATTCAATGCAATCCCCATCAAAATCCCAATGGCATATTTTAAAGAAATAGAACAAAAATCATCAGATTTGTTTGGAACCACAAAAGACCCTGAATAGCCAAAGCAATCTTAAGAAAAAGAACAATAATGGAGGTATCACACTTCCTGACTTTGGCTTGTACTACAGGGCTACAATAATCAAAACAGCATGGTATTGGCAGAAAAACAGACACATAGACCAATGGAATAGAATTGAGAACCCAGAAATAAAACCACATAAATATGGACAGATAATTTTTGACAAAGAAGCTAAAACATACAATGGAGCAAAGACAGCCTCTTCAATAAATGGTGCTGGGAGAATTGGATAGCCACGTGCAAAAGAATGAAACTGGACTGCTATTTGTCACCATGTACCAAAGTTAATTCAAAATGGATCAAAGACTTAAGCATAAGACCTGACACAATAAACTGCATAGAAGAAAACATAGGTACTAAACTTATGGACCTTGGGTTCAAAGAGCATTTTATGAACTTGACTCCAAAGGCAATGGAAGTAAAAGCTAAAATAAACGAATGGGACTATATGAAACTTAAAAGCTTCTGCACAGCAAAAGAAACCATTGACAAAATAAAGAGGCCACCAACTGAATGGGAGAAGATTTTTGCAAACAGTGCCTCCGATAAGGGGCTAGTATCCAGAATATACAAGGAACTCATGCAACTCAACAACAAAAAACAAACAACCCAATTGAAAAATGGGCAGAGGACTTGAAGAGACATTTCTCCAAAGAGGACATACAAATGGCAAATAGACATATGAAAAAATGTTCAACATCACTAATCATCAGAGAAATGCAAATCAAAACCACAATGAGATATCACCTCACCCCAGTCAGAATGGCTATCATCAACAAGACAAATAGTAAGAAATGTTGGAGAGGCTGTGGAGAAAAAGGAACCTCATACACTGTTGGTGGGAATGCAGACTGGTGCAGCCGTTATGGAAGGCAGTGTGGAGGTTCCTCAAAGAATTACGAATAGAATTGCCGTATGACCCAGCAATCCCTCTCCTGGGTATCTACCCAAAAAATCTGAAAACATTTAGAGATAAAGACACGTGTGCGCCAATGTTCATTGCAGCTTTGTTTACGGTGGCCAAGACATGGAAACAACCAAAATGTCCTTCGATAGATGAATGGATAAAGAAGTTGTGGTATATATACACAATGGAATACTATTCGCAGTAAGAAAAGATGATATAGGAACATTTGTGACAACATGGATGGATCTTGAGAGAGTAATGCTGAGCGAAATAAGTCAGACAGAAAAAGCAGAGAACCATGTGATTTCACTGATATGTGGTATATAAACCAAAAACAACAAAAGAACAAGACAAACAAATGAGAAACAGAAACTCATAGACACAGACAATAGTTTAGTGGTTGCCAGAGGGTAAGGGGGTGGGGGTGGGGGTGGGAGATGAGGGTAAGGGGGATCGAATATATGGTGATGGAAGGAGAACTGACTCTGGGTGATGAAGACACAATGGGATTTATAGATGATGTAATACAGAATTGTACACCTGAATTCTATGTAATTTTACTAACAATTGTCAGCCCAATAAATTAAAAAAAAAAAAAGTATAATAAATAGCTGCATTACTTTGTAAAAAAAAAAAAAAAAGAATGCTTCACACTTCCAGCAAAGCTAGTATATAAAAACATTTAGCTGATCATCAGCACTACTGTTGTTTAAAAGTTGTTTCAAAACATTTTTCAAAAAATCGTTAAAACAGAGATAAGATAGTTTCCTTGAACAGAGAGATGGACGCAGAGAAAATTGCTGTGTGGGCAGTGGCCACCTTGCCCAGCAGCATAGGTGAAGTAAAGGGGCACAAAAGTTGACAGCAAGGAAATGAGGACTGAATCAAGTCTATATGAAAATGTAGTTGGAGCTCCGGCTGGGATAAATACTGTGTGTAGCTGGGCAGTGGCTGCAATTTTGCAACGGTTCAATCCATTCTGAAAACAAGAGACTCCATCCTTTATAACCTGCTTCATACCTCATTTATGATACTTTACATCCTTTCCTCAAACCCACGAGAACCATCGAGTAAATGAAGCTGCTCTGAAGGAGATTAAATGTGCAGACTGTGTCCTAGCAGTTAAACCACATCTAATATAAGACTAGTAAAAACTCGTAATTTTCACTAGATACAAATATCACATCATAGTCATTTCAAGGAAAATACCCCAAAGAATACAGTGTAACTGCCAGATGCTGATATCTTATAGTTTTTAATTAGGTCAAAATCTCTAGTCTTTTAAAAAGCTCATTAAGATCTGAGCCATAAAATAAAATTGAAAGAAAAAGAATGTAAAGCTTCTTTTAATTAATGGAGACAAACACAATATTTGCAGAAGTCCATTTGGGTTAGATTGACTTGAGATTTTTTTCACCAAGCCCTATGATCATCCACACTGGTCCCTCCCTATCTCCCCATTGCCACATCCAGCACACAAAATAATGATGACAATAACGGGTATGTTTTGAGCCTCTACCATGTGCCTGGTCTCTTCGAAGTAGTTTACATGGATACATTCCCTTATTCTGCTCAGCAACCCTATGAGGTAGGTACTTTTACTCTCTCCAGTTTACAGATGAGGAAAACGAGGCTCAGAGAGGCAGTAGATAGACCAAAGCATATGGTTAGCAAGTGACAGTGTCACAATTCCAACCCAGGCAGTCTGACTCCAGAGTCCATTGCTCTAGCTCAGCTCTCCATCAGCCACCCACCTTCACTTGTATTCCTTCTCCAGATAATCCTCCATATCTGTCAGCTGCAATTCTTACAGAAGTAGCTGCAACCACTCTTATAGTGAAGGCATCAGGAACCACTGTGCAGATGAAAGGGCAGCTGCATGGAGAACATACCAAACCCATCTCAGACCTGCACCGGAGCCAACCTTTACTGGTCTTTTTCATACTCCACATGGCCAACCCTTCTCCCATAAAGAGCTCTTGTGCCTGGCTACCATCTCCCCTGCTGCCCTTAAGATGGAGCCTCCTCTGGTTCCTTGAGAAGTATGGCCAAAATGCATTTGGAAAAGGGAGCATCCTTTGGTTCCATGAGAAGTGTGACCCTTTCATACTTCAAGTAATTTCTGGACTCAAACTCTCCTTTAACAGAAAATTGTCCTCTGGCTTCCCATCATCGTCGCTGAAAACAACGTATTTGATCTCAGCACATAATAGCTACCATTTATAGAGTACTTACCACTTGCCAGGTACCATGTCAGGCACTTTGCATACATCCTATCAGTGAAACCATTCTGCGGGGTGAGCACTAGTACTATTCCTATTATGCAAGTGAGGAAACTGAAACTCAGCTAGATTCTCTGATTTGCCCAAAGTAACACAGCAAGGAAGTGCCACAGGCAGGATTAGGGCCTGGAGCTACAAGGCCAACGTTAACCACGTCATTTCATTTTGCTAAGCCTCAGTGTCCTCATCAGGAACAGGAAGGAAATAAAAAGTTCGAACCTAATGGGGTTGTTATGAGGATGAAATAAGAAAATGCATGCAAAAACTTGGTGTAGTACCTGCACAAAGTAAGCCCTCAACAAAAAATATTTTCTTTTCTTTGCTGACGAGTAAGCTTCATGGGATGAGCTGCAATTCACAGGTCTCCAGTCTCAAGATGACCAGAGAAAGGTCCAGGCTAACCAGCTGGAGCAGGATCTTGAGCTTCTCTCTCAGGAGTAGGGGCTCAGGTGGCTTTGGGTTTCATTTTTGCACCAAGGTGTTATTACCCTCCTTATGGCTACTATCAAGCCTATCCCTATAACACTTAAGAGAGGCAGCATACAGTGGAACATGCTATGTAGCTGAATTCATTAGAAAGCATATTGGATTTTGATGTGCTCTGGACCATACCTACCTATAAGGTTTCTCACATACACTGGGCTGCTTTACCACAAGCTAGAAAGGGTGGGAATGTTTTCCAGTTGAATCAGTGATGAGTCCAAACTCCCTTCAGGCGATAAACATAGTGTTAAAGAAGGAGTCATGGGCTGGCACGGTGGCTCAGGCAGTTGGAGCTCCATGCTCCTAACTCCGAAGGCTGCCGGTTCGATTCCCACATGGGACAGTGGGCTCTCAACCACAAGGTTGCCAGTTCGACTCACGCAAAGGATGGTGGGCTCTGCCCCCTGCAACTAAGATTGAACACGGCTCCTTGAGCTGAGCTGCTGCTGAGCTCCCGGATGGCTCAGTTGGTTGGAGCACGTCCTCTCAACCACAAGGTTGCCGGTTCAACTCCTGCAAGGGATGGTAGGCTGTGCCCCCTGCAACTAACAATGGCAACTGGACCTGGAGCTGAGCTGTACCCTCCACAACTAAGATTGAAAGGACAACAACTTGACTACTTGACTTGGAAAAAGTTCTGGAAGTACACACCATTCCCCAATAAAGTCCTGTTCCCCTTCCCCAACAACCACAACAAAAAAAGGAGTCATGGGCAAAGAGAGGAGAGAGAGGTAATCTTTGAGAAATATTCATGAACTGGAATCCATAGAACTTGAAGGATTTAGGTAAGTGGGTGAGGGGAAAAGATACGCCCCAATTCCTGGTTTGGTAAATCACATTGAGAGCAATATCACTAATAGAGAATGATAAGGAATATAGAGAAAAAAGCAAGATTGGGGTGGGGTGGTGGTGAAGGAAAATGCTGGATTCCTTTTTGGGGTATGTGGAGTCTGTGGGATACCTCAAATGAAAACGTCCAGCAGGCAATTAAGTGGAAGGGTCTGAATATCAGGAGACAGGTCAGAGCTGCAGAGGTAGATGTGGGCATTGTCAGCATACAGATAGTATGACCATGGGAATGGATGACATTGCCCAATTGAAAAAAGAGAGAGCAGACAGAAAAAGCAGAGAACCATATGATTTCATTAATATGTGGTATATAAACCAAAAACAACAAAAGAACAAGACAAACAAATGAGAAACAAAAACTCATGGACACAGAGAATAGTTTAGTGGTTACCAGAGGGTAAGGGCAAGAAGGGTGGTAGATGAGGGTAAAGGGGATCCAATATATGGTGATGGAAGGAGAACTGACTCTGGGTGGTGAACACACAATGGGATTTATAGATAATGTAATACAGAATTGTACACCCGAAATCTATGCAACTTTACTAACAACTGTCACCCCCAATAAACTTTAATTTTTAAAAAAAAGAAAAAGGACCTATGTTTTCTTCTATGCAGTTTATTGTGTCAGGTCTTATGCTTAAGTCTTTGATCCATTTTGAATTAACTTTGGTACATGGTGACAAATAGCAGTCCAGTTTCATTCTTTTGCACGTGGCTTTCCAATTCTCCCAGCACCATTTATTGAAGAGGCTGTCTTTGCTCCATTGTATGCTTTTAGCTTCTTTGTCAAAAATTATCTGTCCATATTTGTGTGGTTTTATTTCTGGGTTCTCAATTCTATTCCATTGGTCTACGTGTCTGTTTTTCTGCCAATACCATGCTGTTTTGATTATTGTGGCCCTGTAGTACAAGCTAAAGTCAGGGAGTATGATACCTCCATTATTGTTCTTTTTACTTAAGATTTCTTTGGCTATTCGGGGTCTTTTCTGGTTCCAAACAAATCTGATGATTTTTTGTTCTATTTCTTTAAAATATGCCATTGGGATTTTGATGGGGATTGCATTGAATCTGTATATTGCTTTGGGTAATATGGCCATTTTAACTATGTTGATTCTTCCAATCCATGAGCACGGAATTTCTTTCCATTTCTTTGTGTCTTGTTCAATTTCGTTCAAAAAAGTCTTATAGTTTTCAGCATATAGCTGAGTGAAATAAGTCAGACAGAAAAAGCAGAGAACCATGTGATTTCACTGATATGTGGTATATAAACCAAAAACAACAAAAGAACAAGACAAACAAATGAGAAACAGAAACTCATAGACACAGACAATAGTTTAGTGGTTGTCAGAGGGTAAGGGGGGTGGGGGGTGGGGGGTGGGAGATGAGGGTAAGGGGGATCGAATATATGGTGATGGAAGAGAACTGACTCTGGGTGGTGAACACACAATGGGATTTATAGATGATGTAATACAGAATTGTACACCTGAAATCTATGTAATTTTACTAACAATTGTCACCCCAATAAATTTAATAAAATAAAATTTAAAAAAAAAAGAAAAAGGAAAAAGAGAGAGGTCATCATTAGTGTTAAATGCCATGAAGACAGGTTGGATAGGGTTGATAAGAGTTGAGTTTGACAATTTGGTCATTGATGACCTAGAGGAAGATAGTTTCAGTGGAGATGTTAGGAAAGAAGCCAGATTTCAGTAAACCAAGGAAGAATGAAAAGCAAGGTTATGGAGAGGGCAAATTTAGAAAACATTTTTTAAAAGTAATCTGAAGAAACAGAAGGTGTCTAGCCTGAAAAGAAGACATGGGGGAGGAGGCTCATAAAAGGTGATGTCAAAGAGGCATGAGAGCTATTCTGTTTCACCAGAGAAGACTTACTTCAATTACATGCTAAATATGCCCAGGTTCTTTCTCAGTTTGTGTGATCCTGGCTAAATCATGTCAATGATCTGAACCTCAGTTTCTAATTCCACAAAATGGGAGTTAGGTAATAACCATAGGTAACTCACGGGGTACTGTGAGTATTAAACTATTTACTAAGGTAACACATGGGTGAATGTATGTATCCCATAGCTTGGCAACTAGTAGGTACTCCCTAAGGGTTCAATCTCACTTCCTAAATCATGGGAATAATGATATAATGGCAGTAGTGCTTTGCAAACTCAAAATCTTGACATAAATGTGTATGATGGATGGAGAGGGTGCCTGTAAATCTCTTTTAAAATCTTCTCTTTGTCAGAAAACTGAAACCTGTGCAGACACACTGTCTCTTTCCCAAGCCCATGCCTTGTTTGCTAAAGTCATTCATCACCATCTGAAGCAGCTGGAACTTTCCCCTTCATCTCGACCCCCACACATCCAAATCGGGCCCTGGGGTTCCTTGTATCACAAAATTTCTTGACAATTTGTTTTTCATCTTCGTGCACACCTAGGACTCCTGAAGAAATTAATTCCCAAGGAGATGACTAGTCAGGGAATTTCAATCTGGAATTCTTGCTCTCTAGGCCCAATAGCTCTGCCTTCAGAAATCCTCTCCAGGAAGGCTGGCCAGGGACAAAAGAAGGCTCATATTGTTGGAAAGTGCCCTGGGATGCTTTGAATGGAAGGAAGATGAGGGCTTCTTTGCTTGGGACCTCCTTAAAGCCTCCCCTCCACAGACTTCTTCCAGATTGAGACAGTTACAAAGTAATGAAAATGAAAGCAAAGTAAAGTAATGATAGCAAGCAATTACTTTGAAGGTATACACAAGGCAGACTTACCAAAAACTGTAAAGCTAGAAATATTAGTTGGAAACCGAGGCATGACTGGGAGACAATCCAAACTACTGATCTAAGGTGTTGAATGAATGTGGCACATGTATTCTGAGCACTGAGGCCACCATATACACTTCTCACTCTTGTAACAATGAAGAATGTGATTCTACCCCTAAATTGCAAGAAGATGAGTGAGCAGAGCAGGAAAATGCCCCACAAATTCAATGAGACATTCTAAGTCAGTGGTCCTCCATGTTGGCTGCAGGTTCAAATCACCTGGGAAGCTTTTAAAATTACAAATGACCTCAGCCCCACCAAAAACCAAAAAAAATCAGACAGAATCTTAGCAGATGGGGCCCGAGCTTCAGTATTTTTCAAAAGGCTCCCCAGGTGATTCAAATGTGCAGCCACAGTTGATGTAAAGCACTCAAGTACAGTGCCTCGGGCACAATGTATGTGGGATAAATGACAGTCCTACTTTCACACAGCAGACACCAACCACACCATTGAAGGAAACCATATCTGGTTGGGCAGGCATCACATCAAGAAACAATCCCACAAAATAGGGCCATCTGCAACAAGGATGCACGTTGAGGGCATTATGCTAAGTAAAATAAGTCAGACAGAGAAAAACAAATACCGAATGTTCTCATTTATATGTGGAATATTTTTTTTGAAAAAAGCAAACACATAGAAACAGAGAGTAGATTGGCAGACACCAGGGGCTGGAGGGTGGGGAAAATGGGATAAATGGGGAGATGCTCAAAGGGTACAAATTTCCAATTATAAGAGAAATAATTTCTGGCGAGTCATGTGTATCATGATAATTATAGTTAACTAAAAATACTGTATTATATACTTGAAAATTGCTAAGAGAGGAGATCTTAAATATTCTCAATAAAAAAAAATTGTAATCATGTGAGGTAATGGATGTGTTAACTAATCTTCTTGTGGTAATCCTTCCACAATATACATGTACGAATTCATCACATTGTACACCTTAAACTTACAAGATGTTGTATGTTAATTATATCTCAATGAATCTGGAAAGGAAAAAGGAACAGCCCCACAGACAGTCAAATAAGGTCCCAAAGAAATAACCAGATGGTATTTAAAATCGTTATGCAGTAGACTCAGCAACCCATAAGGTACCAGACACTCCTAGAGAAGAATTTCTGGTATCGGTCCTTTTCCATCCCACCTCACCTCCTCCATGGTTCAGTTCAGAAAGGGGAACTTCTTTGTTCACAGCTAAAGACCCCTTGAGCCACTCCAGATTGCAAGCCACAGCTATAATACTCACTGCTAATATATGTGTTGGCTCTCTCTTAGCCTTTCAATATTTGATGTAAACCTCATTCAGTTACACTTTTCAATTTTAAGCTGCATTTGAGTCTTTTCAACTTAATCGAGGCAGAAGAAGATGATTAAATGTTCTATCAAAATCAAGTATTACTGTGTCGCTTTCTATATAACTCCCAGATAACCCTCGCATGGTGACTCCATCATACAAGACATCAGTCTGATGCTGAGTCCCAGATGTGGCCTTCGGAAGTGTTCACAAGACAGAAGTATGGAGAACTGAAGCATGAAATTGCTATGAAATGATGAAGCAAAGATGCGTTTTTCTTCCGAATCAAATCTTCTCTGGAAATCCTAGCAGCAGGTTTACTCTACGCCCTTGAAATCTACTCCTTAGCAATGTTTTTCACACATGGTCTCCTGTTCAACCCATCACCCTATAATGAAGCCCATTTACCTCTATGTCACTCACAAAGGGACACATTAACATCATTGGACACTTGGAGGATGGCTTCTAACATGACTGCTGAATAGAACTGAAGTGCAAAAATAACTTCTGCCAGCTCCAAAACACACATTGTTCAAATGGCAACACCACGATAGAGGGTCAAATTCTGGGCAACCCACTCCCACAGGTAGGCTGGGTTCTCCCTCTCACAGAGGTATAGGCATTCAAAACAAGTAGAGAGAGGGAGACTGAAGAGCTTGTTTTCATACTCATGGTTACTGTGGGATTATAATGTCATTTGGTCAATTTATGCTCAACTGAGGGAGCACCATAGAGTTCTGGTTAGCACAGAAAAGGGGGCTATGTACAAAAAGACTCAGAAGACCTGGATTCCATACTTCTGACACTAACAAGCTATATGATCTTTTTCTAATTTTAAAAAATTTATTTGTCAATTATGGTTCACAGTGTTATTTTACTTCCAGCTGTACAAAACAGTGTAGTGATTAGATGTTTATATACCTCACAAAGTAATAGCCCCAATAAGTTTATTACCCATCTGACATTGTACCTAGTTATTGCAATATTATTGACTATGTCCCCTAGGCTGTACTTTACATCCCCGTGACTATTTTTTCAATTATACTTGATATTCAATATTATTTTATACCAGTTTCAAATGTACAGTATACTGGTTAGACATTTATATAATTTCTAAAGTGAACTCCCTGATAAGTCTAATAGCACCCACCTGACACTATCCATAGTTTTCACAGTAATATTGATTATAATTCCCATACTGTACTTCACATCCTTCTATTTTGTAACTAACAATTTGTAACTCATAATCTCTTCATCTTTATCACCCAGGCCCCAACTCCCCTCCCATCTGGCAATCATCAGTTTGTTCTCTGTATCTATCAGTCTGTTTCTGTTCTGTTTGTTCGTTTCTTTTGTTCTTTATATTCTATATACAAGTGACATCATATGATACTTGTCTTTCTCAGTCTGACTTATTACACTCAGCACACTATCCTCTAGGTCCATCCATGTTGTCTCAAATGGTAAGATTTCACTCTTTTTTTTAAGATTTTTCTTAAAATACAGCTAACATACAATATTATATTAGTTTATGCAACATTTATATACCTAAAGAAGTGATCACCATAAGTTAAGCTAAATCATTTGGCACCATACCACACTATCACAATATTATTGACTATACTGCCTATGTTGTATATTACATCCCCAAGACTTACTTGTTTTGTACCTGGAAATTAGAACCTCTTATTCCCTTTCAACTTTTCCCCACCTTTTATTAATTTTCCAATTACAGTTGACATTCAATAATTATTTTACATTAATTACAGGTGTACAGCATAGTGGTTACACATTTATATAATTTAAGAAGTGATGCTCCTGACTAGTCTAGTACCCCCTGGCACTATACATAGTTATTATCACGTTATTGACTATACTCCCTATGCTTTACTTTACATCGTCATGACTATATTGTAACTACCAACCTGTACTTTTTAATGCCTTCACCCTTTTCACCCTGCCACCCAACCCCCTCCCATCACACTGACAAACCTAGGACCCATCTGACACAATACATAGTTACTACAATATTACCGACTATAGTCCTTATGTTATATATACCTACATGCTAATGACTATAACAAGTTTGAAAATTTCATCCCTTCCCATTTTTTCACCACCCCCACAAACCCTCTCTCACTTGACAACCATCAAAATGTTCTATGTATCTATGAATTTATTTCTGTTTTTTTCTTTGTTTGTTTGTTTTTTTGCTTAGATTCCACATATGAGCAAAATCACATTGCATTTATCTTTCTGTCTGACATTCTCCACTCACCAAAATACTCTCCAGGTCCATCCATGCTGCTGCAGATGGCAAGAACCCATTCCCTTCCATGGCCAAGCAATACTTCGTTGTATATATGTACCACATAAGATCTACCCATTCGCCCACTGAAGGACACTCAGGCTACTTCCACATCTTGGCCAATGTAAACAATGTGGCAATGAACATATGCATGCACACGTCCCCTAAAAGTAGCATTCAGGTTTTTTCGCATAAATACCCAAAGTGCAAATACTGGGTCCTTTTTTATCTTGTTATAGTATTTTTTAAAAGTATATTTTGTCTGGGGGCCGGCTCGGTGGCTTAGGCGGTTGGAGTTCCGTGCTCCTAACGCCAAAGGGTGCCAGTTCAATTCCCACATGGGCCAGTGGGCTCTCAACCACAAGGTTGCCAGTTCAATTCCTCCACTCCCGCAAGGGATGGTGGGCTGCGCCCCCTGCAACTAAGATTGAACACGGCACCTTGAGCTGAGCTGCTGCTGAGCTCCTGGATGGCTCAGTTGGTTGGAGCCTGTCCTCTCAACCACAAGGTTGCCGGTTCGACTCCCACAAGGGATGAGGGGCTGTGCCCCATGCAATTAACAACGGCAACTGGACCTGGAGCTTAGCTGCGCCCTCCACAACTAAGATTGAAAGGACAACAACTTGACTTGGAAAAAGACCTGGAAGTGCACACTGTTCCTCAATAAAGTCCTGTTCCTCTTCCCCAATAAAATCTTTAAAAACAACAACAAACAAACCAAAAAAAGTACATTTTGTCTGATATAAATACTGCTACCCCACCTTTTTTATTTCATTTCCATTTTCATGAAACATCTTTTTCCATCCCTTTACTTTCAGTCTGTGTGTGTCTTTCAATCTGAAGTGAATCTCTTGTAGGCATCATATACAAAGCGTCATGTTTTCTTATCCATTCAGCCACCCTATATCTTTTAATTGGAGCATTTAATCCATTGACATTTAAAGTAATTGTTAAATGATATGTAGTTACTACCATTTTATTATTCATGTTTTTATCTTTTTTGTCTTAAAGAAGTCCCTTTAAGATTCCTTGTAATACTAGTAGTTTGGTGGCGATGATCTCCTTTAGCTCTTTCTTGTGCGGGAAACTCTTTATCTGTGCCTTGCTAGGTAGAATGATCTTGGTTGTAGGTCCTTCCTTTTCATCACTTTGAATTTTTCGTGCCAATTCCTTCTGCCTTCAAAATTTCTGTTGAGAAATCAGCTGACAGTCTTATTGGAGCTCTCTTGTAGATAACTAACTGCTTTTCTCTTGCTGGTTTTAAAATTCTCTCTTTCTCAACTTTTGGCATTTTCATTATGATGTATTTTGGTGTGGGTCTCTTTGAGGTCATCTTGTTTGGCACTCTCTGTGCTTCCTGAACTTGTATGTCTATTTTCCTCTTGTGAGTGTCTTTAGTTGCATTGTCATGGCTACCTTAATGTCCTGAATCGATTCACAACGTTTACCTTTCACGGTCATTTAGACTTTGGGGTAGAGCCAGAAGTGGCACAGTGTCAAATCCGGTGAATAAGGTGGATAAGAACACACTGTAATGTTTTTATTTGACAGGAATTGCCATACCAGAAGCAATGCATGGCATGGAGCCTTGTCATGATGGAGGGGAAAACCATTTACCCATTTCATGTTAATGCATCGTTCGTGATCCATGATTTACTGCACGCTTTAAAACATACCTTCTCTCAACAGTAGCTCACACCTGGCTGACTGCATCGAACAAGTTCAAACTTCTCACACACTGTTACTAAAGTTCAACATGCTGCTTCCCATATTGCCTTTCTGTTGGATGCCACTCAGCAGCAACATTCACCGTACTTTTTTATCACAATAGAAAGTCTCCGTATCACATATCGCTTCTGGTACGGCAATTTCTGTAAAAAAAAACATTACGTTTTTTTCCTCATCCACCTTATTCACAGGATCTGGCACCGTGTGACTTTTGGCTCTTCCCCAATGTCAAAATGACCATGAAAGCTAAACGTTTTAAATAGATTCAGGATATCAAGGCAGCCATGACAAAGCAACTAAAGATACTCACAAAAGAGGACTTCCAGAACTGCTTCTTAAAGTGGTAAGAATGATGGGATAAGTGTGTTTGAAGCGAAGGAGATGAATGGCAATGTGTCTTTTACTCTAATTAATTTTTTTTATTTAAACATTCACTGTATTGTTTTATCTCACCTCCTACATCGCTGATTCAATCCCGTCTTTCACCTAACCTACTGTTGATTCCCTCTAATGTATTCTTCATTTCAGTTATTATATTCTTAATGTGACTGGTTCTTTTTTATATTTTCTACCTCCATTTCTATGTTTGGTGTCTTTTTGTTGAAGTTCTTCCTGAGTTCATTGAGCATCCTCATAACCAGTGTTTGGAACTCTACGTCTGGCAGATTGCTTGTCTCCATTTTGTTTCATTCCTTTTCTGGACCTTTGTTCTGTTCTTTTATTTGGGTCATTTTTCTTTGTCTCCCTATTTTGGCTGCCTCCCTGTGTTTGTTTCTGTATTAAGTAGGGCTGCTATATCTCCCTGTCTTAGTAGAGTGACCTTATGTAGTAAGTATGCTTTGGAGTTCAGTGGGGTAGTCTTTCTGGTCATCTGAGCTGGGTACTCCAGGTGTGCATGCTGTGTGGGTTCTCTGTGCCCTCCTGTTATACTTGTGCCTCAGCTGCTATTTCCACATCAATTGGAAGGATTGATCCTCACACTGACTGGTTGTGAAGACTGGCTGTGACTACAGTGGAGGACCTGTTGTGCAGAGGCTGACCCTAGAGAACAGGATTTACTTTTGCAGGGCTCTTAGTGCCTGCCCAGTGTACCCTTTGGGTGTCATCCCCGAACACGGCCGGGTGATGCTCTGGCTAGTTCAGAAACAGGCCACCAGGCGTGTCAGTCCCAGGGGCCTCCTGAGAGGAGCCCCGCCACAGGCCAAGATCAGCCACAGCCTATGCCTGAACCAGGACCACCTGGCATGAACCACGAAGCATACAGCAGATGAACACCACCCAATCTGGACTTGGAGGTGCCTCCAGAGGCCACACCTCGAACCCAGGCAGGCTGTGGCTAGTGCTGGGCATAGGGCTGTTCTGCCAGAGATACAGGAGGTGCCGAAGCCATAGGCTAACTGTTTGAATTTTGTTAACCTTTGAGAGATTTTAGGAAAATCTGCAGCATGAGCCAAGACAGGCTGTTTATATGGAAAAGCCAGGGAAACAGTTTGGGTGGGCCCTAAAGTTGCATTAGGCAGGGTTTCAGGGAAACAGGATGAATGATTGGTGTTAACCAGATTGATGTAGTTGCCTACGTATGCACGCGGGGGGGAGGGGGGGAGAGTCAAGGCTCAGGAGAGAAATAATGGCTTCCACCAGTTCCTCTGTATGGGAGAAAGCTGCCCACTCCATCCGTTGCCCTGGAGCCAGACAATTCATTTCCTCCCTGTATGTCCCTGGCACCTTTCGAGCTGCTGCCCCAGTGATGGAACTCAGAGCAAGCGAGTCCATCAGTGAGTAAGTCCATACACAGTCCCTTTAAGAGGGGCACCTGGAACTGCAGCTGCCCTTGTCTCACTCAACCACAATCTCACTGGTTTTCATGGCCAGAAGTTGTGGGGTCTTTTCTACTCAGCACTGAAACTTTCAGCTGGGGCGCCGGTGTAAGGCTAGGACCCCCGTAAATCCTTGGGGGTGGGGGGAGGGTTAACTCCACAGCTGCGATATTGCTCCCAATTTTCAATGATCACATGGGGATGTGGGATCATTATGTTCTGAATCTCCAGCCCTTCTCTGAGTCACGAGGTTGCTTCTTCTGCATGTCTTTAGTTGTAGGGCTTCAGTTCATCTACACTTCAGGTGATTCTCAATGATCGTTCTTCTGTAGTTCAGTTGTAATTTTGATGTGGTCATGACAGGAGGTAAACACAGTATTTACCTACTCGACCATTTCGACCGGGTCTCCAGCTATATGATTTGGGACATACAGACCAGTGATTATGCTGAAGGTCTATGGTACAACTTATGAGTTATGTGACCAAAGGCAAGTCACTTCTCTGTGCCTCAGTCATTCCTACATCTTTAAAATGGGAATTTATAATGCGTTCTACCTCATAGAATTGATGTGAAAATTACATGAGTTTATATAAATACTTAGAACAGTGATTTACACATGGGTATTGCTTTGTAAGGTTTAGTGATTGATACTGTTCTTTGTTGTAAAATTGAAAGTGTACTAAATGTCTCTTAAGCTCCCTTCCAACTCAATGACTGTGTTGTGTTCATCAGTCATCTAGAATCTCTGTCACATGATGAAGTAGAAACAGCAGTGTGTGTTGAGACAGTCTAGGGTCAGTCCACTTGCTTTTCCAGTAAAATCCTACATTTGTGGCATAATTGGGAGATGAGTCATTCTAGTTAAGCAAATTTTCCAGATTACAAAGGTTTAAAACCTTAAACACTCTCAGGAGTCACCAGCTGTCCCCCATCCACCCACACCTTGCAAATTCTCCTCCCTGCTGTCCTGCCATCGTCACAGCTTCACCTGTAATCCTTACCATTCATTCTCTCTTCTTCCTGTCTGTCTTTGTTTCTTTTACTTTCTTATTCCCTTTATCCTCCCTTCTTGAGTTCACATATTGCCTCTACATGAATGCTCTCCCCAGCTTTACTCCTCCTAGCTCTTATTCACGTTCAAGTTTCAGTGTAAACATGACTTCCCATACTAGGTCAGAGGCAACTGATATGAACTGTCATCATGGGACTTGATTCTCTCCCTTCTCTAGCATTTATGACTATTGAAATTACATACAAAATTATTTTAATGAATATATGATATGTATTGATTTATCCATTCAGTCATTCATCCTTTAAGTTACCCAAGGCATTCTTTTCCTTTTGATCATGAAACCACAAATTATAGAGTATCTTGAATAATCCTTGAAGTCTCAATATTTTGCCTTTATTATGATAATTGTATAACACTTTTTGCAACAAAAATTTATTTAAGAAAATAGATACATATATCTAAAACTATGACCGCTCTGGTTACCTGAGGACATTAAAAGAATAGCTGACGAGATATTTTAAAATGTATATGATTTTTAAAATTTTGTTTAAATTATGTTTTAAAAATATCTTCCAAGAAAATCACTTCTCATTATATATTTTTGGTAATATATTCAGGGACTGACCCGAGGAAAAATGTTATAAGTAGACAGACCATGGTCTAGTGAGACAAAAGCTAAATTGTTACCACAATTTCAAACACTCAATATCACGGTCAAGCTTAACAACTAAATAAATATTTTTAGTCAAATTAAAGGCAGACTGGTTATCTAGCATGGGCCTTTAGCACCTCCTTCATAATTTCAATCATAATGTAATCTTGGAAATATATGTTCATTGATGAGGTTTTAACAAAAAGTATTTATATTCATCAAAAATGGTTAGAAATCATCATCTAGTTTATAAAAAGAACATCTTCTTTTTTAGATATTCAAATAACATGTCCTTACCTTGAGCTACTTCCCCTTAAAGTCATAAATTGGAAGTATCTTGTAGAGTGAACAAGCGAGAAAGTTTTTACGTTTGTTTCTTTAAAAACGCAGAAAAAAAAGCTAATGAGTGAAGCGTACAGCTCAATGTCTCAGACTTATCACGTTAAACCCGAGTTTAAAAATCTACTTCTTTTTCTCTGGAAAGTTACAATTTCCTAAAGGGAACATAAAAATTTACCTTGTGGCAGCTCCTTTCATTAATAGAATCACTGTATTATGGTGGAATAAAAATATCCAGGCTACTTCACTCTCACAAGGGAGTAACCTGATCTGGGTTTTGCAAGGCCCTGGAAAAAAACACAAATATGGGAATAATTGGGTGCTAATCTTCATGGAAAAGCACCTACCCAAGTGGGATTGGTGGTTCTGTGTAGACACAGCTTGAAACTGAAGGTCCTTGCATCTTCTCTTCCACCATGGCATCAGTTCTATTCCAGGAAGATCTTTATTCTGGGTAATAGAACTAAAGCTAGGGACCAGCAAATTGGATTGAGAGTAACCTAAAGAGTCTTAACATCTAGGAAGAGAAAGGGCTTAGGAATGAAAACTGGGATTGGGATCTATTCATCTACTCCAGGCTTCAAAACCATTTGGGAGTAACTTTTTTATAACAGCTTTATTAAGATATCATCCATACATCATACAATTCACCCATTAAAACTATAAATCCAATGATTTTAGCATATTCACAGAGTTGTGCAACCATTACCATGATTTAAGAACATTTTCAGGGGTACCGGTTAGCTTAGTTGGCTAGAGTATGGTGCTAATAATACCAAGGTTGCCGGTTCGATCCCCACATGGGCCTCTGTAAGCTGCACCCTCCATTAGAAAAAAAGAAAAGAAAGAAAAGGGAAAAAAAGAACATTTTCAACACACAAAAAGAAACTACGTATTCTTGAACTATCAATTTCCAATCTTCCCCTTTCCCTAGTAACCACTAATCTGCTTTCTGTCGCTATGAATTTGCCTATTCTGGTTTTTCAAGTAAATGGAATCATACAATATATGGCCTTTTGTGTCTGACAGCTTTTTTCACTTAGCATGACTTCAAGTTTCATTCATGTTGTAGTATGTGTCACTACTTCATTTATTTTTATGGCTGAATGAAATACCATTGTATGGATATACCAAATGCTACCTATCCATTTATCAGTTTTTGACATTTGGGCTATTCCTACCTTTTGGCTGACATGGCTTTTAAGGTATAGACACTGAGTTATCAATTAACACTCAAAACCAGGTCCAAAAAACGTAAAACTAGCTCCAGCAAATTTAAAAAGATTGAAATCATACCAAGCATATTCTCTGATCACAAGGCTTTGAAATCGGAGATCAACTGCAAAAAGAAAGTAGGAAAAACCACAAATACATTGAGATTAAACGACATGCTATTAAAGAACAACTGGGTCAAAGAAGAAACAAAAGGAGATATCAAAAGATACATAGAAACAAATGGGAATGAAAATACATCATATCAAAATTATTGGGATGCAGTGAAAGCAGTAATAAGAGGGAAAGCTTTATCATTACAGATCTATCTCAAGAAAGAAGTAAAATCCCAGATAAACCAACTCATACTACACGTTAAAGAACTAGAAAAAGGTAAACAAATGAAAATGAAGTCAGCAGAAGGAAGGAAATACTAAAAATCAAAGCAGAACTAAATGAAATGGAGGGAATAAAAAGACAATAGAAAAAACTTAATAAAACAAAGAGCTGGTTCTTTGCAAAGATTAATAAAATTGAAAAAATATGCCTAGTCTCACTAAGATAAAAAAGAGAAAAGACACAAACAAACAAATAAAACCAGAAATCAAAGGGGAGAACTTACCACAGCTACCACAGAAATATAAAGGATCAACCAAGAACACTATGAAGAACTATATGCTACAAAGTTCAATAACTTAGAAGAAATGGACAAGTTGTTAGAAACATACAGCCTGCCTAGGCTGAATCACGAAGAACTATAAAATCTAAATAGACCTATCAACAGAAAGGAAATTGAGTCATCGAAAACCTTCCCAAAAGCAAAAATCCAGGATCAGATGGCTTCACTAGTGAATTCTGCCAAATATTCAAAGAGGATCTAACACCTGTTCTCCTCAAACTCCCCAAAATTGAAGAAGTGACAATATGTCCTAACTCATTTTATGAGGCCTACATTACCCTAATACCAAAACCTGGTAAGGATAACACAAAAAAAGACAATTACAGACCAATATCTCTGATGAACATGCATGCAAAAATCCTAAACAAAATTCCAATAAATCGAACACAACAATGCATTAAAAAGATTATACATCACCATCAAGTGGGATTCATCCCAGGGGCACAAGGATGGTTCAGCATATGCAAATTGATCAATGTGACACACCACATAAACAAAATAAAAGATAAAAATCATACAATTATATTAATAGATGCAGAAAAAGCATTTGACAAGATTCAATATCCATTGATGATTAAAAGAATTAATAAAATCGGTATAGAAGGAAAATACCTTAGCATAATAAAAGCCATATATGAAGAACCCTAAGCTAATATCACAATTAATGGTGAAAAACTGAAGCCTTTTGCACTACATTCATGAATAAGACAGGGTTGCCCATTATCATCACTGTTATTCAACATAGTATTGGACGTCCTCCTAGCCAGAGCAATTGGGCAAGAGAAGAGAATAAAAGGTATCCAAATTGGGAATGAAGAAGTTAAATTCTCACTCTTTACAGATGACACGATTCTTTTTATTTTATTATTATTATTATTATTATTTTAATTGTATTGGAAAATATTGGGAAACAGAGTGTTTCTCCAGGGCCCATCAGCTCCAAGTCGTTGTCCTTCAATCTAGTTGTGGAGAGCACAGCTCAGCTCCAAGTCCAGTTGCTGTTTTCAATCTTTAGTTGCAAGGACGCAGCCCACCATCCCAATGTGGGAATTGAACTGGCAACCTTGCTGTTGAGAGCTCGTGCTCTAACCAACTGAGCCACCCGGCCGCCTCTCTGGAAGCTCAGCGGCAGCTCATTGTCTTCAATCTGGTTGTGGAGAACGCAGCTCACTGGCCCATGTGGGAATTGAACCAGCAACCCTGTTATTCAGAGCTCGTGCTCTAACCAACTGAGCCATCCAGCCACCCCAACATGATTCTTTATACAGAAAAACCCTAAACACCCCACCAAAAAGCTACTAGAAACAATAAACAAATACAATAAAGTTGCTGGCTACAAAATCAACGTACAAAAAATCCATTACATTCCCCTATACTAATAGTGAAATTTCAGGAAAAGAAATTTAAAAATCAATTCCTTTTGCAATTGCAACAAAAAGAATACAATACCTAGAAATAAACTTAACAAAGGATGTGAAGGACTTGTACACTCTGAACAGTAAGGCATTTTTTAAAGAAACTGAACAAGACACAAAGAAACGGAAAGACATTCCGTGTTCATGGATTGGAAGAATCAACATAGTTAAAATGGCCATATTACCCAAAGCAATATACAGATTTAGGGGCCGGTCCAGTGGCTCAAGCGGTAGAGCTCCATGCTCCTAACTCCAAAGGCTGCCGGTTCGATTCCCACATGGGCCAGTGGGCTCTCAACCACAAGGTTGGCAGTTCAATTCCTCGACTCCCGCAAGGGATGGTGGGCAGCACCCCCTGCAACTAAAATTGAACATGGCACCTTGAGCTGAGCTGCCACTGAGCTCCCGGATGGCTCAGTTGGTTGGAGCGCGGGCTCTCAATCACAGGGTTGCCGGTTCGACTCCCGCAAGGGATGGTGGCCTGTGCCCCCTGCAACTAGCAACGGCAACTGGACCTGGAGCTGAGCTGCGCCCTCCACAACTAAGACTGGAAGGAAAACAACTTGAAGCTGAACGGCGCCCTCCACAACTAAGATTGGAAGGACAACAACTTGACTTGGAAAAAAGGACTGGAAGTACACACTGTTTCCCAATAAAGCAACAAAATCCTGTTAAAAAAAATATATATCTATATCTATATCTATATCTATCTATCTATCTATCTATCTATCTATCTATCTATCTATCTATATACAGATTTAATGCAATCCTGATCAAAATTTCATCGGCGTTTTTTAAAGAAATAAAACAAAAATCATCATATTTGTATGGAATCACAAAAGACCCAAAATAGCTAAAAAAAAATCCTAAGAAAATAGAAGAAGGCTGGAGGTATCACACTCCCTGGCTTCAGCTTGTATTACAAAGAGACAATAATCAAAACAGCATACATAGTATTGTCTGAAAAACAGACACAGAGACCAATGGAATAGAATTGAAAACCCAGAAATCAACACACATATATATGGGCAGATAATTTTCAGGAAAGGAGCCAAAAACATACACTGGAGAAACCAAAAAGTGGTGCTGGGAAAATTAGAAAGCAACGTGCAAAAGAATGAAACTAGACTGCTATCTGTCACCATGTCCCGAAATTAATTCAAAATGGATCAAAGACCTAAGCATAAGACCTGAAACAATTAACTGCATAGAAGAAATCATAGGTACTCAACTTATGGACCTTGGGTTCAAAGAGCATTTTATGAATTTGAATCCAAAAGCAAGGGAAGTAAAAGCTAAAATAAATGAATGGGACTATATCAAACTAAAAAGCTTCTGCAGAGCAAAAGAAACCATCAACAAAACAAAGAGGCAACCAACCAAACGGGAGGAGATATTTGCAAACAATGCTTCCAATAAGGGGCTAATATCCAAAATATATAAGGAACTCATATGATTCAACAATAGAAAGACCAAAAAAATCAAATTTAAAGATGGGCAGAGGAATTGAACAAAAACTTCTCTTAAGAAGACATACAAATGGCCAACAGATATATGAAAAAATGGTCAAGCTCACTAGCTATTAGGGAAATGCAAATCAAAACCACAATGAGATGTCACCTCACAGCTGTTAGAATGGTTATCAGCAAGAAGACAAATAATATTAATAAACAAGTGTTGGAGAGGCTGTGGAGTAAAAGGAACTCTTATACACTGTTGGTGGGAATGTAAATTGGTACATCCAGTATGGAAAACAGTATGGAGGTTCCTCAAGAAATTAAGAATAGAATTACCATATGGCCCAGCATTCCCTCTCCTGGGTATCTACACAAAAAACCATAAAACATTTATCCGTAAAGGTTCATATACCCCAATGTTCATCGCAGTATTATTTAACGTGGCCAAGACATGGAAACATGCAAAGTGTCCTATATGATTGGATAAAGAGGATGTTGTATATATACACAATGAAATACTACTCGGCCATAAGAAAAGATGAAATACTGCCATTTTCAACAACATGGATGGATCTTCAGATTATTATGCTAAGCGAAATAAGTCAGACAGAAAAAGTCAAGAATCATACAACTTCACTCATATGTGGGATATAAAACTGAAAGCAACAAAGAAACAAGACAAACAAAGAAACTAAAACTCATAGACAAAGACAATAGTGTAATGGTTACCAGATTGTAAGGGGAGGGGGGGGGGTGGTTGAGGAAGGCAAAGGGGATCAAGTATATAGTGATGGAAGGAGAACTGACTCTGGGTGATGAGCACATAAAGCAATACATAGATGATGAATTATAGAAATGTCCACTTGAAACCTGTATCATTTTACTAACCATTGTCACTCCAATAAATTTAATTAAAAGAAAAGAAAAAAGAAAAAACCCAGGTCCTCTTTGGAGAAATGTCTCTTCAAGTCCTCTGCCCATTTTTCAATTGGGTTGTTTGTTTTTTTGTTGTTGAGTTGCATGAGTTCCTTGTATATTCTGGATACTAGCCCCTTATCGGAGGCACTGTTTGCAAAAATCTTCTCCCATTCAGTGGGTGGCCTCTTTATTTTGTCAATGGTTTCTTTTGCTGTGCAGAAGCTTTTAAGTTTCATATAGTCCCATTCGTTTATTTTAGCTTTTACTTCCATTGCCTTTGGAGTGAACACACAATGGGATTTATAGATGATGTGGTGCAGAGTTGTGCACCTGAAATCTATGTAATTTTACTAACAATTGTCACCCCAATAAATTTAATAAAATAAAATAAAAAAATAAAAAACCCAGGTCCACAGCAAATCCAGGAGAATCCCTGGGAATGTTTCTCTGAGAAAGGTTGCAAATCTCCAAATAAACTCTTTTTACATTCCAGACCCTCTGCTAGATTCTGCGCTTACAGAAAAGAATGGGACATGGAGCCTTCCTTCATGTAGAAAGAGGACTGATGACAGATAGATAGATAGATAGATAGATAGATAGATAGATAGATAGATAGATAGATAGATAGATAGATAGATAGAAATGATAGCGACAGAGAGAGTTTCCTTCTATAATGGCACACATCTTCCTTCTTTATCTTAATTGGCCTCCTAAAGAGTTGATCGCAAGTTCAGATTTGGTGGGGAAAAGCATCAACCTAAAAATTTATATAGGAATGTTTGGCTTGACCTCTATTCTTGGTCTTCTTACATTCTTTGTTATATAGTATCCTAAGCATGGTATACAGATGTAAAATCAAGTAATTTAGAATTGGGGTGAAAATGTTTGATGTTTTACAATTAAACATTTCTCAGAAAAAGAAATAAAAGTAGCTATGTTACTGATAATATACCAAGGAAGGAGCCTGACAGAAAGCTAACAAAAAGCAATCTAAATCTAACTTCGTTCATGTTCTGTTTCTCCTTTTGAGATTTCAACTACTTAATTATAATCCTGGAATTGTGTTTGATTCGTTCTTGACAAGACCATATGTGCCCATGTTGCCAGATTCTCGTAAAATAGATATTCCATGCCATGTGTCAACACTCTGCCATTTGTAAAATGAGCAATTTCAAGGAAGCAAAAGGCTACTTATCATTTTGCTGGATCAGCACCTCATTTGATCTGCTTGCATATGCTGTGAGTAGAATTAAAGAACACAAAATTTTTTTCTCTTGATAAATAAATTTGAATGTAAAATAGATGCAAAGTTGAGTCTTCAGAGACAGGGTTCATTTAAATCTCAAACTAGCTTTTGTGTCCAAAATGTGGTACTTGGGCTTGAATGAGGGCTTCCTTCTGCTCTGCAAATGTGCTCTAAGGACAAGGAAGCTTGTCTACCAAAGGGGGAAGACAGCACCAATTTTCTCTCATCTAAAGGACAATGTCAGTTACCTGACTACCTTTTCTTAAATTTCTTATACTCACTTATATTTATGTGCAGCTTTAGATTTTTGAAATACTTCACATATCTCATTTAATCTTTACAATGATCCAGTAATACATAATGGGAAAGGATTTTGATGTTCACTGTACAGATGCAGAAGTTGCAGTTAAGTGACTTGCCCACAGTCACCTGCCTCCTCATACATTGTAAAGCTGGCTTTGATGTTCTATCTTCCCAAATCTAGCATAAGATTCTTTCTACTGCCAAGGACTGAAGTCTCAGTTTCATAGTCCATAAATTCTACAGGCAACAAAATTCATAGAGGGAGAAATGGAAAGGTAGTTAAACTGGAAGAAACGGAAATCTGTTTCCAGCTTCTTCCCCTCCCTCTCCTCCCTAGCTGGGATCACCCCTTACTTCTACTCCCCTGAGACTGGCAGGGAAGGGAATGATGATGATGATGGCTTTCTGCAGGTGTTTCAAAGCCTTCCCTTGCATTCTTCTTACCTCTCCTTGACTGCACTACTGGAGGCTGAAGTAATACGGACTGATTGGAAATCTCACATTCCCAGGGCTGCTTAGGCAGATCTGGCTGGCTACACAGAGCAGCTGTGATCCTTTGGTCAAATTTACAAGTGCCTTTCCTCTCTTGCTGGATCCAAACAGTATAGGGCAAGGGCCTTGAAGTCAGAGAGACCAGGGATCAAGTCTCAGCTCTGTGACTTCCTAGCTGTGCAACATTGATCAATTTAACATCTGAGCCACATTTTTCTCATCTGTTACATGAGGACAATATCCTCCACCTCACAGGATACTTGTGAGAGTGACATGAGTTAATATAAGTAAAACTCAACATGGTGCCTGGCATGTAGCACTAAGTGACCATTGACAGATACTATTTTAAATAAATTCTCTAAGTTAATGATATTTATTAAGCATGTTCAGGGGAATTGGGGGGACATAAGGATGGTTTAGGTCAAGTGTGAGGTACAGTTCTAAGAATCCTCTCCAAGTTTCCCCTCTGCCTGGCAGATACTGCCTGCCAATGGACCTGCAAACCACATCTAACTTGTTTCTGTTCCTTATGAAAGCTCGTTAATGATATTTCCCATCCCACCTACTGAATTCCTCCTGCCACCTGGATATCATTTCCCCCCTTTTAATTCCTGCTGTGTTTGATGCCATCATGACTGGTTCTGGCCTAAGGTTTGCTCTAAGTATCCACCATATGTTTTCCATAAAATAAGGCAATGACTGTGCCCTGATTGTATTAAAAGTGGCAATTATACATGGACTGGTAAACTTAATGGGAGTGTTTTCCAAAGAACTTTCATTTGTATTTCCAGTGCCCATCACATAAAATGTAATGCTCAGGTTTGGATAGCAGTGTGGCTTTGAAATAAACAAAGGTCCATTCATGAACTATGCCTTAACTGAGACATCTTCCGAGGCGTTCACCCAGACGGTCACTATTAAAGACAATAGGCTTTCCATAGCAAGCAGAGCACTGAACTCTGACAACCATCTTCATCCATTCCCACATGTATAGCAATAAGTCTACAGATACAGGCCCAACCCATGGAGCAAAGGTAGTACAGCTGTTCAGGTGCCTGAAAGGGACAAGAGATGCAAAGATCCTTTGGAATCAATTACCTCCTTTATTTTCAGTGGGGAGTGAATCTCTGCCACACTTTGTTATTTTTCCACCTACATTAAGGAATGGAGAGCTTACTGTAAATCCAAAATGCTAAAATCATAGAAGGGAAAGGAAAATGTAGGGCAGAAGTGAAGGGGTAGATTTGCAAATAAACTACATTACATTCCTTGAGACAGAAAACTTTAGTACAACTTGATTAGCCCATCTGCTTGTCCTGAAACAGTGGATTCTGGGAAGGTAAATGCATCCTGACTGAAGAAGGGTATTGGGTTGAATTCAAAGGAATAGAAGTAACTCCATTCCAAGAAGTCTGTGGCTCACCAATGCTAAAAAGACACAAAGATTAAATTAATCTGTCATGGGGCCAGCCCGGTGGCTCAGGCGGTTGGAGCTCCATGCTCCTAATGCCGAAGGCTGCAGGTTCGATGCCCACATGGGCCAGTGGGCTCTCAACCACAAGGTTGCAGGTTTGACTCCTCGAACCCCACAAGGAATGGTGGGCTCTGCCCCCTGCAACTAAGATTGAACACAGCACCTTGAGCTGAGCTGCCACTGAGCTCCCGGATGGCTCAGTTGGTTGGAACGCGTCCTCTCAACCACAGGTTGCTGGTTTGACTCCTCGAATCCCGCAAGGGATGGTGGGCTGCGCCCCCTGCAACTAACAACAACAACTGGACCTGGAGCTGAGCTACGCCCTCCACAACTAAGACTGAAAGGACAACAACTTGAAGCTGAACGGCACCCTCCACAACTACGATTGAAAGGACAACAACTTGACTTGGAAAAAATCCTAGAAGTACACACTGTTCCCCAATAAAATCCTGTTAAGAAAAAAAATAATCTGTCATGTCCTTTCTCTTTGATTGCTGAACCATTTGCATACTTGGTGGATTAAGAGAGCTACATAACTGATGGAAAATAGTATGTTAACCTCGAAGCAAAGTCATATGGATGGAAGCTGTAATACAAAGCCCCTTATGTTTTCCAACTTATATGAAAGCTAAAGTCTTCTGAATGCCTAATTGTAGATTGATTAGCTTACCACCCTATAAAGTTTTTGCCAAGAACACCATCGCTATTAAAATTCTGGGCTCTGTCCCCTGTCTAAAACTTGACAGGGAGAATGGAATCCCCTTTAATACCTAAATGCATAAAAGTATAGCTGTCATTTTGAGACTCTTAAGTGAAAATAAGAATTTGGGCCCAGTTCTTTCTCTCAAGCATGCTGGTGGAATTTGTGCATGTGTGAGAAGGAGGGGATGGGGAAGAAGAGGCAAGTTTTCATTCATTCCTCTGAAAGAGGAGCTGATCCTAGTATTGAATTCTATTTGGCCTTCTAGACAGAAGGCCCAGAAAAAGAAGGCCATAAAGTTGGGAGAAATAGAGAGCAGAAGCTTCATTCATTAGGAGGAGGCTGCTTTTCCTTTCAGTTGACCCCTGACTTTCCCAGTGTTGGATGCTCCCAGGAGACACTGCTCTGGCACATGCAAGGAAGGAAGCAAAAAGGGTTCCTACTGCATGTGGCAGCATGGAACCTCACAATGATGCAGTATTTTCATAGAAGTCCAGTATTTTAGCAATTGGTAAATTGAATTTAGGGATTAAGATTGAGATTTTCATCCATCACCCATTCTACAGATAAGGAAATTGAGATCCAGAGAGGAACTGGGACCTCCTAGGGTCATTCAGTAGAATAGCCAGCAGGGCCACTTGTTTCCTGTTTATAAGTAATTGTTAGCTCCCTGTGCTGTGCTGCCTCTTTGTACTTAGTGATTTTTAGTATTTTGCTTTTCTTTATATTTTTTTAAGATGCAGTTTTTTGTGTATTGCTGATTGGGGCTTCACAGCACACTGATGTCTTCCAGTGTTGCCCTATCTACAGTACTTTATAAAAGTAGCCCCTAAAGCATGTCAAAACATATAGTTAGTTATTTTAAAGGAAAGATGGTTTGGTAAACCTCTGCAGAATACATCACTTGAGTTAGCATAATAAAAAAAATAATTATGTTAAAATAGTATCATTTTAGAAAACAAGTGCTTGTCTTGAGGCTCATTTCAAGGTGGAAAGGCCTCCAGATCTTCTAATAGAGCCGCAACCACCCAGCCACAATGTCTCTAGCACCCACATTCCCAGAGCACTCAGAAAACAGAGTTACGTATCTTCATGGTAGCACTTATCTGAGGGTTTTATAATTGTTTGCCTCTTTTCTCCTCTAGCTGACTATGATCTCCTCAAGGGCAAGAATTCCTTTATCTTTGTGCCCCCCAGAATCCAGCAAGGGGCCTGAAACAGAGAAAGTATTCAGTAAATGTTTGTTAAATAAATTATTGGACTAGCATCATTCCATTGTACAAAGTTCTTGGAAGTGGATTTCCGCAGGCACTGGATTATGAGCAATGTGTATCCTTCAGCCTGAAGATCTTTTGACTCTTTTTAGTGGCGCATCAGTAAAGTAAGGGACCATCATGGTTCTTTGTGATGCATGGTGAACTATAGCCAAGGGAAGAATCTTTAAGAGGAAGATCAGCACCATTAATAAGAGGCAAGTTTCTAGGCCTTGAGAGTCCCTTCCGAGAAACTAGTGGTCAGAATTTGGGATAATTACAAATGCTTCTGGAAATGTTTATCTGATTGGAAATATTTTCAATTGGACACTAATTAGAAAGGTGAGGTGCCATGCAGTAGGACAGTGTTATCCCATGTAAGTGCCTAAACACTGAAACCTGGGTCACTTTATTTCATCCTAAATGCTTTCAGTGTCAATCCCCATGTGAAATACTCTGCCCTCTTTCACTTTCCAGCTGTTGAATCTGCTTCTGCCACTGACTGGTTTGGTGACCAGTATGTATGTCAGGATAACCTTTCTGTGAGCTTGATTTCCTTCATCTGTAATGTGCGGATAATATCATTATCCACATATGATATGGAAATGATTAAAGGAGATAACACATGTGAGATACGTAGTGTATTTCAAAAGTTCTCAATAAATCTAAGTTATTATTCTACATCTCTTGTAAAGACCTCACAGGACACACTAATTTCCTTACCTGCTGGCCAAGGTTGAACTGAAAGGGCACAGTAAAGATAAAGGTGAGGTGGGGTGTGAGAGAGAACCAATTCTCAAGAGTCCATAAGATGCTAGAACAGTGCTCCAGAGTGTCTCACTCCCACTGTCCCCTATGCTGACTGTGCCCCACAATGCCTGCCTAAACCCCACAGCCAATCCTGTACTACAGGAGAACTCCATCATATCATGGTCTGCAATTATGGACTCCAGTGGAACTATATGCCCAATCCCATCACTAGAAACATCCCAATACCACAGAGGGAAGGGGCACAAGATCTTGGTTGGTTTCTGAGCATCGTTCCTGTTTCTTGCTTCGGGTTTTCCAGGGACAAACCCATCAGCCCATGCCACGGGAGCTTGGCTCATGCCTCCTGCAGATTTTTACCGATAGGAAGGACATCCTATGAATACAAATATTCTCCTATTTTCCTCCTTAGCCCCCTTTTGCAGCTTACTCATTCTACCTCCCTTCTCATGGGCTAAATTCATTTTATATTCTTTGATTAGTTTTACTGCCTTGAAAATTGAATATTGATTATAAGATAAAATATGGGAAGAAATATTAACTTTTTTATTTGAAAAGAGGATTTGTTAGGATTGTCCTCTGATGGATTACACAAGGAACTTCCAACAGCTCGGACATCCAGGTCAGGAGGATTGCACCGCCAAATGGCTGCTGTTTTTCTCCTCCCATCGCACAACATGGAAACAGAGCTTGAGATTGCCTTCTCTTGGGTGCCTTGCCTGCCACAGATTTCCAGTCTCCTAAACAACTGCTGCTGCCTATACTCAAGTGTGTAGCATTTGTTAAGCTCATAGCATGGTAGTTGAAAGGAAAACATTAAATGGGTGTGTTCTCAAAGGATTGGAAACAAAGGACGGTTCTAGGATGCTCTATGGAATCGTCCTGGCAAGTGAGGAATCCAACTCATTATTTTTAAAATTGATACCACCTAAGGGGTCCTATTAAACAGGTGTCTTTTGTTTTTATTGATAACAGAATGGTAAATCAGAGAAATACAAGATGAGATGATTTTCCTCTCTAGAATAAATATTACTGCCAAGCTGTAAGGTGAATGGTCGAGCTTTTAGAGACGTAAAAGGTTTATAGATTTTAATTGTGACCTGTTTTGAATAAATATAATTAAACGTTGTTTGTAATACCTGCATATCATGTAATTAGACAAATCTACCCTTTAATGTGGGCATGTGTGAAAGTCTGGTGAAGATGAGTAAAGCCATATATGGTACTAGAGGAAACTATCATCATGCTGCTATAGCTAATGGAAAAATAACTAAGTGAGAAGAGAAAAACAGAACCTCGATTATGTAAAAATTGTGGTCATTTATGTAATATGCTCACTGCTTTTGCTTAAAGACCAGGCAGCACAATGACGGTAACTTATTTCAATAAGTTGGTGTGTTACTACTTTTGTTGTTGTCTTTGATTTGAAAGGAAAACCAGATGCGTCTTTTCTCTGTCCTCACAGTTTGTGGTCTGTTCATGCAGCAAGGCTGTCTGCCTTTTCTAAAGTTTCCCAAATGAGGGGGAGATTGTAGAGTACTAACGCGTTCCTGGGAAAACAAACCTTCATTCCAAAATTAACTTTGTGACTCAAAAAACAGAGCAGACCAGCTGTTCCCTCTATAAGAAGGCTTGTTGCTAAACTTCTGGGAAGCTAACTAATATCTCACAAGACAGTGACAGGTGAAAACTCACTGATGCTCTGAGACCAAGGCTACAGGGGGGCACCAGGAATGTACCTTCACCTCAGCACCTAGTGTTCTGCACACGAAAACAATAAACTGAGCCATTGTGATTTTTCCAGTCTCAGAGACCTAAGGTGGAGTGGCTTTAGATCTACCATACAGTAACCAGAACTACCATATTTCCCCAAAAATAAGACGTAACTGGAAAATAAGCCCTAGCGTGATTTTTCAGGATGACATCCCCTGAACATAAGCCCTAATGCGCCTTTTGGAGCAAAACTTAATATAAGACCCGGTTCTATTTTCGCTGAAACAGGGTAGGGCTGAAAAGGGCCTCCTGGTCAGGGAGGGGAAATCAACCAGAGGGGAAAAGGGGGGCTCAAACTCTCTCCTTACACTATAATCATCATGCCAAGTTTGGGGTCTCCCTAGACGACACAGCCTCACTAAAGAACCTACACTATCCACTCCCATTCCCTCCTTCCTCAGGAACGCGGTCATGGCCTTGGACACTGAAGCTGCTGACCACAGCCAGGAGAAAGAAGTTGTGGAAAGGAACATTTAGGGGAAGCAAGGACAATCCCATGGCCAGCCTCGCCCAGTTATGGACATGCTATTCACTTCTAATAAGGCCTAAGGCTTAGATAAGCGGCCAGCTTCTCTTCGTTTTCCCTTCCATGGCGCCTATAAGCTAGAACTTCCTCTTAGGTTTTTCTAGTCATCTCCTAGGAAATCGCTCCCTTTCACCTCTTCCCAGTTTCCTGCTCTAGTTTCAGGTCTCCAGCTCTGCCAAGTCTGCAGGATATTGTCTCTAATGGACACCCCTCCAAGAGAAGTGCCCTACAGAAGTTCACAAACATGGTGTGAAGAGATGAGATAGGAAGTCAGGCATATTTGTCTTAGAATTTCTAGAATTTCTTAGCATTACCAGCTGGTGTCTTGGACAAGTGATTCCCTGAGCCTGTTTCCCCATCTGTAACACGTATATAAAAATAGTAATCTACCTCAAGTAATTACTGGTGGTATGAAATGAGATAATGTTTGTAAACACTTTGACAATGCCTGGCACATAGTAAGTCCTCAAAAAAATGGTAGCTTTTCTAAATCAGCAAGCATGACTTTAACACGTCCTTCCCTATACAAAGAGACAGCCTAAAAGCAGAGGGCTCTTGCTGGCCAATTGCATAACTTCCATAGCAGGGCATAAAACTCTAGGCGACTGTTTTTATTATTAAATCAAAACCTTACTGAGGGGCCGGCCCGGTGGCTCAGGCGGTTAGAGCTCCATGCTCCTAACTCCGAAGGCTGCTGGTTCGATTCCCACATGGGCCAGTGGGCTCTCAACCACAAGGTTGCCAGTTCAATTCCTCGAGTCCCGCAAGGGATGGTGGGCTCTGCCCCCTGCAACTAAGATTGAACACGGCACCTTGAGTTGAGCTGCCGCTGAGCTCCCGGATGGCTCAGTTGGTTGGAGCGTGTCCTCTCAACCACAAGGTTGCCGGTTCAACGGTTCAACTCCCGCAAGGGATGGTGGGCTGCGCCCCCTACAACTAGCAACGGCAACTGGACCTGGAGCTGAGCTGTGCCCTCCACAACTAAGACTGAAAGGACAACAACTTGAAGCTGAACAGAACCCTCCACAACTAAGATTGAAAGAACAACAACTTGACTTGGAGAAAAGTCCTGGAAGTGCACACTGTTCCCCAATAAAGTCCTGTTCCCCTTCCCCAATAAAATATAAAATAAAAAAAAACCTTACTGATAATTTATATACGAAAATCAATAACAAACTAAAACAATTGGCTTTATTTATACCTCTGAGTCTATGCCTATTATAAAAGTATGATTTCAGTGAATAAATACAGCAAAAGGACTGTGGAAATATGATTTTCTTACTCAGGCATCATGTCATCCCTGAGCTCAGGAGGTTGAATAATTCTGTAAGAATTACCACCATTCCAGCCCAGTGACATTGTCATAATTGCCCCACGTCAGTGATGTCCATTCCCACACCCACCGCTTAGAACCCTGCACTGAACAGGTGCATAAATACCCAGACACCGACCACCACCTGGCCCAAAAAAAACAACACATGCATCAGAGGCTGGCCAAGAGTCATTATACTGCCTGGTGTCAACATCTCTAGCCATGCCCACTGCTGTACTCCTGCTTAACCCATTCACAAGACTGAGTCATCGGCTCTGTTGATCTACTAGAGTGGTAGTTTCAGCATTCAAGTAATTCCTCTTTAAAGCAGCTTGTTAAAGTACCAGATTTCCACCCTGTACCCAAGACTCATCAAAACGGAAGTCCACCAGTACAGTGTACAAAGAACAAATTCTGGTCTAGAGCTACAGATTGTCACTGTCCACAGATGATCAGTGTGCCTCCCAGAAGATAATAAGAAGGGAAGGAGGGCTAGAGAGCAAAAGGGTTTAGGTCCAGCACTAAAAAGAAGAGTCTGATATGAAACCTCAGGTTGTAAGGTAAGACTGAGGAACTTGGAGCACCAGTTCTGTGCACATGTGGGCACCTTTGGCTTTCACTGGTCTTTGTCAGTTTGGCCTCCTGGTTGTACACAGAAGCATGGGGTACACCAGGGGGAAATCAAACGTTAAAAAGGAGAGTAAGGGGCCAGCCTGGTGGCTCAGGTGGTTGGAGCTCCATGCTCCTAACGCCGAAGGTCTGCCAGTTCGATTCTCACATGGGCCAGTGCCGGATGGCTCAGTTGGTTGGAATGCGGGCTCTCAACCACAAGTTTGCCGGTTCGACTCCTTGACTCCCTCAAATGATGGTGGGCTGCTTCACCTGCAACTAACAACGGCAACTAGACCTGGAGCTGAACGGCGCCCTCCGCAACTAAGATTGAAAGGACAACAGTTTGACTTGGGAAAAATCCTAGAAGTACACACTGTTCCCCAATAAAGTCCTGTTTCCCCTTCCCCAATTAAAACAAGAAAAAAAAAGGAGAATAAGTTCTGAGGATCTAATGTAGGGCATCCCACCTGTAGTTAATACAGTATTGTATTCTTGAACGTTGCTGAGAATAGATCTTAAGCATTCTTCACACACACACACACACACACACACACACACACACACACAGAGTTTATGTGACGTGACAGATATGCCAATTAGCTTGATCTTGGTAACCACTCTACAATGTATATGTATATCAAATTATCATGTTGTACACTTTAAATATATACAGTTATATTTGTCAATTATTCCCCAATAAAGTTAAAAAATAAAATAAAAATAGAAAAGTACATCTCTCCTAACACATTTCCTATAAGGGTGAAAGCCCAAAGTGCAGGAAGCAAGAGGACGGGAGGAGTCAGAGGTTCTGAGAACTTTTCAGCAAGATATGGCCGAACACCTTCTCTCTGGACTCCCTGCCTTCCTCCTTCCCCCTTCTGGCAGACCAGTGTCACCCCTACTTCCTTCAGCTTTCCCAGCATAGGACCTGTCTCTGCAGAGACCCAGGTTGGTATGTCTGCATAGCTCAGATAAGCACACACCTTTCTCCTAGGAAGCCAGACCTCCAGAGCTCACTGGCCCCTTTGCCAGCCCCATGTATACCTCATTTATGTCAATTCATCTAACCGATGCTGCCACTACTTCTAAATTCTTCCTGATGCCTCAAAGGCACTGAAGTGCACCCTTAGCTAAAAATGCCACAAAGCCTCATCTCATTTGTCCTACATGGACGTGTGTCATTTCTTCCCTTGGAAATCACTCTCCCTACACAAATACACACAGAGTTTGGGGATGGTAGAGGTGATAATCTGCAAGTAGTTCTCAAACTATCTATCCCTATGATATTCTATACAGCAAAATGTCTAGATTGGCAAGTAATAAATATTTAAGCTTTCCAGACCTACAATCACTATTGCAACTACTGTTATAGAGCGAAAGCAGCCAGACAATATGTAAATGAATGAATATGGTTGTGTTCCAATAAAACTTGATTTATGGAAACTGAAATTTAAATTTCTTATAATTTCCCCATGCCACAAAGAGCACTCTTCTTTTGATTTTTTTCAATGATTTAAAAATGTGAAAATCATTGTTAGCTCACAGGCAAGCTGGATTTGACCTTTAAGCCATGCTTTGCTGACCCCTGTCCTAAAGGAACAATATGTAGCATCTTATACCTACTCCTAATTGAGAGAGTAAGAAAATAACAATAATTTTGATAACATCTGAGTCCATGATATGTGCCAAGGATTATGCAAAGCTATTTAAACAGAGTCTCTTATTTAATCCTCACAACTGACCTATGAGGTTGGGACTATTGGTGTCCTCGTTTTATAAATAAGGAACCTGAGACATGAGAAAGCTGAAATGACTGCCCCAACGCTGCATAGCCACTAAGTAGTACATCCAGAATTGAAACCACATCTGACTGACTCCAGGCCCACATTCCTTACCACCACATGTTCTATAGAATGCGATTGCAAGCTCCACACTAATTGAACCACCTCAGTAGTATAAAATCCTGTCCCAAAGATAGGTGAACATGGTGGCTCCAAACGAAAATACTCTCAGGTACGTGAACTAGTGGGCCTGAGACAGCCACGTTTCAATTAAAGCCTAAGGAGTTGAAACTGGACTTATTATGTTTTCAACACACATTTAAAATATTTGATTCTTTTTCATAGTTTACTGAGATAAAATAATGAAGGTAGCCTAAAGAGAAAAGGGGCTAGATGTGCATAGTTGAATGAAGATGAGTGCCAGCAGGGTGGGGGTTGGAAAAGAAGCAGTGGACAGTGTCAGGGCTCATGCTTATAGAAATTTGCTTCTCTCTTTACTCAGTTTCTGTATCTCTTTATCAAGCTCATATAAAAAAAAATACAAAATTGCTGAATGGCAAAACTGAAAATGTTAACAACTTAAAAGAAACTAAACAATTCAAGAAATAGCTGATAGACTCTTCGCTGCAAGGAGCAAGTATACTGGGAATAGAAAAGTCATGAGGCATGATTTTGGCTGAAATGCAGGCAACACAAAAGGACACTAAGTAGGTGACTGAAGGCAGAAGGTTCTGGGTATCAGAGCAAAATGGCACGATTGCTAGAAGGCTCATGGGAAGGTAATGTCATGGGAGAAAGCGCTTTTGCTTGCACTCCCTCAAGAGGACTAAAAGAAACTCAGCATCAGTGTCTGACCATTTGTCCCCAGAGCGTAAGCTCTTGAATCCTCTTTGCAACTGCACTTGAGGCTCCCCAGCCCACAAGACACTTCAAGCTTGTCTGGATTGGTGCATTCACTTTTAGTCTAGAAGTGTCCCTGCAGCCTTTCCTTGCTCGTCTGCAACTCTTACCCTTCTGGAGCTGCTGAGAAAAAATGTTTTTTTCTAAATCCTTGCTCCTGAAGATCAAGTGGGTGAATTAAAATCACTCTCCAAAGAAAACACAGGATGAACAAAAACAAGAGAGAGATGCAAAAAGGGATCTGTTCCACGCAAACCCCCAACTACTCCCCATAAACTTCTTTTCACATTTCCAACTGTCACACTCCACACTTAAATTAACATGCCTTTCTTCCAAACCGGGGGGGAAAAGTGTCCAATTTTCCTGATATTTTTAAATATGCCTGTGATATAAGTGATTCCTGTAATTGAAGGCTATGGGGTAAAGGAGAATTTTATCTTGAAACTCTGCAGTTGCTTACACTCCAGGTCCCATGTGCCTGGGAGGGCATTACCCAGTCACTCCACTCTCTAAGACTCATTGCTCCATTTTCTCCTAAATTCAAGCACTTGGAAAGTCTAAATTGTCAAAGACACTGGGAAAGGAAAGCCTTTTGGAAGCAATAGATACTTTACAGTTTGAAACTCCAGGACCCTATGATTGTTTTGTGGGTTAATATCCAACTCTTATCCCCAAAACATGGAAGATGGCAATATAATGTTAGTTTAAATTTTGGCTCCCCAGGGGGAAATTCCATAAAATGGCAAACATGAGGCAATAGAAGCTAAATAGCTGAAAGATACTAAACGACTGCCTGTAAAATTCCATATGAGGAGAGCTGGTATGGTGGTGGTTCTCAGATCAGTGCGGGGGACCACCGCCTTCCCTCTGTAAGCTTTCAGCTGGGGCGAGGGGAAAGAACGAGAATCGCACCAGTACCTCCAAAGATTACCAAGTAGTTGGCAGTTACAGCTATTCACAAATTTCACAAATGTGTAAAGTAGGTTTTCTAATGCCTCACACACAGGAAGTGAAAGGTAGGACCTGGGCATCAGATTTTAAACAAAACTGTACAGGTAATTATGATTTAGATGGCTCAGGACCACACTGCAAGGAACACTCTTTACCCTAATAAACCAAAATCTCTTGAGAGTGGATCCCAGGAATCTGCAGAGATTCTTGCAAAGTATGTTTTAAGCACTGACTATGTGGCAGGCAGTGTGGGTGGTGTCAGGAATCCTACAATACCATGGTTCCAGCCTTTACTGAGCTTGGACATGACCTGCATGAGACACAGACATCTTAAAATATGAGTCTAATGCTACATTTTGACTAAGGGTCTGAGGAACAAAAACCTCATACAGCCAACTGAATAACTGGTGTTTCTACTTATGGTTTCTTTTCTTTCCTGCTCATGTTCTCCTTGCTTGGATTACTATTCTAAGAAAGGTCTCATCCAAGCAACAGTCTCAACTTTATGATCCTATCACATGCCCCATAAACCACCTTGATGCTTCATTTCCACTACTATGAACTTTCCTGGGACAGAAATACATTCTATAGTAAGCAGCACAAAACAAACCAACAATGTCTCGCTGACTTGCATTGAAAAACCTTATCAACTTTAATCCAACCGCATTGTTTTTCCTAAAAAGTAAATGACTACTTGAGATTTTCTGAAAAACAGAGCTTTAGTTTAAGCTTCTGCCTTCGAGAAACCAAGCAGCCTGAATCATAAGCTGAAGCTAAGAAAAAGGGTATGTTCTCCCCTACGTGTAACCCCCTGTTTTCCGAACCTTTCATGATGGCAGTTCCAATCTTGATGCTAGACTAATACTTCTAGACTAAGAGACACTACACTAATATTTTTGAAAATGTTGTCAATGGATCACCTACATCAGCATCACTTCGAAATGCTCCTTAAATATGCCGAATCCCAGACTTTACTTAAGCATTCAGCAGTAGATTAACTGCATTTAGTGGCCTCTCTATCACCTTGTCCTTTGCCTTGTAATTTTGTAGATCCCTCAAATTCTGAATCTGAATTTGGCCGTGTGACTTCCTTTGGCCAATGGGATGTTAGCAAATGGGATGCAAACAGAGACTTGCAAAGCTCATGTGAATTTTCACTTGCTCTTTTGCATGATACAGACTTGCTTGCTAGACCTGTGACACAACATGAGAACAAGCCTGAGCTAATTTTCTCAAGGATGGGAGTCCACATGGAGTACTATATTTTGTGCTCCCATGTATAATGCACACCACATTTTTGGCCCAAACTTTCAGGGGGAAAAAAAAATCTTTCATTTTAATTTTTTAATTAAAATTTTTATTTGTTTACATTTAGGTACTTGTTTTTTGTATTATAAAGGAATTTTAGCATTTATTTTTTAAGAAATTATGGTACAAAAATTTTCATGTAATAAATAATTACAAAACACAAGAACTGATACAAGGTACAAGAAATTTCATGTACCGGTAACAAATTTACGATATTTACGCATTGTAGAAGGCCAAGAACTCTTTGGCATTGCAAGTTCGTCTTAAATTCAACAAAACAGATTGTTGTATTCCCGAGTATTATTTTCCATATGGATATCGTTATTGATTTCTAGAGTTACACTTTTAACCCATCAGTATAAACAAAAGAATTAAAAACATTCACATACGGAATTAGTACTACCCATGTATAATGTGCACCCTTATTTCTCCCTCACAAATTTAGACAAAAAAGTGTGCATTATACACAGCAAAATACAGTCAATACAAGTCATCCCAGTTGAGGCCATCCCAGAAAAGCCCTAGCTGACCCACCAGCTGACTGCGACTGAGTCCAGCTATGATCAGCCAAGCCTGGCCCAGATGAACAGAAGCATTCAGCCATCTTTCCCCCGAGCAGTGCATGAGACAGTTCCAATTTCTTTACATCCTCAGCAACACTTGTTATTTTCAGGATGTGTCTTGATTGTTTGTTTGTTTGTTTGTAGCCATCCTATTCAGTGTAAAGTGTAGTTTTGATCTGCATTTCCCTAATAATTAATGATGTTGAACATGTTTTCATGTGTTTATTGCCCATCTTCATATATTTTTGGGAGAAATATCTATTCAAGTATTTTGCCCACTTTTAATCAAGTTATTTTTGTTGTTGTTTCTTCTATAAAGACTTTATATGGTATAAATGGAGCAAGGTCTCTTAGACAAGTAGAGAACTCTAAATTAAAAGAAGAAACTAATCATGATTGCCTCAGACTCTCTTAGTTTATCTGTGCCCTGTGCAACCTTTCTTCCTAACCTCATCTCAGAGTAAGGGCTCAAGTCCACCGCTAACGTTCTCTCTGTGGTCTGGCTTCCATGCTCACCTGCATCCTCCAAGATCTTTCTTTATCAATTATCCTCTACTTTTTCCCGATTTATTACCTGCCATTTTACTGACTTGTTTCCCCCATCTTAAAGATAATTTCCCTAGGATCTGTTTGGTGCTCAAGATTCTACAATTGCTCTACACCTTCTAGACACATTTCTGGAAAGAGTAGTCTACACTCAATGTCTCCAGATGTCCACTTCACATTCAGTTTTCAAACAAATGCCACATGATTTCTACTCCTAATAGTCTTGGTGTGCTTCCTATTCCACAAAAACCTCTTTAATTGCTAAATCCAAGGGACATTTGTCTGTCTCTCTGACTTGACCACCCTGTAGGACCTGACAATGTTAAACACTCTTTCCTTATTGAAATTCCCTTCTCCCATCACTTTGGTGATCTGTCTCACTCACTCTTGCTCCTTTTCAACCACTCCCTCTTGGTATTAGTTGTTTGCTACATTACTTCTACCCAGATCACACATGTAGACACTCCCCAGGGGTTTGTCCCTGTTTTGCCTCAAGCTTCAGATCCATATATCCATCTGCTTACTAGAAATTTACACCTGGAAGATTCAGAGAAAGTTCACCTGTAACAAAACTGAACTGACTTTTCTTCATTCTCTAGATCCATTCCTCTTCCTAGGTTTCCAATCACATCAATGCAATCCATCACATCATACAGGCTGCAAAACCATGGCTTTGTACTTGCCCTGACCACATCAGATTGGTCATATGGCCTGTCTAGTCAGCCTCTCATATGTATCCCCTTTTCTCCATTTGTCATGGCCTTAGTTCATGTCCTCAATATCTTTTATCTGTTGCAAAAACCTCACAGTTTATTATTTTGGGCCTCTAATGTCTCCTACATTTAAGCAGTCCTCTACACTACCACCACAGAAAGCAAACAAATAAATGAACAAATAAGTAAATAAACAAACTACAATGAAAACATGTTTCCTCCATGTTCAAACACCATCAGAGCTCCCATTTTCCACAATGTCTAAAATGGTATACAAATCCAAGGACTGATATGGCATGTGGAAAAAGCATGGGCATTAGGGTGAGAGAGAGATTTCAGTTTGAATCTAGACTCTGCCTCTTGCTAGGTGTGATATCGATTAACTTACTCCACCTCTGTGCACCTGCTTCCTCAACATGACTGTGGGAACCAAATGAATTACCTTATACCTACTCAGTACTTATTATGTTACAAAGTCTGGTATATAATAGGTGAGCATAAATATCAATTATCTTCCCTTTTCCTACTAAGTACAGTCCCAATCTACATTTTCAGGCTTACCTCCTAAGAAGTTTCACAAAACTCTATGCTATGGACACATACAACACTTAACCTTTCCCCCAACCATAGCAAATACTTCCTTTCCCTGCTTCTGCTGTTACTCTAGCCTGGAATAACTTCTCTCATCCCTTTCAGCTTGATGAAATCCAAATGAGATTTCAAAACCCTTCATGAAGCCTCTCCAATACCCTCTATGCTTCGTATATACTTTATTTGGCAGTTTGTGTTGCATGCCTTGATTTATGGCTACTTATCTGTTCACCTATCATATCTGTTAACTTGACTGTGAACTCCCTAAGTGTACAGACTGTTTCTTAAACATCTCTTTATATTCAGCATCTAACAATCAAAACTACATGTTTGGACAAACTGAACAGAAATTATGTATGAGAACAATCAGGATTTATAACCTGAATAACAAACATGTAAAGTATATTTTAGGATCTAATGAGGTATGTGTTTCATATTTAATAACTAGGTAATTAATAATAATGACCATTTATGTAGTTTTTACTCTGTTGCAAACACTATTCTATGTACTTTATATACATTAACTCATCTAATCTTTACAATAGACCTGTAAGGTAGGTGCAATTATTAATTCAACTCAACAAAAGAGGAAACTGAGGCTCAGAGATATTAAGTAACTTGCCTGAGGTTACACAGCCTATAAAAGGTAGAACTGAGTCAAATCTAAGCAGTATGGCCCTAGAATCGATACTCTTAACTGCCACCATGCTCTAAAACTTTGTATTCCAATTAACATTGCAGCATACTAACATACCAGAATACATGAGATTTAATCTTGGCTCTGCTAGCTGTGTATTCTTGGGCAAATCATTTCCGCTCTCTGAGCCTCCGTTTCCCCATAGGCCAAATGAAAACATTATATCCAATGACCTGTCTGGTCCCTCTTAGCACCAACATTCTACGGCGCTATAACAGGGAGGCTTTATCTGCCTGATGTTTCTCAATAGCTTGTGAACCCCTCAATTGCATGTCCTGTATTTTGTTCAATTCGTAGCCCCACAGTGGTTGCCTAAGGCTGAGGGAGACTGGGGGGATTGGGAAGTGATGGCTAAGCAATATGAGGATTCTTTCTGGGGTAATTAAAATGTTCTAAAACTGACTGCAGAGATGGTTGCAAAACTCTATGAATGTACCAAAACCATTCAGTTGAATATTTTAAATGGGTGAATTATATTATCTTTATTATGTCTCAATAAAGCTGTTACTAAAAAAATTGGATTAGCAGGGTCCAATACATAGTATTACTCAACTATTGGGGGTTTTTCCTTCGATATTTTTATTACATTTATTGGGGTGACATTGGTTAACAAAATTATATTGGTTTCAAGTGTACAATTCTATAACACATCATTGATATATTGCATTGTGTGTTCACCACACAAAGTCAATTAATTCTCTTTCTGTCACCATATATTTGACCCCCTTTTTCTCTCTTCTACCATCTCCCCTTCTCCCTTTACCCTCTGGTAACCACTAAACTGTTGTCTGTGTCTATGAGTTATTGCTTGTTTGTCTCGTTGGTTTGTTGCTTTTGGTTTTATATACCACACATGAGTGAAATTATATGGTTCTCAACCTTTTCTGACTTACTTCGCTTAGCAAGATAATCTCATGATCCATCCATGTTGTCACAAATGGCAGTATTTCATCTTTTCTTACAGTTGATTAATATTCTATTGTATATATGCACCACATCTTCCTTATCCAATCACCTATCGAAGGTCCATATGGTTGTTTCCATGTCTTGGCCACCATGAAAAAAGCTGCAATGAACATAGGGGTACATATATCTTTACAGATAAATGTTTTCAGATTTTTTGGTAGATACCCAGAAGAGGGATTGCTGGGTCATATGGTAATTCTATTCTTAATTTTTTTTTTTTTAAATAATACTTTTTTTTTTTTAATTAATTATTTATTTACTTATTTTAAGTCAAGCTGTTGTCCTTTCAATCTCAGTTGTGGAGGGTGCTGTTCAGCTTCAAGTTGTTGTCCTTTCAGTCTTAGTTGTGGAGGGCACAGCTCAGCTCCAGGTCCAGTTGCCGTAGCTAGTTGCAGGGGGCACAGCCCACCATCCCTTGCGGGAGTCGAACCGGCAACCTTGTACAAGGTTCAGAGGACACACTCTAACCAACTGAGCCATCCGGGAGCACAGTGGTAACTCAGTTCAAGGTGCCGTGTTCAATTTTAGTTGCAGGGGGCGCTGCCCACCATCCCTTGTGGGAGTCGAGGAATTGAACTGGCAACCTTGTGGTTGAGAGCCCACGCTCCAACCAAAAACTGAGCCATCCAGGAGGCAGCTCAGCTCAAGGTGCCGTGTTCAATCTTAGTTGCAGGGGGCAGAGCCCACCATCCCTTGCGGGACTCGAGGAGTTGAACTGGCAACCTTGTGGTGGAGAGCCCACTGGCCCATGTGGGAATCGAACTGTCAGCCTTCGGAGTTAGGAGCACGGAGCTCTAACCACCTGAGCCACCAGGCCGGCCCTATTCTTAATTTTTTGAGGAACCTCCATAGTGTCTGTACCAATTTACATTCCCACCATCAGTGTATGAGGGTTCCTTTTTCTCCACAGCATCTCCAACACTTGTTATTACTTGTCTTGTTGATGATAGCCATTCTAACAGGTGTGAGGAAGTATATCATTGTGGTTTTGATTTGCATTTCCCTAATAGCTAGTGAGGTTGAACATTTTTTTCATATATCTGTTGGTCATTTGTTTGTCTTCCTGGGGGAAATTTCTGTTCTTGTCCTCTGCCCATTTTTTAATTGGATTGTTTGATTTTTTTTGTTGTTGTTGTTGAGTTGAATGAGTTCTTTATATATTTTGAATATTAGCCCCTTATCAGAGGCAGTGTTTGCAAATATCTTCTATTCGGTTCAAATGTTTTTGTTTTTGGTTTAGTATTGAATATTTGTACTATATGGCTTTTAACCTTCAGATACTAAGAGTCTATCGATGGAATGACTTATACATACTTACAGTTACATGCATGTGTAGTGGCACTTCTAATAGTGTGTTCTACTTGGCAGTTTTAATAACCTCCTTGCCAACTTACTTTCTTCTTGTCATAGACTTATCAAATCTGTTCTTCACACTGTCTGAATTTTTACCTTTTGAATTAACAGGTGCTCAACTAAAGAGGTTTAATTGCATTTCTGATCAGTGTTCACTATTATGCTGTCCACAAACAGATTAAACTAGCCACCAAGATTCCAAGGTTATAAATTGCTTTGAGACTTCAAGTGAGAGATCTAATAGGAAAAAATGGCGTCATTTCTGTAATTACTACTTCAGATACAAAATAAGTTATTTGAACCAAACAAGTAGGGAGTCCTTGTCAACAACTGTTTTCCACCACAATGGAAACAAAAGAAGCATATTAATTACTGGGAAAATAGTCTGCAGTTTGTGCAAGTGTCTTTACTGGAGGGCAGTTTTCTTAAAATATTTGCTGGTTTATAATTAGCTCATGGGTTTAATTAATTTAGGAATTAAAAAAACAAAAGCCCTCCAACTTTGAGACCAAATGTTAAGCTGCTGTTCTTGAGAAAACCCCAACTGCAAAGCCAGTAACTTTAGAGTTCCCTGCCAACAGAGAATAACGAAGCTTCCGGGCCCTAGGAAGTCTAGCCGCCAGCTGGTTTCTGTGTCTCAGTACAAAGAAGCCCATCAGGCTGGAGGCAGGCAACAGAAGCAGCATGGACTCAGGGCTCTAATCGGCAGCGATCAGAAAAGAAAAGGAAAAGTAAAGTAAGTTCACAGCAGGCAAAATTAGGAGAAAAGTGGAGGTCACAAAGTTAAATCTTCGAACATGTAATCAAGGTGATTAAAAACTCAAACTGCTCTGCCTTGTTACTCACCAGCTTGCCAGCTCACTGTGCACTCTTCGTAATCACAGCCAATTGTTCTGATTTTTTAAGAACACTTCAGCCTAGAAACTCAACTACAGTCAAACTTGTAATGGGGCAGTTGAACAGGACTTGTGTCTCCCTCCACCTTCCCCTCAATAAGGCTGACATCCCATGTGGAGACTGAGATTTGAATCATGCCAACATGCAAAGGGTTTGGGTGGCATCTGCTTGGTCACTTGCAAATAAGAGGCAGAGGAAACTATACATAGTAATCAGGACACAAACCACCACATAGATTTATGCAACTTGCAACATTATCTAGCCCATACTCAGAAGTGCTTTATAATCACTTTGAACAATCTAGCCAGCCTATTGGGAGAAGTATGGACTTGGGGATCAGTGCAACAGCCCTCCATGGAGCCCTGATTGAAAGCAAAGTGCCTAAGCTCTGCCAAGCCATCCATCTTGACAAAGTCTGATAAATAATCTTTTGACCATGTTGATTCTCTTCACTCATCCAGTCAAGATTTATGGAATCCCTACCATGGCCCTCAGACTTTTGAGAATGATTCCTAAGACAAAACCTGCATGGAGTCAGCTATGCATATCAATTCAATTCAATAAATATCAATAAAACCCACTATGTGTCAACCACTGTGCTAGAAGATACACAAGTATATAAAAAAGGAACTTGCCGTCAAAAGTGGTTGAAAACAAACATTCAGGAGCCAGACTGCTTGGCTTCAAATCCCAGTGCTGTCATTTATTAGCTTTGTAACCTTGGGCAAGTTACGGCTCTTCGGCTCTTCCCTTCCGTAAAATGTGCATAATCATCATACCTACCTCTTATGGCTGTGGTAAGAATGAAATGAATTTGTTTATATTCATGTATATAAAGCACTGTGTGCCTGGCACACAGCAAGTGCTCTATGCACTTTAGGTATATATATAAGTTATTAGCCATTTTTGTGTCATGAATTTCTTCAAGAGGCTGATGAAAACTGGGCCATCTTCCCAGAATACATATATATCTGCATCTCATTTTAAGAGCCTTATGGATTCTCTGAGGCCTCTGAGATCTAGGTGCAGAATCTCTGATTTCATGGGAGACACCACAAAAAAGTTTGTAATCCCAATACTCTTATGGCCCCTACTCTCAGTATTAATAGTTGTATTGGGATTACAAACCCTTTCAGTTTTCTAGAGAGACAAAGAAGAATAGTAGTTAAGAACATGGGCTGTAGGGTAGAGGAGATCTAGGTTCGAAGCCTGACTCTACCACTTACTAGTTGTGTGACTACAGGCAGGTTACTTAACTTTTCTGCACCTCAACTTCCTCCTCTGCAAAATAGAATATTAATTGTATCTATCTCATAGGATTGCTGGGGGGGGGGGAAACGATGCATGTAATACTTTGGCATGTACCAAGTAAATACTCCATAATTGTCACTAATACTAATAATATCCATTAGGAATAGGCAATAACTACCACCAAAACGAAGAATGATGGTCAGGAATGGTTCTGCATTAGGATTAAAATGAGCACCTGAATGTCTTTTGTTTTAAAAATTACAAACTAAAATTTCCCACCTACTACAACTAAATATCTATTCATTTGTAATAGGAATGTGTACAAAAGTCAGTCGGGGCTCACTGTGGAAGAGCAAAGGCAAGAGGTTGGTGTCCAATGACTTTCTCAATAAATTAAAGACAGTCTGTTTTCTGTATTATCAGAGTTAATGCAACATGCCCAGAGAAATAGGTAGGTGTGACCAATTGGGAGTTTCTTTCCATTCCACTAGACTTTTGAATATCTTACCACATCCTTTGTCATCCAAATCAGCAATGAAAAGCACTGTCAGCCAACCTCCAGTGCATTCAGCAGATAGGTTGCTTAATTAAATATGCCACTGAATGGGCTATAGAATTCTATTGCTTATTCTGACAGGTAAAAGACAGAAGGGACAATTTCCTGGGTTTTTATTTAAGATGTATTTTCAATGTATCCTCCACAAAGCGTGTCCCAAGGCTGCATTAATTTTTATAAGATTTTTTCTCTAAACCCAAATTTACTCAGAATGAGCTAGTTGATGAAAACAAGCCTAAAGTCAGTAAATCTTCCATAGTCCCCACGATGAGAACCAATGCATGATGGGTGGATTAGGGTATTTAGACAATGTTGCAAAGCGCTGTTGGGAAATAGCCTCTCTTTCCATCATTTTCCATGGTAATGCCTTTGGACTAGGAGTGGAGAAGTGTTCCTTAGTACCAGTTGAGGTGTGGTATTATATACAGTAACAAGTTCTAAAAATATGCTGAATTTAGAGGCTAACTGAATATTGTTAAATGAAGACTTGTTTAACCTAGGATGCACCCAGCTTTAAAAAGAAAATGCCTGAACCAAAAAGCAAAATACAAAACAATACAACAGGATGGCGAAATGTACAGAAGGTCTAGCTTTATAGGCTTTCTGGAACATTGAACTAGAAGCTCACCAGGGTCAGCTGGGATGGGGGGAGGGGAGTCGTCCAGGCCCCATCAGTAGCATCAACTTCATGTGATGTGTGCAAATGCTTAAAAGAACTAATAGCATGGCCCACAGTTCCTTGAGATCTGACTTTTCTGAAACAAATGTAAAAGAAAAATCAAGGTCCCAATCGGCATTTTCCTTTTGGACCACATTGAGAATTGGGAAGAAATCCTCCCTCCTATTTTCCCACCTGGAGACAGAACTGTAGTTGACATGCTCTAGGTCACCTGCATTCCCAGAGCCAAGCACTTGACCAGATAAGAGAACTTACAAAGGAGCCCTCTCCAACACTTCCCTTTCCTCTCTTCTTTAGTTTAAGCTGCTGAATATGTGATAACACCAGAAGTCCTTAAAGCTGGGATGGCAACAAAACACAGTGATAGAGCCCACCCAGTAGCTTAGCAACTGGTTTTATTCCTTTAGGGTTTTTTTTTTTTTTTTGGTTTTTTTTTTGAGAAGTAGAGAAAAGAAAAAGAGCTTTGTCAAAGTGAATGTCACGCTACCATATTTCTTTCCACGGGGGTAGAAGTGAGGATGGGGTTTGGCCAAATGGTAATCGTGAGCTGTGAAGCTTTTCATTCTGACTTTCCCCTTCTTTTACAAGGCTGTGCAGCTGACTGCCAGCACCTTGAGCCTACACAGCAGGCTCTATCTTTTAGTGCCAGGCATTTAAGAAAACATTTGAGGGCGGCTGGTTAGCTCAGTTGGTTAGAGCCCAGCGCTCTTTTACAACAAGGTTGCCGGTTCGATCCCCACATACACCACTGTGAGCTGTACGTTCCACAACCAGATTGAAACAACTACTTGACTTGGAGCTGATGGGTCCTGGAAAAACACACTTAAAATAAATAAAAGTTTAAAAGAAAAAAAAAAAGAAAGAAAACATTTGCGAGAAGTCCAATTCTATCAATCCAAAGGTCCCCTGCTTCCTTGCTTCCTTGCTATTGTCTTTGTACAAAACAGAGAGATGAAAAACCTGAACAGACAGGGCCCCAAGCCAAGGTGATCACCCCTTCCTTAAAGTGCAAAAAGTTGGTCACTGCCATGGGTCCATGGGTCCAGCTTAAGTCTAGGGTAGATGGTGGGTGAGGGAGCAGACAGAGGACAGGAAAGATCCCCACAGATTTCTAAACCCAGGCCATAGAGAAAGAAAGAATGATGGAAAAGTGGCCTTCCTCATAGACATCGAGGAAGTCCATGTAACACAAGGGAAATAGGGACAGAACAGGCTGAAGACCAAACCACAAGACTAGCATACAGACAAATGGCAGAGCTATCCAGGGAGGGCAAAGAGACCCTCAGATGGCTGCTGTCAAGAATCACTGTAATGGGCTAAATCCATGGTGCTGTATAAGCATGAATGCCCACTCGGGTAACTGATAGGAAAATTAAGAGGTGGTGGAGCATGGTCACTGGTCTGGAATCACCCACAGTTCGAGCAAAGGCCTGAACTGCTCTTCCATTCACGCAGAACTGAGTGGTCATTAGGCTAGTGATAGGGTTTACAGGGTAAAGGGCAGGACACTTACTTTCCCTCCACCCATCAGGAACTAGAACAATACGGATGCCATGTTTCTACACTCCATGTCCCAGGGCACCCAGTGTCACTGCAAATAGGGAACAGTAGCATCTTTTTATGGCATCAGTTCCCATTAACAAACAAGTTTTGACTATGAAATTCAAATCTCCTTCTTTTCAATGTGACTTGACTGATCGTTTTTGTTGCCTCCCTCCCAAAAATCCTTTTAAATAAAGGAACATTTCTTACTTCAATAACTGCAAGTTACTCAAAAAAACAGTTTTTCCTGCCTCTAAAGAAATTATAGTTTCTGCTTCCCAATCCCATTTTTTGGAAGCCAAAGTCGTCATCTTAGTGCCCACCCACCAGGAGCTAAGTTCTCAGAGTCCAACACTGGGGATGGAGAAAGACAAAGTGAAGAATCTGAAAAGAGTCATGTTCTAATCAATATAATAGCTAACAGTCAAAAAGCACATGCTACATACCAAGCAGTGGCCTAGCCCTCGACAATAAAAACCCATTTATTCTTCATAAGAACCCAAGGATATAGGTACTATTACTGTCCCTGTTTTACAGATAAGGGAACTGAGCCACAGAGAGTTTAAGTGACTTGTCCAAGATCACAAGGTTAATAAGTGATAAAGATAAAAATACTGAGAGTTCAGCATCAGAGTCTATGTACTTATGTCACGGTATCTCAGAAAAGTTGGCTTTGTCTGGTAGGCCAACATAATTTCTGTCTCCCCTCCATTGGTCCACAGATACCTCCACCTCCAACCCTGTCCCTAGTCTCAGAGAGGACAGCATCTTAGGTTTGCACCAAGGAGCTGGGCAAACTGAGACCATGAAGGAAAGAGAAGAGTAAGGCCCAGTCAGAGCACCTCAGCTCTGGCTAAAAGGAAGGGATCCTGGCAGCTCCCCAAGCTCTGCCTGGGCTTCTGATATGTGTTATATTGCTTTCAAATATATCCAGATTACCCCAATACTTCACCTAAACTGTCCTAATGAAATATGAGTGGATATTAATTAAGCTGTAAAATCCATAAAAATGCTGCTTTACACGAGACATTTACCTATGAATCAGCAGTTGGGTTAATTCATTATTTAGTAGGCTTGTTATTTATAGCATATTACAGCTTGGTAAATTACTTACATGTGCTTGTTTCTGTGCATGATTTTCCCTTAAGAGAGGGAAAATGTTTATCAACCACACACAAGCAGGTTGTTTCAGTCAGAGACCTGTTGTTAAAGTAGCTTGGGCTGGTTTCCCCTTCTTCCTGCTCAAGACTTCCATCTGGAAGGGCCAGGGGCTGACAAAACTGTGATCAAATCAGGCACTTAGCCATTATGGGGGAGCCAACAGTCACTGCAGGGCAGCATTTTCCAGTGTGTGTTCCGCTAGATACCACGAGGTCCACAGGATATGTTATGAAATGAAGGCTTTGTAAGCGGATCAGTTTGGTTAATGCTGGGTTAAAGTCAAATCAAAGTTGCAGAACTTCTAAAAACCTTTAATATACTAACGTGTCTCTTAAATCTCCAAGAGGAGTGCACATAATGAATTATTTGATTACAGAGTCCTTTTTATGCACAAAATTCGTGGAACTAGAACCCACTTTAAGAACACGTTGCTAAGGAGAAGTATCTCATGCTTAAAGAGAACTTACATTTGGTAAGTTGGGGGCCTGAACTCTGCCACCTTGTCTCTCCATGAGAAATTTAGAAATGGGGTGGTTGACATGGGTCGATCTATAGATGTAACACAGAAACAGTCTAGTCCACTTACACCTAAGGTCTGCATCACATCACTCAGCACACTTCTGCATTATTTTTTATTTAATTGCTTTGTATGTTTAGTTTTGTTCTCTCAAATGACTATGCTTCACTATAGCAGGGACTGCCTTTGCCTGCTTTGATCCCCCCTTATGCAGGGCAATACCAGGTCCCTGCAGATGAGGGTAAGCAGCAAATATTAAGTAGCAACAAGCTACTTCAGGCCTTAGCTTTCTAGGCTGTTATTTCTTCCAAGGAAAAGTAGAAAAACAGACAGTATATTATTGGCTAAAGAAGGCTAGGTAGGGTAAGGTCGTAAAGTTAAATGATGGCAGAAGTCAGAAAAAAAAAAGCATAAAGAAATTAAAAGTGGTGGGGTCTTTGAGGCCAAACTTAGAGGGCCTGACAGCCCTGGCTTGTGAGCAGTTTATCAGATCACCTACCTGCCAGAATACCTAGCGTCCACTCTATGGTCATTTAAGTATTTTTTTTATTCTATGATTTGTTCTCCAACTGGAACCGTATTCAGAGTGAGGTTTTAATTATCATGATAATCACTTATTTGGGTATATAAATGTTGAATAACTATAGTGTACACCTGAAACTAATATAATATTGTATGTCAGCTATATTTTAATAAAAATCTTTTTAAAACTCTGAAAAAAGTCAGCACTTTTTTTCTAAATGTGAGTTTTAAAGATGTGCTGCATTCATAAGCACAATTTTAATCTATTCAGCAGGGTCAACATTTTTTCCATTTGAAGGACATCTGATTTTATCAAAATTCATAAGACTATAGAGCCCACTCACCAGAAACTAATTTTATAGCAATCATTGCTGAAATCTATCTCTTAATTCAGGGATGCCTATTGTCTATGATCAAGTTTTTTCAATTGTTAAAGAATGTTAGACAGCTAAAACAATTACTCAGAGTAATTGCAATACACTTCCTAATCTGAATATATTGCTGTCTATTGTGGCCTTTGGAAAGTGTTGGCATAGCTCTCTGGGCAGAAAGAACCCTGATATGGACCCCAGATCTGCTACTTCTCAAACTGTGTGACTAAGTCCCTTCATCTATGGGCCTCACTTTCCTCTTTCTAGAAGATCAGAGCAATGAACTAAATGGTCTCTGAGGTCCCAGTATTCTAGTATGACTTTGAGGTATTGAGGAGAGAGAAAGGAGGAAGCCAACTAATGGGGTGATGGACACTGGATTGTAAAGACCTGGGTTTAATGACACCAGTCAACTCCCAGAGGCATGATGCCAACGGGGCCCATTTGTACCACTTCTGAAGAAACAAACTGTGGAGACTCCTTGCCCTATAGATTCTGTCATATGGTGAGATGGCACTTCAGCACCCCTATAGTACCTTTGTAAATAAAGGTAGGAGCTTCCTGTTACACAAAGTACACAGATAACGCCCTTAACATTCTCAGGAACATTACTAATAATTAAGGTGAATGTTCTGAACTCAGACATTTGGATTCAAAATGTTGCTCTGCCAACTTTATAGATGTGTAAACTTGGACAAGTCATTCAACCTCTCAGGAGATTCACCTTTCTCATTTGCAGGAGTCAATGACATAATACATAACAACGCACTTAGTAGAGGGACTGGCCTATAACTACTCAAATGCTAGCTATTATTATTTTCATCACCATTATTAACTGAAGCATCGTGGCTATCGCCCTATATATTTTGCCTCTCTGTAATAACACGGCCAAACGAAATCCCACCTCTTTCTACCATTTCTTTTATATGAACACTTAGTGATAGCCATGCTAATCTACTCACTGTCTTATAAGGCTTCTGACAGTTAACCAGTCCTATACCTTTGCTCGGGCTCTATCCTCTGCCTGAACTGTTTGTTCTCCCCTTTCTCGATCTCAGATAAATATTACATTTGTCAGGTTCCTTGTCCTGCACTTCAACTAGCAAAGATTACTTTTTCCTCTAAACACACAGTCCTTTACTACCTAAATCACTTGTTTGAGAATCACAAAAGCTGCCTTGTGGTTGGACACATTATAAATTGCAACCAAAATGAGTTCACTTTTCATGTGTAACTGCTTTGAGGGAGAGGCTGTACTGTACTCTTTTGTCTTCCTGTTCAGTGCCTAGCATACAGCAGGGGTCCACTAAACACACTGATTTTTGTTTGCCTATAAACAACCCTAGCTCCATCTTTATAGGAAAGCTTGCACTAGAAGTTTCTTTGAGACTGTATTGTCCAATATGGTAGCCAGTAGCAATACACGGCTATGAAGCACTTGAAATGTGGCCAGTCCAAAATGATGTATGCTGTAAGTATAAATTATAACCTAATTTCCAAGACTTAGTACAAAAAATGTACACTATCTCACATTACTTACATGTTGAAATGATAATATTTTCTATATATTAGCTTAAATAACATACACCATTAAAATGTCACATTTCTTTTTACATGTTTAATGTGACTACTAAAAAAATCTAAATTATATATGTGGTACACATTATATTTCTATTGTGTAACACTGCTGTGCCCCTTTGAAAATATAAAGTATGTGAACACACTGATAATTACAAGCACTAATTATTTTACCACTGTTCTTTTCAGAGAACACCTATAACAACCTGCTGGTGTTTGAATTTCGTGTCTGTTCTGATCTAGCACTGTAGGTGTGGACTATTCATGGGTCCTTAAAGAGAATGGGAGCTCCTGATGGGTATGCCAGATGGGGACCTGCACGGTACCTGGTGAAGGACTGAGCGATGGTCAGGATGGCCATCTATTTCCTGCAATATGCTTTTGTTATTAATTAAGAAACTTGAAAGCTCCCTAGTGAAATTCTAAAATAAAATATGGTCAAATAGTTTATGCATGCGAGTGGGGAGGGTGGCAAAGGAACAAACTGAGTGATCAGTGTTGGATAATGATATTGATTTTAAGGCAGTAGTTGGGAAACTAAGGAGCTTTCATTGATCAGAAATCACTCAGGAGCTCTGATACATTCACAAAGACCATTTATACCTTTATGCCGACAGTGTAGTGCTACAGAAGCCAGTTTTCCTAATCACAACCTCATTTTTGTCACAGCATTATTCAAACCTAGGAACTGTTCAGTGCTCCATACATGCAACTTCTATAGGTGCTGTGGGGCTACCAAAGATATCGGATAGAAGTCTTAGCACTCAAGGGTCATGTGCTCATATGCTTACTAAGTGTCTGGAAATGCTTCACGGGGGAATCCTGGCTGGGGCTGACGCTGAAGGGAATGCCACAGTGGATGAGAGACCATTTGTTGTAGCACAGGATATCATAGCAAAGGACAAGAAGGATGAGAAGAAGGAAAACAGGAGGAGGATGCACCTGTTGGAATGTATCAATAAAGGGAAAAGAGGGGATGGCAAAGAAGAAATGTAACCTTGAGACTTTGGGCATGTTTCAGTTTTCCCATCAGCAAAGGGAGAAAATCCTCACTATCTTACTGTGAATATTAAATGAGTTACTGCATATAAAAGTACCTAACACTGTCCTTAGCCTTTTATAGACACTCCATCATTGTTAATGCCCTTATCTTTCATTTTGGGCTTAGATCTCTTGGTTTCTGACCTGGAAACCTGAATTTACACCAGTAACTGCTGTACCCTAAGTTCTTGCCCCTGATGTTTTTAACGTTGACGTCGATCTCTGTATTATTACTGGAGAGGAATTCAGGTGGTTTTTAATCTGTGAAGAGCCAGTCCATTTCTGTAAAGATGAAGTCAGATAAACAAAGCTCTTATGGAAAATTAGAAGGCATGATTTTCATCAAAATAAACAGCAAAACGACCAGTTCGTCTCAGCAGTGGAGTAGTCACTCTCTGAACCCACATTTCAAAATGAACTGACCAGAACGAATACACCATTCCTCAGCCCAACGCTCCTCACCCTAGGAGACACCATTTTAAATCTTCCTCAGGACTTCAGTCTGAGTGCAATTCTGCTCGGGTGAAGTACTGCAGGATCTGCAAAGCAAGCATTCCACACACCCTCTGTCTTAACTCATCTATAGAAAGAAGATAGCCAGGAGCCTTTGGGAGGCTTTGTTTCTTTTAAAGTCAGCATCACTCCTGCTTTATTTCTGTAACACACCTTATCACCCATCCCTGCTACCTCACACGGTTCAGAACAGATGGCAGTTGTTTTGTTAATTCTTTGGGAGGAAAAGGCAGTGCGTATATTGTTCACAGTGATCCTAAGACAACCTGGGCACTGAATAAGCTAAGCTCAGTAAAAGGAACTGGGCAGAAATAAAATAAAGATCATATAGATCTGCTCAGGCCTGCCAATGCAAGGTGGCAGAAGTCTGGGTGCCAACGAGGACATTAAGATCCTCCCTCAGAGGGCTGGCCCGGTGGCTCAAGTGGTTGGAGCTCTGTGCTTCTAATGCTGAAGGATGCCGGTTCGATTCCCACATGGGCCAGTGGGCTCTCAACCACAAGGTTGCCGGTTTGACTCTCGCAAGTGATGGTGGGCTTCGCCCCTTGCAACTAGCAATGGCAACTGGACCTGGAGCTGAGCTGCATCCTCCACAACTAAGATTGAAAGGACAACAACTTGACTTGGAAAAAGTCCTGGATGTACACACTGTTCCCCAGTAAAGTCCTGTTCCCCTTCCCTAATAAAATCTTTTGAAAAATAAATAAATAAATCCTCCCCTCAGAGATCACCCATCAAATCAGTGCAGATGGGAGAAAAAAAATTCAGAAATCACTTGAAAATGAAGAAAATGAAGAGACTTTCAGAATAATGGCTACTGGCCGGGGCAAGAAGGAACCTTCTGGGTATGATGGAATTATCATATATATCCAAGTTTATATTTTGATCTGGGTAGCATTTAAACAGATGTACATATGTAAAAAATCACCAAGCTAATATAGTAAAGATTTGTACACTTGCTGGAAGTTATATCACATTTTAAAGTATTTTTTAAATGATTAGCTATACCTATGTATGTAACAATGACCCTGTATCTTCCATTTTTGAAATTTAAACCTCTGATGTAATGCGATGACAATGGTTAGGCTTGGGACTTTTTGAAAGTTTTTTTTTTTTTCCTTTCTTTGCTTCCCCACCCGCCACCCACCCCCAATCTTCATGACTCTGTTTACTGTTCATTTACTACTGCTTTCAATGGTTCTACTTACTTTGGCCTGACCTGGTAATGTGGGAGGGGTTTTTCCGCATCTGTATGGGGTTCACTCCTGACCCAGGGACAGACCAGCCACTAGGAAGCACCTCATCCTGAAGTTGCCTGGCCAACTTCTCCCTCCTTTGCTCTGCCCCTCCTTGAACGTCTATAAAACCTTCTGGTGATATTGAGAAAGGAAGGCAGTCTTTGTGACAGGAAGTCTACTGTCTTCCCTTAACACTGGCATTTTGGAATAAACCTGCTTTTCTTTCCATCAACCTTGCCTCTGGAGTTTTGTCTTTCGTGCTGTGAGCAGCCAGACCTTTTTGCACGGTAACATGTACAGGCCTAAAGAAGACTCAGGCTTTGACGCTACCAGCCATGTCAACTGGCACAGCCTTTTCGGAAAGCAATTTGCCACCATGTGTCAAGAGCCTTAAAATAGATTTAGAACCTTTGACTCAGTAATCCCATTTCCGGGTGTCTCTCCTAAGAAATTAACCTGAAACATGAGAAAACCTATGTGCAGGATGAAGGTCAAATAAGCGAATAGAGGTATACTTGCTTATGAATAACAAGGCTATGTTCTATGAATATCAGCTTTAAAAAGCAGCATACAAAGCCTTGTTTGTACATAATGTCTTGTCCTGGCTAAAGAAACATATAGAACAAAAAAGACTGAAAACACCACACTATTATAACAATGCTTATGCCATCATGGTGGAATTTCAGGTGACTTTTTTTATGAGTCTCTATCATAAGGTTGCCTTAGAGTCACTTTGTGCCTGTGCACAACATGTCCACTACTAAGTTTTCTATGAAATGTAATTATATTACTTTTAAAAAAATCAAAGGATAAGGGACCTAGGGGTTCTCAGGATGGGCCTGTTCTTAATAATTGCACCAGGGTCTTTGGTATCAAGACAGAAAGATGAATATTAGCTTACCAAAATGATACTTCTCGAGGTAATACTGAGACAGGTTAGTTAGTATGTTGCTAGGTAGACAGGGAGGTCTCTGGTGGAATAAACAAAAGAACAGCCATATCCTGAAACTCCAGGTTCTGGAATGTCTCCTTCACTCCAGGACAAAGATATGAGAAAGCACCTTGAGGTTAATAAATTAACTCAAATCCCTTTTGGCCGGACAAAGGAGCAGATCTGATAGATAGGAATGGGTTACTTCATTAATCCCTTCAGGATGGGCACACAGGACAAACCTGATAGATGAATTCCATAAGAAGGCTCCAGCCCCCTTCCCCAAGCAGGTAAGGGAAGGTATAAAAGTAAGAACTTTTGCCTCAGTCACTGGACAACCCGGTCGGGACCCCCCTCCCACTCAGGAGCTCTGACCCTTTACTTTCAGTAAACTATCCTCTTTTTAAAACTCTGCCTCTACTGGGTCTGTGTTTCCATTCTTCGGTCTCACGAGACACGATCCTGGCACTCACTCACTCAAAATTCCCCTACATCATTTGGGGAGTCACAGAGAAATATTCCTACATCAATACCACACTCTATATGGATTCTCTTATATTAGTACCATGCTTTAAATATTTTCCAGAGCACTTTTACATAAATACATCAAATTCAGAAAAAGAGGCAATGATAAAAATGTAAATGTAAAGGTGCCTCTGGAAGCCTGGGGTCCCATAGGCATCCCTAGGGATGGATATGAGACCTGGGAAGGGGAAACGACCACAGAGGTAAAGCTTCAGATGACCACGTTTGTCCTTCAAATTCCTGTCATTTCCAAATAAATTTTGATCTGCTCTTGATTTATTCTGCTAGGTGAGTGATACAGAGGCATACAAGTTGAGACCTTTTTTTCACTGCCTACAATAAAAGCAAGCATTTTTTTTCAAGTGTTTTTCATCATCCCCTGCTAATTCTCGCATTTCAAACCAAAATTCTTAAATTCCGTCACTTCTCAGGACTTCTAAAAATTTTCTCCTTTCTACCTGTAGGAAGTTTGAGGATGGTTTCACTTCTCCCCTCCAGGTTTTCCATTAGCTAAAGCCATTAGGAAGAGCCTGAACCTTGGCTTTATGAGGCTTCCTTCAAAGTGGGCTTGTCACTGGGGTTGAAGGTCCCATTACAAGATTGAAGACTTGGGCTCTGTAAAGAACTACTCTTGAAAAGTCATTAGTGAGGCCCAAGTTTTTACACCCAATGAAGAAATTTCTAGGGCATTTTACCCGGAGTGACTACATAAATTCCACTAATTTGCATGTCATCGCCTCCTACTGTGCATGACAATGGTTACATATGCAGAATACAACAGAAGGTGGTGGGGGACCAGATGGGGGACGCTAGGGGGTTGCTTTGTTTTAAAGATTTCAAAGAAGAACAAGCATCAAGAAACTTTCTCACCACTTTCATTTTTCCAGAACTTTTCTTCATTTTAGGTCTCTGTAACCTAACTATAGATCTGGTGACCAATCTATAATTTCAATACGCTGGATTAAGGCCCAAATCATAAATATGAGGAGAAAGAGGTTTTCCAGAAACCTGACAAAAAGAGACCAGAAAACAACTGTGAAACACTGTGATGTTATTATATACTCAGACAAAATGCCACTAACTGGCCTTATTAAAAGGAGGACCATTAACTAACCCTGGAATTGGTCTCCTAATCTGTAAAATGAAGGGTTCCAACCAAAGAGCTTTTCAGTTTCCAGGTTTTCTGGTAGAAAACAGGAACTTAAGAGGAGATTCAAGTGAAAGGCTCTATTTCTGAGACTAATAACATGCTGGCTTCCCCCACTCAGGACCAGTCACTTACAGACATTCCATAGCACGCAGACTTTGTCCATCTACATTCTGGACACTGCCCTTCAGTTCTCAGAATGGAGAGGCTTCGCAAACGGTTCTCATCTACTAAAATGTCCCCAACAGCTGTAGTTAATGAGGACTTGGAGGAACGCATGAGTTCTGTTCCAGGGGCAAACAAAGGGGTCAGGCCTGTCGTAGGCTGAAGCCACCCAAGGCAAAAATGCTTCTCTTCACAGTGAGCTTTCCCACCTGTCAACAGATGCTTAAAGCAACAGGATGAATAAGAAACAGCTGAGTTGGACACCAAAGTGGAGCGAGGCAGCTGTTCCTTGCCTTTCAGTATAAAAAGCATGGCAGTAATGTTGAAAAGGGTCTGGTGCTGTATAAATACGATCACTTTGCACATTCTCTTCTCTCTGCAGTTTTTTAGGACTTGAGTTATTTAACTGAAGGAATTATAGAATGAAAAGTTTTGTGTATGGGTAAGCCGATGACAAAATAATAGGATACAAGGGATAATAACTTACCACAGGGAGGGGAGGAACAGTTAGGGAGTCTTTGAGCTTCAGAATTAAACTTCAGTGAAAAGACTAGATTTTATCAAATGATTCACTTGAAAAAGTTTATTTTTATCTCACCAGTACTTAAGTATAATCATTTGAAGATCACTTATTTGAACATTTTAATAAAGGCTAGTATCAATCCTACTTCAATTTATAAAATGGATTTAGGATCAAGACACGTAAATGGGGATGCATTATGATCACGAAGGGGATAAGAATATGCCACCCCTATATATATACACAATGGACTACTATTCGGCGGTAAGAAAAGACGAAAATAGGACCATTTGGGATAACATGGATGGATCTTGAGATTACAATGCTAAGCGAAATAAGTCAGACAGAAAAAACAGAACCATGCGATTTCACTGATATGTGGTATATAAACCAAAACCAACCAAAGAACAAGACAAACAAATGAGAAACAAAAACTCATAGACACAAACAATGGTTTAGTGGTTACCAGAGGGTAAGGAGGAAGGGGGGGTGGTAGACGAGGGTAATGGGGATCAAATATATGGTGATGGAAGGAGAACTGACTCTGGGTGGTGAACATACAATGGGATTTATAGATGATGTAATAAAAATTGTACACCTGAAATCTATGTAACTTTACTAACAATTGTCACCCCAATAAACTTTAATTTAAAAAAAATGCCACCCCAAAATATGCCACTTTGGCATCAGGATTACTTTGAGCTAAGTGCAACCGAGAAACAGTAGACGCCGGAAGAAATCTCTACCCTTCCCCTTTCTGCCTATAAAAGCAATAAGGCGTAAGTTTCCTGTTGTGAGGGTGTCCTCCCTCCACTCTCCCATACTAGGAAGAGGAGACAAGTATTATCACTAGAGACAGAAAGTCAGCACCAAGATGGGTTTGCATAAACCTCACCAAAATAACTTTATCTTCCATTAGTTCCCCCATATATATTTACCTTCCCACATTTTTCCACCCCTCAAAGCCCAAACCCTTTTCCTTTGTCTTGTAATTTCTTCACAAATGTATCACCCTTTGCTAAAATGACATATAAGCCCCCGGGTTAAATCAGTCATGTCTTTCAGTCTTTATATCTTTTCTGTGAAGGCCTCCTTTATGTAAAAAGTAAAATATTAATATCAAATAAAATTTGTATGTCTTTGCTCCTGTTAATCTGTCTTTTGTCATTCTAATTTGCACATCCCCAGCTGCAAAGCCTAAGAGGGCAAACGAAAAACATTTTCCTCCCCCACAATTACAAAGAGAACTTTTATTTTACATTAAGCTTTCAAAAGCTCTAAATTTGATGGACATCAATTTTGAGAAAAATTTATTAAGATTATAATATTTATTACTTTCTGACATTTGTGTCTTGTATTTTGTACCTATCGTTATGTTTGAAATTTTTATTAAAAGCTAAAATATTAATGAAAAGGTTAAGTATTGATATTTAATCCAGACTACATAGGGCCATATACTTTATACTAAATTTTTATTTTGGGTAAAATTAATTTTTATCATTTATATTTTATCATTTACATTTTGTGAATTTTTAAATTTTATTTTTATTAAGGTATAATTTATATACAGTAAAATTTATCATTTACATTTTAAATTCTGTAAGCTGAAAAGTTTATATTAATTCAGTTTTTTTGCCTTTTAAATACATTTCATAATAAAATATTAAAGTGCATATGTGCTATTGAAAATATAGGAAATACAGAAAAAAAGAAAAACATAGTTAAAATTCACCACCAAATTATATCCACTGTTAGCTTCCTGGCAAATTTCTTTCCATTCTACTTTTCTATGTATAAGGTTTGTTGTTTCGGTAACAGCTTTATTGAGACATAATTCATATAACATACAACACACCCATTTAAAGTGTACCATTCAATATTCTTTAGTATATTCACAAATATGTGCAACCCTCACCACAATCAATTTTAGAACATTTTCATCATTACCAAAAGAAACCCACACCCCTTAGCCATCATTTCCCATTCCTAGGCAACCACCAATCGAATTTCTGTCTCTATAGATTTGCCTATTGTTGTTGATTTAAGTTCCTAGTTACACTGTATATATTTTGTCATTTTTAGGCCAACATTATAAGCTTTTTCTAATGTTAATTATCAAATTTTCATTAAGAATTATTGCATAATAGTCCATCAAGTAGATTTACGATAAAATTTAACTACTTGTTATTGGAAATTTAGATACTTCCCAACTCGTTTTATTCTGATCAGTTTAAGTTGCATTGGTCCTAGTACAAAAACAATTGATGAGAGATTCATTTACATGAATAGAAGTCCAAGCCTGTGACTTTAGGGCAACACCAGCTTTCCTGCCAGCCTATATTTCTCCTTCTCTGTCAGGGTTTACTGCTCAGCTAAAATTCTGCCCATGGAACCACTGCCATGAGTGGCTAACCTTGTCAAGGGGAAACTAGGGCACAAAAGTGACCCATGTGACAAGCTGTCAGATGCCGGATGCCTGGTGTCCAGTTTCTTCCTGATCTGATCACTATCACACACAGAATACCTGCCTCCATTCCCCACTGCAATCTGATGCCCTGGGGCTTCAATCAGAAGCACACAGCAATCAGGAAACTTGCAAGAATCTAGTCCCCATTCAGGAAGGAAGTCTCAAGGAGTTTCCAGGGGAATTCACAGGAAGAGAATTTGCACAGTCTACCCTCCCAGAATATCAAAAGTGATAGAACAAAACCCAGCAAATCTGGAAGGAACAAGAGTTTTCAGATCACTATCTTCAGTAACTCAAGACTGATAATGACTGCTATTAAGGACATAACAACTATAGAAAACATTCATTGAGCATTTGCATGCTTTTATATGCACTGTCATTTAATCCTCACAATCCAAACTTAGAGGTATATATTTCTATTATCTATCCCCATTTGGCAATTAAAGAACCCAAGGCTCCCATGCTAAGTAACCTGCCCAAGATCACACAACAGTCTGTCTACTTCCCCACCACCGCTCCCCAAAAAAGATGGCAGAGGCAGAACCATCCACTTGCTACAAAAGAGAAGGAAACAGGCAATATCACATTTTTATTAGAACACCTATCCTGTACTAAGACCTGGGCAACATACTTCCTTACAAAGGAGCACCCCAAACCTGTGAATTAAATATATCCCCATTTTACAGTTCAACTGACACAGAGTAGTGAAAGGATTTGTCTGAGACCTCAAAGTTAACATATGGCCCAGCCATGATTAAATCCTTGATTCCAACTTAAATATCTTAGTGCTTAAAGAAAAATGCCTTTGGTTTAGGGCCTATGGCAACAAACTTATTTGAAGACCCAAGGTTCAGGAAATTGCTCTTTGGTCACATTAAAGGAAAGCAGGTTAAACCTTGCTTAGGGGGCCATAAGTTTTGAATAGTTGGTTTCGAAATGTAAGATAAACTCAGTGGAAAAGATGTAATTTTCTCCATGATTTGAGAATTGCACATCACACATAAGTGGGCACTTTGTCAAATCTTTGTAGTTCACCTTTAAGCTTAACAGACCTCTTGGGAAGCAGAAAAATATGACAATTATGCAAATAGCAATGTTGAGCCAATTACATGGAAAAGTGGGTGTACTTAATGGGGGAAAAAAACGTTTGGCAAAACTTAAGCTTCCCTCCTTAACAATAAAGAGTTTAAATTCAAAGACATTTTTGGCAAACATGAGGGCATAGATGGCTCTTGCTCTCTCTAGGTCTTATTAGCACCAGAGGGCTCCTAGTCCTTTGTTTTCAGCTTTTAATAGCCCAAGTGCTTTCTAATGGTATTTTAAGTGCGTTGCTAAAATGTTCAGGATTCATTTGCCTGGGTTGAGCTCCACAGAGATGATTTTCAGTGAGCAAATAAAAATAAGCATTTAAAAGATTTCTTCTCTCATCAAATGGCGAGGAAATCCATTCCTTTTAGCCTGCTCCATGCTTGAAAAGGTTAGTGTGGCCTTTGGAAAATACCAGGCTGTGAATTCCGTACCCTCTTAATGATACCCGGGATGCGCTGACACTTTCGAGTATGTCTCAACCTTTTTAAAATTGGGCCTCCATTGTCTTACCTTAATAAGCGGTTTGTTCACCTTATGTCTTACAAAGGCCACCATGGTGGAAAACACATGAGATGTAAAGATGCACAGATGAACAGTGTAACAGGAGGAGGATGAGCACCAATTACATCAAACACAGTCTGCAGAGCCCCCAGCCCGGTCTCTGACAGCAACCAAGTAATGAGAGCTGCTCGCTTCAACAATACCCAATGATTACTCCTCATCTCAGCATCTTCCTGGAAGTCCTCATCGAATTGCAGCCATATGAATTTAATTCTAGTACACTTATGTGTCTCCTGGTGGGCACCAAACTCCAGGCTCACCAAGTGGCCCCTGTGGTTTAGAAAACCAGACTGATAAGAAAGCTGCTGTATTCATTTCACTCTCTGGTTTCAATGCCTCACATATTCTGGTAGCAAGGGCCATGACCTGTCCTGAATTTATTAATCTCTACACATTCTTCAGCATGGTTCCAGAGTCCTTTATGTGGGATTACCTGTCCCCTCCCCCAGACTCCCATGGTACTCCTCTACCCTCTCCCCCAGGCTTGACAATTATTGAGCATCAGCTATTTGCAACACTTAGTGCTGGCCTCTGGGACTGGTGAGTCTCACAGTTTCTGCCCTCAATGAGCTCAAGACCAAGTTGGTTGCACTTCTGTGTTGTTTCTGTGACACTGAAACAGTTAATGCAGAGAGCTTCATCATATATGGCTTGCACGTTGTCCCTAACCATCACTGACTCTCAAGGGTCCAAGCAACACAATACTCTGAGGTAGCTGGGGGAGGGGTCATGTGTCCACAATGAGAAGGGTGCAAAGACAATTTATGAAGAAAGAAAAGGCCATTTTGGAGGCACTCGTCTCTCCAACTCCCAGGCTTAGACATTGTCCTTTCCAGCCTCCCTCAGGTTCCCTTGTTTGCTGTGAAAAGCAGAGCTCCCCACCCGCCACACACAACATTTTGCACACAGATTCGATATATTTTACAATAAGTGTCCACTTGCATGTCTGTCCTGCCCAGTGGCTGGTGAGTTGCGTGAAGGAAGCAGCTGGGCTTACTCTTCGCTGTAGCACTTCCAGCAGCTACGTAGCACATTATATGGCACATCCTATGCCCTTCTGATTGTTTACCACATGAACAAATAAATAAAGGCAAGTGAATATGGGTTGGTGAATGGCAAGTCCCAATTATAAGACTAAAGAATTTGAATTTGGTTGTACAGTTGTTTTTTCACCATGTGATTTCACTGATATGTGGTATATAAACCAAAAACAACAAAAGAAATAAAGCCTCTAAAAGGAAATGTATATTCATTTGTGTTTCCTATAGAATTAAAAATTCTAGCTCCCACAGTCTAAAATGAGATGTTAAAACTCTATTGGACAATCTGTTTTTTGGAAATGAGGAGCCATTTAGGATTCAACAGAGCAAAGAGGTTTACTTGAGCCTTGAGGTGGAGAGAAATGGTATTATAAATCCATTTTAAAAAGAAAAACCAAAACCGCCTAGAAAGCATTTTGCAGTACAAGACAAAAGCAATTTACTTGTTACTGCTTCAATTTCTTAAATCATCTGGCTTCATGGATCAACACTAACTCTCTTTAAATCTACCAAATGAAATTCCATCCAATGACTCATTACCGAGGGCGAGATGCAAATTGTTATTTGTAATTCCAGTAGTTCCTCCAGGAAATGTGGGAAAAATTATTGTCCAGGACAATGCAAAACTCTGCATGTATTTAAATAGATGTCATTCATATGCTTACCTGATTCTGCTCCATTATGTCCAGAATTGGGAAGACTAATCAAAAATAGTCCCATGACTTCTTGGACAGGTGTTTCTAACTGAATATTGACTCCTTGCCACTGTGGGGCCCATGCTGCCCCACTGGCAACAGACTGCAGTAAAGTTAACAGAATACAGAAAACTTGGATTCACTGCAATTTATTTTCAGGCAGTATCACCAAATCCCTAAGTCAAACAAGGACGCTTTATAGCAGCTCACTTGGAACAGTACTTGTTCCCCTTCATAGCACTTCTCTTATATATCCAGGCAAACCATCCTTGACAGAGTAGAATTTGGAAAAAGAAAAGTCACAAATTCAGATATAATCTCTCATTCAAACTGGTCTGTATTCTTCTAGAACTGTGACTGCAGGTGCCCAATAGAGAGTTCAGAGAGCTCTTGGCTTGACCCTGTTTCCCAGAATCATCCTCTCATCTCACAAACTGCCTTACTCTGCATTACTTGATTCAGCCCTATCTTACAAGAATTCATTGTTTGCTTAATGGCTTTGCTGTAAACAATTAACACGATATGCAAATGAACATAATATCCATGTTTTTCCTCTTCACGAAAGAACTGGTTTCTTTATGGCATGGGCACAGTTGTAGTCATCAAGTGGCTATTTGGTCTAAGGCAGCATATTTTGCAGTAATTATGTTTTTATGGTTGTATTCTGCACTTACACAAAAACATCATCTTAATTATTATAAATTCTTTAACCATCTTACTCTTATGTGAACACTGTCTTGCTCCCCCACCCGCAACCCCCCACCCCTGCCCTCCTCCCCACCTCCTCCCCCCACCTCCCCCCCAACACACACTTCCCCAGATTCTGACAAGCCTACAGCAAGGCTTCACAACAAACTTTCCCTCTCTCCCCCCATACTTATCTCCCCTGCCCTCCCAACCCTTTTCCTCACAGGGAGAGTCATCAGTTCTGTTCTCAAGGATGTCACTCATCCAATGAGATCCTAAGAACTGCCCCTGGTTCCTGTGTATCCAAAAGCATGTAGGTCATTAGCAATGTAGCTCAGTCTCACCGTCTAGCACCAGATGGTGTTTACAGACAATGGAGCTAAGAGAAATCCAAATGATAGGCCTGGATTAAAGGGGTGGTCTAAGGGAACTTTAGTTCCTAGGACCCAGAATTATAAATTATAACATATGAATTGAAATTAGGCTCCACCTGACAACACTGAATTTAATATTTTATCATTTCAACTTGGATTTTATATTTTCCCACTAAGAAAGTGAGACAGGTTAATGTGTTGCCAGGTAGACAGGGAGGTCCCTGGTGGAATAAACAAAAGACAGACATATTCTGAGACTTCAGGTTTTGAAGTCACTCCTTCGCTCCAGGACAAAATGCAACAGTGGCTTGAGGTTAATCATAAAATTCCTTTTGGCCTGACAAACAGAGTAGATCTGATACATAAGAGTGGGTTACTTTGCTAATTCCTTCAGGATGGGCAAGCAGAACAAACCTGGTAGACAAATTTCATTATAGGGCGCCATTCTCGGGAATTTTTTTTTTTTTTCCGCTTTCCCGTTCCCAAATCCCGAGATATAAACTGCTTTCTGTTCTCCATGAGGAATCATTTCCACAAAGTGACAGCCGATACTACCAACCACCTGGGTTCAAGGAGCCGATTTTTCCCATTTCCCAACCAACTTTTCTCAGGATTCGGGAACGGGAAAGCAAAAAAAATTCCTGAGAACAGGCGGGAACTGCTGCCTGGAAACCCTACCTCCTTCAAACAGTTCCCTTCTTCAATCGGGCAAGAGAAGATATAAGAATAGGAGCTTTTGCCCCACACTGGGCATCCCTATTCAGGACCCTCTCCCAATCGGGAGATCTCATCTGCTTTCAATAAACTATTCTCTTTCTAAAACTCTTTGCCTCTCGGGTCCCTGTTTCCATTCTTCAGCCTCACGAGACACAATCCCGATCCCAGCACTCAATCACTCAAAATCCCCCTAAATCATTTGGGGACTATCAGAGAAATATCCCTACATCAAAAGGACTTACACAGAAATTCCAAATTCAGATGTATTACTTCCAAAAGAATGCGAGAAAATTTTGTTTTTTCTGAATCACACTAGAATGTGGAAAAAGTGACTGTGGATTTGTACACCATTAGCTGAAAAATACAGTTGTAGGTGACAAGAATAAGGAGCATCCCACTTCCCATCTGTCGTGCGGGAGACCCTGCTCGTTGCGCCATTTGTCGGGCGGGAGACCCTGCTAGCTGCGCCATTTGTCGTGCACGGAGGCCTTCTCGCTGCACCATCTTTCAGGCGGGGTGGCCTGCGGGGTCTCTGCTCCCGCTCCCCACACAAGAACGCAGGATATGGTGAGGCCGAAAAGGAACACCCACGGAGCCATAGGTAGGGGAGCCATACCACCACGGTCTCACTGGAGGCTGGGCCCACCGGACGCCGACCTGCCGTCCGCTTTTCCGCCAACCGACCGACCGATGACTCTTCTCCACTCTCGCCTCTGTTCCTCTCTCTCAGCTCTCCTCTTCCACTCTCCTCGGCCCTCCTCTTCCGCTCTCTTCGGCTCTGCTCGGCTCCTCGGCAATCCTCGTAGCCGCAGCAGTTATACCAGCGGCCAATCGGCTAACCGGCCACAGCCGAAGGCCAATCAGCCACAGCCGACGGCCATTCACCACCCGAGCCAGCACCCTTCCAGGTGAGGCCGAGAGCCTGTAAACTACTTTTTGGGGCTCTGTCCCCACACTCCACCCCTACAGGGTCTCGCCTCACAATCTACGTGACAAGCGTCTTCTGCGAGGGTCCCTGTGCCATATTAGCCTACTGACACCTACGGACGAAAAGAAACGGTAGTCTTAGGAACCAACAATGGCAAATCCCTCCCATCTGGGAGGATACATGCTAGCTTTTTGTCCTGGGAAAGGAGGGTCGCTGCCACTGGCACCTTTCCCGGTTTGTGGTACCAGACCTTTATGGCAGTACTTGGGGTCCCTTGCATAGTTTCAACATGTAACAGAACAGGGGACCCCATAATAGGCCATAGTGAGAGCACATAGTTTCCTCGCAAAATCATCCCGGTATCGGGACCTCTGTATACTACAGTCACTTGCGGTGGCCACTCAGCCACCACCCCTGGCGTCACTTGCAAATCATGAGTCAAACCGGCCCCCCATGGGGCCATCAGACCCAACCACCGACAGTGGGGGCTTTTGACCTACCAGGGCCAAGTCCATTGCTGCTGTTCCCCTGCTTTCAAGCATGTGGGTGCTGGCAGCAAAATGTTTCCATTTCTGCCGTAGCCTGGCTTTAACAGAGTCTCACTGGTGGTAACTTGTAATTGAATGGGAGCGGCCGTTTGATGTAGCAGAGCTTCTACTGGTGCGGGCCCTCCCTTCCGTGGTCTCTCATTCAGGACTCTCAAGACGTCCCATAGACGAGAGGCCCAGTCACGCATCGTGGGAGGGTGTTTTGACACCCAGAGACCTTGCTTCAAAAGGCCATTATAGCGTTCAATCATGCCAGCTGCTTGTGGACTGTACGGGGTGTGAAACAACCATTGCACGTCCATCCTGGCAGCCCAGCGCTGCACTTTTTGCCCCATAAAATGGGTACCCCTGTCACTTTCAATGACTTGGGGGCGCCCATAGAGGGCGCACAGCCGTGTAAGGGCGACCACTGTATGCCGCTGATCGGCAGCCGGACAGGGCCAAGCAAACATCAACCCCGTAGCAGTGTCCACTGCTGTAAATGCATATATCGCATTGCGGGCCTTAGGCAGGGGTCCAATGTAATCCACTTGCCAGCTAGTGAGGGGCACTCTCCCTCGCGTAATCTGCTATGTCTCTCAGGGGAGCCTCCGCCTTTGGGGGCTGTCCTGGGCACAGACGGCACAGTTACAGCAGGCATCTGCTATCTCCTGCCATTTCAAAGGCAGTCCCCAGCGTCTGCTCACCTGCCACATGGTTCGGCTTCCAGCGTGCTGCAATTTCCTATGCAGCCAATGGGCCACATCAGTGGCAGGAGCCAGTTCTAACCATCGTACCCGTGCTAGGGCGTCTGTTTCATCATTACCTGGGGACACTAAGGGGGAGTGACCTGTGACATGCATTAAGGTCACCTCCTTTTTCTGCCCTAGGTCCCATCTGCCTTCTTGACAGGCCATACTGGGGAGTTAAAGGGACTGTGCGTTGGCCTCACAATATGTGCCTTTTCCAATTCCAATATTGTACGACCAATCTCCTCCTGTACTCCTGGCAGGTGGTACTGTCACACAGTAACCACGCGCCAGGGCTATGGCAACACTTGAGGAGGGTGGTGAGCATGCCCGCGTGTCACCGCTTTCACCACCCGGATCCGGAGACAGAACTCTCCTACCGACGTCTGTAAGCTGAGGCCATGTAGCACGTCCACCCCTAGAATATATTCCGGAACGGGGGAGACATAAACCTTGTAGGTACGAGGAGGAAGCCTTCCTATACCCAGTGGTAAGGAAACGGCTTTCACAGTCACAGTTTTTCCCCCGTAGCCATCAATGCAGACTGCTGGTCCAGGGAACAGTTCTGGGTTCCCATAAACGAGACTGCAGTCGGCGCCAGTGTCAACTAGAGCCAAAACCCTCTGTACATTCGAAGGGGACCAATGTATGGACAGTTCCACGTGGGGCCTCCGGTCCCTGCTCGTCCCCTCTGACCGGGTACCTTGGCCCCACCCCTAATCAAGCTGCAAGGGGTCAGCCTCAAGCGGCTGCATGAAGTCCTGGAGGGACACGGGTCGCGCTTTCCCAGACTCCTCCTTTATGTTTCTCTGGAATTGTTGTTCCAGACGCAACTGTTTCCAAAGTTCAAGCAGGAGTGCATTGGGTTGTCGGTCTGTTTTCTTCCTATCGACCCCTGCTGCCACGAGATCACGCCACATCTGTGCACGTGTTACTCTCTGAGGCCCGCGACCTCGCCCCTTTACCTTTGGTTTGGGCTTCCAGGTTTTAACTGTGCGGACCTCCTGTCTTAACTTCCTTTGCCTCCGGCTTTCAACATCCCCTAGGGTGGCCATGGCAGTTGTAACTTCATGGATCCGTCGCCCTACATACGGTGTAAGAATAGCAACCAAGGATCCAAAAGCACTTGCAGGAGCAGTATCCAAAACCAGATCTCTCATGCTGGCAGTAAAAAGTTCATCATCTGGGCCCTGCATGTTGAGGTTAAAAATAGCATGTCTCATACCCATTTCACAGATTATTTGCGTAAGTTCTGTATATGACTGCCATTGACTCACAGTGTCTGGCAGCTCGCCAGCCTGTTCCCATACTGTGCGCAGTGAGCCACTGCATTAGAGAATGGTTGCCCTGGTTGTTGGCCAATCTATGGCAGTTTTGTAACCTTTGTCGCAGGGACAGATGCACTGTCACGAAGGCTACCTTTTCCATCTCGCCAGGGGAGCAGAAAATGCTGTCTGCTCCCTCATCCCATAAACGTAATAGCCAAGCTGAGACTGGCTCTCCAGGGCGCTGTCTGTACTGCCTCCCTAGCTCCTGCAACTCAGTGGGAGTGTATGGGGTGTAGGTTGTGAACTCAGTCACAGCTGGGTTGCCGGCAGCAATGCCCCCAGGGCCCAAAGGTTGCTCAAGTTTAACCCTTTGCTTAAAGATTGGCCGGGCTAGGGGGTTGGGAGCTACATTGTCTCCACTTGCTTCCTCTGCCTCTGCCTCAGAGTCTCCACCTTGGGGCCCCTGTTCTAACAGGCAGACCCGGGCTTCCAGCGCTTCCAACCGGGACACCTGGTTCGGCACCCGGGCCACTTCATTAAGCCCATTTTCCGTGTTGAGACTCAAGGCCTTGAGGAACATCCAGCCCACGTGGCTGGCTGTAGCCTTGTCCTCCTCCGGCAACCGCTCAGCCAGAGCCTGCAGGGCCCTCTCCACACTGGCCGGAGAGCCGTCCATGTCCTCCCACCCCTCCTTGGGGGTCCAACTCCTGAGAACAGTGGCCACCGAACACCATATACTGTGTGGGGGCCATACATCCTCCTGCCCAGAGTCAAACGCCATTCCTACCAGGTCGGAATCTTGCTCACTGTGCCACGTGTCTGAGTGGGTGGAGGCCTCGGTGTAAGATGTCCACCACCCTCGGAGCTTAAGGCCGCAGCAGATCACCAAAATGAAGGCAATGCCGTCCATGGCCAAGAGGGAGGTGTGCCATCTGGAGGCTCGAGTCTCCCAGGCAGATCGTGCCTCCCGCTCCCGGCGTAGCTCCTCGTGGGCCTCCCGAAGCTGAACTTTTGTACGCATAAACTGCTCCACCATCCTTCGGTGAGTTTCGGCCGGTACCATACCCTGCTCACTGCGCCATTTGTCGGGCGGGAGACCCTGCTCGCTGCGCCATTTGTCATGCGCGGAGGTCTTCTCGCTGCACCATCTTTCAGGCGGGGCGGCCTGCGGGGTCTCTGCTCCCGCTCCCCACACAAGAACGCAGGATATGGTGAGGCCGAAAAGGAACACCCACGGAGCCATAGGTAGGGGAGCCATACCACCACGGTCTCACTGGAGGATGGGCCCACCGGACGCCGACCTGCCGTCCGCTTTTCCGCCAACCGACCGACCGATGACTCTTCTCCACTCTCTCCTCTGTTCCTCTCTCTCAGCTCTCCTCTTCCACACTCCTCGGCCCTCCTCTTCCGCTCTCTTCGGCTCTGCTCGGCTCCTCGGCAATCCTCGTAGCCGCAGCAGTTATACCAGCGGCCAATCGGCTAACCGGCCACAGCCGAAGGCCAATCAGCCACAGCCGACGGCCATTCAACCACCCGAGCCAGCACCCTTCCAGGTGAGGCCGAGAGCCTGTAAACTACTTTCTGGGGCTCTGTCCCCATACCATCACCATTAAATTTGTTGCCTTTAGCAAGCAAGAATTGTTCAAAATGACAATCTTCTGGAATCAGAATAGGAATTTAAAAAAATAGATCCCCATGGAAGTGGGGTAACCTCTTTAGAAGAAAGCCTCTGCAGGGCCAATAAGAGCTGCTGAAGACCTGTGAACTGGGCCTAATCCTTTTGCTCCTGACTATGAAACAAGTCTCTTTGTTCTTATCCGTATTATATCCACAAATATCCAGTTAGTTTAACAACTGTATTTAGTTGGGGGGGGCGGGGGGGGGCTCAGAATAATGATATAAATAATGCAGGATCCCAAAATTTCAAACATTTTCAAATGTCGCAGGCTTTGTCACCCTCTTCTCCCTTCTCCTCCCCTCCCTCTTTCTTTTTCCGTTTTCCCTCCTCCCTCCTTCCTCCTCCTTCTCCTCCTCTTCTATCTCTCTATCTCCCTCTCCTCTCTCTTAAAACAAGTACCTGACATATTTTTAAATTAATATTATTGGAATTTTTAAACTGTGTACATTGCAAGGATACTGAGAGGATTAAATGAAATTATGTGTGAAATTGCCTAGTACAGTGCCTGACACACTGGGGGAGCCTCCTCATGAAATATTAATTTTACTTTACTTTTCTCCTTCCCTTCCCTTCCACCCCCTTACTACTTCACTCTTTCTATAACCACTGTGCACTTATCTTTCCAGGACTGGTAACTTATGCCAATTCTAATACACACATGCAGGTACAAAAATACATAAATATTACTATACAGACTTATTCTTAAATTAAGCTTTATGCTCCCTGTTCTTAATAAAATTGGTTATGTTGAACATTTTATATTTCTCTTTCATATATAAAGCAAACTATGTTTGTTTTTTATGAACTTCACAGGCATAGTTCATAAAAATTCCAAAGCAATTTTTAAAATGTAGCAGGTCAGTAGCAAACAATAGGCTTACAGAGTTTCAAATTTTTTTTTTAAGTGTAATAAAGTTGCTCTTAGGTTCTCTTTATATGTTGACAAAGCCCTGATGGGGGAAATAAAATCGCATGATCTCTCACACTCACCAAATTTCATACTTTAAAGAAAGTCAGTCCCTAAGTTCCTTTTATGAGAAATAATTAACTAGTGCTCTTATGTAGAGCCATGGTAGAAACTTGGGACTTACCAGCTTTTGCAGAGTTCCAAAGATGCCTGTTAAATTTATTGCTCATTTCGAGAAACAAAAACTCATAGACACAGACAGTAGTTTAGTGGTTACCAGAGAGTAAGGTGGCAGAGGGGTGGTAGATAACGGTAAAGGGGAACAAATATGTGGTGATGGAAATGGAAAGAGAACTGACCCTGGGTGGTGAACACAGAGTGGGATTTATGGATTATGTAATACAGAATTGTACACCTGAAATCTAGGTAACTTTACTACAATTGTCACCCCAATAAACTTTAATTAAAAAAACAAATTCATTGCTCATTTCTCCAAACATCTCCAATGAGACTGCTCCTTTTCTCTGCAGTGTTTCTTTTTCCCAAGTCAAGAAAGTACCTTACAATCAGCATAAATATTGCTTACTTGTCCATCTTTGGGCTTTTGTATATTCCACAAATACTATTCCACAAATACGTCCCCAACACCTCCTGTGTTGAAGACCCTGTGCATCTTGTAAATCCCTGTACTGGATATCTAACTGAGCAGGAGAGGGACCACTAACCTTTCTGTATGGAACAACCACAGGCATGTTACTGACTATAGAGATCAAGTACATAGGAGCATTGCTGGCGATGAAGTTCATTATCAGAATTTGACAAGAGCCTTTTGCTGGCAATGAGGCTCTCAATAAAATTAAGAGCAAACCGAGAGGGTACTGGCTGCCATACTCAACTTGGTGATCTATCAAAAAAATTGGGGGAGCCCCTGCATAGATATGGGCTTAAGTTTAATTTGATATTAAAACAGTCAACTGAAAAGTGAAAAAGGCAAGCAACCATGTGTCATGTAAGACAAAACAAACAAACAAACAAACAAAACAAAACAGTTTTACTGCTTTTTTTTTTTACAAAGCACACTCTTTTTTCAAACTAAATCAGTCCGTTGTTTTTATAATCCATAGGCCTACATTAATAGGTCAAACATATTATCTAGTGTTTTCAAAGAAAGATATTGGCAAAGGTGATGGACAGAGTTGACACACCCATCAGGTGAAGATCAAAGGAAATATGTCATTGTATCTTAAAGTCTACGACTGAAGATGAAAAAATTAAGTAGGAAACCAAATATGAAGATACGATACCAAACACAAATGACTCAAGGTTAGAAAAACTTAACCCAATGAATTTGGAGGTTTTCTCTATGTGAAAGGGAAAAAACAAGGAAAAACGCTTGAGAAATTCAGTCACTACATTAACCAGTTTTCACTGAACAGATCAACTCACCCTACTGCTTGCCAGTGGCCACACTTGGCTCTGAGCCATTCCACACAGAGCTATAAACAACAGCTCAGACTGGCAAACGCTCCCTGACAGCGTTTTCTGCCTCTCTGTGGGGGCCATATATGCTAAATTTTGATTTTGTAGTAATTATATGCAGCCTAACTACAGCACCTCTCTCTCTCTCTCTCTCCCTCCCTCCCTCCTTCCCCTTCCTTACTTACCATGTTCAGTAAATTCGTCCCTAATCACCAAACAGCTTGTGAGCCAGTACCATTAAATATGTTAAATATAAATCATAACATGAAAGCACTGTGCTGCTGTGAAGACTTTTCATTATGACCTCTAATTAAATGTTTCCTCAAACTATCAGAAAAATATTTTCCTTTTTATTCCCAGAAAATCCCGAGAGAAGAAACAGTGATTCGAGGCTTCCCTGTTCTCTTCCTCACTCCTCCCCATGCGCTGGTTATGACAGCTCCGCTAATGAAGAAAGTAGCCTCCTATATTAACACGCACAGTAGAATACCTTTATTGGTCATCATTGCATCCAACAGAAGCAGCCTTTACAGGATTCAGCTCCTCGTAACTATCCCCACATGAGGGTCCTCTCATACCTGGGATGATTAAACCTGTTGTCGGGCGGGAGACCCTGCTCGCTGCGCCATTTGTCCTGCGGGGCGGCCTGCGGGGTCTCTGGTCCCGCTCCCCGCATAAGAACGCAGGATATGGTGAGGCCAAAAAGGAACACCCACGGAGCCATAGGTAGGGGAGTCATACCACTATGGTCTCACTGGAAGCTGGGCCCACCGGACGCATGACCTGCCGTCCGCCTTTCCGCCAACCGACGACGACTCTCCTCCACTCTCCTCAACTCTGTTCCTCTACTCTTTTCCGCTCTCCTCGGCAATCCTCGGCTCTCCTCGGTAGCCGCAGCAGTTATACTAGCGGCCAATTGGCTAACCGGCCACAGCCCACGGCCAATCAGCCACAGCTGACGGCCATCCACTACCCGAGCCAGCACCTTTCCACGTGAGGCCGAGAGCCTGTAAACTACTTTCTGGGGCTCTGTCCCCACACCTGTCCACTCCTTACCTGCAATTTACTGCAGACTTGGGACCAGAGGGAGATCTCTCTAGCTCCATTACATCTGTATCTGGAGCTATAGTTAATGATTTAACAGCAGTGCACCTGTAAGAAAACAACATCAAGAAACCATTCTGTTTCTCTAAGGAGCAGAGCCACCACACATTGACACAAAGATATGCTTGCTTTATATTTACAGCTATATATATGCACATGCCAGACAGTGGGCTTCCTGGCTCAGCTCCTGTCGTGCAGGGCATCTGGCGGGGTCTCAGCTCCCGCTCCCCACATAAGAACGCAGGACATGGTGAGGCCAAAAAAGAACACCTGCATAGGTAGGGGAGTCATACCACTGTAGTCTCAATGGCAGCTGGGTTGGAGTAACACAGGAAGCAGGAGCCACGCTATCTGCAACCCTCACTGCGCCGCTTGCGGGCTCAGCCACCATCTTCTTGCTAGCCCCCATTTTCCACTAACGTAGCCACAGCAGTTATATTAGTGGCCAATGGCTCACTGGTTACAGCTGATGGCCAACTAACCACAGCTGATGGCAATCTAACTACAGTCTAATCATTTACTACCTGAGCCAGCACCTTTCTAAGTGAGGCCAAGAGCCTGGAAACTGCTTTCTGGGGCTCTGTCCCCACAGCTCCATTCCAGGCAACCTTTAATGGCAGTCATCATTTTTTTTTGCACCTGTACACAGGAGGTATCTCCACCTTCTACTTGGTTTACACTATTTTCCTCATCTTATAAATGACAAGTGACCATTTTCTAGTGCAAATAAATTCTTCATAATTCTTATCTCCAATAAAAGTCTTGAATGATTTTTTAAAAAGCTATAAAGAAAATTGGGAGGATAAAGTAATTGGGGAAAAAAATTTTTTTAAATCCTGAATGTTTCCTGCACTGATGTTTAGCACTATATTCCCTGGCCTTCCAAATAAAAATGCTAAAACACCTCTAAAAACAAATAATTGATCACATAATAAATAAACCACTTATGTATTTTCATGTCTGAGCATTCTTACTAAATATTGTACCACCCTGTGGGAACAGAGTCCCAGAGAGCAGTTTCCAGGTTCTCGGCCTCACATGGAGGGGTGCTGACTCAGGTAGTGGATGGCCGGCAGCTGTGGGTGTTTGACCAACAGCTCTAACCAGTTAGCCAATTAACCACTGATATAACTGCTGCGGCTATGCTGGTGAGTCGAGTGGAGAATCCAGTCCACTCAGTGAGTCGAGTGAGTCAGTGGGTTGGCAGGCAGAAAAGCAGAGACCAGATTGCAAGTCGTGTGACTCAGCCTCCAGAGAGACTATAGTGCCGCCAGTGAGAACATAGTGGTATGACTCCCCTACCTATGGCTCCGTGGGTGTTCCTTTTTGGACTAGCCATATCCTTCGTCCTTATGTGGGGAGAGGGAACAGAGATCCCACAGGCCACCTCCCATGATAAATGGCTCAGCGAGCAGGGTCTCCCACATGACACACCCACATGAGCTTTGGTGTTTGCTCTAAAAATGTCAGGAATTCTTTAATGTTTTTTTTTGTTGTTGTTGTTGTTTTTAAAGATTTTATTGGGGAAGGGGAACAGGACTTTATTGGGGAACAATGGTCAAATTGTTGTCCTTTCAATCTTAGTTGTGGAGGGTTCTGTTCAGCTTCAAGTTGTTGTTCTTTCAGTCTTAGTTGTGGAGCGCGCAGCTCAGCTCCAGGTCCAGTTGCCGTTGCTAGTTGCAGGGGGCACAGCCCACCATCCCTTGTGGGAGTCGAACCGGCAACCTTGTCGTTGAGAGGACACGCTCCAACCAACTGAGCCATCCAGGAGCTCAGCGGCAGCTCAGCTCAAGGTGCCGTGTTCAATTTTAGTTGCAGGGGGCACTGCCCACCATCCCTTGTGGGAGTCGAGGAATTGAACTGGCAACCTTGTGGTTGAGAGCCCGTGCTCCAACCAACAACTGAGCCATCTGGGAGGCAGCTCAGCTCAAGGTGCCGTGTTCAATCTTAGTTGCAGGGGGCAGAGCCCACCATCCCTTGCGGGACTCGAGGAATTGAACTGGCAACCTTGTGGTTGAGAGCCCACTGGCCCATGTGGGAATCGAACCGGCAGCCTTCGGAGTTAGGAGCACGGAGCTCTAACCGCCTGAGCCACCGGGCCGGCCCTTTAATGTTTTTAAAGAAACAACAATAGTCAAGGTGAAATGAGGATTTTAAAAAAAATTTTAAAGGGAGGAGTGGACGGGTGGCTCAGTTCATTATAGTGCGACCTCTGGGCTGCCGGTTCGATTCCCACATGGGCCAGGAAGCTGCGCTCTCCACAACTAGAATGAAGTCAATGAGCTGCCGCTCAGCTCACGGGTGGCAATATGTCTCAGTTGGTTGGAGCGTGGGCTCTCAACCACAAGGTTGCCGGTTCGACTCCTTGACCCCACAAGGGATGGTGGGCTGTGCCCCCTGCAACTAACAACGGAAACTGGACCTGGAGCTGAGCTGTGCCCTCCACAACTAAGACTGAAAGAACAACTTGAAGCAGAACTGCACCCTCCACAACTAAGATTGAAAGGACAACAACTTGACTTGGAAAAAGTCCCAGAAGCACACACTATTCCCCAATAAAATCCTGTTCCCTTTCCCCAATAAAATCTTTAAAAATATATATATTTAAAAAAAAATTCTTAAAGGGAAACTTGCTCATCTACATATATATATGTACAGCTGCCCATATTTGTACATCGATATAATAATGCCTTTTTCTTAAAAACAAAATCTAAGACAGTGAGTATAAATATATCCATAATACAAACCTATAAACAAGTTGAAGGACACGTTGACAAATCAACACTCAGCACATCATGAATCAGTAGTGTGAAGTGACTATCACAAAAACTAATTAATTAGGTATTAATAGAAATAAATTACCTAGAAAAATAAGGTGATGACCATATTCTAATTTGTGCTGGTCAGAATACCTGGAATACTAGCTTCAGTTCTCGCTTCTATGACCTTCCAAGGGACAGGACAGACTAGGAAAAAAAGTACCAATGTGGGGAAGAGTCTGCAAGCCACAGATATATGAGAACAGTTTGGAAGGCTGATTTGCTTGGGAAAGTCACCTTAAGGATGGCATACAAACTATTCTTATATTCAAAGGACTGTATCATAAAAGAGGAGTAGAAGTTATTTTCAGTTATTTTGGAGGGAGGAATCCAAACCAATGAAATGAATTTGGCTAAAGTTACACAGAGATAAATTGTCATTTGATATGAGGAACAACTTCGTAACAATTCCAGCTGTGAAGGCTCATGAAGTCCTACATTCATCATTACTGACAGAAAGGCTTAAATGAGATCATTCAACCACTGTTTATCAGAGTCCCAGGGGAAAGTTCACACATCTTCTAGAGAGGAGTTTTTTTTAACCTTGGGCAACGGGGGTGGGGGGGGTGGGAAGGGTGTGGGGGGAGGGTGGGACCGACAGGACAAGACAGGACACGGCAGTTTCCTGGACTCCTAGAAACCAATAAACGCTCTGAACCCTCTTTCCAGAAAAATGAAGTTGTACATAGGGAGTCCACAGATTAAAACAGGTTAAGAACCCTTTCTCTAGAGCACTGAAAAACAAAGTTTCTAAGGTCTCTTCCAGCCTGGAAATTCCATCCTTCTCCTATAATCCGGGTCTTGATCGGCAGGTATAAATAATGATATATCTCACCTAACTAGGTTTGTCATATTTGAACTAAAGCTCTAGATCTAAATTTTATAAGGAGTTTGCTTCTTTAGCTAATTGTTTCATTTTCAAATCAGCAGGGATATCTCAGCTGTAGAGGTCCCCCCTTCTTCTTCTCTCTTCTTTCTTACCACCTCTACTTCTTCTAACTTTCACTCTACTTCCAAATGGGGTGCTCAGACAGCGTAGCTATCAGTAAGGTGACCGCTCCCCAGCCAACCACTCCTTTACTCCTCTGGCCTCCTCCCAACACCATAGGGACTCCAAAATGGAATCAATACCCACTTACATAATGCCGATCTAGTGTAAACATACCCTTGACAACATTGGTGAAATTATATTCATAAGATGAGTCTCAACCACTGACATTCTAAGAATAAAAATTATATAGATGAAGAAATCTGAAAGATATTCTCTCAAAGTCAATTTATCTCAATTCAATAAGCATTTAACGGGCATCTACAATGTGCTGAGCATTGTACTAGAATGCTTGGCAGACAAAGGAGAACAAACTATAGTCTTGGCATCCTGAACGAACTACTAAAATATAATGTTCTGGGAACTATAATACTCTTTCTAATATTTAAACCCAAGGTTCTATAGGAAAATAAATATAAATTAAATAGAAATGTACACATAATTACATATTATTTCATACATATATATGAATTGTGTTAGAGACAAAGATTTATTTAGAAGATGAGTTTCAATCACCGATTATTCTTATCCTCAAGATAAAAAATTATATAGATACAGCATCCAGGCAAGATGGCAGAGTAGTCAAATGCTGTGCTCCCCTACTCCCATGACTACCTCAAAATTACAACTACAGAACAACCATCACTGAGAATCACCTGAAGTCCAGTTGAACAGAAGTCCTGTAACTACGGATATAGAAATGCCACGTCAAGACTGGCAGGAGGGGTAGAGCTGTGGAATGAGCTGGTCCCACATCCACCTGTGGCAATTAAAAATCAGGAGGGATATCTTGGCTGTGGAAGTCCCCCCTGAGGAGCGAGGGATCCCAGCCTCACACCAAGCTCCACAGCCCAGGGTTCCAGTGCCAGGGAGAAAAGTCCCCACAACTTCTGGCTCTGAAAACCATCAGTGATTGTGGCTCAGTGAGCCATAGGGCGGGTGGAGACCCAGGTGTTCCCAAAGGAGCAGAGTATGGACTTACTTGTTAATGGACTCACTCGCTCTGAGCTCCAGCTCAGGGGCAGCACCTCAAAAGGCACCACGGACATATGAGGAGGCCCCAATTTGTAGGCCCACTCAAGTCACTTCCAGTGGCTTTTCCATACAAACAGCCTCTCTTGGATCACGCCGCAGTTTCCTAAAATCTCTCAAAAGTTAACAAACTCCAAAACACACAGCTTCTGGCTTCAGCATTCCCAGTACCTCAGCCTAAGCAACCCAAGCCCAGTACTAGCGGGAGCTGGCCACAGTACACAGCTCAGCCTCTCCCAGGCACCTACAAGCCCATCACAAGTGGCAACCATCTGCAGATCATTTTTTAGTTCATACTAAGTGGCCCCAGGAAGGGCACAGGATGCAGCTGCCCTTGGCCTGCACCAGAGCACTTCCCAAGGGGCTCCAGAACCAACACACCCGGTGGCCAGCTTCAAACCACACCAGAGCATTACCCAACCACCTCCACAAACGACAAACCCAAAGGGAAGACACCAAGCCCTGCTAAAGCGAATTCTATTGCATAGGGTCAGCCCCTGCACAATAGCTCCTCCAGTGTAGTCACAGGCAGTTCTCACAACCAATCAGCCTGAGGGTCAATCCCTGCTACTGGCGAGAAAACAGCAACCAAGTCTCAACTACGAGAGGAGGGCACACACAACCCACACAAGCAACATATCTAGAGGACCGGACTCAGGTAAACAGGGAGACTGTGCCACTGAGCCCCACAGGACACCTACTACATAAGGCCACTCTACCAAGACCAGGAGACATAGCAGCTCTACCTAATACACACAAACAAACACAGGTAGGAAGCCAAAATGAGGCAACAAAAAAACACGTCCAAAATAAAAGATCAGAATACAACTCAAGAAAAAGAACTAAACAAAATAAAGACAAACAATCTACCAGATGCAGAGTTCAAAACACTGATTATAGGATGCTCAGTGATCTGAGTGAGAACTTCAACAAACAGATACGAAACATACAAGTGGAGATACAAACCACAAAAAAGGAGCATTCAGAAATGAAGAATACAATAATTGAAATGAAGAACACACTACTGGGAATCAACAGTAGATTAGATGAAGCTGAAGATCGAATCAGCAATTTGGAAGATAGGCTATAGGAAACATCCCACCAGAACAGCAAAACAAAAATGAATCCAAAAAAATGAGAATAGTTTGAGGGGCCTCTGGGACAACATCAAACATACCAACATTCACATCTTAGAGGTACCAGAAGAGGAAGAGAGAGAGCAAGGAACTGAAAATCTATTTGAAAAAATAATGATGGAAAAATTCCGTAACCTCATTAAAGAAATAGACATGTAAGTCCAGAATGCACAGAGTCCCAAATAAGATGAATCCAAAGAGGCCCACACCAAGACACATCATAATGAAAATGTACAAATGTCTTAAGAACAGAGAATCCTAAAAGCACCAAGAGAAAAGCAGTTTGTTACCAACAAGGGAGCTCCCATAAGACTATCAGATGATTTCTCAACAGAAACTTTGCAGGCCAGAAGGGATTGGCACAAAATATTCAAAGTGATGAAAAGCAAGGACCTACAGCCAAGATTACTTTACCGCGCAAAGATATAATTTGGAATCAAAGCACAGATAAAGACGTCCCAGACAAGAAAAAGCTAAAGGAGGTCATCACCACGAAAACCACTATTACAAGAAATGGTAAAAGGACTTCTTTAAGACCAAAAATATAAATAATAAAGAGGCAACAACTACATATTTATCAACAATTACTTTAAATGTAAATAGATTAAATGCCCCAAAGTATAGGGTGGCTGAATGGATAAGAAAACAAGACCTTAATATAATCTGCCTTCAAGAGATTCACTTCAGGTCAAAAGATACACACAGACTGAAAGTAAACGGATGGGAAAAAGATATTTCATGCGGAGTTTCCGGAAAAATGGCGGCGTGAGGTGAGCTTCTGTAAAGCTCTCCTGGAATTTACAACAAATCGAACAACAAAAACTCCACAAAGGACTCCCTGCACAGCAGACAGGCAAGATGAAGAGGCCCACTACCGAAATCACCTACAGGTGGGAGATTCGCGCGAGCAGGGGGAGGAGGAAAGGGAGAAGTGTGGAGACGGAGCTGCACGGGCGCAGGACGCAGACCTACCTCAGTGCTCAGACCTCGCTGCTTCCCGGAACTACCACAGCTGCGGGAGAGGGAAGAACTCGGACTGCTAGGGCTCCGCTTATGGACCACAGGGCTGAGGGGGCACCATATAACACGGCTGAACCCAATGCTCACAGCAGAGACCTCAGAGAAAAGAATGAGGGAAGAAGGCTGAAAACAGTGGTTGAAGCCGTCACTGCCGAGCAGACAACGGAAGCCTTAGGCACTGAGACTAGCCGCCCCCTCCCTACCCTCCCAGGGCTCGCCCCACCCCCACCTTTCCGGTGCTAGAAGCGGAACAGTAGCAGTGTCAGATCAAAAGAACAGAATATTTGCTGTTCTGAGAACTGTGGACAACAGACACAAATAAGCAGCCCAACTAGTTCCAGCAAAGGGGAGGGAGCTGTGGAAGCAGGACCGGCTGTGGTGGTGGTCGCTGTCATTGCTCTGGGCCACCTCTCACAACTCACGCCGCCCTTGGCCCCACCTATCTGGGCGGATCCCTGCGGGAGTAAACAGAACTGCTGAAACATACGGGCTCGGAATCTGGAGCTGGAAGAGCTTTGGAACATCAAAAGCTCTCCACATACCCACTGGGACACTGCGCCCTGTGACCTAGACGAACTATTAACAGAGGAGAAGCCCGTCTCCCAGGGAATCCCCCCATTGTGTGAGAAGCTGGAATAGTGCAGAGAAAACATAGCACTACCGTGTGGGAGAAGAACAATAAACTGCAGTTGGAGAAAAAATAAAACATTTTACCAACAAGTACTGGAAAACAAATGAAAGACCGCTTCCTATTAACCTGTTGCAGAAACCACTCTTGTAGACGTCTAGGAAGAGAAATAGTAAACAAGTATTCGCCATGAATAACCAAGGCAACAAGATAACTCAAAAAGAAAGTGAAAAATCTCCAGAAAAGGCACTTAAAGATACAGAAATATGTGACTTAAACGAAAGAGAATTCAAAATTGCAGTTCTGAAAAAACTCAACGAGATAAAAGAAAACACATATAGGCAGTTAAATGAACTCACAAACACAATCAAAGAACAGGATGAGCATTTTACGAAAGAGATTGAAATTTTAAAAAAGAACCAAATAAAATTTCTTGAGATTAAGAACTCAATAGAACAAATTAAGAATGAAATAACCAGCTTAGGTAGTAGAGTTGACCAGATGGAGGAAAGAATCAGTGACATCGAAGATAGAAACCTGGAAATGACACAGATGGAAGAAGAAAGAGACTTGAGACTTAAAAGAAATGAAAGAACTCTACAAGAACTTTCTGACTCCATCAGAAAGAGCAATATAAGAATAATGGGCATACCAGAAGGAGAAGAAAGAGAGAAGGGAACAGAGAATATATTCAAACAAATTGTCGATGAGAACTTCCCAAATTTGTGGACAGAACTGGACCCTCGAATCCAAGAAGCAAATAGAACACCTAGTTACCTCAATCCCAACAGGCCTTCTCCAAGGCACATTGTATTGAAGCTGTCTAAAATCAACGACAAAGAAAGAATCCTCAAGGCAGCCAGGGAAAAGAAGACGGTAACTTACAAAGGAAAGCCCATTAGATTATCATCAGATTTTTCAGCAGAAACTCTACAAGCCAGGAGGAGTGGAACCAAATATTCAAACTATTGAAAGAGAGAAATCATGAGCCAAGAATAATATATCCAGCAAAGATATCCTTTAGATATGAAGGAGGAATAAAGACCTTTCCAGACATACAGAAGCTGAGGGAATTTTCTAATACACGACCTGCACTACAAGAAATACTAAAGGAGGCTATTCGACCACCATCAACAGGGACAATTTGTGGCAACCAAAACTCAAAAAGGGGAGAGTAAAGGCCTGAACCGAATATGGGAATGGAGAAAGTAAGCGTGCTGAAGAAAATGGAATACTCTAAATATCAAACTTTCTTTTACATAAACTTAAGGGTAACCACTCAAAAAAATCCAGAACTGAAATATATACTGAAATAAAAGAAGAAACAGAGGGAAACATCATAGAATACCACCACACAGAAATAATAGACAACAACAAAAAGGCAAAGAAACAATGGAGACACAGCCTTACCAGAAAACTAAAGATAGAATGACAGGAAATCCTCACATATCAATAATCACCCTAAATGTAAATGGACTGAACTCACCAATAAAAAGGCACAGAGTAGCAGATTGGATCAAAAACTAAACCCAACCATATGCTGTCTCCAAGAGACACATCTCAGCTACAAGGACAAGCATAGACTCAAAGTGAAAGGGTGGAAATTGACACTCCAAGCAAATGGTACCCAGAGAAAATCAGGTGTAGCCATAATGATATCAGATGAAACAGACTTCAAGGTGAAAAAGATAACAAGAGACAAAGATGGACATTTCATAATGGTGAAGGGGACTGTACAACAAGAAGACATAACAGTCATCAATATTTATGCCCCCAATCAGGGAGCACCGAAATACACCAAGCAACTACTAACAGAACTAAAGGGACAAATTGACCAAAACATAATTATACTAGGGGACTTAAATACATCATTGACAGCTATGGATAGATCATCCAAACAGAAAATAAATAACGAAATAGTAGCCCTAAATGACACATTAGATGAAATGGACATAATTGACATTTATAGAGCACTTCATCCTAAAACATCAGACTATACTTTCTTTTCTAGTGTACATGGAACATTCTGAAGGATAGACCATATATTGGGACATAAAATCAGTCTCAACAAATTTAAGAAGATTGAAATCATACCATGCATATTCTCTGATCACAAGGCTTTGAAATTGGATATCAACTGTAAAAAGAAAGCGGGGAAAAACACAAATACATGGAGATTAAACAACATACTTTTAAAGAAGGACTGGGTCAAAGAAGAAATTAGAGGAGAGATCAAAAGATACATAGAAACAAATGACAATGAAAATACATCCTACCAAAATTTTTGGGATGCAGCCAAAGCAGTTTTAAGAGGGAAATTTATCTCATTACAGGCCTATCTCAAGAAACAAGAAAACTCCCAAATAAATAACCTCATGTTACACCTTAAAGAACTAGAAAAAGAAGAACAAGTAAAACCCAAGGTCAGCAGAAGAAAGGAAATAACAAAAATTAGAGCAGAACTAAATGAAATAGAGAACAAAAAGACAATAGAAAAAATTAATGTGACAAAGAGCTGGTTCTTTGAAAAGATTAACAAAATTGACAAACCCTTGGCTAGACTTACTAAGATAAAAGAGAAGACACTGATTAACAAAATCAGAAACGTAAAAGGGAAGTTATCACGGACACCACAGAAATACAAAGGATCATCCAAGAATACTATGAAGGACTATATGCCACCAAATTCAACAACCTAGAAGAAATGGACAAGTTCTTAGAAACATATAGCCTTCAAGGCTGAACCATGAAGAACTGGAAAATCTAAACAGACCGATCACCAGTAACTAAATTGAATCAGTCATCCAAAACCTTCCCAAAAGCAAAAGTCCGGGACCAGATGGCTTCACTAGTGAATTCTACCAAACCTTCAAAGAGGATCTAATACCAATTCTGCACAAACTCTTCCAAAAAATTGAAGAAGAGACAGTACTCCCTAACTCATTTTATGAGGCCAACATTACCCTGATACCAAAACCTGGTAAGGACAGCACAAAAAAAAAAAACAAAAAACTACAGACCAATATCTCTGATGAATATAGATGCAAAAATCCTAAATAAAATTCTAGCAAATCGAATACAACAATGCATTAAAAAGATTATTCATCACGACCAAGTGGGGTTCATCCACGGGGCACAAGGATGGTTCAACATCAAATCCATCAATGTGATACATCACATAAACAAAATAAAGGACAAAAATCATATGATTATATCAATTGATGCAGAAAAAGCATTTGACAAGATACAACATCCATTTATGATTAAAACACTTAATAAAATGGGTATAGAAGGAAAATACCTTAACATAATAAAGGCCATATATGACAAGCCCTCTGCTAATCTCATAATTAATGGAGAAAACTGAAGCCCTTTGCTCTACGTTCAGGAACACGACAGGGATGTCCCCTATCACCTCTGCTTTTCAACATCGTGTTGGAAGTCCTTGCCAGAACAATCAGGCAAGAGAAAGAAATAAAAGGCATCCAAATTGGGAATGAAGAAGTTAAATTATCACTCTTTGCAGATGACATGATGCTATATATAGAAAACCCTAAAGACTCCACCAAAAAGCTATTAGAAACAATCAATTAATACAGTAAAGTTGCTGGCTACAAAATCAACGTACCAAAGTCCATTGCTTTCCTATATACTAACAATGAAATCTCAGAAAAAGAAATACAAAAAACAATTCCTTTTGCAATTGCAGCAAAAAGAATAAAATATCTAGGAATAAACTTAACCAAGGACGTGAAAGACCTATATGCTGAAAACTATAAGACATTTTTTGAAAGAAATTGAAAAAGACACAAAGAAATGGAAAGACATTCGGTGCTCATGGATTGGAAGAATCAACATAGTTAAAATGGCCATATTACCCAAAGCAATATACAGATTCAATGCAATCCCCGTCAAAATCCCAATTGGCATATTTTAAAGAAATAGAACAGAAAATCATCAGATTTGTTTGGAACCACAAAAGACCCCGAATAGCCAAAGCAATCTTAAGAAAAAAGAACAATAATGGAGGTATCACACTTCCTGACTTTGGCTTGTACTACAGGGCTACAATAATCAAAACAGCATGGTATTGGCAGAAAAACAGACACATAGACCAATGGAATAGAATTGAGAACCCAGAAATAAAACCACATAAATATGGACAGATAATTTTTGACAAAGAAGCTAAAAACATACAATGGAGCAAAGACAGCCTCTTCAATAAATGGTGCTGGGAGAATTGGATAGCCACGTGCAAAAGAATGAAACTGGACTGCTATTTGTCACCATGTACCAAAGTTAATTCAAAATGGATCAAAGACTTAAGCATAAGACCTGACACAATAAACTGCATAGAAGAAAACATAGGTACTAAACTTATGGACCTTGGGTTCAAAGAGCATTTTATGAACTTGACTCCAAAGGCAATGGAAGTAAAAGCTAAAATAAATGAATGGGACTATATGAAACTTAAAAGCTTCTGCACAGCAAAAGAAACCATTGACAAAATAAAGAGGCCACCAACTGAATGGGAGAAGATTTTTGCAAACAGTGCCTCCGATAAGGGGCTAGTATCCAGAATATACAAGGAACTCATGCAACTCAACAACAAAAAAACAAACAACCCAATTGAAAAATGGGCAGAGGACTTGAAGAGACATTTCTCCAAAGAGGACATACAAATGGCAAATAGACATATGAAAAAATGTTCAACATCACTAATCATCAGAGAAATGCAAATCAAAACCACAATGAGATATCACCTCACCCCAGTCAGAATGGCTATCATCAACAAGACAAATAGTAACAAATGTTGGAGAGGCTGTGGAGAAAAAGGAACCCTCATACACTGTTGGTGGGAATGCAGACTGGTGCAGCCGTTATGGAAGGCAGTGTGGAGGTTCCTCAAAAAGTTACGAATAGAATTGCCATATGACCCAGCAATCCCTCTCCTGGGTATCTACCCAAAAAATCTGAAAACATTTAGAGATAAAGACACGTGTGCTCCAATGTTCATTGCAGCTTTGTTTACGGTGGCCAAGACATGGAAACAGCCAAAATGTCCTTCGATAGATGAATGGATAAAGAAGTTGTGGTATATATACACAATGGAATACTATTTGGTGGTAAGAAAAGATGATATAGGAACATTTGTGACAATATGGATGGATCTTGAGAGTGTAATGCTGAGCGAAATAAGTCAGACAGAAAAAGCAGAGAACCATGTGATTTCACTGATATGTGGTATGTAAACCAAAAACAACAAAAGAATAAGACAAACAAATAAGAAACAGAAACTCATAGACACAGACAATAGTTTAGTGGTTACCAGAGGGTAAGGGGGTCGGGGTTGGGGGGTGGGAGATGAACGTAAGGGGGATCAAATATATGGTGATGGAAGGAGAACTGACTCTGGGTGATGAACACACAATGGGATTTATAGATGATGTAATACAGAATTGTACACCTGAAATCCATGTAATTTTACTAACAATTGTCACCCCAATAAATTTAATAAAATTAAAAAAAGAAAAAGATATTTCATGCAATTGGAAACGAAAAAACACAAAAATCTGGGATAGCAATACTTATACCAAAATTAACTTTAAAACAAAGGCTTTAATCAGTAATCTCACTTCTGGGTATTTATCCAAAGAAACCAAGAACACTACTTCGAGGGGATGTGTGCATCCATATGTTCATTGCAGCACTGTTTACAATGGCTAATATGTGTAGGCAGTCTGGGTGTCCATCAATGGATGAATGGACAAAGAGGAACAGAATATTGCTCGGCCGTGGAAAGAAGTGGATTCTTGCCATCTGCAGCAGCATAAATGGACCTGGACAGTATTCTGCTGAATGGAGTATGGCAGACAGAGAAAGACAGATGGCAATGTGATTTCACTTATATGTGGAATGTAGACAACGAAATAAACTAACAAAACAGAAACCCACTCATAGATACAGTGAATATTTTGATGGTTGCCTGATGGAAGGGGTGTGAGGGGGTAGGTGAAAGGGGGGGAGGGATTAAGAAGTACAAATTGGTTGTTACAAAGTAGTCATGGGGATACAAAGTAAAGCATAGGGAACATAGTCAATAATACTGTAATAACTATGTATGGTGTCAGAGGGGTACTAGATTTATCAGGATGATGACTCTGTAAGTTATATAAATGTCCAATCACTATGTTGTACACCTGAAACTAATATAATATTGTATGCCAAATGTAATTGAAAAATAAGAAAAATTATTTTTAAATGATATAGTTAAAGAAGTCTCAAGTATGTTCTCCCCATTAAAAATCAACTTATGGCCAGCACAGTGACTCAGGCAATTGGCACTCTGTGCTCCTAATGCCGAGGGCTGCCGGTTCGATTCCCACATGGGCCCGTGGGCTCTCAACCACAAGGTTGCCGGTTCGACTCCATGACTCCCACAAGGGATGGTGGGCTCTGCTCCCTGCAACTAAGATTGAACACAGCACCTTGAGCTGAGATGCCACTGGCTCAGTTGGTTGGAGCACGGGCTCTCAACCACAAGGTTGCTGGTTTCAACTACGATTGAAAGGACAACTTGACTTGGAAAAAATCCTGGAAGTACAAACTGTTCCCCAATAAAGTCCTGTTCCCCTTCACCAATAAAATCTTTAAAACAAAAAAGTCAACTTAGTTCAATTCGTTTGTGTGTGTCTTTGTGTGAAACAGCAAGTAGCTCAAATTGCAAACTTAGCTTTCTAACATCTCTATGTATCTATGTATATGAGGGAGACAACTGACCATATGCCAAAAAGGAAAAACATAATTTAACATTAGGTTAATTGCAAAGAAATTGAAGTGGAAGCTCCCTAGAATTGTATGTGTAGGAAAGCTCTGGGAAAGGTCTCCACACTTATTAACTGGCACATAGGACATGTACAAGAATTCTGTTGAACGAATGTGACTAATTGAATAACCCTCATATCTATGCAGGAGGAGGAGGCAATCCTTTAAAATGCCCATGGACATTAAAAGTTCCTGTACAACCCTACACTGAAAAGCTACTAAGTCTGCATATAAAGAATCTGGAAACACCCAGCCCAGAAACTTCATTGAGCTTCTTGAAATATTCCTTCCCACTCCAACACTGTGATTTTAATATATAGAAATATATGCCTTATTGAGCAGTGTCAAAACTCTCCACAGTTTCTTTCTTGAGTATACATTCAGATACCAAAAAGACTCCTATTAAACACATTTTTTGTAAAAAGTTTATTTTCCCGGCCCCCAACAGATGAAAAGCCACAAAATGAAGAGTCCTTCACAAAAATTATGCTGTAGACCAGTGGTTGGCAAGATAGTAGTGTTCCAGGCTTTGTGTACCAGTCTTTATTCCCACTACTCCACTCTGCTTTTATTTCAAGAAAGCAGGATAGGCAACATTTACACAAATAAGTGTGCCTTGTGTTCTAATAATGTTTTATTTATGAATACTGAAATTTAAATTTCATTTAATTTTTACCTTGCACAATAAATTCTACTTTTGATCTTTTCTTTTTTTTGAACCATAATATACAAATGTAAAACCCATTCTTATTTTGTCTGTCATAGAAAGACAAGAAACATGACCTATGCAGCTTGCCTACTATAGTTTGCTGGCCTGTGCTGTATAACATAGGATCAAAAATGGATATTTGGCCCTTGGAAGCAAAACATTTCCGTTATCTGTTAATTTCACTCAAGCGGAAGACCTTGTTGTCTAGCAATGCCCAATAAATAAGACATCAGAACTGCCTTAGTAGGATTCGTATACTAAGCATATTTCATGAGATTTGTTTGTGGGATATAATATAACTGAAAGCTGAATTGAGAGTCTGATGGTTTTGATCAACAGTGGAGACAATTTTGTCATTAAGCAAGCAACTGGAGCATTGTTCAGCCTGACGTAGAAATCAAGATAGAGGTCAGAAAGTTTTCCTTAAAACAGATGACAACAGAGACAGCAGGATCTGCCCACTGTTAGCAGTGAGTCTCCATCTCTGTCTAGGCATGTGGTACTAATAGCCCTGGAATAGCTCTTGGAGTGAATGGATTTTGTCAAGCAACAATCTAGGCATCCTTGTCCCCACCCCCACAATGCTCTATGGAGGTCAATACTTTTCTTGCTGCTAATGTGGCATTTGGAGATTCGATTTGCAGAGCAGTAGTGCTTAGCTAAATTCTCTCTTACTAGTCTGATTGGATGACAGACATGGATACAAATGCCATTCTAGATCACATCAGTTCTCTATTAGGGGAAGTCTGAAATACCAAAAGAGTAAAATAGAGAAAGAGACTAAGCACAGCACTTCCTAATGATCACCAGCCCACCTGCCACAGAAACCCATGTCAGTCCAGGAAAACAGTTTGCATTAGGTAGGAGGAAAGGTCCCTGAATTTGGTAATAACTGTCCATCAGAAGCCAAAGAAGCTCATGTGTAAAGCTAAAAGTACTAAAGATGTGCTGGCTGATGGTGTGTGTCAATCTGGCGAGTACAAAAAGATCTCAACTTACTATAGTGATTTCTGACCAGATGAAATTAAATAAGAATACTCATAAATGTAAGGTCCTGACTTGGGTCAACAAAACTACCTTCACATGTATAGTGAACCAATTTTGAAGGAATATGAACTCATCAGGCTTTTAGGAATCTCAAGTATGATGAGGCCATCAGTAGAAGTAACAGGATCTTGGGTTGCATTGTTGAATCAGAGTATAAAGAATAGGGAGATTGGGGCGGCCAGTTGGCTCAGTTGGTTAGAGCCCAGTGCTCATAACACCAAGGTCGCCAGTTTGATTCCCACATGGGCCAGTGAGATGCACCCTCCACAACTAGAGTGTAAACAACGGCTTGACTTGGAGCTGAGCTGCCAGTGGGGCAGCCAGTTGGCTCAGTTGGTTAGAGCGCAGTGCTCATAACACCAAGGTCACCAGTTCTATTCCCACATGGGCCACTGTGAGCTGCGCCCTCCACAATTACAGTGGTACTTCGGTTTTCTAATGTAATCCGTTCCAGAAGACCGTTCGAGTTCTGAAACATTCGAAAACAGCTGACAACTGGGCCTCAGGATCTTGCACTCAGAGGAAACCACGTGACATGTTCGACTTCCGAGGTATGTTCGAAAACCGAAGCATTTACTTCCGGGTTTACCATGTTCGTAAACAGAAATGTTCGTCAACGGAAACATTCGAAAACCGAGGTTCTACTGTAGGTTGAAATCAACGACTTGACTTGATGGGTCCTGGAAAAACCCCCATTAAAAATTAAAAAGAAAAGAAAAACATTAATCAAAAAGAGTATGGAGATCATCACAAGTGAGACCTTACCTGAATATTGTTAAAAGGAATATGGAAGAACTGGAGCCTACTTCTATCAGAGGGAGAAATATGCAGAGGAAAAATCAAAACCACATTATCAAAGGAATTGAATGGTTGTGCAGCTCCCGTCCTACCTGCTTCTTTTATTTAGGTGAACCAAGCACACTATGAGTTGGAGGGAAAGGAACATCCTTCTCCTGTTATCTGAAAGACATCCTTTCATTCTTCTTCACATCATCCATACTTCATTAGAAGACACATGAAATAATCTGAAACAGACTAGGATGAGTGGGAGTGGGATGTCACACAAAGCTCTGAAAGGCTGGCATAATGCAGAATAATTAGACATCTGCATGATTCTGAGAAGCCCAGCTACCATGACTGGACGGGAGCAATTGGGAAGAAAATTTAAACTCAAAACATGGAATGGTTTCTGAGGGCCCTGTCTCTGAAAGCATCATGCATAGGCAAGAATGACAACTTCGTTGTAGAAGCAGCTGGTGCATCAGATCGAGGTGTGCGAGTGGAGTAGATACATAACTTTTAACAGCTCTTCCAGCCCTGAGATCCTAACAAGTATGTGAACAGAATGCTGCCAACACTGTGTTCTTTTCAGAGCAGGCTAAGAAGACAGTACACTAAAGCATAATACTGAATATGCCCACCTTACCCATGTTTAACGTGGGATCAAAAGATCACCTGTTTTCACTGTACCCTTGGAGGGAATATGGTTTATCTGATAATCAAAAAATGAAGCACCGATGAGCAGGGGCTCCAATCTGCCTCCCTCAGCACTATCTCAATGTTTGGAGATATGCCCCCCCGGGGTAGCTGGCGTGCTGGTGAGCATGTTTGGTCAACACATGCCCAACACCTAGTTAAATGGAAACACAAAGAAAACCTTTTGCCAGATCCTGCTTTACAAAGAAATAAGTCCTTTAGCATTCCTGGCCCTCTTCCATGTTCTAGATCAAACTTTTAAGGGATGGTAACTTCTACTTTTCTGGTACACGGTCTCAGAGGTGCTCAGCATATCCACCTTGCTGTCACTGGGCAATTTTCATAGAAGTGTGCTATGGACTCTTGGGAACTGCAAATGGGAGGTCTCTTCACTCCTAAAACATAGGTAAGAGGTCTAGGATATACAACCTGTAATTACTCAACATAGGTTGTCAAGAAAAATTCTATGGAGATCCCATGAGCATCCTTACTGAAACCTGTAACTGAAAGCCAACAGCATTCTGGTAGGAAACCTGAAAGCACTGGGAGGATGGAGGTTTCCAACTCTGGAAACAGCATCCTCCTTAAACACCAACATTGTTAACAACTGCAAAGATCAGTTACAAGCAAACTGATAGAAGGGCCAACTGTGATTAGAAAGACACACATTTATAGAGTCCTCTCCTTTCTAAATAAAGCAGGTGAATGTAGCTAAATTTCACACTCTCAAATGTGCCCAGGTTCCCTTACAGCATATCTTAAAAGAGGTAAAAGAGAAATCTCCTAACTGATGGTTACCAAATGGCAGGGGGCTTGGGAGGTTGGGTGAGAACGGTGAAGGGATTAAGAAGTACAAATTGTTAGTTACAAAAGAGTCACAGAGATGTCAAGTACAGTATGGGGAATATAGTCAACAATATGGTTAACTATTCGTAAGTATAGTGCCAGGTGGGTACTAGACTTATCAGGGGAATCACTTCATAAACTATATAAATATCTGACCACTACTTTGTACACCTAAAACTAATATAAAGTAATACTGAATGTCAACTATAATTTTTTTAAAAAGAATACAGGGATGAGTAGTGCAGCATGGGGAATATAGTCAATAATGTTCTAATCACTGTACAGTATCAGGTGGGTAGTAGACTTGTTGGGGTTATCACTTTGTGAATTACATAAATGTCTGATTGTTCGGACGGTTTTTTCCTGAAGGACCCCACTAAGAGCTCCATCCCCTTATCGGAGCTGTCTCCAGTAGGTCCAGCGGCGCCGCTCGGAGCTCCATCCTCCTCCTCCTCCCATACCTTATTATCGGAGATGTCTCCGCAGGCACTATGGTTAGAGGCCTCCCTGTCAAAACCATGTTGAGCGATCACAGCTGCTAGGGACGGACCTCCCCGGCACCCCGGCCAGATTTCCTCCCAACCCAGAAGCCTAACTCTATAAAACAAAGCGCCTGACCGCAGTAAGTACTCAGTGTTTGGGAACAATCCCGCTGAGCTCGCCGGCGTAATAAAGCTGTGTTCTCCCTGATCTCTGCCTGCCGCTTGAGTCTCTCGGTCCTCGCTGCTTTTCCGCAACATGATCAGTATGTTGTTCTGTATAACTGAGACTAAATAAATAAATAAATAAATAAATAAATAAATAAATTCAACAGTTCAAGGGGAAGGGGGTGAGGGGAGGGGAAAGAGAGAAATGTCCTTGTCCTTGAGCTAAGGGGAAAAAAAGGCAGGGGAATCTTCGTAATTAGATAAAACTCAAAAACATTGATTTAGAGGTCTTCTTTTTCCTTCTTCAACAAATAATGATAAAGCTCAGTAAACCACTGATCGACACAAAAAGCAAACAAAGATAAAAATCTTAGTTTAGTCTCTGCTTTTCTGTGTTATAATTTGTAATAAATTCCTTCTGATGATTTTTGGTTGCAGAACTAATTTGCGCTTTTCTTCCTTTAGCAACATGGCATATTACTCTCCAGCCCTCCTCCCACTGAGAATACAAAGACACAGTCAAAAACCTGGATGCAAGGAGCAGAAGGTAGTCTAGCTATACTTACTGTAGTTCATGACTTCTGAGGAGCCAAAGAACTGTATAAGGAAAAAATCAAGTGGGGAGGTTGCCAGCCAAACAAAACTAACTGTCTTTTCAAATCAAAATCATTATAATCACAGAAGCCTACATTAGATCATAAGGGTTATGCTAACAATATCAGACAATCATTCTTACTTATGGGAACTTCACTGTAATGCAAATATTAGCACTGAAAAAACAATACTTTTCAGTATTCACCCTCAACAGAACACAAGTATTTAACAAAGAAAATATCTGGAAAAGGTAGAAATGTTTCAATGGGCCACACTGACTTTATAAATTACTCACTTGGTAACACTATGAATGTCAGCAGATCTGCTTTATCTAATACACAAATAATGTTTGATACATATTTTTTGTACCTACCTCCTGTCAACCAAGGACATTTTATTACCTATCAAATGCACTTTGTAAACAAAACTACCTATTAAAATCAGAAAATTTTTAGAGTGGTATACATACAGAAGATAGAAAGTAGCAGTGTTAAACCATCTAAACGTTCTAAGACTACAAACTGTTTGTCTTCCCACTTGCCAAGATTTATAGAACAGGGAGGTGCTTTAGAAATCACTTAGTTCATCCCTCTTATTTTACAGAAAAAGATATCAAAGCCCAGAGAAGTGATTTGACTTGACCAAGATCACACAGCATGTCCATGGAAAAACAAGTTAGAACCCAGGTCAACCAGAGAGCAGAAGGCTCTCTTCACAATTAACAATGACTCTTTATTTTCTATATCAAGATGGATAGACTTTTGGCACCCCAGAAACCAAACGTCAAATTTCAGTGGGATGTTGTGTTTGAGGAAAGGTATGGTGTATGGTTTTATAATAGTCTCTAAAATTTTTATTTTAAAAATATTTTGCAAGGAAGACCTTCCTTTTCTTTAAGTCTATTTTCTAGCCAATGTATTATGCAAAAAAATGACATAAGCTGCTGAACTAACTTTCTCCACTTTTTATTCTCTTTAAAGTTTGCCTCTGGCCCAGAATTATTTTCCGGCCACCAGAAGAAGCTTCCAACTTATTTTTGCATTCTCTGTTTTTTCTAAGAAGCAAAGATTCGGGAAAAATTATGGCAGACAGGCAATGGAAAACGCCAAGCAGTCTGATTTCCAGTTTGTGTGGCATCCGAGAACCTCAATTTCTTTATCTCTAAAACGAGGGGAGCATCTATCAATAAGTTACTAACTATTCTTGGACCTAGTATTCCTAATTTGGTTTACTTGTACCACTGCCTAGTGGGGAGAGAGATAGGAATGGGGGTGGGTTTGTTAAAGAGAAAACATCTGTGAGAGCACAGGTGGGAAATCTACACATACATGTATGTATGCACATAATTTACTTTAACCGTAAAGGCTAAAGTCCAGATTAAGAAATGGCTGTTTCTACATCTACGCACGCGCGCGCACTTCTACATCATAAATTTCAGCATAGAATACAACCTGATATACAGCAAGTCCTTGAATAACTTTGAATAATGTCATTTTGTTATAACCTTAATGAGATATGGTAGGAACTAACTTAACTCTTGCTAATATCAATCAGCCTATGATAAAAATTATAAAATACATCCTTTGGCTTAAAGTCACAGAACCTATCAACAAAGTTAAGTGAGGACTTCCTGTATTCTCTCCCCAGAGCTAGGTCAAAGTATGCTGGCTTGGTTTATGTGCATAGCTACTTATCAGGCATTGCATATTGAAAATCAGTTTACTCCCCCCTCCCTTTTTTAAAATCAGTCCTATGCAAATGGTCATTGTTCTTCTACTTGCCTGACATTCTTTGCCATTTATTGTCCTCTTCAAGCTCCACAACTGGAAATAGATTTTTGGTAAAATTAAGAGCCATTAATCAACATAGAGATTAGTATAAGATCTATAAAATCTGTGTTAAGAATATAATATTATTAACCATATCCAATGTCTGCAATTCACTGAGTTCCTATGATCTCAGAAAATATCAAGAAGCTACCAATATTTCCATATGGTACTAAGGAACACATTTCAAACCATGGGGGTTGGGGGAGAGAGAGACAAAATTTAGTTCCAGTCAAATTTCTCTTTTCTATTCTATCCAAAATGCAATCCAGAGACTCCAAAATCAACTTTAGAAATAAACATCCGTTTTCATGTCCTTTATACACAGATACACCTTGCAGTGCCCCCCTTTAAAAAGATGTTAGAAAGACCATATGGTCTCTAGCATCAGAAAGACCTGGGTTCAAGCTGCTGTGTGAATTTGGGAAAGTCATTTAACCTCTCAAATTCAGGGTTATCATGAGGATTCAATTAAACAGTGTATGGGAAGTGTCTAACACAGAGCAAGAACTTAACTGGCATTACTGCCTTTCTATTGGAGGTTACTAATGTGGGTGATGGAAACAATACCCATAACCAGAGACAATTAAATATCATTTCATAAATTGTCTGGTTTCACAGATCTATATCATGCATTTTTAACAAGGACAGTATAGCCCACAAGAGGAAGAAAATTGGTTCTTAGGAGGGTGAAAAAAATCTTAGATATTACAGTGGTTTGTGGCCTTTCACAGTCTAATATGCCCCTCCTTACCTCCCCTCCCAATCTTATTCCTTAGTATTTAATTTCTATTGTTAGGGAAAAGTTAAATTGAATTTAACTTCCTCCTTACAGGGATGATCATGAAAAAAAGATTGAGACACACTGGTCTATATTCTTTGCATTATTGAAAAGATGTACTTCCATTTCCATACACTAATACCCCAAACCCCAAACCTCAGTGGTGTCAGCAGCAAGGGGTAAGAATAACCAAACAAAGGCTTTAATGTTATGTATATGTTAATTAAACATGACATCATTTTAGATAGTAAATTCCATTTATTAGGGTTTATTTTATAAATCTTTGTATATCTCTCTTCCCAGCTTCTGATCTCCAGCCCTATTTCTAATTCATTACAGAAAGATAATATCAATACATTACTCACATTCCTTTTTGATCAGGATTTGGGATAAGCAGCACTATATCAAAACATTCTTGGAGCAGATGCAGATTAAATCTAAAGCTTCATTCTTGCCTATCTGCATTGCTATCCACCCATAGAAATTCATCAAGTTTCCAAGGGTGATCTCCTTCATATAAATCCCTCCAGCTATCTCTAATGAATCTGTAGGTGTCAGAGTCTTCTCCTATTCTGTCATCAATTAATGAGCCTAGGGACCCATCCCAGTATATAATTCAGATTATGGCCCTGTAGTTACCTTGAGCCATTCTACAAAATGGATAAATGGATGCCACAGCCAGTTCAGTCCCTTAAGTGTCAGGGTTCTGATTAAAGTGGGAGAGGGGTTCCAAAAAGGAGGGCAACACACAGCTGATAGCCCCAGGCTCTGCTGCCTGTCTGAGATCTTTCCTGCAATCCTGGAGACATTAGGTAACTTCAACTCAAGATTTATTTAGTCTTTTCATTTATACCCAGCTGCCGATAATTTGTAGTCCTGGGGAACAGCATGAGCACGGATAATTTAAATCCACAGTCTCCCGACACACCATAGCCAACAGTGTCAGTCCCTTCCTCATCTAACTATTTCACTTGCAAGAGCTGTAAGATAAAAAGTAAAACTGTCTTTATCCATCCTCCCCTCTCCAGTCCTACATAGATGTTGAATCTAGAGCTTACAAAGATAAAAGGTAGGCATGCAGACAGCAAGAAGCAAAATGAGGCAGAATATTCCTGAACAATGATTACATAATTGTAAATAATCAAGAAGCTGGACTCACTGTTACCCAGAAACACCAAATTTTCTAAAATGTTGCATTGTGATTGCAAGTGATTGTAAAGCATTTTGAGCTGGGATTGTGGGAGGGAAGAAAACACGAGCTCAAGGGCCACTTAGGGACTTATGGCCAGCAAAAATACAAACAAATACCCATAAACCATGCAATAATACTCCCCATTTGGAAAGAGGACCAGAAGTCCAGTTTAATAGCCATTTGGGAATCTGTGCAATTGTCACAGCTTTCATTCCATCGCTAGTCACAACACCCTTCTCTGCTGAGATTTTTTTTTTCCAAGACTGCCATCTTCATGGTCCTACAACATCTATCTTTTTATAGATGGGTATCTTGTTTGAGGAGACTCAAACTTAATTACTTCTCATCTGTCTTAAAGAATTTTGGTAGTCATTCATGTCAATGTAAGTAAAAGAGCAAAAAGTACTTTCTAAGGCTGAGTACTGTGGAAAAAGAAAAACTACTTCTAATCCTGGTTTCTGTCTCTAACAAACAGTGGAACCTTGAGTAAATCTCTGTACCTCAATGTCTTTACCTATGAAATCAAGATAATAATCCCTACCCCCTAGGCAGAATAAAATAAATACAAAAGCATTTTAAAGAGCATAAACCATTACATGTTTGCAACTTATTTCCACACCCAGGAATCTGGAAGTAAAACTGCCATAGACTGAATGTTTGTGTCCTTCCAAAATGTATATGCTGAATCCTAATCTCTAGTGTGATGGAATAAGGGTGTGGTCCTTTAGAAGGTGACTAGGTCATGAGGGTCCAGCCCTCATGAATGCAATGAGTACCCCTATAAAACAGAACCCAGGGAGCTTACTTGCCCCTTCTACCATGTGAGGACACAGTGAGAAGACAATGGTCTGTGAACCAAGAATTGGGCTCTGAATCTGCTGGCACCTTGATCTTGGACTTCTCAGCCACCAGAGCTGTGAGAAATAAATATCTGTTGTTTATAAGCCAAATAGTCTATGGTGTTTCTATTATAGCTGACTGAAAGGACCTAAAACAATGACATAATGAATTTTTGGTCCCTTCTAATCTATGATGATGTGGTAATAAATTTGAAAAAGTAATGGACACAGGAAAACTTCCATTTTTAAACACTGTATGTAGCAAGACTGTTTCTTTTACAGAAATTCTTCAAGAAGTTCTACCTAAAAGTGCTCATTATAGGAAAAATAACATTGCTTTCTTATGCCCTTTACAAACCTTTACCATTTATTCTGCATTTAAGTGACTAACATTAACAGCTAGAATTGTTTCCACATGTTCTAGTACAGATGAACAGATTTTCAAATTACTCAAAATCACCTATACTCTCCCTCACCCCTGAGTGCTGAGAAGTGAATTGCTCACACTGTTTGGTCTATTGATAATTTCTGAAATGCTAGAGGAAATAGGCATCTTTACATTTCCCATGGTTAGCACAAGAAATGCCACACTAAATGTACTTTGCTCTCTCATTCAAAGGTATTTGAACTGAGTTTTTTTAAATGCCCATGTAGGAAAATGTCAAACCTGGTAGGTTGTTACCTTCAACTCTCCCCAACCAGTGAACTGACTAAAGATAATCCATGGGGTTAATCTTGAGTCATAAGGTCTTCAATAGCTCCTCAATCCATTTACCAGGACTGGGGTTCTCCATGAATTACAATGATTATAAGAGGTACCACTTATTGAGATTCAGTGTCCTATGTGCCAAACATGGCAGTGTTTTATAGATGTGTTCTAATTTCATTCTAACAACATTCTTCAAGGTAGGCATTATGCCTATTTTATTAAGATGATGACATTGATACTCAGAAAAATGAAATGACTTAGTATTTAATTTCCTTAATTGCTTAAGGAGATCAAATGGTAACTTCCATGACAGCAGGGACCATGTCTATTTTATTCACCAACATATCACCACTGCCTAATATACTATCTGGAAAATAGTAGGCATGCCATAAACGTTTGATTACTGATGGAGTGAAATGGCACTATGAACAAATGACTATATCAACCCATATAATCTAACAATACTACGGGGTTGGAGAAGATATGATATACTGAAGTACAGGGTATAATTTTAAAAAATAATAATGATGATTTCCGGTCAAGATGGTGAAGTAGGAGGACTTCCGGAAAAATGGCGGCGTGAGGTGAGCCTCTGTAAAACTCCCCTGGAATTTACAACGAATCAAACAACAAAAACTCCACAAAGGACGCCCTGCATAGCAGACAGGCAAGATGAACAGGCCCACTACCGACTGAAATCACCTACAGGTGGGAGATTCGCGCGAGTGGAGGGAGGAGGAAAGGGAGAAGTAAGCGGAGACGGAGCCGCGCGGGCGCAGGACGCAGACCTAGCTCAGTCCTCCGAGCTCACTGCTTCCCGAAACTACCGCAGCTGCGGGAGATCGGACTGCTAGGGCTCCGCCAGGGCTCCACAGGGCTGAGGGGACAGCATATACCACGGCTGAACCCAACGCTCACGGCAGAGACCTCGGAGAAAAGACTGAGGGAAAAAGGCTGAAAACGGTGGTTTAAGCCCGCACTGCCGAGCAGAGAACGGAGCCTTAGGCACTGAGACTAGCCGCCCCCTCCCTCCCCTCCCAGAGCTCGCCCCGCCCCCACCTGCCCGGTGCTAGAAGCGAAACAGTAGCAGTGTCAGATCAAAACAACAGAAAATCTGTTGTTTTGAGAACTGTGAGCCGAAGACACAAATTCACAGCACAACTAGTTCCGGCAAAGGGGAGGGAGCCGTGGAAGCAGGACCGACTGTGGTGGTGGTTGCCACCATTGCTCTGGGCCACCTCTCACAGCTCACCCCGCCCCTGACCCCACCTATCTGGGCGGATCCCTGCAGTAGTAAACAGAACTGCTGAAATATACAAGCTCTGAATCAGGAGCTGGAAGAGATTTGGAACATCAAAAGCTCTCCGCATACCCACATGGACACTGCGCCCTGTGACCTAGACGAACTATTACCAAAGGAGAAGCCCGTCTCCCAGGGAATCCCCCCATTGTGTGAGAAGCAGGAATAGTGCAGAGAAAACAGCACTACCGTGTGGGAGAAGAAAAATAAGCTGCAGTTGGAGAAATAATCAAACATTCTACCAACAAGTACTGGAAAACAAAAGAAAGACCTCTGCCTATCAACCTGTTGCAGAAGTCACTCCTGTAGATGTCTAGGAAGAGAAATAGTAAACCAGTAATCGCCATGAATAACCAAGGCAACAAGATAGCTCAGAAAGAAAGTGAAAAATCTCCAGAGAAGGGACTTAAAGATACAGAAATATGTGACTTAAATGACAGAGAATTCAAGATTGCAGTTCTGAAAAAACTCAACGAGATACAAGAAAACACAGATAGGCAGTTAAATGAACTCAGAAACTCAAAGAACAGCATGAGCATTTTACGAAAGAGATTGAAATTTTAAAAAGAACCAAATAGAATTTCTGGAGATTAAGAACTCAATAGAAGAAATTAAGAATGAAATAACCAGCTTAGGTAGTAGAGTTGACCAGATGGAGGAAAGAATCAGTGACATCGAAGATAGAAACCTGGAAATGACACAGATAGAAGAAGAAAGAGACTTGAGACTTAAAAGAAATGAAAGAACTCTACAAGAACTTTCTGACTCCATCAGAAAGAGCAATATAAGAATAATGGGCATACCAGAAGGAGAAGAAAGAGAGAAGGAACAGAGAATATATTCAAACAAATTGTCGATGAGAACTTCCCAAATTTGTGGACAGAACTGGACCCTCGAATCCAAGAAGCAAATAGAACACCTAGTTACCTCAATCCCAACAGGCCTTCTCCAAGGCACATTGTATTGAAGCTGTCTAAAATCAACGACAAAGAAAGAATCCTCAAGGCAGCCAGGGAAAAGAAGGCGGTAACTTACAAAGGAAAGCCCATTAGATTATCATCAGATTTTTCAGCAGAAACTCTACAAGCCAGGAGGAGTGGAACCAAATATTCAAACTATTGAAAGAGAGAAATCATGAGCCAAGAATAATATATCCAGCAAAGATATCCTTTAGATATGAAGGAGGAATAAAGACCTTTCCAGACATACAGAAGCTGAGGGAATTTTCTAATACACGACCTGCACTACAAGAAATACTAAAGGAGGCTATTCGACCACCATCAACAGGGACAATTTGTGGCAACCAAAACTCAAAAAGGGGAGAGTAAAGGCCTGAACGGAATATGGGAATGGAGAAAGTAAGCGTGCTGAAGAAAATGGAATACTCTAAATATCAAACTTTCTTTTACATAAACTTAAGGGTAACCACTCAAAATAAATCCAGAATTGAAATATATACTGAAATAAAAGAAGAAACAGAGGAAACATCATAGAATACCACCACACAGAAATAATAGACAACAACAAAAAGGCAAAGAAACAATGGAGACACAGCCTTACCAGAAAACTAAAGATAGAATGACAGGAAATCCTCACATATCAATAATCACCCTAAATGTAAATGGACTGAACTCACCAATAAAAAGGCACAGAGTAGCAGATTGGATCAAAAACTAAACCCAACCATATGCTGTCTCCAAGAGACACATCTCAGCTACAAGGACAAGCATAGACTCAAAGTGAAAGGGTGGAAATTGACACTCCAAGCAAATGGTACCCAGAGAAAATCAGGTGTAGCCATAATGATATCAGATGAAACAGACTTCAAGGTGAAAAAGATAACAAGAGACAAAGATGGACATTTCATAATGGTGAAGGGGACTGTACAGCAAGAAGACATAACAGTCATCAATATTTATGCCCCCAATCAGGGAGCACCGAAATACACCAAGCAACTACTAACAGAACTAAAGGGAGAAATTGACCAAAACACGATTATACTAGGGGACTTAAATACATCATTGACAGCTATGGATAGATCATCCAAACAGAAAATAAAAAACGAAATAGTAGCCCTAAATGACACATTAGATGAAATGCACATAACGACATTTATAGAGCACTTCATCCTAAAACATCAGACTATACATTCTTTTCTAGTGTACATGGAACATTCTCAAGGATAGACCATATATTGGGACATAAAATCAGTCTCAACAAATTTAAGAAGATTGAAATCATACCATGCATATTCTCTGATCACAAGGCTTTGAAATTGGATATCAACTGTAAAAAGAAAGAGGGAAAAAACACAAATACATGGAGATTAAACAACATACTTTTAAAGAAGGACTGGGTCAAAGAAGAAATTAGAGGAGAGATCAAAAGATACATAGAAACAAATGACAATGAAAATACATCCTACCAAAATTTTTGGGATACAGCGAAAGCAGTTTTAAGAGGGAAATTTATCTCATTACAGGCCTATCTCAAGAAACAAGAAAACTCCCAAATAAATAACCTCATGTTACACCTTAAAGAACTAGAAAAAGAAGAACAAGTAAAACCCAAGGTCAGCAGAAGAAAGGAAATAACAAAAATTAGAGCAGAACTAAATGAAATAGAGAACAAAAAGACAATAGAAAAAATTAATGTGACAAAGAGCTGGTTCTTTGAAAAGATTAACAAAATTGACAAACCCTTGGCTAGACTTACTAAGATAAAAAGAAAGAAGACACTGATTAACAAAATCAGAAACGTAAAAGGGGAAGTTATCACGGACACCACAGAAATACAAAGGATCATCCAAGAATACTATGAAGGACTATATGCCACCAAATTCAACAACCTAGAAGAAATGGACAAGTTCTTAGAAACATATAGCCTTCCAAGGCTGAACCATGAAGAACTGGAAAATCTAAACAGACCGATCACCAGTAACAAAATTGAATCAGTCATCCAAAACCTTCCCAAAAGCAAAAGTCCGGGACCAGATGGCTTCACTAGTGAATTCTACCAAACCTTCAAAGAGGATCTAATACCAATTCTGCACAAACTCTTCCAAAAATTGAAGAAGAGACAGTACTCCCTAACTCATTTTATGAGGCCAACATTACCCTGATACCAAAACCTGGTAAGGACAGCACAAAAAAGAAAACTACAGACCAATATCTCTAATGAATACCGATGCAAAAATCCTAAATAAAATTCTAGCAAATCGAATACAACAATGCATTAAAAAGATTATTCATCACGACCAAGTGGGGTTCATCCCGGGGCACAAGGATGGTTCAACATCAAATCCATCAATGTGATACATCACATAAACAAAATAAAGGACAAAAATCATATGATTATATCAATTGATGCAGAAAAAGCATTTGACAAGATACAACATCCATTTATGATTAAAACACTTAATAAAATGGGTATAGAAGGAAAATACCTTAACATAATAAAGGCCATATATGACAAGCCCTCTGCTAATCTCATAATTAATGGAGAAAAACTGAAGCCCTTTGCTCTACGTTCAGGAACACGACAGGGATGTCCCCTATCACCTCTGCTTTTCAACATAGTGTTGGAAGTCCTTGCCAGAGCAATCAGGCAAGAGAAAGAAATAAAAGGCATCCAAATTGGGAATGAAGAAGTTAAATTATCACTCTTTGCAGATGACATGATGCTATATATAGAAAACCCTAAAGACTCCACCAAAAAGCTATTAGAAACAATCAATTAATACAGTAAAGTTGCTGGCTACAAAATCAACGCACAAAAGTCCATTGCCTTCCTATATACTAACAATGAAATCTCAGAAAAAGAAATACAAAAAACAATTCCTTTTGCAATTGCAGCAAAAAGAATAAAATACCTAGGAATAAACTTAACCAAGGATGTGAAAGACCTATATGCTGAAAACTATAAGACATTTTTGAAAGAAATTGAAGAAGACACAAAGAAATGGAAAGACATTCCGTGCTCATGGATTGGAAGAATCAACATAGTTAAAATGGCCATATTACCCAAAGCAATATACAGATTCAATGCAATCCCCATCAAAATCCCAATGGCATATTTTAAAGAAATAGAACAAAAATCATCAGATTTGTTTGGAACCACAAAAGACCCCGAATAGCCAAAGCAATCTTAAGAAAAAGAACAATAATGGAGGTATCACACTTCCTGACTTTGGCTTGTACTACAGGGCTACAATAATCAAAACAGCATGGTATTGGCAGAAAAACAGACACATAGACCAATGGAATAGAATTGAGAACCCAGAAATAAAACCACATAAATATGGACAGATAATTTTTGACAAAGAAGCTAAAACATACAATGGAGCAAAGACAGCCTCTTCAATAAATGGTGCTGGGAGAATTGGATAGCCACGTGCAAAAGAATGAAACTGGACTGCTATTTGTCACCATGTACCAAAGTTAATTCAAAATGGATCAAAGACTTAAGCATAAGACCTGACACAATAAACTGCATAGAAGAAAACATAGGTACTAAACTTATGGACCTTGGGTTCAAAGAGCATTTTATGAACTTGACTCCAAAGGCAATGGAAGTAAAAGCTAAAATAAATGAATGGGACTATATGAAACTTAAAAGCTTCTGCACAGCAAAAGAAACCATTGACAAAATAAAGAGGCCACCAACTGAATGGGAGAAGATTTTTGCAAACAGTGCCTCCGATAAGGGGCTAGTATCCAGAATATACAAGGAACTCATGCAACTCAACAACAAAAAAACAAACAACCCAATTGAAAAATGGGCAGAGGACTTGAAGAGACATTTCTCCAAAGAGGACATACAAATGGCAAATAGACATATGAAAAAATGCTCAACATCACTAATCATCAGAGAAATGCAAATCAAAACCACAATGAGATATCACCTCACCCCAGTCAGAATGGCTATCATCAACAAGGCAAATAGTAACAAATGTTGGAGAGGCTGTGGAGAAAAAGGAACCCTCATACACTGTTGGTGGGAATGCAGACTCGTGCAGCCATTATGGAAGGCAGTGTGGAGGTTCCTTAAAGAATTACGAATAGAATTGCCATATGACCCAGCAATCCCTCTCCTGGGTATCTACCCAAAAAATCTGAAAACATTTAGAGATAAAGACACGTGTGCTCCAATGTTCATTGCAGCTTTGTTTACGGTGGCCAAGACATGGAAACAACCAAAATGTCCTTCGATAGATGAATGGATAAAGAAGTTGTGGTATATATACACAATGGAATACTATTCGCAGTAAGAAAAGATGATATAGGAACATTTGTGACAACATGGATGGATCTTGAGAGAGTAATGCTGAGCGAAACAAGTCAGACAGAAAAAGCAGAGAACCATGTGATTTCACTGATATGTGGTATATAAACCAAAAACAACAAAAGAACAAGACAAACAAATGAGAAACAGAAACTCATAGACACAGACAATAGTTTAGTGGTTGCCAGAGGGTAAGGGGGGTGGGGGGTGGGGGGTGGGAGATGAGGGTAAGGGGGATCGAATATATGGTGATGGAAGGAGAACTGACTCTGGGTGATGAACACACAATGGGATTTATAGATGATGTAATACAGAATTGTACACCTGAAATCTATGTAATTTTACTAACAATTGTCACCCCAATAAATTTAATTAAAAAAAAAAAAAAAGATGGTGAAGTAGGTAATGCTGTACTTGCCTCCTCTCATGACCACATCAAAATTACAACTAAACTACAGAACAACCATCACTGAGAATCACCTGAAATATTGATGAACGGAAGTCCCATACTGAGGACATACAGAAGAAGCAATACACTGGTAGGAGGGGCAGAGACCCAGAACGGGCTTCTCCCACACCCACATGTAGCTATTGAAAATCAGGAGGAATATCTCAGCTGTAGAGTTCCTCCCTGAGAAGCAAGGGGTTCCAGACCCACACATGCTCCCCAGCCCAGGTTTCAACTGCCAAGAAGAGAAGTCACCATAACTTCTGGCTGTGAAAACCAGCAGAGATTGTGGCTGACTGTGAAGGAGGGCTGCTGGAGTCTCAGGTGTTTCTCTGAAAAGGCCCATCAATGGACTAACTTGCTGACAGACTCACGTGCTCTGAGCTCCAGTGCTGAGGAAGAGACTTGAAAGGCACCAGGGACACACAGGGAGGAACTAAATTGTCTGGCTTCAGGGCAAGGGCTGGAGCAGCAGATTTCACCCAGACAGAAGTACTGGCAGGAGCCATTATTCCCTTTCTGAGCCCTCCCCATCCCTGTGTACAGAATTAGGTGGGCACCATAACTGAGTCTCCATCAACTTGGTTAACTCTGTTCACCTCACCCTGATGATTCTCTGAGACCCCGCCCCACCCTAATTCTGGGCCCAACCAACCTGCTTCCAGTGACTTTTCCGTACAAACGACCTGTCTTTGTTCATGCTGCACAATTTACTAAAATCTCTCAAAGGTTTACAATTCCCAAACAAGCAACATTTGGCCTCAGCATGCCCTGTACCTCTTGCTAAACAGCCCAAAGCTCAGCACTAGTAGCAGCTGGCTTCAGTTCACAGCTGGAACCTCACCCAGGCACATGCAGCCCCATCCCAGTTGGAGGCCATCTGCAGATTGTTTTGTGGTTCATTCCACATGCCCCTCTAAACCCCCAGCAGAGCACAGAATGCAGCTGAGCTTGCCCTGATGCGGGTCCCCTCCTAAGAGGACCCAGGGCCAGCACGCCCAGTGGCTGCCTTCAGACCCAGCTGGAGCAACACCCAACTCTCTCAATAGATGACACATCCAAACGGCAGACTGAGCAGACACCAGATCCTGGCTAAAGCAAATCCTGATCCATAGGGTCAACCCCTGCACAACAGTTCCTCCACTCTAGTCATGAACAGTTCTCATCAAGCATCAACCCGAGGGTCAAAACCTCCCGCTGGGAAGCAAACAGCAAACAAGGCTCAACTACAGCAAGAGGGAACACATAACCCACACAGGGGACACACCTGCAACACCAGGCTCAGGTGACCAGAGAGACTGTGCCACTGGAACCAACAGGACACCTACTACATAAGGCCACTCTACTAAGACCAGGAGACATAGCAGCCCTACCTAACACATAGAAACAAACACAGGGAGGCAGCAAAAATGAGGAGACAAAAAAACATGTCCCAAATGAAGAGTCAGAACAAAGCTCCAAAAAAGAATGAAACAAAATGGAGACAAGCAATCTACCAGATGCAGAGGTCAAAACACTGGCTATAAGGATGCTCAATGATCTCTGGGAGAACTTTAACAAAGAAATAGGAAACATACAAATGGAGATAGAAACCATAAAAAAATAATGAATCCGAAATTAAGAATATAATAACTGAAATGAAAAATACACTATTAGGAATCAAAAGTAGATTAGAAGAAGCAGAGGATAGACCCAGTGATTTGGAAGATAAGGTAGCAACACCCAATCAGAACAGGAAAAACAATAAAGAATTCAACAAAATGAGGATAGTTTATGGGACCTCTGGGACAACATCAAGAGTACCAACATTCGCATCATAGGGCTACCAGAAGGCGAAGAGAGAGAACAAGCAAGGAATTGAAAACCTATTTGAAAAATGACAGAAAACTTCCCTAACCTGGCAAAATATTAGACATACAAGCCCAGGAAATGCCAAACAAGATGGGACTCCCAAAGAGATCCTCACCAAGACACACCTTAATGAAAATGCCAAAATGTCTTAAAGACAAAGAGAGAATTTTAAAAGCACCAAGAGAAAAGCAGTTCATTACCTACAAGGGAGCTCCCCTAAGACTGTCAGCTGATTTATCAACTGAAATTTTGCAGGCCAGAAGGTACTGGCACGAAATATTCAAAGTGATGAAAAGCAAAGACCTACAACCAAGATTATTCTACCCAGCAAAGCTATCATTTAGAATCAAAGCACAGATAAAGAGCTTCCAGACAAGAAAAAGCTAAACGAGCTCATCACCACCAAACTACTATTACAAAAAATGGTGAAGGGACTTCTTTAAGAAGATGAAAATAAAAAATAAAAACTATGAATAATAAAATGGCAATAGCTACATAGCTATCAACAATTACTTTCAATGTAAATGGATTAAATGCTCAAATCAAAAGACAAAGAATGGATAAGAAAACAAAACCCTTACATATGCTGCCTACAAGAGACTCACTTCAGATCGAAAGACACACACAGAATGAAAGTAAAGGGATGGGAAGTGATATTTCATGAAAATGGAAACAAAAAAAACAAAACAAAAAAACACAAATCTGGAGTAGCAATACTTATACCAGACAAAACAGACTTTATAACAACAGACAATGAAGGTCTCACTAATCCTACTTCTCGGTATTTATCTGAAGAAAGTCAAAATACTATGTCAAAGGGACATGTGCGTCCATATGTTAATTGCAATGTTATTTACAATAGTCAAAATATGAATGCAACCTGCATGTACATCTATGGGTGAATGGATAAACAAGGCATAGTATATACATGCAATAGAATATTACTCAGCCATAAAAAAAGAATGAAATCTTACCATCTGCAACAATATGGATTGACCTACAGGGTATTGCGTTGAGTGAAATAAGTCAAACAGAGAAAGACAAATACCATATTATTTCACTTATATGTGGAATCTGAAAAACAAATAAATGAAACAAACTCATAAATACAAAGAACATTTCGATGGTTGCCAGATGGGAAGGGGGTTTGGGGGATTGGTGAAGGAGGAAAAGGGATTAAGAAATACAAACTGGTAGTCACAAAATACTTACTCATGGGATGTAATGTATATCATAGGAAATATAGCCAATAATATTGTAATAACTATTTATGGTATCAGATGGGTACTAGGTTTATTGGGGTGATCACCTTGAAAGTTATATTAGGTTGGTGCAAAAGTAATTGTGGTTTAAAAGGTTAAAAATAATTGCAAAAACCGCAATTACTTTTGCACCAACCTAATATGAATGTATAACCACTATGTTGTACTCCTGAAATATAATATTGTATGTCAACTGCAATTGAAAATTTTTTTAAATATATATTTGTAAAAATAACAATGATGAGCAATTCCTAGCTATTTCCTAACTAAAAATTTGTGAAATCGTTGGCCTGGCTTCAACTCCTTTCTTCTCGGTGCTGCAACCTGACATAGCCAAAATCTTGAGACTGAGCCCACTTGACATATGGAATTCGTTTGAAACAGTTTAAAGTGACTTTTACTTTACTAGTTCTTTGCTTATGGAGAGAAGTGACTTTCTGAAATAAAGCATTTCCTTTCTATGTCAGGCAACCCAGTATGTGGTAAGCTGAGTTGGTCAGTGTTTTCTTTATCACTAATTATAATGATCAGAGCATCTTGAAAACTACAACCAAAGACAGGCCGTTATTAGAGTTCTCATGTAAATTCAGACTTGACATGCATGAAATAATGGATCAGAAACAGAACCTTCAACTTCCTAGACCAACCTCATTTAACAATTTAGGATGCACTCCTAAAAGAACACATTTAGTTGCCTTACTTAGACAATACATTAATATTAATCTTACCATAAGGTCTTCAAACTGAAACTTTAAAAATATTAGAATGATCACAGTACTGCAAACACTATAAAATGTCATACAGGATTATATTTATCATATTTCCTTAAGATTTATTTTCAAAAAATCACATTTTTAAAAAGTTCAATCTTTTTTGATAAAGACCAAATGCTACTGCCAATAAAGAAGTTTCTTCTTTATTGAGAGCAAATTTGTATTAGTAAACTAATGTTACTCCAAGAAAGCTAACCACAATCCTTCTGGTAGCCAGGCAAAAAGATGTAACAACATTAAACAAAGCTATTGTGGGAAACTCATTACAAAAGAAAACTGATATCCTGCAAATCCCCAAAACACTCAAACTGCGTCAAATCAGATACCGAACTATTTGAAAATGAACTTATCTTCCAGAGGATATTTACTACTATAAACAGTCAAGATTTAAACAAATAAAATTATAGGAGGAAAAAAAGACCCAATTTTCTCCTGAGGATTTATTGCTGTTAAACAGGCAATCTCCTGCAGCTCTAGAATCCAAGGCTATAACTCTGGGAGCCACTGTCAGGACAGAGGACTAAAGGAAATAAACAAAAGAAGGTGGATGCTGTAATGGGAGAACCTCTAAAGTAATACTTGAAAAATTGAATAAAAGCTCATTGTGAGGCACTGTTTTTGAGCTAAACAAATCTATAACAGAAAAAAAAAAAAGAATGATCTAGGTAAATATGGCTATAGAAATACCCACAAGATGAGCCATTTAAAAAGGGTGCATCTTGTTATTTTGAATTCTGGGACAGGAAAGGCATGACGAAGAAAGCAACTAACGTGGAGAAGACGGTTAAAGAAGAAAATAAGAAAGATGAAAACATTTCTAAACCCTTATGTACACAGTAGGACACACTTAGTCCCAGAGAGAGAAATGATTTGGTTTACTAGCCACACACAGCTAACAAAGGAGAGATTTGGACTAGAATTCTAAGCTCCATGAAGACAGACACCTTCATGATCTCTGTTTTGGTGATTAGAACAAAGACTGAAACATAGTAGATACTGAAAAAATATTGTTGAAGGAAGGGATGAAGGGAGGTTAAAAGGAAGAATACATTAAAAAATTATGTATCATATGCTGTCCTATAATTCCAAGACAGTACATGGTATGGTACCTGGCTCCAGGAGTTTGCAGTCTATTTGGGGAAATCAACAGGTACACACAAAAGGATGACTAAACTAACAAATGTCATACACTGAGAACCAAATGGATGATGTCAACGTCAGCCCTGCAAGTGGTTGATAAACAGAGACTCACCTATTAACCGCAGTGATCAAGAAATTCTTGATGGTGAAACAAGCAGCACTAATCTCCACTAAAGACACTAATATGACTGGAATTCTAAGCCTGTTGACTACCTAATGTAACAGGATTTCATCTAGTAATACTATTGATGACACCACATTTTCAAAGTCCATTCAGTTTGCATTATCTCCTGTGGTCCTCACAAAGTACTGAGTGGTAGGCAAGAATGGGGTGCTTATCTGTACTGAAAAGAAGAGAGAAGGCACAGTCTCTGAAATGGGAATTCAACCCAGCCCTGTACGCGATGGCACCTATCTATCTCTGAGAATTTGGGAGTCTTAACATGGACATCATTAGCATATGAGGTCCGACGATTAGATTCACCAACTTGTTGCAGTGATGTTGCTAACCTATTTTTGATATCAGAGGGATAATTCAAAATGAATTTGTACCAACTGGACAGTTAACCAAGTTTACTATTTGGAAGTGCTGAAAAGGCTACGTGAAAAAGTTAGACGACCTGAACTTTTGGCCAACAATTCATGGCTCTTGCCTCACGACAATGCACCAGCTCACACAGCACTGTCTGTGAGGGAGTTTTCAGCCAGTAAACAAATAAGTGTGTTGGAACACCCTCCCTACTCACCTGATCTGGCCCCCAATGACTTCTTTCTTTACCCCAAGATAAAGGAAATATTGAAAGGAAGACATTTTGATGACATTCAGGACATCAAGGGTAATGTGACGACAGCTCTGATGGCCATTCCAGAAAGAGTTCCAAAATTGCTTTGAAGGGTGGACTAGGCGCAGCCATTGGTGCATAGCTTCCCAAAGGGAGTACTTCAAAGCTGACCGTAGTGATATTCAGCAATGAGGTATGTAGCACTGTTTCTAGGAAGAATTCACAAACTAAATGTGCAACCTCGTGTGTGAGAGGAAAAAATGCAAGTTGTCTTCAGACAAGTTAAGAAAATGGGACTGTCCAGTAAGACTATAGAATAAAAGCACAACCAGGAAATATGGAGATGATGATGAAAAGGCAAGCACTTGCTCTCATGCAGAAGCTGAGCCATTCTACCCCTGGTTCTGTAACAACTCATCTGGAGAGAAGGCACTCCCCTCCTGGGATAGTTAGGGCTGCCCTAGGACATACAGTGCCTTTAGGTGGAGGACTAAAAGATGCCCTCTCCAGGCACCCCTTCCTCCAGGCTAACATGGCTCCATTCCAAAGTACAGGGCTTGGTGAGCAAAGCACAGGCTGCATTTCAGCTCCCTCTCATTTCCTTGGATGTGTGCCATTGTACAATGCACAAACTGCACACCCAGGTACGTCGGCCCCGGAAATAGCCTATTCCGTCTTTGACCTGTTATATTTGAAGGTGTTTCCATTTACAGAGTGTGAATCCACCTCCCACTGGGGTTTGTTGTGTTCTTTCTAGCTACATAGGAAATATCTAAGACCTTCTTCCCAGTGACAGTCCTTCACTTCAAATACATATACTGCTTTTGTGCCCATCCTCAATCAACCCATCACATATAGCTATCTCCTTGAAAAGAAAACCAAACAAGCCACAGCAGAACTATGGTGTGGGCTTGAAATACCAGGAACAACTCTATACAGACAAAGATCATGTCAAATTTATCAACACTCTAATGGAAGTAGTCAAGGCATGAAAGGTGGGGAAAAGCAAAAATTGCCGAATATGCAAGATACATGCACTTGAAAGAGCCCCTGAGTAAGAATAAAAAGGAAATGGAAAATTGAAGAAACACTAAGAAGAAATAAGAGCGGGGCTGGCCCGGTGGCTGAGGCGGTTAGAGCTCCGTGCTCCTAACTCCGAAGGCTGCTGGTTCGATTCCCACATGGGCCAGTGGGCTCCCAACCACAAGGCTGCCAGTTCAGTTCCTCGAGTCCCTCAAGGGATGGTGGGCTCTGCTCCCTGCAACTAAGATTGAACACGGCACCTTGAGCTGAGCTGCTGCTGAGCTCCAGGATGGCTCAGTTGGTTGGAGTATGTCCTCTCAACCACAAGGTTGCTGGTTCGACTCCCGCAAGAGATGGTGGGCTGTGCCCCCTGCAACTAGCAATGGCAACTGGACATGGAGCTGAGCTGCGCCCTCCACAACTAAGACTGAAAGGACAACTTGAAGCTGAACGGCACCCTCCACAACTAAGATTGAAAGGACAACAACTTGACTTGGAGAAAAGTCCTGAAAGTGCACACTGTTTCCCAATAAAAAATCCTGTTCCCCTTCCCCAATTAAAAAAAAAAAAAAAAAAAAAGAGTTACTATTAAAAAAAAAAGAAGAAATAAGAGCAAAGTGTAGTACAATTATAAGGAATTCTAGACATGTGGGCTAAAGTGAATAGAACTGCTTAGGAGAAGAAGGAAAGAAAAGATGGGGGTAGGAAAGGAAGGAATGGGGGGATGGAAAGAATGGAGGGAGGGTTGGAGATAGGGAGGGAGGGAGAGGAGGGAAGGAGTGTTGCCATGCAGCAGCCTACCCGTCTGTCTCCTCGTACCTGTCCCTAAAGAAAAGAGAGTCTGTGAGACGGATCCTTTCAGGAACTTTGCTTCACCTTTGTGCTTACACCTGTCTCCCTGTTTGGCCCCAGAAAGATGGCTGGCTAGTCAAAGACAGGAACGACTCCCCACGGGGGTTGGGGGGGCAACCCAAGCCAGACACAGCCATGTGGGGACCATCTGGGGAACTCACGGGGTCGGTAGAGGTGGGCACAGCCCCCCACCCTCCCCTGACTAAGGTGAGCCTCTGCCTCTGTGGCTGCATTCCTTCCCCCAACCTGCAGGGGAAGTGACTCAGTGATGTGCTTTCATGTATTCATATGCACAGAGGTTTTATCCCTTGTTGAAGTACTTATCCTGGGACTTATGGTTTCAGCTGCCTACAGGCAAGGGTGATTGGCTTGAATCAGTTTCCTATTGTAATGTACGGATTCACAGATCTTGAGATTGACAAGCTTTACTTCTTTTACTTCCACACCTAATAAAAGCCATGCGTTGGCCGGATACGGGGCTCAGTCCTTGAAGCTGCAGTCCCTTGGCCCCGCTTGCACTCTACTCTCGTCTATTATCTTTTTTTTTTTTCAAATGTGAACTTTTTTTTTAAATTTTATTTTATTAAATTTATTGGGGTGACAATTGTTAGTAACATTACATAGATTTCAGGTGTACACTTCTGTATTACATCATCTATAAATCCCATTGTGTGTTCATCACCTTGTGCCGCCCTCCTTGCTTCCCACACCTCTTGTCGTGCTGGATGCGACAAAGGAGGGAAGGAGAGAGGGGAGCAGAGAGGGAAACACAGCTTGTATCCATATGCATGTCTGGTTATCTGGTTTAGGTGTTAAAGTTAACCAATGAATGTGACTCTAAAGAAATCAAACCCAACATCTTCCTATTAATTCTGTATTTATCACACTCATTTCAACAGAAGCTCTGTCGGAGGCATCTGTGTGTGGGGCTGGGTAGTTTTTTCACTTTTTTTCCTAAGGGAAATCCACATAGAATGTGGTCTGCAAAATCTGGCTTGAATGATCTTCTCCTTGGTAATGGGCATATCTGAGCTTATGAGTGGCAGATTGTCAGTTGGTAGTTGATATGTTTTAAAGTCCCTCAGCTGGGCTTTTTCCAAATCCACTGCATTTGGATTTCCTTCTGGTATTTCATGTTCATAATAAACAGTTTAATTTGCCACAGCACATTCTACCAGATGGCCTCCTCTTTCATTCCCACTATCTCTGCCGAATCTGCCCACAGAATCTTGCCAACCATCACAGAATAAATTTCCTTGCACAAAGCAGTCCTTTCTTCTACTGACTAGGTTCCACTGAAGGCTGGATAATTCTGATTGCTTGCTGCTCATCTAAACTAAGAATAGGTGGCTGAGGGCAAAGGGAGAAAAAGGTGCAGCTTCCTAAAAGCAACAATGACTTATGAATATAGTTCATTTCTGTGACTGCCTGTTCATGTTTTCATTGCTATTTTTTATTTATTGCAAAATAAGACACAGGTAAATAAAAGTAAAATAAATCACCCACAATCTCATGACTGTAATATTAACAACTGTTTTCACTTCCCTGAGCTCCTTTGCAGTCTGGTTCCATATGCATGTATATGTTTCAATATGGCTGAAATTTTAACCCAGCTACAAAACTGCATCTTGCTGTTTCTCATTTGCCATTATGAACATTTTCCATGTTGCTACATAGTGGTTATAATTACCATTCTAACAGATGTATGATATTCCATGCTATATATGTATCATAATTAACTCAACCATCCTCACCAATGACTGGATTATTTTATATTGCTTTCCTTTCTATAAATTTAAGTCTTCACAATTTCAACATATATCCTTTTTTCCTCTTTAAAGATTTGGTGGTGGAAGGAAGTGAATTTTTCCTTAGGAGATTTTTCTTCAGATAAATTTTCAGAAGAGGATTATTAAGTCAGAGGGAATGAACATTTTTATGGTTCTTGATTACTCACCCAATTTGCTTTCTAAATCAGAGTAATTTCAGCTGCCACAAGCAACATATAAGAATACACCAGTTTTACCACCTCCTCTCTAACACAAAGAGTTACTATGTTGTTAAAATTTTGCTAATTCAAAAGGTATAAGATGTTTTCCTCTCATTACTTAATTTGTACCTCTTTTGAAAGCACCCTTTCAACCAATCCCCATACTTTTTATTCACTAGCTGTATCCTCTGTTCTGTAAATTGTCTATACACGTTGTTTTCCATTAACTTACCTGGGTGTCTAATTTATAATGTAATTATCACCTTTTTCGGTCTTATTTGTTGCAAAAATTCCCCAAATCTGTTTTCCTTTTTATTCTAAGTATATTTTATTGTTAATAAGTTTTTATTTCTTAAGTAGTCAAATCTGTAATTTTTTTCCTTCATGATTTCTTAAGAACTTACCACATAACATATAGTTTCTCAAATGAATTTTCAACTAGGTTTTTTTCAGTGATTTGATTTATTAAATAACTGTTTTCTTTAATATTTGAATCATATGCCATTTGAAATCTATTTTCATATAATATATCAGGCTAGGAGTTTATGTTAATTTATTTGATAACCAGTTTTCCCTAAATCATTAAATAGCTCTCCTCTTCTTTATTCTTTTGTGATGTCCAGTTTAAAACATTCAACTTATATAAATATACAAATATGAATATAACACACAAATATATATTTTTTCTTTTTTTATCTTTTCAGCTTTATTGAGGTATCACTGACAAATAAAATTGTTAAGATATTTAAAGTGTGCATCATGATGATTTGATATATGTATACATTATGAAAAGATTCCTCCCACCTAGTTAATTAACACATCCATCACATTTATCTCTTCTTTTTTTGGGGGGAAGAAGATTTAAGTTCTACTCACTTAGCAAATTTCAATTATACAATACAGTGTTATCCATTTTCCTATTTATGGACCTTTTCTTCTGTTTCATTAGTCATAATACTATTCTGGGACTAGGGGCATGCTGTCTTAATGACTGTTGTCCATTATTGTGTATTTATCAGCTTGTTTTCTTTACATGGTTAATTGCATGTGTACTGGAGGTGTTTCTTCATAAATTTGGATACAAGAGGAACAAGCACAGTCTAAGTGGTGGCCATAGAGTAGAGAGATAAGGACACTATTTAGTAGCTCTGCCATTTACTAGCTCTGTGACCTTTGAGAAAATTATTGAACCTCTTTGATCCAAAGCTTCTTTACATGTAAAGTGAGAATAATAAAAGTACTTATAGCTAATATCTGTGTCATGCAACACATTCGCTATTTACATTTTAATTAATCACAATAAATCAGAATTAAAACTATCAGTTTCTTGGTTACACTAGAAATATTTTAGATTCTCGCTATGCACATGTGTTAGTGGCTACCAGAGTTGTATAGTGCTTGTATTATAGAATATTTTCATTGCTGCAGAAATTTCTATTGGACAGACCTACACAGGACTGATGTGATGACTAAATGGCATACTTCATGAAAAGCACCTAGCACACAACCTGACACATAGGAAGTACTTTATGGTAACGATAGTTGTAGTAAAGGTGCAATCCACGAGTGTGTGCAAATAAATATTAATATACGTACTAGTAAAATAGAAAGGGTCTTTATCAAGAAGTTATATTTGTACCTCACAGTAAGATACCACTTAGAAATCAGTGGCTGAGGAAGCAGAAGAAACACATCAGTCTAATCAAGGTAGACAAATGCGACCTCAGCCCTGGAATACAACTCCACAAGGTGCTCTGATTCTTCAGGATTGAGATTTGACATCTCAGCAGAACAATTTGTACTGGAAAAGAGAGCATGTACATGGAATTACTTCAACTCTGTTCTCCATGGAGCATTCACTTGTCCAAAATTTGATGTCCTGAGTAGAATCCCCAGTAAACAGTATATCTTAAGCATCTAAGCAATCAGTGTCAGCTGACAATCTAATTAGTAAATGAATGAAATGGCACTGTATGGTTACAGGTCAGAGTCTTATAAATTTGGTTAAAATCATAGTTAATAAACTCCAAAGTTTAATAAACTCTTGGTAACATGCTGTCAGCAGCATAAAGATGTCCCCCTTGCCAACAAATGGGTTAAGCCCTGGCCACTATCCTTTCTTGTCTCCCAAAACTAGGCATCACTTCTCATTACAATTAGTTAAATATGTGCTAAAGATCTCAACACATTCCAATATTACTCTGGGGCACAAAACCTACAACTATTGGAGGTAGGAATAGAGGTGCGAAAAACTTTCAAATGACCCACATGATTTGTCCTTTATTGGTACAGAGAACTGAGAGTGATCATAGTCTTACTCAAGAAATCAGTTTAAAATTCTATATAAATAAGGTCCTTGTGCTAGATTTTGAAAATCAGTCTTTCAATTAACTCTCCATTTGTTTAAACTACCTACGTGGAAAAGATTCCAAACGGAAGGCTGTCTTCTATGAGCTTTTTTAAATCTTAGAATGTTAATGTTGGTGAGGGATTTAGAGGAGACTAAGTGAACCCTTATTTTACAGATCAGGACACAGAGTGGGAAGAGAGGAGCAATGACTTACCCAAGGTCTCAGCTAATTAGTGGCTAAGTCACTAGAACCCATGTGCGCTCATTCCCAGTGGAGTGTTTCTGAAACAAATCAAGGGCCTCAGTAGAAATTTGTGCACATAACAGTAAGTCTTGTAATTTAATAGAATCCCTTAATATGATCATTTAAACTTGGTGTGGTTGCTGATTATGTAACAGTGACCCTATATCTTTTTTTGAAATTTAAACCTCTGATGTAATTCGATTTGACAGAGGTTTGGCTTGGGACTTTTTGCAAGTTTTTTTCTTTCTTTGCTTCCCTCTACTCCCCCAAAACCTTGATTACTCTGTTTACTGTGCATTTACTATGCATACCAGTTCCAATGGTTCTGTTCACCTGGTCCTGGTAAATTGGGAGGGGTTTTTTGCATCTGTATGGGAGTCACTCCTGACCCTGGGGCAGACCAGCCTCTAGGAAGCCCTTCACTTGGAGTTGCCTGGCCAACTTCTCCTTCCTTTGTTCTGCCCCTCCTTGAATGTCTATAAAACCTTCCAAGAGAGGAAGACAGTCTTGGCGACAGGGAGTTCACTGTCTTCCCTTAGTGCTGGCATTTTGGAATAGAACCTACCTTTCTTTCCACCAATCTCCCCTCTCGAGTTTTGGCTTTTGTGTGTCAAGCAGCCAGAGCTTTTGCACAGTAACAATTATTTAATATATTTAATGCTTATAACCAAAAAAAGTTCACTGAGAAAGTGCTGTAGACTGAATGTTTGTGTGTCCCCCCCCCCCAATGTATATGTTAACATCATAACCTCCAATGTGATGGAATTTAGAGGTTGGACCTCTGGTACAGGATTTCGTTATGAATAAGATTAGTGTCTTTATAAAAGAGAGCTCCCTCACCCTTTCTGCCCTGTGGGGACACAGCAATAAGATGGCTGTCTGTGAACCATGAAGCAAGATCTCAACAGATACCTAATTTGCTGGTTCCTTGATCTCACATTTCCCAGCTTCCAGAAGTGTGAGAAATAAATGTCTGTTGTTTATAAGCTACGCAGTCTACAGTATTCTGTTAGAACAGCCTGAAAAGACTAAGACAGAAGCTGACTCACTGAATCATTGGGATATTAAGAAACTACCAAGATTGCTGTGGTTTTTTGTTTTGTTTTGTTTTTTTGAAAGTAGAGGGGAAAAAATCAACATAAGATCCTTTCAGAATTATATTACACAAAGAGGCTTTAAGACATAGATACTTTTAATAATAATAATAAAAAAAAGACAGCCATGAAACAATCAATAAAATGCTCTCTGGACAAGCTGATCAAAGCTCTGCAGAGACCCAGAGCTTCCTTCCGCAAGTCCTCAAGAGTAAAAGGAACGCATCTCAGTCCAGGGCGTGAGTGCTGTAAACATCAAGCCACTTCCGGTTCAACCCAGTTTATCACCCTCTACAATCTCTCCAAACTGCATTAAGCCTATTAAGCGCCTCAGGGATTTAAAAAAAAAAAATCAGAAAGGAGAAAGGTTTGGCCTAAGCACTGAAACATGTAACATGGACACTTTGTAACTGGGTACATAGTGACAAGTCTATATAAGGTAACAATTCCTCTGTTTTGCTGTCTTTTCCTGCTACTGTAAAACCACAGGATCGGGGCAGGATGCTCCAGATCACTCTTTCTACTGTATTGGTGATATAAGTATGCCGCTCTTTGTATCCCCACACATCCTCTTAGATTTCTCCAGGGAAGACAGGGAACTAAGTTATCCATGGGTGACAATGAGAGGTTCTGGGTCCTAACTCATGCATCTAAATGTTATTATTCTAGAGCTCTCATTCTCAGCCATTTCCCCTTGCCATCAGACCTCAGGCTATGAAAAGATATTAAAACACTTGAGAACTAGAAGCCTCAGTGGCAAACTTCTTTAAACTGCATTTGCCTTAGCATCCGTTCATATTCATGGAAACTACATGCTCAACATTAGACTTAATTTTAAAACACATTTGTTGATTGAACAAGAGAGTGAGAGAATGAATGAATGCTTTAATGAGATGAACACCCATTAGTTGAACAAGCGTATGAAATGGTTAAGAATAGAAGTGTCAATCTACTTAATGATCAAAAGTAAGAATTTGATATAGGACTTGCAGAGGAGAGATTTGGCCTCAGTGGAGGGTGAAATTGGGAGCAGCTCCCAATTCTGGCTCCTGCAAGATGAATCCAAAGTTTCACTGTACCAGGAGCAGACAAACTGATCCCCAAGCAATGAGACAGCATCATCTTTATGCATTTGACAGCTTTCTACAACTCCCTCCTACTTCCTGAGAGTAGCCCTTGCACACTGAATTTAGCAGCCAGAGGCGTTGTACACTGCCCTCTGCCACATTTATCAATAACCTTGAAGCTGCAGACTTGCCCTAGATCCAAGAGGGCACTTCCCCAGCATTCTTGCTCTGGCCTTGGGAATTCTCTTTGTGTACTTTTGTTAGACAAACAAGTGTTCCATAAAAACTGGCAAGAAGAAATTTATCCGAGAGCTGCCCCTGCAAAAAGGGAAAATTTGAATGGACAAGCAGAACCCACAAAGCAACTTTTTCAATATTGTCTTTAAAAAAAAAATAAAAATGTTTTATTGACATACAGTTGGCATACAATAGTTTCATGTGTACAACATAGTGATATGACATTTATATGCCTTATGGTGTGATCACACACTAAGTCTAGTAACTTATCTGTCATCGTGTAAAGTTACTACAATATTATTAAGACTCCACCAAAAAACTGTTAGAACTAATAAATGAATTCAGTAAAGGTGCAGGATACAAAATTTATTTCAACTTTGAAACACCTTCCTTAGGACACTAGGGAAGCCAAAGAGACTGGTCATGGTAAAACCCTCCACACAAACAGCCCAGGATGCCACATCATAGCTAAACTTGGAGGTGCTGATGGGAACTCTCTCAAGGTCCAGACCAAACACTTCTTTTTCTCGGGAGTGCTACTGAAGAGACAGCTGCTCCACTCAAGGGCCCTCAGAACCCCACCTGTGCTTCCACCCCCTCAAACCGGCTGTGTTAGGATGGAAAACCCAAACCCCAGCTCAGTTCTTGGTCCAACACTATATCCGGGCCAAGGTGACTGCCAAAGGCCTCCCTGGACTTGGCTGGGTGTTCCACCATGTTGGAGAGGTTCTCCCACGCCCTCTTTTCCGGAAGGGAACTCCGTGGTATAATATGGGCAGCAGAGAGTTTGGGATGCTTTCTGTGCCTCTGCCACCTCAGAGAGGGTCATGGATCACAAAGCAGAAGTCTAAGAGTAAAGGAAATGAAATCCACTTCCTCATGACAAGAAAGCTGTGGGTTCTTCTCTAACAAGAAGTATGATTCACAAACAAAGCAATGAAACTCCAGGGAGCACCCAAACCTGGGGCAGGGCACAGGTAGCTGGGGTGGGAGTGCAGCTTGGAGAATATGGTCCCAGCAGGTGCCATGTATTGCCAACTTGTCAGTAATCGTAGAACTACAAGGTGTTAATGTGTCCCTGGGAGAATTAGAGAGTGGAGAAGTTAAATTGATTTTAAATATGGAGTTTACACTTAATATTCCCTTCAGTTCAAGGTTCAAGTTCAGGATTTAAAGGGTTTGAGGACCCTAAGTTAGAGGTCAACTCCCTGGAGATGGAACCCCAGTATGTACAGACCCAGCCCTGTTTGAGAGGTAATAAGCCATCTCAAAGTCCCCCATCTGCAAAGGCTAGGAGGCTGACATGTGCAAAAAAAGTCAGGAACCCAGCCAGCTGCTTCCATTATCACTCTCGATCTGTGTCAGCAGCACCCAAGATGTCTGAGCATTTTGTTATGGGCTAAGGAACTGGTTAGCTTGCAATTAGCACAGACCTTTCTGGAAAGCTCTTCTTAGGGGCCCTTGATGAATGCCAAAGGAAACCTTGCATGGATTCATTCTCTTTAGCTGATAGAAACTGAGAGGTGTAACACATCTGTAGAACAACACATTTAAGGCCGAAGTCTGCAGTGCAAAGCTTGGACAAGAAGTGGTTGTTTTATTTTAAAATCCAGCACACTTTTAAGATCACAAAACTTTGTGAGCAGGATGGGAGTATTGAAGGGACTTGGGTTTCACACCAACATTCTGTTTTTTGTTAGCCCACAAAAATACTGTCTCAGGGTACCCGAAAGGATGTGAGTGAAAATCCAAAGAGAGAATGATTAGAAGAAAAATCTTTATTGGAAAAGATGCTGTAACTTAAAGGTTTTGCTAGTTGGTCATTTTAATGCAGGGGATTTAAAAACAACCACCGTTCTACAATGAGGGACTTCGGTAATGAGAAAATCCTGAAATACTTCTTTTCCAAAATACAGGTCTTACAATCATGTCCTGTGACAAATATGGGCTTGTCTAGGTAATCCTCTGAGCAGCCTCTCTGTGCTGAGAATGTCAAGGGACAAAGGGGACTGGAGGATGGATAATGTATGTAAGAAAAGAAAGCCCTAATCCATTGCCACCTTAGGCAAATTAACCTTTGGAATACCAGTCTCCATTTACTAAAGAACCAAGTTCCGCAGGCATCGGGTGCTAAATTAATTGAAATCTGGATCTCCTGACTTTCCTTTCTCCTTCAACAATTCTTTTAGTGGTAGAGGTTTAAATGAGGCTATTTGTGATCTGGAGACAAAGTAACAGCTTATTTTCAAGTAACTAACATGGTGCCTGTGTGGGGGGGATTGTTTACATTTAGGATTGCCTTTGCTTGCAAGTTTTAGTTTTGAGGCTTGATTGCCTTTGGTCCCAGGAAAGACAAATCAGCCAAGGGGTGGAGAGTTCTGGGAAGTATGTGTGGGTGGGAAGAGGAGGGATAGAAGGAGGGAGGCAGTTGCAAAGTCCTGAAGGAATACCTACTCCTTTGAGGTGGGAGGGAAATGAAAGACAGCATGAGGGGGCAGAGGAGTGAGTGACTGCAAAGGAATTAGCTCTCATTCCAGCCCACCTGGCAGGGACCTGATTACAATTTCATTTTTAACCCTTAGTTTACCTTGGCAAAAGAAAATCACACTCCTTTGCTGGCAGCTGCCATCGCTGTTTCCACACAGATAACACCTTCAAGTGGGAAATTCAAAGGGGAAAACATTTTTCGTAGTTTTCTTCTCAAAATCCAAGGCGGGAATATGTGCAAGTAAATATGATATTTCCTCCATATCAAGGACATGAATTCAAAAAGAATAATATTTAGACTTTTTTATTGGCTACCCTTCAAAGACCTGGAAACATTTACTAGCAAATTTAATTACTTTGCATTTTATAGCTGAGAACTTGGAGCTAGCAAGGCTAAAAAAAATGTTGTCTAATCCAAGATATAAGCACCCTGACTTCAACACACATTCCCCAAGATCTGGGAAAGCTCTACATCAGGGCAGTCCAGAGGAGAATTCATATCCAGGACACATTTATTAAACACCTACTATTTGCTAATAAGCATTTCCGTATATGTTGTCTTACTTAATCCTCACAATATCCCAATAAGGAAGGTAGGTATTAACCTATTTTACAGATGAAGAAAAATGAGGCTCTAAAAATGGAAATGTCTATGCATTTTCACTTACAGTTTTAAAAAACTTTGTGTATATATATATTAACTGTTTTAATCCTCACAGCACCTTTTCAAATTATGTACATGAGGTATTATCAACATTTACAATTTATAAAATGAGGAAACAGCTCAGGACATGAAGTAACTAAAGCTCATATTACTAATCAGTAGCAGGCCTGGGGCTTAAATCAAGTCCTCCGACTCTTTAACCACTTCAGCTCTGTCCACTTATGATCAGATCCAATTTCACACAAGCCATTTGACTCAATCAATGCTCACCGAAAGGATCCACTCAGTACACTAGGGAAGGTTGTTCATTTACCACACATTCATGAGCCAGGCACTGTGCGAGACTCTACAGGGATCAGATTCAAACTGCATTCTGGCTTTTCACAAGTTATCTGCCAGTCTAATGGGAACAGTGGCCAGGAGCTCATTGAACTCTACAACAAGCCACACCTTGGCAAGGAGGATAAGAGAGTTGTTGAGGAAACCCCACTGTACCAACAGTGACAAAGCTATCAAGTCCAAATATGGAGGGAGGGGAAGTTAGAGAGGCTTCTTTTTATTTCTTTTGTTTTGTTTTTAAAGATTTTATTGGGGAAGGGGAACAGTACTTTATTGGGGAAGAGTGTGTACTTCCGGGACTTTTTTCCAAGTTAAGTTGTTGTCCTTTCCGTCTTAGTTGTGGAGGGCGCCAGCTCAGCTCCAGGTCCAGTTGCCGTTGCTCTTTGCAGGGGGCGCAGCCCACCATCCCTGTCGGGACTCGAGGAGTTGAACTGGCAACCTTGTGGTTGAGAGACCACTGGCCCATGTGGGAATCGAACCGGCAGCCTTCAGAGTTAGGAGCACGGAGCGCCAACCACCTGAGCCACGGGGCCGGCCCTAGAGAGACTTCTTAGAAGAGATGGCCTTGAAGATGAAGTAGGAGATGGAACTGATGACATTCCAAGGAAACCACATGAGTAAGAATATTTCAAAGAAAATGGGGGGAAAGAGCCATTCGGAGGGATAGGATTTAAAAACAAAAATCCCTCTATCAAGATTTATTCCTCCAAGTAATAAGCAGTTGTAAAATGACTGTTGCTATCAAGGCTGTGGCAACTGAATCAGCACATGTTCAACGTGAATTTTAAAATCAAGAAAGATTCTATGCCACACAAAGAAGGTATTTGCTTTTTTTTTAATGCTCCGAGACGGTGAATGATGGCAAATGCCAATGAAATGCATCTAAATTACACTAGAAAGCAAAACAGATTCTCAACGATTGCACAAAATATTAATTTAAAGAAAATAAGATCATTTGGAATATAAATCAAGGATAATAAACCCATCACATTATCAAAATCTGGGACATTTTCAATAAGTTACCACATCCTAGACACCACATACAGACAACTATTCTTGGGTATTACAATTTTAATACAGAGCACCACAAAATGCTTCCTGACACCCTGTGCCAGTCCCAATCCTAAAATAAAAACCGGAAAATCAGTAATGATGACTGGGAAAGTAACATTTGAAAGCCCCATTTCCAAGATGAAGAATGTCATAAAAAGAAATTAAATAAACTTCACCAAAGCCAGCAAAGCCTCAGTCTCTTTAACCTCCCCAGATTGCTTGACCAGAACCAATACAAATCACAAGAATTACTAATTACAAGCATTTAAGGAATGAACACCAATGCTTGATTAGCAAAATGGAAGGCAAAACCCAATTCCAAGGGCCTTCCACCTCTTCTCCCTAAGCAGGAAGGAGAATAGTGAGTTTCTGTGCTCCTGGCTTAAACCATATGCAAAATAACTAATGGTGCAAGGATTAACCTCTTGAGAAATTCCACCTTTGTAACCAGAGTCCTGCTAAGGCAGGCTGGAGTTTAAAATGCCCCCCATCCACCCCATGAAGAAATCCTGTGCATCATAAAGAATGTCGGTTCTAAAGAGTAACATATTTTCAGATCATGGTATGTATAGAATGTGTGGCTGGCTGTATTTCAACTCCTGGAAACATCTTTTGGGTCTTATTTGAAATCGTATCTCATCCTGGTAAGTACAACAGGAAATTGACACTCTCCCAGAACTTGATTGAACACCTACACTATTCAACAACAAAGAGGTGGTTAAAACAAAGGGAATAGTGGGTTTCCCTCCAGGAAGCTTAGCTAGAGCTGTCATGGTTGAAATCACAGGAATCTGTATTTTCAGGCTAGAAGGAACCTAAGAGATCAGCCTTTGAGTTAAGTTCAATCTTCAATTCAATTTATCCATTACCCATCAACCGAACACCTACTTAGTGCAAGACAAACCTCTATTCTGGGCACAGGAAATGGCAGTTGAAGACTCAACTTATTGTGGTGATCATTTTGTAATATGTACAAATATATACATATAAAAATATTGAATCATTATGGTGTATACCTGAAACTAATGTTACATGTCAATTATACCTCAATTTTTTAAAAAAAAGATGGGGAAAAAAAGACATTCTCTGTGCTTTTAAAGCTCACTGACTAATGGGTAAACAGTCAACAAAGAAGCCAAAGGACCTGCAAGGCCACGAAACTCTTCCCCTTATTTGGAAGCAGAACACCTACAATGTTCACCACAGCTCTCTTGGCACTTCTCCCATTCTTGGTCTTGCCTATTAGAACACAACACTCCAAAAGGGACACTGAGTTAGTCTTCGGAGGCCACTGTAATCAAACCTAGCACCTAACACAGGAGCCCCTCTTTTTTTTTTAATTTTATTTTATTAAATTTATTGGGTAGGAGCCCCTCTTTAGAAAGACTGCCGTATGCTTGGTGTCCAGCTTCTGCTGACACACTCCAGGTATGAGCCAAAACTTCTCCAAGATATGCCACTACATCACAAATGCTAACAAAATGTTTATTTGCTGATCTATTTCTTTCTCTCAAGTACAGCTTCATGCCTTCCTTTTCCCTTCCACATCTTTCCACCTCCATCTACCCCCAAATTAAAATAAATGTGGTAAAGAAGTTTAGAGAGAAGAATCTCATCTGAGAAGATGCGTTGTAAATTTAGTAGAGTCTATTTAATCAACTTTTTTTTTAAAAGATTTTATTGGGGAAGGGGAACAGGACTTTATTGGGGAACAATGTGTACTTCCAGGACTTTTTTCCAAGTCAAGTTGTTGTCCTTTCAATCTTAGCTGTGGAGGGTGCTGTTCAGCTTCAAGTTGTTGTCCTTTCAGTCTTAGTTGTGGGGGGTGCAGCTCAGCTCCAGGTCCAGTTGCTGTTGCTAGTTGCAGGGGGCGCAGCCCACCATCCCTTGTGGGAGTCGAACCAGCAATCTTGTGGTTGAGAGCCCACTGGCCCACGTGGGAATCAAACCAGCAGCATTGGGAGTTAGGAGCATGGAGCTCCAACCGCCTGAGCCACCGGGCCGGCCCTGTTTAATCAACTTTTGAGTACTTGAACCCATGGCTGGGGGTGGAGGGAAGGGAGTTGAAAGTAGGGAGGGGCTTCTGTTCTGAGCCAAAGTGAAGGGCATGAAGACCACCAAGTCCTGAGGGTACCAAGAGAAGATTCAGAAGGGAAGAAAGGAAGAGAAGAATGCAGTCAGAGATGAACGAGGTCAGAGGTGGAGGTCTTCAGAGTGGAGCCACATACAAAAAGTGTAAGATCAACCGTTTGTACAGCATGCTGAGTATAGTTAACAATTATTGTATACTTGAAAGTTGCTTCAAGGTCTTAAATATTCTTATCACACACACACAAAAGACAACTATGTGAAATGACAGAAGTGTTAACTAACCTTATTGTGGCAATCATTTCACAACATATACATATATCAAATCATGTTGTACACCTTGAACTTACCCAATGTTATATGTTCACTATATCTCAATAAAGCTGAAAAAAACAAAAATAAAAAAGATCAAATGTGTGACTGCTAGTGGGTGAGTGGAGTAGAATGGAGAAGAAAAGCATATCATCAAAGCTAAGAGAGTGGAGTAACAGTGAGGCATTAGAATAGACATCAATGTGAAAGTAAGTAGGTGATGGGTGGAAAGACTATGATAAATAACAAAAAGGTTTTTAATTTCTACCCCACTAACTTAGAGTTCAGGTTCATACGCATAACTAACTTTTCATAACCAATGCTCCTATTGAAGAGGACATTATTTTTTGCCTAGAGAATAATAACAATAGCTAGCACATCTTGAATACTTAATATGTGCCAGGCACTGGGCGGTGTGCTTACAGATGTTACGTCATTTAATCCTCAAAACAACCCTAGGACATCATTACTATCATTATTACTATCATTATTCTCATGTTGCAGGAATAAAAAACTGAGACTTCGGACAAGTAATATGTCCAAAGTCACACAGCTATTAAGTGGAAAAATTAGGATGTGAGTCCATGCAGTCTGGCTCCAGGGCCATAGCTCCTAAGCACTCGGCTCTATGAAAAACATGGAAATGTAAAAAAAAGTGTAGTCTTTCATGGCCATTATCAGGATCAGAGCTGTTTCCAGGTTGAATCATCAGAATGGTTTGGTGTGTTTAGAGTATCCCAAGTTCATATGTATGTATTAGTTTTGATTTTTTAATTCTGCAATTAAACTATAATCAAATACTGATGTTGAAAGTGCAGAGACCTGGATGTACTGAGGAGCCTCACTTTCACCATGCTCCCATTTGAGGCTATTACATTTACAACTCACAAGGGCGAGGGAGGGAAGCTGAAGGTCACTGGTTTTCAACTCAAGAGAAATTGGGGAGTACTTCTGCCTGGGCTTTGGTCAACATTCACCAGGAAAGTTATCTAAAGGGTCTAATGCATTTATTTTTACTTAATTATAGCTATCAACTGGCATTTTTAAAAGGCTTCAATTATATAGTCAGCAGCCTGGGAACTTACAGCATCTTGATACAAATAAACTCCGTCTATTCTATGTACACTTCTTGGTCAAGGCTTTGATAATAGAGAAGTTCCAGAACCATTTGAAGGACTGCACATTTCTGCTGGAGCAGTGATTCTTAACCTACTTTGATTCACAGGTCCAAGGAGAATGTCATGAACAGCTCCAGATTCTTTGCTCAGAAAATGGACATACACACGTATATGAATGATTTTGTATATAACCTTGAGCCTGGGAAGTGTAAAAACTTCCTGAATCACATTCAAATACCCTTGCTTAGAATGTCACCAACGTCAGGCTGAAGTCAGCAAATCGGGTAAAAGTGTTATAATAACCTGGTGTGTTCCCTCACCTAAATTTTACAAAAACTTTATTACTTGAAAGAACAAAGTATTTCATCCTATTCAATATGGTCATTAAAAGCAAAAGAACATCTTACCCTGTAATATCACTTCAATAATATTTTTGCTAAAAATGCCCAATCAGGTTATAATATTCTTGATTCCGCTTGTATTTCTGATACTGGACACTCTAGCAAATCAAAATGTGGTCCATGGAGCAGCAGTATTGCCAACATCTGGTAACCTGGTAGAAACACACAACCCTAAGTCTCATGACAGAAGTACTGTATTAGAATCTGCATTTTATAAGATTCTACATGATGTATATCCACATTACATTTGAGAAACATTTATGTACACAGCATAGACATCAGGGCATAAAGAGGCAGCGAGATTGCTAGAATGAGGAAGACCTGGGCTCTGAGAACAAGCTCTAGTATTTGATAGCACATGACCTTGGACAAATCCCTCAACTTCTCTGAGGATGCTTCCTCAACTCTCTATATGTCAAAGGGTCATTGTGCCTGACTTAGAGTAATCAGTTGACAAACACTGCTTAATGCTCTTACCATTAGGATTTTTATTACGTCATAACAACTGTCCTATGTCAGTGCTTAGTAAACTACAAAAATCTGTGTAGGTATAAATGAAAGGAAATGAGAGGGAGCAGAGTACAATTGCTCTAAGTAGGGTGAGTGGACCAGATGACTCATGGGGCTTATGCATGCAAAATTAGGGGTCTGCGGCTTTACTGGCCATCTCTCACATGTGTGCCTCTGGGAATAAAGGGGAGGACTGAAGCAAAGTCTCAGGGTATAAGATCAAATGCTACACAGATAGCATTCGTCCATGAAACCCAACAGAGTTCTTCCCAGACTGGGAGACACCCAGGGGCTTGGCGACAGCAAGGAAGAAGGAGGGGGCATGCACCAAGATAATCTGACTGAAGTCGAGAAAGACAAGAGTGAAGCAGAATGAAGATGGTGTTTGGGGTCTATCGAATGCCATCAAAGGGGGTGTCCATTTACTGTTGACATACTGGTTGCTGTGTCTTCTAACTACACAGTCCAGAGACTAATTTGCAAACGGTAAGGAAGAGAACCAGGTCCAGAACCCAAGTCTTTAGACTCCAAATCTAGTGCTCTTTCCACTTCATCACAGGGACGTCACTTAGAACTCACCAATGACCTAGGTTCTCTATTTAAAGCACTTGGGGCTTCACATAATGTGGGAATGTTGAAATTCACATCTGGCACCCAACAGTTCAACACTGGAGTGCTTCTGAGGGAATTACAGGTTACATCCATTTTGAGACTGTGGCATCACAACAAACACAATACCTTTCAATTTCCAAGAGAGAAAAAATAGATCCATTTTTGTAATGGAAAGGATTATTAGGAAAGTCACATACTTCATTTCAAAGGATGGTACAGTTCCCCTAGGGATAACATAAGAAGCTGGAGGGCAGGAAGTCTAGTTTAATGTGAGAAGCACAATATTGCCCAGAAACGTAAGTGAATGTTTTATATGTGTGTGTGTGTGTGTGTGTGTGTGTGTGTGTGTTAATTTCACTTCAAGTGCAGCGAACTTTATTTTACCTATAAAATCAAAACCTTTTCCTTCTTCTTGTCACTCAGTTCAAATTCTATCACTGTTCCCATGGGTTTCAGTACTCCAATAAAGAAAGAAATTAAAATTTTCCTCCTCTAACACATTACCTTTATTGTCACTTGAATTTAGTACAGAGAATGTGCCACCAAGAAGGAGGTAGCAATTGCATTATTTTATTTTAAAGTGTGTTTATTAATCTGATCATGTAAAGAGAACAAATTCTCACTTTATTAATACAATGGCTCCTCGTATTTCTAGCCTCTTTGGAGAAAACAGTGTTCCATTGTGATAACTGAAGGTACATCTAAATGACTAAAACCACTTTTAAATTCTATTTCCATTGAAATCATTCTAAAATGTCTCATATACTTCTCTGACTTCTTTAAAGTATAATTTATATAATGACATAAAGTATAATGATTATAATTTAACTTTTCTACTTATATATGTGTGTACAAGTTATACACACACAGTTTATTCAGTGGTTTATATGCTAGGCACTTGATGAAGACTTTATATTCATTTTGTCTCAGTGTCTTTAAGAATACAGATTACTATATTCCCATACTGTACATCCCCATGGGTTCTAGACTTACTGGGGGAATCACTTCATAAATTATACAAATGTCTAACCACTACACTATACAAAATAATATTGAATGTCAACTATAAATTTAAAAAAAATAGTCATGGAGGGGTGGCTGGTTAGCTCAGTTGGTTAGAGCGTGGTGCTAATAACACCAAGGTTGCCGGTTCAATCCCCATATGGGCCACTGTGAGCTGTGCCCTCCTTAAAAAAAAAAAAAAAAGAAAAAAAAAGTCATAGTGATGTAAAGTACAGCATAGCAAATATAGTCAGTAATATTGTAATAACTATGTAGTGTCAGATGACTTATAGGAGTTATCACTTTGTTAGGTATATAAATATCTAATCACTACATTGTTTTGTACACCTGAAACTAATAAAAAAAAGAATATCGATTACTGTGCTAGGTTATAATAATGTGATGCTCAGCGATTGTATCAACATGGAAACAACTATCTAGCAGCTTGCTGTATGTTAGATTCATCTGTTTCTTCTTTCTGCTGTCAACTGTCCATTCTGACTACGGACACTGACCTGTGGTTTCCAATTTGTTGCCTGAGGTCGTAGCAAGGAACTGAGAATGATTCTGCATGCCTACAGTGTACAGTGCATGAGCTTATGAAAACTATTTATACCACTCAGGTCTCTTTTGCTTCTATAGGAGCATCATTCTAATACTGTCACCTGGCAGAGCCTCATAATAACTAATTGGAGAAATAACAATTAGAGTGAAAAGGCCGATTGCCTTAAAAGAAAAGGGTAATATTAAATTCAGTGTTCGCTCATATTAGAAACTCGGTGACTATTTTATGATTGGGAATTTTGACCAGGTTATAATATATGAGTAAATATAGGGGGTGCTATGACATAAAAAATTAGAGATTCAATGTACCGTGTGAGGAAGTCAGAAAGGCAAGGTAACAAAATTCATAGCAAGGGCTGATAATTCATATATCAGAAGGATTTCTGCAGGATGTGATCCATTAAGAAAGATGACATGAAAGAGATAAAATGTTGAGCGCTGAAGGAACATGAGAGGTAAACACAGCAATGAGCAAGGTCTATGCAGGAGACAATAAGGAAGTCCACCACTTAGAACAGACAGAAGCAACATGACAAAACCATAATACGGAACTCAACAAGAATGTGGGACATTTTAGAGATTGATAGATGCCTGTTGTTGAGTAACATTCAGGCTCTTCCTGGGCCAGGTATAACCTAAAATAGATATTGAGGGGAGGGAGGAAGAGTACAAAGAGTGCCAAATGGTACAGAAATTAATTAGAACAGGAAAGCCCTAGCTTTCTTAATAATTCAGATGGAAATATGAAGGTACAAGTACAGAGTGTAGCATCCAAAACTCCTGGATTCTTGTCCGAGCTCAGCCAGTTACTAGCTGCATGGTCTTAAAGTACATAATTAAACCTCTCTGTATCTGAGTTTCCTCATCTATAAGATGGTAATAGTAACAGCACAATGTGAGGATTCTGTGAAAGAGACTATATAAAGTACTTAGCAGTGCAAGGCACATAATAAGCACTGAGTGAATGGCAGCTCTTATTATCCAGAGATCACTGATATGACCTGGGTCTCTAAACACACAGAAAGGAAAAGGGAAGGCAGCTCAAGAAGATGGGGAAATACAAGAATATGTGGAATCTGAGGACTCTCAACCTATGCTGATGTTCACCATCTCCTTCCACACTCTTCTACTTACAATCCTAGTGACAGATGAGTTTCCACTCTTACCATTTTGGACCTAGGGTGACTGGATTCATTGCATAGTCTCAGATGAGTCACTTCTGCTGCTAAATATCACCTTAACCAGGATGTTGTTACTTTGAGTGAGTTGGTGTTGTAAATGGCTTTACATTTTCCCAATAGTTAGAACGCAATATGTTTTATATTCTAGATACCTCTACTAACTACTAGTTTCAAAAAAGGTATTCTTTTAATATGTACTCATACTCTCTTTATTGACTTAGAGAAAATATACATCAGTTGCCCTGCATTTTGATAAGCTGAAGAATCATCACGGGAAAGACCAAACCATGTAAATTCAATCTGATATCTGAAATATGTATTAACTTCTGCTTCCAACCATGATGGCCTGAAAGGAATCAAATTAAACAACTAGAAAACTGGACAAAACATATGAAGAAAAAGTGGCTTACAAACATTGGCAAACAGGCAGTGCAGGACTGTGATCCCTGAGAGAAGTGAAACAAATGAGGCAATTACTACAACTGCCTCAGCTTACTGCCTGGAGAGTGTTTCCATGCTGCAGTGTAAGGAGGGGAAATGCAAACAGAGCCAGTGAATTCTGGGTGTTGAGACGACAGAGAACAGAGTGTGGGGAGGCCAAAGCAGTTAAAAGTTCTGGGGGAAAATACCAGAGAAGAGAGAGCTTCACAGGAGAGAACTCCAGAGGTCTTCAGAGGGGTCCCCTTATGTCTTTAGCTGAGTATTGACTTGCTCATATATGGGGAGGAAACTACGCCAAACCAAGGAAAGAACCACTAAAAAACAAAGTAGGAAGAACAATCCCCAGAAACTCACAAAAGGACAGGATCAGAGTAGAAGGACCTTGTAATACCATGGCATATTGATTAGAGCCTTCATAAGTGTATTGCCTCAGTAGTGGGACATAATTAGCTCTAGGCTAAAGGCTGCACTGATACTATCTTAACAAAGCATAAAGCAAGCTTCAAAAGGATCAAACTGATTACAATAAATCAGTTCTAAGTTCAACAGTATTTAAAGGAATACAATAAAATCTAGCACCAAACAATATAAAATTCTTAATACCAACATCCCATAAAAAAAATTATCAAACATGCAAAGAATCAGTAAGATAAAATTCTTAAACAAGGAAAAATATTAACAAAAACAGGCTCATCAATGACACAAATCATAGATTTAGCATCTAAGGGTGTTAAAACAGTCATTATAAATACAACTCCATTTGATGAGAAAACTAGAAGAATGGACATGTTAACTATAATCATGGAAAATATAGAAAAGATCTCAATTAAACATCTACAGATGAAAAAAATATAATACCTGAAATGAAAAATACATGGGCTGCAATTACTAGTGCACTAGATATTGAAGAAAAAATGAGTGAACTTGAAGACATAGCAATAGAAACTATCCAAAATGGATCAGAGAAAAAAAACTGGGGGAAAAAGAGCAAACCATCAGTTAGCTGTGGGAAAAACATCAAGTGGTCTAATGAAGTCTCAGAAGATTTAAAGAAATAAGGACAAAAAAGTTTTGAAATTTTTATGAAAATTATAAATGCATAAATTGAAAAATTTCAATGAAACTGAAAAATAAGAGGAAGAGGAGGAGAAGAAGAAGGAGAAAACCACACGATGGCATATCATAATGTAAGTACTAAAATAGAGAAAAAAAAATTTGTTCAAAGGAATAAAGATAACAATGACAGCAGAGGGGCTGGCCCGGTGGCTCAGGCGGTTGGAGTTCTGTGTTCCTTATGCTGAAGGCTGCTGGTTCGATTCACACATGGGGCAGTGGGCTATCAACCACAAGGTTGCCCGTTCAACTCCTCGACTCCTGCAAGGAATGGTGGGCTCTGCCCCCTGCAACTAAGATTGAACACGGCACCTTGAGCTGAGCTGCCGCTGAGCTCCCGGATGGCTCAGTTGGTTGGAGCATGTCCTCTCAACCAAAAGGTTGCCGGTTCGACTCCCACAGGGGATGGTGGGCTGCACCCACTGCAACTAACAACTGCGACTGGACCTGGGGATGAGCTGCACCCTCCATAACTACGATTGAAAGGACAACTATGATTGAAAGGACAACAACTTGACTTGGGAAAAATCCTGGAAGCACACACTGTTTCCCCAATAAAGTCCTGTTGCCCTTCCCCAATAAAATCTTTAAGGAAAAAAAAAAAAGAACGACAGAAGATTTCTTGTCAGGAGTTATGCAAGCACTCCCCCACACAAAAAAAATAAATAAATAAATAAAAAATGGAGTGACAAAGTACTAAAAGAAAAAGCTGATATCTTATAATTCTATTCCCAGGGGGGGAAAAGTCAAAAATGAAATGAAAGTTTAAAAATTAAGTGAAATATGAAAGGAGTAATCTTAAGAGTATTTATTACAATAAGTCCAGCTATTTTCAGATCAGGCAACACCATTGTATTTTCCAATTCGTTTTCATTGCTTTTCTGTATATTACATTTTTTTCTGTGTCAATGATCATATCAACTGCAAATAATCATAGTCTTATTTATTTTGTTTCAATCCTTACACCTCTTATTTCTGTTTCCCTTCTTTAAGGGAGAATTCATTGCCATAACTCCATCACCATAAGAAATAATAAACACAATCCTTTCAACATAAGAGAAATGATACCAGACGGAATACTGGAGATACAAAAAGAAACAAAGAGCACTGGAATGGATAAACACATGAGGAAATATTAAATATCTGTCTCAAATATTTAAAAATCTCTTTCAAAGATAATTGTTTAAAACAAAAATAACATTATATTATATTGTACACTGTATAACATGTAGAAAATTTATGAAAAATAGTACAAAGGCTGGAAGGCGGGAAATTAAGATATAATGTAATAATGTTTTCATAGTACATGTGAAATGGTATATTATTTCAAGGTAGAATGTTAAAAGAGAGACGTTGTGGTAGGCAGATTCTAAGATGGTTTCCATGAGCCAGTCTTTCTGTTATCTGTGCCTTTGTGTAATTCCCTCCCTATGAATGTGGAATGGATCTGTGACTCACTTTCAATAAGCAGAATATAGTGAAAGCTCTGGGATGTCACTTCCAAGATTGAGCTACAAAAAACTCTGGCTTCTCCGTTGTTCGTTCTCTCATTATGTCTCGCTCACTTACTCTGAGGGAAGCAGCTGCCATGTGGTAAACTGCCCTACACAGAGGTCAATGGAGCCAGGAAACGAGGGTGGCTTCTAGCCAACAGTCAGTGAGGAATTGAGGCCCTCAGTCCAACAGACTACAAGGAACTGAATCCTGCCAACAACTACATGAGTGAGCTTGGAAGTGTATCCTCCCTCAGTCACACCTTCAGATGAAATGACTACAGCCTTAGCTAATACCTTGATTAGAATCTTGTGAGAAATCTTGAGCCAGAGAACCCAGCTAAGTCATGCTTGGATTCCTAACTCACATGAACTGTGAGATAAGTATTTGTTGTTTTAGTTACCAAATTTATGGTTAATTTTGTTAAGCAGTGTTGTGCGGTGCAGCCTGTGGGGTCTCTGGTCCCGCTCCCCACATAAGAACGCAGGACATGGTGAGGCCAAAAAGGAACACCCACGGAGCCATAGATAGGGGAGTCATACCACTATATTCTCACTAGCGGTTGGGTTGGAGACACAGGAGGCAGGAACCATACTATCTGCAACCCATCATCCACTTGTCTCTGCCAAACAATCGCACTTGCTAGCAATCCGCTTCTCTGCAATCTGCAATCCACACTCCGTGGCTTGCTAGCTCAGCCACCATCTTCTTGCTAGCCCCCCATTTTCTGCTAGCGTAGCCACGGCAGTTATATTAGTGGCCAATGGCTCACTGGTTACAGCTGATGGCCAACTAGCCATAGCTGCTGGCCATCCAATCACAGCTGATGGCCATTTACTACCTGAGCCAGCACCTTTCCACGTGAGGCGGAGAGCCTGGAAACTGCACTCCTGGCTCTGTCCCCACAGCAGCAACATGTTACTAATATAGTTATAAATTGTACACTCTGAAATAACCACTAGGGGAAAAACACAAAATGAATAGTATAGCTAATGAGCCTGTAATAGAAATAAAGGGAATCTTAAAATAATCAATTACTGCAAAGGATGGCAAGAAAAGAATTAAAAAGGACAAACCATTTATTGGACATCAACCATTGTAAAGGAAAGGGGGTCTAGTGCTGAGAATATGCAGTCCCTGCCTGACCTTAAGAAATTTTGCATTCTCAATTGGGGGCAGGAAATCAGTCAGATGAGTTGGAGGCAGGAAATTAGTCAGAAAAGTCCACAGAGGAAAATAAGTCTGGGTATGATACCCAAACATCCTATGCATTGGCGGTTTAAGGGCAGAACAAGCTCTCGGGTACAGGAAAAACCAGGGAAATAAATTTGAGATAAAATTTGAACAAGTAAAGATGTGTGTGGGAAACAGGCAAAATATTCCAAGCAAAGAATACACTGGATCAAAGCCTCAGTTTAGAAAGCTAGAAGTAGGTACGTTTAGGGAAAGAGTCAGAGGAAGGAAGACCAGAGAGTTAATGGGAGACCTGAAACACTGCTTTGTAACAGAGATCTAGAGAAGAAAAGGCTGTATAAAGCTATATGGGGCTACAAAACCAAATTATACAGGGGGAGCAAGGAGGACAAAGACTGAAAAGACACACTGGAATTGACTGAGGCACAGGCAAAGCCTACTCCAGGGATGGTATTTGCACACTTCTCTACTACCAAACCAGTGTCTGATGTCACTAATTAATAACAGCACTGAGACATAGCCTCAAATTCCTTCTCAAAACAGTGCTTTAGGAAGCTACTACCAAAATATCAGAATGGCACAGGAGATGGATGAAATGTATGTCACCTGTGACGTAATAATTTAAGAAGCCTGGTCTATAGGGAATGGAGGGTATAAAGAGCTTATTTTGCCATCCAACATGGAGGCTCACCATATGTAGAATGAAGAGCAAGGAAGGTCCTCCTCTCTCTGGGAAGTTTGTAGTCTTTCCAAAATCATGCATCTCTTAGAGGGATAAAAAGAAGCAGGCTTTAAGAAAGGAGGTTCACAAAAAAGAAAAAAATCATGCCATTTGCAACAACATGGATGGACCTAGAGGGTATTATGCTGAGTGAAATAAGTCAGACTCAGAAAGACAAATACCACATAATGTCACTTATCTGTGTAATCTAAAGAACAGAATAAACAAACAAAACAGAAACAAATGCTGTTTCTGAGAACAAACTGATGGTTGCCAGAGCGGAGGGGTGGGGATTTGGGCAGAAAAGGGGAAGGGGATTAGAAGGTACAAACTTCAAGTTACAAAACAAGTCACGGGGATGTAACAGCATAGGGAATATAGTGAGTAATATCGTAATAACACTGTACGGTGACAGTTACTAGACTCATTGTGGTGACCACTTTGTATATAAATGTTTAATCACTATGTTGTACAGCTGAAACTAAGATCATATTGTCTATGTCAATTATAATTTAAAATAAAAAATGTTTTCCCCTTCTTTTGCTCCCCCCCCAACTCCAGATCAAGCCATTGTTTCTCAGTCTAGTTGTGTAGGACACAGCTCCCTGGCCCATGCTGGTATTATGAGCCTTGTGCTCCCCCAGGCTGAGGCAGTTGGTGGACGGTCGACTGCTCACAGCAGCTCAAGGCAGCTCTCGTCAGCTGCCAGCTGCTCACACTGGCCACCAGCCACTCCTGGAAGCACACGGTAGCCTGCGGCAGCTCACGGCAGCTCACATCCACCTCTGGCTGCTCACCGCAGCCCAGGCTCATGTGGGAATCGAACGGGCGACCTAGGTGTTAGGAGCACAGTGCTCCAACCACCTGAGCCACTGGGCTGGCCCAAAAAATAAAATGTTTAAAAAAGAAGAAAGAAGGCTGCAACTTCCAAAGTACCAGGACCTCCTAGGTCCACCTTGGTAATCAGTGGGTTTAAAAAAAAAAAAAACCTAGGAAAACTCCACAGCTAACATTATGCTTAATGGTGAAAGAATTAATGCTTTCTCCCTGACATCAGAAACAAGACAAAGATGTCTGTTCTGGCCACTTTTATTCAACATTGTACTGGAAGTTTTAGGCAGGACAATTAGGCAATACAATGAAATAAAAGGCATACTGACTGGAAAGGAAGAAGTAAAACTATTTGTATTTACAGATAACATGATCTTGTACATAGAAAATTCCTATGGAATACAGTAAAAATCTATTAAAACTAACAAGTTTAGGAAGGCTGTAGGATACCAATATATAAAAGTCAATTATATATCTCCACAATAGCAATGAACAAACTAAAAATGGAATTATGAAAACCATTCCATTTATAACAGCATAACTAAAAATAAAGTACATAGGAATATATTTAATAAAAGAAGTGTCAAATATGTATTCTGAAAACATAAAATATGTTGTAGGAAGAGGACCAAAATAAATAAGAAGACATCCCATGTTCATGAATCAGAAAACTTGATACAGTTACAATGACAATACTCTCCAAATTGATCTACAGATTCAATGCAATTCCTATTAAAATCCCAGCTTTCTTTGTATAAATAGACAAGCTGATCCTAAAATTCACATGGAAATTAAAGAGACCCAGAATTTCCAAAGCAATCATGAAAAAGAAGAACAAAGTTGGAGAACTCACATTTCCCTATTTCAAAACATTAATCAAGACAGTGTGATACTGGCATAAGAATAGACATATAGATCCATGGAACAGAGTTGAGCGTCCAGAAATAAACCCTGATATCAATGGTCAATTGATTTTCAATGTGGGTGCTAAGCCAGTGGGAAAACAATAACTTTTTAAAAAACATAATATCATGTTTATTATATAGGATTTATGACAATTATTTTGCAGTAGTAAAAGATGACTTTCTGTTTGCCTGCTAATATTTCAAAACCTACAAATACTTGTTTTCTTAAAAGATAAACTCAAAAAAAGCATTTTTACCACAAGTCTGCTTCTTGGCTTAAAAACATTATTATGTATTTTGGGTCATAGTAATTGATATGCTCAATTTACAAATTAATCATAGCATACCTTTAAAACCTTAGGTACAAATTAAAGATTGTGAAGTAAATGCCTCATGTGGCCATGGCCGAAGTTTAGTGACAGGACACTGGTCTCAGCCCTGAGGCCCTCAGATTCCTCCGTTAGCCAACATCATTTGGGCTCCCAGAGGTCTCCACATCCTGACTCCTATGACCATTATCTCCTTGCTTCTTGCTATAGATATACCATCTATTATAGTTTAGTTTCTCCTGTTTAGATTCTTTTTGGATTTGCCTCTCTCAGTCAATATTGTGCAAGATAGCCTCACGTGTAGCTGGAGTTTGTTCATTTTCATTGTTGTTTAGCATGCCATTGTATGAATACACCACAAGTTGTCCAAGGTACTATTGATAAACATTTCCAGTTTTTACTATTACCAACTATATTGCTATTAATATTTTTTTGTGTGCCTTATGGTGTAATATCAAAAGTTTATAGTTAGAAGTGTCATTGCTGGGTCATAGGGGTATGCATATTTTGAATTTTATTAGATGTCAAATAATTTTACACCCCATTTGTACCACATATACTCACACAGAAGTGGGTAAGACTCCATTCCCACAGTACCAAGGCTTGTGTATCAGATATTTTTACTTTTGCTAATTTTATGGTGTACTGGTATCTCAGTGTGGTTTTAATTTGCACTTATGGTTACTAATGAGGATAATTTTTTACTTATTAGTCCTGTAGTGTGAGAGAAAACTTACTGATCTTTCACATATTTTCACCTATTTTTTTCTTCTTTTCCAGCTACAGTTCTCTGTATATCCTGGATATTCAACAGTGTGTAATGTTTTTGCAAATGTCTTCTTCCAATTTGTGACTTGTTTTGTTATTATCCTTATGGTATCTTTTGAACAAAATTACTTCACTTCAATAAAGCTGAATATAAAATCTTTCCATTACAGTTAGCACTTTTTTATGGCTTGCTTAGTAAGTTCTTTTCCACCCTGAGATCATGGAGACACTCTCTTACACAATCTTCAAAGGGCTTTTTAGCTTTGCTTTTCACATCTAGGTTTTCAATAAATCTAAAATTGATTTTTTGTTTGTATGGGAAGGTATGGATATCCAATTATCCCACCACCTTTACTGAAACGTCTATCTACTCACTCACCACTGATCTGCAGTACCTCCTCTAAGGTATGTTAAAAGCTATGCATTCCTGGATCTGTTTTTCAAATTCTGTTCCACTGGTCTAGACAACTACTCCAGCATTAATACACAGTCTTATTTATTACAGCTTGACAGCTGAGGGGGCAAGTTTGTCCATTTTGTTGTGGCTCAAGAATATATTATATCTTTTTGGCTCACTCCATTCCTCCATAAATTTAAAAATCATTTAAATTTAACAAGTCCCACAAAAATAATTGGGATTTTGATTGCAATTATTTTGGATTTGGGGAGAGTTACCAGTTTTATAATATCAAGTCCTCTAATCTATGTATGTACTTTTCTCTCTCCACTTGGGTAAGTCATCTTTAACATTTCCAATAGTATTTATAAATTTCAGAGAGGTCTTGCACAGCTTTTGTTACTTTTCCTAAGCATTTATTGGTTTATTGATGCCATGTCAAATGGCATCTTTTTTCTAAATGTTATCGTTTATATGTAGAAATGCAAATGATTTTTATGCTAACTTTATATCCAACAACTTTAACTTTTACTTAATTCTGAACATTTATTTGAATGTTCTTGTGAATTTTCTATTTGTATAATCTTATCTGTGCAAAATAGCAATTTTGTTTCTTCTCGATTCTCATACCTTTTTGTTTTTCTTGCCCTACTGTGTTGTCTAGGATTTCCAGTAAATTACTGAAGAGTAGTTGAATGTAAACAACTTTGTCTTGTCCTTTTTAAATCAGTAATAACTCCATAATTTAGCAGCCAAACCAAGGCATTGAAGTTCTGACGCAACAGACCGAGCTGTGACTTGCTCATGCCATTCTTCACTCAATGCGAATCTTCTGCTTTACCCATAATGTGACCCATTAACTCTCTACCACATTCCTCTGCAACAATGAAATACTCTGGCTAAGGAATCCCATAACTTTCTTTAAGTGGATCTAAGTTACAGTTATTGAGGCAAAATAGGTCATCACAGGGAAAGACTTGGAGTGTGATTATTTTGACGCCACCATCAAAGCCAGCTCACTTCGATTTCATGTCTTCTCTTCTGGAAATCACCAGAGTGAGGCTAACGCAGCGTGGGGTAGGAAATGGCCAACAATAGCCTTTTCAGTATATGGTTCCCGGTCAAGTCAATATTCACATGCAAAATAATGAACTTGGACTCCTACCTCACACCATATACAAAAATTAACTAAAAATGGATCAGAGACAGGCATGTAAGAGCTAAGGCTATAAAACTCTTAGGAGAAAACATAGCTGTAAATCTTCACGACTGTGGATAGGCAATGGCTTCTCAGATATGACACCAAAAATACCAACAACCAAAGAAAAAATAGATTACTGGTCATCATCAAAATTAAAAACTTTTTTTTTTGTTTTTGCTCTGAAGGACACCATCAAGAAAGTGCAAAGACAACGCACACAATGGGAGAAAAGTTTTGCAAATTTGATAACTGTTAAGAGATTTGTATCTAGATTATATAAAGAACTATTACAACTCATTGCTAACAAGTCAAATAATCCAATTAAAAATGAGCAAAGATTCTGTATAGACATTTCTTCAAGGAAAATATACAAATGGCCAATAAGCAGATGACAAGATGATCAATATAATTAATCATTAGGAAATGCAAGTCAAAATTACTGCGAGATGCCACTTCACACCCACCAGAATGGCTACGATAAAAAGACCAATAATAACAAGTGTTAGCAAGGATGTTGAGAAACTGAAACCTTCATACTTTGTTGGTGGGAGTCCAAAATGATGCAGCCACTTTAGAAAACAGCCTGGCAGTTCTGCAGAGGATTAAGCATAGTTGCCATATGACCCAGCAATCCTACTCCAAGGTATACACATAAAAGAAATCAAGGCATATGTCCACACAAAGAGCTGTATGCAAATGTTTGTAGCAACATTATTCACAATAACCAAAAAGTAGAAATAACCCAATTGACCATCAATTGATGAACAGATCAATGATACATAGTACACACATACAAAGGAATATTATTCAGCTTTAAAATGAAATGAAGTACTGATTGATGAACCAATAAACCAGTCACAAAGGACCACATATTGTGTTTTCTATTTACATAAATGACTACAATATGCAAATCTAGAGACAGAAAGTAGATTGATTAGTAGTTGTCAAGGTTGTGAAGAATGAGAAGGGTGGGTGGAGGATAAAGAGTGTGGATTTTCTTTGGGGGGTAAAAAAAATAGTCTAAAATTGATTGCGGTTTTGGATGCACAACTGTGTAAATATACTAAAAACCACTGAATTGTACTGTTGAAATGGGTGTATTCTACAGTATGGTATGCAACTTATGATTCCAAAAAAGTTGTGTGTGTTTTTTTAAAGGAGAACTAGAAGGCTGTGAGTCCTATTAAAGTAGCTGAGTTGTACAAGGGTTGTTAATGCCACTGCTTTCCTAAGAAAGAGAGAATATAAACAAAGCCAGACCAAAGAAGAACCTCACTGGAATTCCAAGTTTGGGATTAGGCACTTCCAAAGCCTGCAGTGTCCTGGACCCCAACCAGCATGGACCATGCCAGTGACCAAGCTGTCTTTTCTGATTAGTGACAATGGGTAGCTGTGAGGTGTTAAAGCCAGGTTAACATATAAATGTGATTTTCTGCCTGAGCAAATCCTGCTCTAATTAAGTAAAATACTTTTAAACGATTATTAAAACAGGGCTGCTACTCAGTGGTCTCAAAACCTGAAAATGCCAGGATTTTGATGCCTGTGGGTTTTCCCAAGTGAGTTGACTGGGCTCTTGTTTCCTGAATCTAGGCAGAGGTTTTTCAACTGTCAACTCTGCATTGATTTGATTTATCTCATGGCCCAGTTGTTACACACTGGTGTATTTCCCGCAGCTAAAGTGGAATTAGCAATGTAAGACCATACAGTAAGGCTAAAAGCAAAACCATAAGCAAACACAGTTCCTTTACTAAAAACTATTGATTTGATTTAAACATGTTTTAAAACACACCACTGAGGTTAAGGCAAAATTTTTGCTAACTACATTTATGAAAATGGAATGCTTTCCTGAGACTGAGGAAGGTAGGGGGAAGGGGAGTGCGCTGTGAAGTAATTCCTCAAACCATAACAAATTGAGAACTGTGGTTTAATATATAACCCAGATGGTCAGTTTTGTAATAATTTTAAGTTTACAATATCTTCTCTTTTTTTCTGGGGCATTATATTTCACTTGGCAATAGTTCATATCCTGGTCTCCCTCCAGACACTTTTCAAAGGCAAAAATGTGCATGACTTCATCTTGTGGTTTAGTTTTAGTATATGGAGCATTACAGCAGCAACAACAATTTCTTATAACCACCTCTGATCTGTAGTGAGATCCTTAGGGAAGCAGTATTTCATGCAGCATAATTTCACCACCACCAAGAATGGTCATCACTTAAATAGCTACAGAGGTGGTAGTAAATGAGGGCATCCGAAACCCACACCCATCCCACCCAAACACCATTCTTAAGTAGACAGAAGATGATGAAGTGAACATGAGTTCCTAATATATTCAATTCACTCAACCATTTACCATCCCAGGATCCTGAAAGCCTTCAAATTTGGAACTAAGCCTTATAATATGAGAATTTTATTCTTTTCTTTCTAACGCTTGTGAAAACTGCCTGCTATGAATCTTGACTGTCACCAACAGTTCTTGGAATCAATTAGAAATAAACTGCAGATCCAAACAAATCTAAAGATCCTATTTTAGTAAAATGCTTTCTGCTTTGTAGCTGGGGAAAATAATGTCAGAACTAGTTCTTGTTCACCTGTTTTGTGTTCCTAACTTTGAACATCAAATAATGTAACTTTGAAAACCATTATCACCATGAAGAAAAAGGAGGAGGGAAATAAGAAGCCTAGATTTGGGCTCCATTATCTTTTCTCAGTAGACAATGTGCAAGGCAACTTATAATAAACTCTTTCAAATAACACATTTTTCTTTAAATTACTACCAAGTAACACCCTTATTATCAGTACTATGGAGAACTTGGATTTTGTTGATGCTGTCATGAGTCCCATCGATGAAATTACAATTGTGTTAGAAAGGAGAATAGACATTTATACATACCACACACAAAGCAGAAAAGTGAAACTTGCAGAGCCAAAGGCAAGTCAGTTCCAGAGCAGGAAGTAAAATCCTGGCCTCGTATTGCTTTGTTCCATGGCCTAGCCCTCACAGGGATGGTTTTATGTTTCTAGCAGCAAGTGGTTCCTTGCCTTTGATCCATTTGCCTCTATAAATACAAGCCTCTGATGGACAGAGGAAAAAATACTTTCAGGAATCCCATAGCATGACTTAAGTTAAAAGTCTTAGAGGAGAAATATTTGTCAGTATTTTATGAATTACCTGGTTCTACAGGCACCTAAAATGCCTTGCTTAACTAATTTCTTTCCCACTGCTCATGGCCCTGTTATACTCCCTTGATCCAGCCTGCTCTTACCAAAAACTCAGCAGGTAAACATCTCATGACATGAGCCTCTGGTACAAACTCTTGAATTAGATATACCAGCAAAGTAACACTCGCCCAATGGGTCTGGCAAAGAATCACCTCCGCAAAGGGCTGAAACAAAGATCTCAAAAAAAAAAAAAAAAAAAAAGATCTCATCAACAGTCCTTAGGGTAAATCAACCTCAGGGTCTCTGCATTTCCCTCAGTCTGAACTACCTTCCGTTCTCCACGGCTAGTTCCCTCCCATATTCTCTGGGATTTCAGGTCAACTGTATCCTCCTTATAGTCTTTCCTGAGCATCCTTCTTAAGGAGTTCTCTTCTCCCACCACAAAGCCCTCTATCACATACTCCTGTAGTTATATCCATAGACACTCCAGTCAGACAGACCCTGGCTTCTATCCCTCACTAGTGTGACCATGGGCAAGTCACTTAATTCTCTGAGTCCCCTGACCCTCCCTCATCTGGGTGATCTTCATTGCACGATGAACTCACGATGAAGTGTAAAGGGAAACAAACTCTAGATTGAGAATTAGTGGGTCTCTGCTTTAGTGTTGATTCTGCAACTAAACTGGTGTGACCTGGGGCTTCAGTTTCCTCATATGTTCACTGGAGGGATTAGACTTGATTAAATTGATCCCAGCTGAGAGTGAATTTATTCTATATCTAGACAGCCTGCATTTTCACACTCTTATCCCAAATGCACAGCTGGCCTGAGGTTGGGCCCAGGTTAGTATTTCTGGCAGCTACTTGTGCTATCTCCTTCCTCTTCCAGACACCACTAAATTCAACTCAATATAATGCAGTTTAGTAAATGCAGGCTGTGGCACCCCACTCTGTATGGTGCTGGAAATGTGTTTGTTTTACAACCAACAGAGGGGTCAGGGTTATCTTTGGTTTGTGGCTCAGAATTTAACCCTATAAAATTGCACTAATGTTCTCTTGGAATCTTCTTGCCAAATCCCAATGTTCATCTTTGTGCTCTTCCATGTAATGAACTTTTTGGCCTATTATGGAAAGTCCCAACCCATGGCTTCTTCTCCTGCCTCTGTGTCCTGCCTTTCCTGGTGAATTGCTAATCCCTACTACCCTGAGGTGGCAACCTCCAAAACTCAGTTCTCCACACTTAGTCAACTTATGATCCCCAACCCTATGGCAGTCCCTGTATAAAGATCTGAGGATTTAGCAATTAAAACAACCTAGTAGTTCCTGATTTGGGATTAAGAAATACGTCACCCATAAAAAGCCTATTCTATCAAATCAAGCATGATTATATACTGTCCTGGTAAATAGTTGGTAAATAGTAGCTGATTGGGGCCGGCCCGGTGGCTCAGGCGGTTAGAGCTCCATGCTCCTAACTCCGAAGGCTGCCAGTTTGATTCCCACATGGGCCAGTGGGCTCTCAACCACAAGGTCGCCGGTTCAACTCCTCGAGTCCCGCAAGGGATGGTGGGCTCCGCCCCCTGCAACTAAGGTTGAACACGGCACCTTGAGCTGAGCTGCCTCCCGGATGGCTCAGTTGGTTGGAGCAAGGGCTCTCAACCACAAGGTTGCCGGTTCGACTCCCGCAAGGTATGGTGGGCTGTGCCCCCTGCAACTAGCAATGGCAACTGGACCAGGAGCTGAGCTGTGCCCTCCACAACTAAGACTGAAAGAACAACAACTTGAAGCTGAACAGCTCCCTCCACAACTAAGATTGAAAGGACAACAACTTGACTTGGAAAAAAGTCCTGGAAGTACACACTGTTCCCCAATAAAGTCCTGTTCCCCTTCCCCGTGGTTGCCAGAGGGTAAGCGGGGTGGGGGGTGGGGGGTGGGAGATGAGGGTAAGGGGGATCGAATATATGGTGATGGAAGGAGAACTCATTCTGGGTGATGAACACACAATGGGATTTATAGATGATGTAATACAGAATTGTACACCTGAAATCTATGTAATTTTACTAACAATTGTCACCCCAATAAATTTAATAAAAAAAATAAAATAAAATAAATAATAAAAAAAATAATAGTAGCTGATTGACCATCCCCTCTCTCTGCCTCTCCCCCTCCCTCAGGCTTCACATTGCCTACTTTGAAATGCTGTCCTTTTACACACCCTTTTGAATTTTGATGTAAGTTATTGTGGAATCATTTCAGTTGAATTCAATAAAACTCACTGACTAAACATCTCATCTTAGACAAAATGTGAATATTTGCTTCAATAATAAAAGCAGACCCTTACGTTTACCCCATGCTGCTCTCCCATGCGGAGGGAAAAAAAAGGTGAAGGTGCCATCATGTTGCTAATGTTTACTTCCCTGACAGTGTGCTTTCTGTATGATATCATCACTTTAACAACCCACATACAAATACTTAAATTGACGAGGGAGTTCTGGAATCCACTGACCAGAACCAAATTATGTGAGACACTCTGGTTCTGAAGCCTGTCTGTGTTTAGAACTGAGGGAAATCAGTCTGTAAAATTTCAGCCTAACCACCAAATGTTATTTAGGGTGGCTAATGTTTACAGGGTGGTTTATTTACGATAGTGTGTTTGGCTTTTTTCCCCTCTTAAACTAAGTGAAATTAACATCACAGAGCTTTGTATAGGGAAACTTTCCATTCATCCACAAAAAGGAAACACAGAGGAGTGGCAGGACCACATTCCAAGCAGCCAACTCAGCAACACTGGCCCTGACCTGAGGAGCCAGAGCCAGCGCGTTCTATTTCCTGGTGTGACCAAATTTTTGACTTCTGAACCTCAGTGGACATGCAAAGGGCCTGCTGAGTTAGGCTTGCACTCCTAAATGCAAAGCAGACACCAACTTCACTCACAAAAGGGACCAAACAAGTGTGGGAGGCTATTTTTTCTTTCCCATCAAACTAGTTTAAGTATTAACATTTGTAAACATTTCTATGACAGCTTAAAAAAAAATCAACCATTTAAAACTTTAGAAAAATGACAATGTTTCATTACATCTTTAAAAGGAAAGATGTACTTCAGGGAAAATTGCAGCAGACCAAGATGTAGTCAAGTGAATCGAGTTCTTGAGGCTCTCCTGTAACCAGCCTGAACTGGAGGCAGATTACCCAAAGCAACAGCTACTCCCCACATTAGCAACTGGTTCGTTGTTAGACTTGGTCTTTGGGACTAGCTTCAGCTCCTCCTTGGCTTGGTGGTCCCACTGGTAGTGCAGGAAGCACTGCCACTGGCCATTAGCCCATTGTTGAACCTTAGCTATCTCTGTTATTATAAACACTGAGGTTCAATATAACGCAGTCCTCAAGGCTCAGGCTATGGCAACAACTTGTAGGTGAAATCACCCAATGACTTGGGATTTCTGGGATACTGGCGACTCAATCTCCTTCACGTAGATGAGCTGCATTAAGCAGTGAAATGATATTCCTGCAAGCATCTAGTGAATATCTTTTCTCAAGATTTACCTTCAGATTTACATTTTGCTTTAACAGATAACAACACTGATTTGAGTAAGTCAAAACCCGGGGATGGTCATATCAGTTGTTCTGTCACAGGCTGCAGGATCTTGAACCATTTGTTTATCCTCCTTGAATCTCAGTTTACTCATTCATAGAATGGAGATGACTGTAGTAATAATAATAACAATAATAATATCTCCTTTGCCCCACCTCACAAGCTTTGGGAAAGATGGAAGGAAAGGGTGTATATAACACTGCTCAGTAAAATGAAAAGGGCTGTAGTAACATAAAATGTCAACTTTTAATAGGAAGAGTTTACAATTCTTGCGTGGAAACCAAGTTACGGGAAAGGAAATGTCGCTAAACATGAAATATGGCTGTGGCCAAGAGGCACTATATGACATGGTAAAGAGAATCTGATTGGTAGTCAAGACATCAGAGTTCTAGTATGAGCCTGACTGGTAACTCACTGTATGACCTTCTCCTCTCTGGGCCTCTGCATAAGAAATGGGTTTGTTGAGGTAAATTTTCGAGCTTTGTAGGAGCAGAAATCTCCTGTCACATGAAATCATGGGTATGAGCCCAACATATAAAACAGCAAAGAAACAATGTCCTTCCAACTGTGTAAAATTTAAGATTAGCAGAAAACATTACATTTTCTTAATTTTAAGATGAACTGTATTCAGCCATAGTTCACATTTAAAACCAGGATGACTCTTAGAATCATTGAGTACATTCTTTTAATATTCCTGAAATGCCAATACTAAATTGATGGTGCAAGGTACAACCCATGGCATCTTAGCATCAAAGACAGATGGTGCTTTGGAGTTACCCCGACCTTGATGTCCCTTCTCCAAACAGTTGGAATGTGGGGAACCTAGTTTGAAAACTACTGGGCTAGAAGGCTTTTAAGGGGCATTGTAAATCTGACATTCTGTGGTTCGAATAACATGAGTAACTATTAGAAATGGCGGCAAGGCCCAAGGATAGTCAATTAGTGACCATGTTGGAAGATGTTTCATCTATGGCTAAAAAGATCAGTTCTGAAGGCAATTCTCAAGGAGGGGGTTCCCAAAAGGTGAAAGCTCCCTCTAGATGGTTGGAAATGCTATGTATCCTCCCAAGGTGACTTCTCCAAAGGCTTACCTCTTATTTTGAGTCCTCGATTAAATGGAGCCACAGGTCTCTACTGGAGAGGGTATTTCTCTCAGTGTTAAGGTGAGAAAACTTTTAGCGAAGGCCTAGGCTTACCTGGCCATGGACAATTGGGGAAGCTTGAGCCCAGTGAGGTGCAGTGTGGCTCACCAGCACAACTACTGCCCGCCCAAGAGTGTACAGCTCTTTACTCTGTGCAAAGTACTTTATGTCCATGATCTCCTCTGATGCCTCAACATAAGCCCAGGACAGTAGAGAATCAGGCATTGTCCTTCTGCCCATTTTAGAGATAAGGACACTGAAGACCAGACAAGTGAAGTAAATTGCCAAATGTTGCCCAGCTAGCTTATGGCAGAGCTGGGATTTAAACTGCTTCGTTAGGACTCAAAGTACAGAACATTTTCTGTGGCACTTGCCTGACCACAGAACTTTCAACATCGAGTCCCAAAGCAACATAAGCTCTGCTTGGGATCAGGTTCATTTCAACCAAGGGGTTTCATTTGGTGGTAATTTACATGCCACTCTCTCTGCCAGGAGTGGAAGCCTTAATTCCTTAGGCCTGTACCTCCCACTTTGAAATCTTCAGGAGCTCTAAAAATTGTCCAGACTGTCCATTCTAGAAGTGCCAGCTGACAGAAACAGAGACAGCCATGGCAGCTAGATTCAGCCAAGACGTGATGGTGGCATGGGCCCTAATAGGCAGACTTACCAGGAGAGCCAAGCTTGTCTGACAGCCATAAGGCGACAAAAGGCTAGGTAGGACACTTGGTGCTGAGAGCCGGTAATTTTTTTAAACAGGCCATGAACAGACACAATTTTCAAGATAGGAGTTATTTTCTGCCTCCCCTCCCCCTAAAGAAAGCCTTCAGAAGTGCATTCCAATTGAAACCCCTTTGCCACCTCCTTGGAATGTGGTCAGGTAAGACATGGTCTCTCTTACTGGGTGGTCTTCAGTGGAGCCCTGCTGGCTGCTCTATTTACTCTGAAAAAAAGCCCCACCCCCTACTGACAGACCCTCAGCTCCACAGTTCAGTTCTGGATGCAAATGACAGGGTCTCAGAACAAAAGATCTGCTGAAGGCAAGAAAGCCTTGTTAACTCTTTCGATCACACCTTTGCATCAACCCTAAACCCTTGGTGCTTCTTTATGAAGTCAGTCCTTAATTTTCATGCTGCCAGAGGGGGACAATATAAAGAACTGTCTAGAAAAGGACATAATGAAGGGACAATTCATGTTGAATGATGTTTTACAAAATTATCTTCCTAATTATGTTTCCTTTAAAGGATAATGGAAATAACTTGCTTTTCCTGGTTTGGTAGTAGCAGGGAGTCTTTAATGTGTGTAATAAGGGGAGGGACTCCTCTGATGAATCCCCAGTGGTTAACAGCTGGCACACTAGACCCCTGTGGGACATATGACCAAAGGTCACTATGCAAAGACTGACTAATCTCTTAATGCATGTGGCTAGAATTTTCACTTCATCCTCTGGGCACAACCAGTTTAATGTCATAATGAGATGTGGTTTTCAAAGTTGCTACACTATAGTTGCCATGCAGGGAGTCACGCAGGGTCTCTGCTCCCGCTCCCCACATAAGAACGCAGGATATGGTGAGGCCAAAAAGGAACACCCACGGAACCATAGGTCGGGGAGTCATACCACTATATTCTCGCTGGTGGCTGGGTTGGAGACACAGGAAGTAGGAGCCACATGATCCACAACCTGCCGTCCACTTCTCTCTGCCAACCAACCCCACTTGCTAGCTGCAATCTGCCTCTCTGCAATTTGCAATCCACACTCCGCTGCTTGCTAGCTCAGCCACCATCTTCTTGCTAGCCCTCATTTTTCTGCTAGCATAGCCACAGCAGTTACATTAGTGGCCAATGGCTCACTGGTTACAGCTAATGGCCAACTAGTCACAGCTGATGGCCATCCAATCACAGTTGATGGCCATTTACTACCTGAGCCAGCACCTCTGCACGAGAGGCTGAGAGCCTGGAAACTGCGCTCCTGGCTCTGTCCCCACACTCCACCCCTACAGGGTATCGCCTCACAATCTACATGACAAGCGTCTTCTGCGAAGGGCCTTGTGTGAGGAGCCTGGAGGCGAATGCAATATCCTGGACACAGCCAGGATCTCTGGGCACAGCCAGGGTTTCTCAGGGCACCACCAGTCCTTCTGGGCACAGCCAGACTTCCTGGGCTTCTTAGGGTACCACCAGTCTCCCCGGACATCATTCACCAGGGCTGTCCTGGGGGTGAGGGATGACCTTGACCTCACCCTCATCTCCCAAGGAGGACTCAGCAAGTGTTTCCTCCTGGGACTACAAGTCCTGCATCCGGGCTGCCTCAGCAAGCACTTCCCAGCCCACAGGGCCACAACGACCTTCGCTTTCTCCGGTCTATGCTGTTTGGGGAACCGTCCATGTCTTCCCACCCCTCCACGGAGGTCCAGCTCTCCTGGGAAAGCTGGCTAAGGTGCCACCCACTGAAAGTCAAAATTGGGTTTGGCTTTTAGAAAGTGGGAGTTATGATTCTTGAAAGTCATTTTGCTTACTCAACAAACACAATTGACTACAATGGACAAAGGCTCTAGGAAGACAGATGTGACAATCCCTGGCCTTAGAGAGCTCTTATCTGCTACACACACACACACACACACACACACACACACACACTGCCAAACAAAATGTATACACATTTAAAGGAAAAAAATATTAAAATTGTAATACTCAATATATACCAACAACAAAAGATGAATACAAGTCACGTTTGACTTCTGCAATTACAAGAGGTGCTCAAAGTGGTTACCATCAGCATAATTTTAATAGTTTTTTTCCTTTCTTAAAACGTGTATACATTTTGGGGGGGCACCCTCTGTGTATATATATATAAAGGCAATTGTACTATATCATGGTGAGTGCCAAGTTTGAAATATTCACAGGCTACAAGTTTGGTACATTATCCAAAAGACTTCTCACCTTCCTGTTTTCATCCTGGTATCAAGAGCTAGCCAGGGCCCTCCTTGGCAGGCTCAGGTTGAACAGGAAAGACCTCTCTTTGAAGTTGCTCAGCAGATGAATAGCCCACATCATCCTTCAGCTAGATATGTCAATGACTTAGTCAGGACCTCAGGGGTTCTTTCCTTCAATTTGTGTAGTTGGAGGTAAGAGGTAGGAGAATATTTCATAGAGTAAATAATTTGGCTCATTAGATGCTGATGAACTATCATTCTTACCTGCTGCCTGAGAGATCAAATCTTTGAAAGGAACAAAGTCAGAAAGCCGTAGACATAAAACAACAGCAGCATTTTATCAATTAAACACTCTTTCAAACTTACTAGGTGGATATGTAGAGTATCACCTTGGCTCAACAGGTTTTTCTCTGTTCACATGTACGCACTAATGCTGCATCCATTTATCCCACCACTTCAAATTCAATTCAGTACCACGAAGTGAGTAAAAGCCATTCAAGGCACTGGGCCATGGTCCTTATTTAAATCTGACCAGCATTTCAGTGGCTCCCTTCTGCTGGCAGAGCAACACTTTCCTGTTTGCTTTCTTTAACGTCAATCTTTTCCATGTGTTTACTGATGTTACCACCCTCTGTTATTTTGTCTACGTGTTTTGCTCCCCCGATGATTCATTTCTTTTTTTTAATTTATTGGGGTGACAATTGTTAGTAAAATTACATAGATTTCAGCTGTACAGTTCTGTATTACATCATCTATAAATCCCATTGTGTGTTCACCACCCAGAATCAGTTCTCCTTCCATCACAATATATTTGATCCCCCTTTCCCTCATTTCCCAACCCCCACCCCCCCCTTCATTTCCTTTTTTTTAAAGTTCTTGGTTTATTAGTCCTCTCATGAAAAATCTGCTCAATCACCACAGATAAAGTCGTTGATGAATCTTTACTCCTGTTGTCCGATCTCCACCTCACTTTTTGACAACACCAATATTGGCCTTTCCATTCCCCTTACTTTCTTCATTCTGTTCTTGCATTCCTTCCACTGTTTTCTTGAGGTCTTTTTCTTCTCATACAGGCCATGTCTTGCAAGTCTATGTTTGGGTTCATTTTTCTTTGTGTAATCCAAGGAATCATAAATCATGCCAAAGCGAGTTATCATGCCATCACCAAAATGGGTTCTGAATCGAAATACAAAGATGACATCTGGTACGGTCTTGTACATTTTGGCTAGTTTTTCCCTAATTTGTGTCTTAGGTGCTGTTGTCTTCCCAGGGTTCAAGGATGTCGATGACTATTGAAGTAGTCTATTGGTCATCAACGTCCTAGTCAGGACACATAGGTAACTGTGCTGTTCATGATGGTGGCCAACCCTCAAGCAACCAGGGAGGAAAAGAGCCAATGATTCATGATTCATTTCTTTCTTGTTTTTAATTGGGGAACAGTATGTACTTCCAGGACTTTTTCCAAGTCAAGTTGTTGTCCTTTCAATCTTAGTTGTGGAGGGCGCAGCTCAGCTCCAGGTCCGGTTGCCGTTGTTAGTTGCACAGGGCACAGCCCACCATCTCTTGTGGGAGTCAAGGAACAATGATTCATTTCTTGACAATATATTTATACTTATAAAATCATAGCGCCTAGTTAATTTGAGAATAATGTCTTTCTCAAGAGAACTCAAACTGGTTTCAAGGCATGATCTAGTTATCATTCCTCCACCATTCTTGAGTTCAGTGACAGTAAGTATTCATTTCCACTTTGCTGTTATGGAGACTGAAGGAGAGAACATTGTAAGGGCTTTGTCCAGAGTCATTGTGTTGAGCTGAGAATGGAACTTGGGAACCCTCACTCCAAGGAACAGTACCATCCGCCACAGGTCCTCCCCATATGTGACAGCATTTGTAAATAAATTAATCAGATGTGCAATAAAAAGCAAATCTCTAGGTATCAGGAAATGTCCAAAGAACTCCATAAAACTGTTGCAGTGCCAGGATATCTCCAAAAATGTAATTTCCTCCTCTAGCATCCGACCCTAGATTGAATATCTTGCAACGATGATACAACTTCTTACAATAACTATTCCTCAGTTAAAAGTCATCATTGGGTAAAGTCTTGTCCTTTAGCTGTCCCACATCATCAAAGCTAGACATCTTAAGCTAAAACATCTTAAATTCTTCCAGATATGGCACATTAGCTGAACTTCATCTCTTCCTAATATATCCAGCTTGGACTGGAAACCAGGAATATTTATGGGACACATTAAAAACACTAATAATTCTAAGCTTTGGCTAATACGCAAATATGCAAAAAATCAGATTATATAAATGTTTTGTAACCATTATGTGGGGACAGAGTCCCAGAGAGCAGTTTCCAGGCTCTCAGCCTCACATGTGGAGGTGCTGTCTCAGGTAGTGAATGACCATCAACTGTGATTGGTTGGCCATCAGCTGTAACCGGTTAACCAATTGGCTACTGATGTAACTGCAGGGCTGCGTTGATTGGTTGGTTGGTTGGCAGGCAGCAAAGTGAATGGCGGACTGCGGATCCTGCGGCTACTGCTGCGTGTGTCTCACCTGGCCGCCAGAGAGAGTGTAGTGGTATGACTCCCCTATCTATGGCTCCATGGGTGTTCCTTTTTGGCCTAGCCATATCCTGCGTTCTTATGTGGGGAGCGGGACCAGAGGCCCCTGCAGGCTGCCCCGCATGACAATTAAAACTATGTCAACTAAACAGAAGAGCAAAAATAGCTACAAAGTTATATTAGTTAATACATTTCAGGTTTTACATAGTGGATGAATCATCAAGAGATACCCTCAAATGTGTTTCTATAAGACTAGGGAAAACTGAATAGAATCAATCCTTGCCTGAATAGAATCAATACTAGCCAGAGATTTAGTATTTATATACATAGATACTAATAACCACTTACTGAAATTCTTTGTTAGAGGAAAATGGATTCAAAGAGTTAATTTTAAGTACACCAACACATTCTGATATTAACAACACTCACAGTTTTTCTAATAAAATTTTGACATCTTACAATGAAATCAGAAAGCTAATTAATGATTAAATAATATTTAAACAACAATTTATAGTTTATAAAGCCCTTTCACTTACCTTATACTATTCATGTCTCAGAACAATCCCATGAGAGTCTCATAAATTTTAAAAATGAAGAAATCAAGGATCAGAGCTAAGTGAAGTGATTTGCCCCAAATTCCACAAGTGGTAAGTGAAAGAACCATCACTTAAACCCAGGTCTGTATGATGCCAAATCCTAGGGTGAAGATAACATAGCTGAGCTCATGTTAAGCATCCTTATTTCTCAGAGAGAGAGAGAGAGAGAACGAGAACACAGGAAATTTTTGGAGGTGATAAATGTTTATTACCTTGACTGTGGTGATGATTTCACGGATGTATTCCTATGCCCAAACTCTTCAAATTGTATACATTAAATATGTGCAGTTTCTTGTATATCAATTATACCTCAAAAATGCAGTTTTGAAAAAAAGATGGAATGCTAATTACAGATTCTTGAGAATAAATATCTCCATTAGTAATTTGACCAATTATAATGTCCACAATGTTAAATTTTTTATCCTAAAACTGTCAGTCTCACTTCTCCATGAAGAACTGTGATCTAGAGAAATCTATGCTTTTGGAGAGCAACATAGAGAAGAGGAAGAAAAAATAAACACAGGTACTGACTTTTCAGTGTACACACACGTCATGGCAAGAATGCATGTTTCTTCCCCAATGTACTTGGCCTTGGCACATGCAATGGGAAGGAATGGGCATCTGAATCCCATGCCTGAGGTGCCCCAGATATCCCTCACATAGGGCCTTGCTATTGGGTTCAAACAAGTAAAGGCTTTCACAACACTCTGCATGGCTTCTTCGTGTCAATCCATTCCAAGGTTTAGTGTGCCATTTGGTTCCGAACAATTTCTTCCCATCCTTTCTATTATCATTCAGGCCCAGTTTCTCTGATTTTACCCTCAGCAAGGACAACTTGTCTATGTATTGCAATTAAATTTTACTTTTTACATATTTAAAAATTATTTTAAGTGAGATGAGCCCCTCATGACTCTAAGTCTGTATCTGCAACCTGAGCTCCCAACTCACATATCCATTGTTTTCGGTCATCTCAACATGGTGACTCCACAGTCTTCTCAATGTCCATGTGTGTAAAACTAGCTTTATACCCCATCCCCCTGTGCACCACAGCTCCTTCTCCAGTCTTCCAAAGACACGAACCTTGGAAGAAATTGCTTGCTCCCTCACTCTCATCCCTTCAGTCACCACATTCTTTGCATTCTTCCTTTTAAATACCTCCTGAATCTATTCAGCTTTTTGCATGCCCATAGCCACCCCCCACACCCTCAAGCCAAGCTACAACCCCCTCTTCCCTACACTACTCCTCAGCCATCTAACTGGACCCCATACTGTGTTCTTACCTCACTCCAGTCCCTTCTCCACACAGCAGCCAAAGTGAATTATTTAAAACACAAATCAAATTACATTACTGCCCTACTTAAAACATTCCAATGCCTTCTCACTGCTCTCAGGATGAAGTCCAAAATATGTTTCATGCCCTACAAGAATCTGTGTCCTGGCTTCTATCTAATTTTGAAGTCACAGATCTCATCGCAGCTCCTAAGTAAAAACCCTACTCCCTCTTGCAGCTCTGCTTTTACTCATGCTGCTTCCTCAGGTTTTCCCCTATTCCTTTCCTGGCTTTTGACTCAGCTCAGGTGTCACCTCCATTAGCAGAGCCTTTCCTGGTTTGAGAGGTCCTTTTCTCCATCATCATGACAACATGTTCTCACCTTTATTATAGTGCTGACCACCCTATTTTCTTATGTCTCCTCTCACTAGTCTGAGAACTCTTCAAAGTCAGTGCCTGTGGCACTGCCGGCCGGCTCTGTAATCCCAAGACCTGACACAGTGCCTGACAGGCACATAATGGGAAAGATTCAAACTTAGTCAAAACAGGTTGTGTTACAGACTTGGATTAAGCTATAAATAATATGAATGGGTAAAAAAAATCTAATCTAAAGGCATAGACTGGCAGATGGATTAAAAAAAAAAACAACACACTCTAACTATATGTTTTCCACAGAAAACACATATTAAATCCAAACATAAAAATAATCAGAGCAAAAATAGAGGAGGAAAGATAGATCACAGAAACAGGAACCATAAGAAATATCGAATGCCTATACTAATATCATAGAAAATAGACTTAAAAAATGTTACTAGAGATATAGAGGGAATTTTTATAATAACAAAAGCAACAATACATCAGGAAAATATAACAATCATAAATATATATGCGACTAACAACAGAGTGCAAAAACCGACATAATTAAAGGGAAAAATAGAAAATCCAATAATAATAGTTGGAGACTTCAATACCCCAATTTCAATAACGGATAGAACTAGAAAAAGATCAACAAGGAAACAGAAGTCTTAAACAGTATAATAAACCAACATGACTTAGTAGACATCTATAGAACACTTCATGACAAACAACAGAATACAGTTTTTCTCAAATGCACATAGAACATTCTCCAGGACAGACCATATGTTAGGCCATGAAGTACTTCTCAATATACTTAAAAGGAATGAATCAGGGGGTGGCCGGTTAGCTCAGTTGGTTAGAGTGCGGTGCTCTTAACAGCAAGGTTGCCGGTTAGATCCCAGCATGGGTCACTGTGAGCTGTGCCCTCCACAACTAGATTGAAACAACTACTTGACTTGGAGCTGATGGGTCCTGGAAAACACACTTAAATAAATAAAAGTTTAAAAAGAAAGAAAATGACTCGTACAACATATATTCTCTGACCATAATGGAATGAAAGTATAAATCACTTAAAGAAGGAAATAGGGGAAATTCATATATGTGGAAATTAAACAATGCACTCTGAAATAACCAATGGTTCAAAGAAGAAAACACAAGGGAAATATTGAGAAAATCTTTGAGATAACTTAAAATGAAACAAAACATACCAAAACTTAGAAAATGTAGCTAAACCAGTGCTTACAGGGGCTTTAAATGCCTATATATATATTTTTTAATCTCATTTCAATAGCATAACTTTCAACAGCAAGACACTTGAAATGAAAGAATACAATAAACCTAAAACAATTGGAAGAAATATTATAGATTAAAATGGGAATTCAGAGTTGAAAATAGGGGCAGCTGATGGCTCAGTTGGTTAGAGCACGAGCTCTGAACAACAGGGTTGCCGGTTTGATTCCCACATGGGCCAGTGAGCTGAGCCCTCCACAAGTATATTGAAGGACAATGACTTGGAGCTGATGGGCCCTGGAGAAACACACTGTTCCCCAATAAAATTAAAAAAAAAAAAAAAAAAGAGTTGAAAATAATGGAGTAAATCAATGAAACCAAAAGTTGGTTCTTTGAAATGATCAACAAAATTGACAAACCTGAACCTAGATTGACCAAGAAAGTATAATAAAAGACTCAACTACTAAATTTGAGAATAAAAGAAGGCACATTAATACCACCCTTTAAAAATGAAATGGGTCATAAGGAAATACAATGAACAACTGCATGCCAACAAATTGCATAATTTAGACAAAATGGACAAATTCCTAGAAAGACACAAACTACTGAAATTAACACAAAAAGAAAAAGAAAATCTTGGTCAAACTATAAAAAGTCATTGAACAAATAATTTTAAAACTTACCACAAAGAAAATCCCAAGCCCAAACGGTTTGTCTAGTGAATTCTACCAAAATAATAAAGAAAAATTAATACCAAGCTTTCACAAACTCTTTCAAAAACAGAAGAGGCAGGAACACTTCTTAACTAATTCTATATAGCCAGCATTACCCTGATACCAAAACCAGACAAAAACATCACAAGAAAAGAAAGCTACCGACCAATATCCCTCATGCATAAATCCTTAAGAAAATATAAGCGAGGGCAGCCGGTTAGCTCAATTGGTTAGAGGACGATGCTCATAATACTAGGGTTGCCGGTTTGATCCCCACATGGGCTAGTGTGAGCTGCGCCCTCCACAACCAGATTGAAACAACTATTTGACTTGGAGCTGATGGGTCCTGGAAAACCACACTTAAAATAAAAAAAGGTTTTTTTTCTTTCTTTCTTTTTTTTTTTTTTTTTTAAAGAAAATACAAGCAAACCCAATCCAGCAACATAATAAAAGGATCATGACAATGATTAAGTGGGATTTATCCCCAGAATACAAGGCTGGTTTAACATCAACATGTTAGTTAATATAAAACACCATATCAAAAGAATAAATGGAGAAAAAAGAACACATGACTATCTCAATAGACAGAAAAAGAGTTTGATGAAATCCAACACCCATTCATTGATTAACAAATAAAAATTTGTCAAACTAGGAATGAAAGAAAACTTCTTTAATCTGATAAATGACATCTAAGAAAACGCCCAGAGCTAGCATTATATTTAATGATGAAAGATAGAAAGCTTTTCCTGCCTAAGATCAGAAGAAAAATAAGGAAGTCCATTCTAGCCACACCACATTGTGCTAGAGATTCTACTCAAGGAAGTTAGTCAAGAAAAAGAAATAAAATGCATCTACAGTGGATAGGAAGAAGTAAAAGTATCTATTTACAAATGACAGTTTTGTATTGTCAGATGAAAATCTTAAGAAATACATTAAAAAACTATTAGAATTTTTAAAAAATACTGACTTCAGCAAGGTTGCAGCATACAAGATCAATATTTAAAAATCAACTGTTTTTCTATACACTAACAGTGAAGAATCCAAAAATGAAGTTAATAAAACAATTATATTTACAATATCATCAAAAAGAGTAAAATACTTATGAATATAAAATATTAATGCAAAACTTGTAATATAAAGACTACAAAACACCATTGAAAGAAACTGAAAAACACCTAAACAAATGGAAAGTCAGTCCATATTCATGGATTGAAAGACTTAATATTGTTCAGATGGAAATAGTCCCCCAAACTGATCTACAGATTCAATGGAATCTCTAACAACATCCTATCTGGCTTCTTTGTAGATGTTGATACGCTAACTTTAAAATGCAGATATTGATTCACTGAAATTCAAGGTACCCAGAAGAGCCAAAAAAATCTAGAGAAAGAAGAAAAAAACTGGAGGATTCATACTTCCTGATTTCAAAACTAACTACAAAGGAACAGTAGTCAAAGACTATGTGGCACGTGCATTAAGATAGCTATACAGATGAATTAAATAAAACTAAGCATCCAGAAATAAATACATACAGTTATGGTCAATTGATTTTCAACAAAGGTACAAGGCAATTCAATAAAGAAAAAAAACATTTTCAGCAAATGATTCCGGGACAATTAATATCCACATTAAAAAGAATAAAGTTGGACACCATTCTTAAAATATCTACAAAAAATAACCTCAAATAGATCACAGACCTTAATGTAAGACATCAAACTATAAAATGCTTTGAAGAAAACATAGGAGTAAATCTTTGTGATCTTAGGTTAGGCAAAGCCTGCATGAGAAACGAAAGAAAAAGCAGTTAAGTTGGATTTCATGAAAATTTAAAACTTTTATGTTTCAATGAACATCATGAAGAAAGTGAAAAGACAAACCATTAAATGGGGGAAAATATTTGCAAAGTATACAACTAATAAGGGACTTCTATCTAGAATGTATAAAGAACACTTAACTCAATACTAAAAAGAAAAAAACATAACAAAATTAAAACTGGCAAAGGATCTGAACAGACATTTCTCCAAAGAAGACATTAAAATGGGCAATAAGCACATGGAAAGATGCTCAACACCATTACCTTTCAGGAAAATGCAAATCAAAACCACAATAAGGTACCCATAAGACGGCTGGGCAGTGACTGGTAATGGTACAGGTTTTTATTTTTGTTTTTTGGAGTGATGAAATGTTTTGGAATTTGATAGTGGCAATGATTGCACAATTTTGTGAATATACTAAAAGTTACTGTACTTCAAAGGGTGAATATGATGGTGTGTGAAATATATCTAAACAAGACATAAAACTTAAAATGTAGCATAAAGTTAATGCAAAAATTAAAACTATAAAAGTGTTAGAAAAAATACAGGAGAAAATCTTCAGGATCTAGAGGTAGGCAAATAATTCTTAGACTTGGCTTCTGGTCAAAATGGTGCAGTAGGTAAATGCTGTGCTTACCTTCTCTCACAACCACATCAAAATTACAACTAAACTGCAAAACAACCATCATTGAGAATCACCTAAAATCAAGCTGAACCGAAGCCCTACAATTAAGGTCATGCAGAAGAAGTCACTTCGAGACTGGTAGGAAAGGCAGAGACACAGAATGGGCTGGTCTGACACCCGTGTGTCACCATTAAAAATTTGGAGGGATATCTCGTCTGTGGAAGTCCCCCAGGAGGAGCGAGGGGTCCCAGACCCTCCCTAGCCCAGGGTAACAGTGCCAGGGAGAGAAATCCCCATAATTTCTGGTTGTGAAAACCTGCTGAGATTGTGACTCTGTGAGACAGAGGACAGCTGGAGCACCAGGCGCTCCTCTTGAAAACACTGCGCATGGAATACCCACTGACGGAATTACTAGCTCTGAGCTCCAGTGCTGAGGCAGCAGCTGGAGAGGCAACAGAGACATATAGGGTAAAAATGATTTATCTGGCCTTAGGACAGGGGCTGGAGGGGCAGCTTTCTCCTCGATGGAGGAGCTGGTGGAGGCCATTGTTTCTTTGATGAGCCCTCCCCCTTCCCAGTGTGCAAACGCAGGCGGCCATCACATGTGAGTCTCCATCAAGCTGGCTAATGCCAATCGTTTGCTATGCACTGGCAATTCCAGACCCCACCCTGCCCAACTTTCGGGTATATCCCTCTTCCAGTGGCCTTTTTGTACAAACTGCTTTCCTTGGCTCAACTGCAGACTTTCCTAGGGTCTGTCAAAGGAACCCAGATGAGCAGCATCTGGCTTGAGCATGTCTTATACCTCTGGCTGACCAGCCCTAAGCCTGGCACTAGTGACAGCCAGCCTTGGTTTGCGGCTTGGCCTCTCAAGGCATTTCCAAGCACGGCATAGTTTGTGGCCATCTGCGGTTTTCTTTGTGGCTCCTGCCGGGTGGCTCCAGGTGAGACATGGGCTGCAGCTGAACTTCACCAGCAGCAGGTCCCCTCACAGGTGGCCCTGGGGCTGGTGCCCCCAGTGGCCAGCTTCGAAAGGAGCTGTAGCATCACCTAGCTGCCTCCAAGGACGACACACCCAAGGGGCAGATTGGGCAGGCACCAAAGCCATGCTGAGACAGAGCCTGGTCTGTAGGGTCAGCCCCTGTACAACAGCTCCTCCACTATAGTCATGGCCAGTCCTCACAACCAGTAAGCCCAAGGGTCAATCCCTCCCACTGATGTGCAAATAGCAACCAAGGCTCAACTACAACAGAAGGACACCACAACTATGACAAGGGACATACCTGGAATGCACGGGTCAAGTGACCAGGAAGATTGTGCCACTGAGCCCGACATCATACCTACTACATGAGGCCACTCAATTAAGACCGGGAGACATAGCAGCCCTACTTAATATAGAATAATACAGAAATAGCAGCCCTACCTAATATATAGAAACAAACATAGGGACGCAGCCAAAATGGAGAGATGAAGAAACATGTCCCAAATAAACGAACAGAACAAAGCTTCAGAAAAACAACTAAACAAACTGAAGACAAGTAATCTACCAGACACAGAGTTCCAAACACTAGTTATAAGGATGCTCAGCGATCTCAGGGAGAACTTCAACAAAGAGACAGGAAAAATGAAAATGGAGATAGAAAAACATAATTAAGAACCAGTTAGGGGCTGGCCCGGTGGCTCAGGTAGTTGGAGCTCTGTGCTCCTAACGCCAAAGGCTGCCGGTTCAATTCCCACATGGGCCAGTGGGCTCTCAACTACAAGGTTGCCATCTCGACTCCCACAAGGGATGGTGGGCTTTGCCCCCTGCATCTAAGATTGAACACGGCACCTTGAGCTGAGCTGCTGCTGAGCTCCCAGATGGCTCAGTTGGTTGGAGCACATCCTCTCAGTTGATTCGACTCCTGCAAGGGGTGGTGGGCTGTGCCCCGTGCAAATAACAACGGCAACTGGACCTGGAGCTGAACTGCGCCCTCCACAACTACGCTTGAAAGGACAACAACTTGACTTGGAAAAAATCCTGGAAGTACACACTGTTCCCTAATAAAGTCCTATTCCCTTTCCCCAATAAAATCTTATATATATAAAAAAAGAACCAGTCAGAAATAAAGAATACAATAACGGAAATGAAGACTACATTACAGGGAATCAGCAGATTAGATGAAGCAGAGGATCAAATCAGTGATTTATTATAGAAGATAAGCTATCACAAAACACCCAATCAGAACAGCAAAAAGAAAAAGAAACCCAAAAAATTGAGCAGAGTTTAAGGGGCATCTGGGACAACATCATGTGTACCAACATTCTCATTATGGAGGTAGCAGAAGGAGAAGAGAGAGAGCAAGGAATTGAAAACCTACTGAAGAAACAATGACAGAAAACTTCCTTAACCTGGCAAAGGAAATAGATATACATGCCCAGGAAGCGCAGAGAGTCCTAAACAAGATGAACCCAAAGAGGCCCACACCAAGACACATCATAATTTAAATGCCAAAGGTTAAAGACAAAGCAAGAAGCAGCAAGAGAAAAAGCAGTTAGTTACCTACAAGGGAGCTCCCCTAAGACTGTCAGCTGATTTCTCAACAGAAATTTTGCAGGCCAGAAGGGATTGGCACGAAATATTCAAAGTGATGAAAAGCAAAGACCTACAACCAAGACTACTCTACTCAGCAAGGCTATCATTTAAAATCAAATGACAGATAAACAGCTTAAGCAAAGACCTACAACCAAGACTACTCTACTCAGCAAGGCTATCATTTAAAATCAAATGACAGATAAACAGCTTCCCATTCAAGACAATGCTAAAGGAGTTCATCACCGCCAAACTAGTATTACAGGTAATCTTAGAGGGACTTCTTTAAGATGAAAAAGATCAAAAATATGAATAATAAAATGGCAATAACTATATACCTATCAACAATTACTTTCAATGGAAATGGATTTAATGTTCCAATCAAAAGATAAGGGAGCTGAATGAATAAGAAAACAAGACCCTTACATATGTTGCTTACAAGAGACTCCTTTCAGATCGAAAGACACACACAGACTGAAAGTAAAGGGATGGAAAAAGATGTTTCATGAAAATGAAAACAAACAAAAAAACTGGAGTAGCAATACTTATACCAGACAAAATAGACTTTAAAACAACAGCTATAACAAGAGACAAACAAGGACCTGCTAATCCCACTTATGGGTATTTATCTGAATAAACCCAAAATGCTACTTTGAGGGGACGTGCTCATCCATATGTTCATTGCAGCATTATTTACATAAGCCAAGATATGAAGGCAACCTGGGTGTCCCTGGATGGATGAATGGATAAAGAAGAGGTGGTACATATATACGATGGAATATTACTCAGCCGTAAAATAGAATGAAATCTTGCCATCTGTGACAACATGGATGGACCTAGAGGGTATTGTGCTGAGTGTAGTAAGTCAGACAATGAAAGACAAATGTCATATGATTTCAGTTATAAGTAGAATCTAAAGAACAAAATAAACACATGAAAGAGAAACAAACTCATAGATACAGAGAACATTTTGATGGTTGCCAGATGGGAAGGGGGTTGCCAGGTGGGTAAAGGGGGAAAGAGATTAAGTACAAATTGGTTGTTACACACTAGTCATGGGGATGTGGGGTATAGCGTGGGGAATATAGTCAATAATATTGTGGTGACTGTATGTGGTGTCTGATGGGTACTAGATCAATTGGGGTGATAGATGGGAGTGGGTGGGGTAGGGTAAAAAAGGTGAAGGGAATAAGAAATACAAATTGTTAGTTACAAAATAGTCATGGGGGTGTAAAGTAAAGCATAAGGGAATATAGTCAATAATATGGTAATAACTGTACAGTGCCAGGTGTGTAGTAGTCAGGAGGATCACTTCCTAGATTATATAGACGTCTAACCACTGTGCTATATGCCTGCAACTAACATAAAATAATACTGAATGTCAACTCTAACTGAAAAATTAAAAAGGGGGGAGATAAAGAATAAGAGGTTCAAAGTTTCAGATATAAAGCAAATAAGTCTTGGGGATGTAATATACAGCATAGAAATATAGTCAATAATATGATAGTGTGGTACAGTGTCAGATGGTTGCTGGACTTATCCACCCCTGTGGCACCAGTCAGTACATTACAAGCATGTAGAAGCTTCTAATTAAACCTCTGATGAATGATTGAATGAAGTCTCTGAATTTCCAGTGTTTCTTCATTAGGCAGCTAGTTGAAACCCTTCATCCAGTTATGGCTCCAACAGAGAGCTTCTGTTTTTCTCTTCCTTCTTCTTTCCTGCCTCAGATTCCATGGGTCCTCACTTCTGGGAGCCCTACTGGTCCTGCCCATAATGTTTTGTCTCCTGGTGTCACTTCCCTATGACACAGGCCTTTCTAGCATTTGTCCTAAATCTGAGTCTTTGTCAGCAGCAGTACCAAGGAGCACATTTCCTTTGATATATCTGTCACCGATCATGGTGTGGGGGCTTCTCATGCCACTTTCCCCAGTGGTTTGGTTCAAGGCCAATGTGGGAATTTGACACATTGATGTTTGAATCTAGAGATTGTGCTGAGCAAATGCTCCACAGCTAGGTTTGATCGAGTAGATGCAACCAGTGCCACTGCATCATTCTTCAAGGGACGATGGTCATGTGCTTCTAAATCTATCACCAGGCTTAAGTTTTTTTTTTTTTTTTTTTCCAAATGAACCTCCTTGATCAGCCACTAGAAGACTGTTTCTAAAGTCAGAACTGACCTACCCCCCTGTTGCTGAAGGACAGTGCAATGGCTAAACACATGGGTTCCTGAACCCGAGTGCCCTGGTGCAAATCCCTCTTCTACCACTTAATGGCTGTGTGAGTGACCTTTAATAATTTAGCTCACCTCTCTATGCCTCAGTTTCCACAACTGTGAATGGGGAAACTTGGAGACAGAGGAAGCCTCTCCCCAATTCTAAATAAGGAAATTCTCTGAGCATTGTTCTGTGCCCAAGTCATGGCTGTCACCATCTTACAGAGAGGAAATGGAGGCTTAGGAAAATCTACTCACTCTTCCAAATGCCTTGGAAGTGGGGAGTCATGAAATGGACTCAGGTACGACCCATAGCCCTTGCTCTTCACCCCCAGCACTGACCACACCAGCCTCTAGCCCCTGCCGGCCTCGCTCCCGTCCCACTGGGGCTCACTCAGTGCCGATGGGCTCTGCCCCTCAGATGGTGCTCCCGCCCTTTGCATTCCAGCCTGCCTCCTGGGAGAGGCTGCCAACTGGTCCTTGTTTTGCCCTCTGGAGCCACACAGTGAGTTTAATCTCCTCAGTAACTGGTCTCCAGTGGTGGGGCAGCATCTCGAGAGGCACCAGAGACATACAGTGAAAGACTCAGTTGTGTGGTTTCAGGATGAGAGCTGGGGGGACCAACCATTGTCCCTGTGTGAAGCCTGCCTCACGTGTTGCCTACAGGAGGGTGCCATCTTTGCTATCGAATTTCATAGCAGTTTTTTTCATTATAGCCAAAAACTAGAACCAGCCCAGATGTCTTTCAACTGGTGAATGGTTAAACAAACTGTGGTATGTACTTACCATGGAATATTCTCCAGCAATAAAAAAGAATGAACTGCTGCTACAAGCAACAGCTTGGATGAATCTTGAGTGAAATTTGTTGAATAACAGGAGGCACCCCAAACTATCTCTCATTTCTAATCCAGCAGAACAATGCTGTCCCAGAATTTTAAGTTGAAAGCCACCAGTGACTCTGAGTCTAAGTTGCTCACTGTTAAAGCTGCCAGTTTGCACAGTGCCACTGCCTTTCTCTAGGGCCCTGCGGCAGATGAGGGTACACTGATTGTCCCCAAAACTACATCTGGGAGGGGGAAATGAGTCACTAACAGGCAATCTGCCATTTAATTATGGCAATAGTTTATCTTTTTTCCCAATGGTATTTCTCTTTTCAGACCCAACTTTACCCTCTGACATTTCAGTTGAAACTCCTACCATTTCTTGACTATTTCTACCTGCTCGAGGTTCGGGGCGAACATTTGTTTTCTTCCTTGTAGGTTTCTTGTGCTAAGCTAAATTCAGAGACCACCAAGGTATATCCAAGACCCAAATGATACAGATGTGCATACCTTGGGCTTTCTGGCACTCGGATCTCTCCATCTTAGCAGGTTCACTGCATACAAGAGCTCCCCCTCCATACCAGAAAGAGCTTCATCCTGGAGTCAAACCCAAGCAAACCTGAAGAGCTGGAATTTTGTGGTCCCTGGCTTGTTTGCTGTCAGCACAGAAACCTGACTTCTGGGACATTCTCTACAAGATATCCCCAGCCAAATGTCACAACCTGAGACCCCACACCCAGTCCCTTGATACTGGAACAATAACCTTCCTACAATGAATAATGATCACATTACCATGATTTAAAAGCAAAACAAACATGACATTCAATTGGGAACATCACAATCTTGCTCATTTCAACCTAACTATATATTTTAAAAGGGGAGAGACTGTCAATGTAGCTAAGTTCCATGCATACAAACCTGCCATGCAGCCTTTAATTCAACATTCAGCTGAACTCTGGACAATTATGAGCCACTTTCCTACAGTAGGGTTATGTGAAGTGCCCGCAACACAGGACTCTCTTATTGAGATGAGCTAGATAATCTGACTGCGTTAAACAGCCTAGCTAAGTTACGAACCTTGAATTCCCTCCATGTCAAAAGTCTACCCCGTCCTGTAAGTCTAGTACCCATCTGACACTATAAATAGTTTTTACAAGCTATACACCTGAAGCTAATATAAGATAATATTGAATGTCAACTATAATTTTAAAAAATCGTCATGGGGATATATAGTACAACATAAGGAATATAGTCAATCATAATGTAATAACTATGTACAGTGTCAGATGGGTAGTAGACTTATTGGGGTTATTACTTTGTGAGGTATATAAATGTCTAATCATTATGTTGTTTTGTACACCTGAAACAAAAAAAAAAAAAAAAAAAAAAAAGTCTACCCTTCTTGTACAGGAACTGCTGGAAACCAAAAGGCGTTATTTCAGTCTCATCTTAATGGATCTTGTGACATCCAGGTCTCTAAGCCCCTCAATAATAATTTTCCAAGGCCCTCTGGAATAAATAGAAGTCTCATTCAAAGCAGCATGTATGCAAGTTCTGGCATTTTAAATGGATCCTGTCCTTACGTGCATAAACCTAAAAGCATGAGAGCAATTGGATTAGAAAAGCCAAGAGTATTTTTTTTAAAAGCCCCCTCTAATTGGCAATAAGTCACCAAACATTGTCAAACACATATCACTTGCTTAATTATTTTGTGTGTGCATGTGTACATCTTTATAACTTCATAAACATATGAGGAGATGCAGATTTAATGTACACCCATATGGTGACAAGTACAAAAGCTGTCAGAAGATTATAAAATGCTATACTAATGTTAAAGTGGTACCATTTTTTTCTCTTGCTTTGCTTCCAAGTCACAATAAATTGAGGGTGGTCGATGCTAAGCATGGATTCTTACCTAAAAGGATAATTACGCGCAGACCATTTGTCCAATAATTCCAAATATTTTAAAAATACCTTGCTTCAGCTCCATATTCTCATATTAGTCTAATTACATATCATTAATCTTATAGGGGGTTTATGCATAAAATCATTTCTGCATGTCCCTTAAAATTTTTATTGAAGTAATTTTTCATAAATAGCCTACTACGCATCATTCACCCCAATATGCTTCATTTCAACATGCTTTAATGAGTTGGAATTGGCCTATTACACTCTTGCAACATACTGCAAAACCAATCACAAAAATAATAAGTATTTTTGCCTCTAGTCTATCTGGAAAATAAGCTCAGACAGTTTGTCAACCTTCAACATGTTATGCCAGTTAATCTTCTACTTAGCAAAGTCTCATCCGTGAGGCATCTGCTGAGGTGGCCATCAAACCAAGGTCACACTGGCCGCCTCAAGTTGTATCGGGTATCTTTTTACCATTCTTCCATGCCTTCTACCTAATTCCTTTGCTTCCTGCACTCATGTCTGCCAGACTGGTAGGTTCATGCTCATTTGCATGCTCTCATTAATGGCATTTTTTAAAAGCTGCCTCTTCCAAAAGAGAGCGGTCACTCATAAGGGAATTTGCTACCCTCACCTGGTTATTTCAGTAATAAAATACACTTTTCTTACTTTCATTCTGAGCCCCTGGGATAAGAGCAGGCTTCAGGATTCTTTTTTTCTAAGACCCCTCACTTGGTTTTGAGAGAAAACATCTTTATTTCACTGGCTCCACATGCTACAAATTATATGAGCTGTCCTGGCTGAACTCATTCATTCACACTCCCCTCCAAAGGTCTACACAGACCTAATGCAGAAAAAAAAAAGGCAATGGTCATTTATAGAAACAGGCCCTGATCAGAGCAACTGTCCTGACCTTGCTAATGAGCCAACTGTCAACATTCCAAAACGAGTAAGATGCTTTGGTCTCTTACAAACCTTATGAAGTGTGTGCACCATATTTTAAGTCCACATGGGGCATAAATTAAAATACAGTAAAGGTCTTCATTTTTCTTATCTGGAAAAAAAACAAATCTTTCCTTTAACGTAACTCCTTTCTTTTTTTATTTCCCCTAAAACATCGTTCTTCTATGTAAATCAGTGTTGAAAGCATTTGCAGTACCTTGGACATCTAACTCTTTATTTAATGGAGTGGGGGGGAACTGCAGAATTCACCTTTAAAGAGTGAGTTTTATTAAACGTTTTCAAAGGTACTTAAAAAAAACAGTTAACATGTTGGATCTTGATATTTTCAGATAGTCACTTCAGGTCTCCATTCCACTTAGCTTGTATAGACACAGCCAAAAGAGAGGGTAAAAGCTTTTGGCGATTTATCTGAGAATTTAGTGGGCATTAAAACATACCAGACAGGAAATGTGACCCAACTGGTTTCAAATACCAGCTCAACTCCAATATTGACTGGCTGTGTAGACTTAGGCAGGTTATATATCTTGTTCAATTCTCTTGTTTTATCATCTTTAAATGGGTTTTTTAAACATCTACCTCAGAGAGTTGTTTTGAGGATTAAACGAGAAAAATACACATTATGCCCCTAGCATAGGGCCTGGTAGCTACCCCTAAACATTAATAGGTATTCACGGAAAGTTAAACCAAACTACTTGGGTCAAACCATCACTTTACAGCAATTCTCTTTGCCTAAGTCTTGAACTTTTTCACTCTTGCATGTCAATTAAGAAACTTGATATGTTCAGTGAAAGATTGGCAATACTTCCAAATGTTTCAGACCACTAATGCTCCTTCTCATGCACTCAGATATAGCCTAATCCCTTGTTTCTGCCTCACTGGTTACAACATCCTTTGACTAAGCACTGCATAGTCAGATAGTTTGGGCTGTAGGATATTTATTCACTTAAGTTTTCCAGACTAACTTTATGGTTTAGTATATGGCCTACTTTCAAAACTGTTCCATGTGTGTTTGAGAAGAATGTGCATTCTTCTCATTGGGTGCAGGTCTATTACATTGAGCTAGTTAACAGTGTTGTCCAAATCTTCTGTATCATTACTCATTTTTCATTCATTTCATCTTTCAATTTCTGAATGGGGTTAGGAGATTTTACAATTTCTTCTTATAGCTCTGTCAACTTTTGCTTCATATATTTCAAAACTATGGCATTAAGTGCATACAAGTTTAGAATTATTATCTGAAGAATTGAACTTTTTACCATTATTCAGCGATCCTGTTTATCCCCAGTAAAGGTTTTTCTGTAGTCTATTTGGTCTCATATCAATTTAGCTACATCAGCTTCCTTCTGCTTGGTATTTGCATAGTACGTATATCTATTTCAATCCTATCTGTGTCCTTATGTTTTAGCTTTATCTCTTATATACAGCATATAACTAGATTTCCTATTTTCATCCACTGTGATAATCTATGTCAAAGACTAGTCAACTTTTATTTGTTGTTGAGGAGTTTACTACCAAGATCAAAGGGCCTTTTCAAAGTATCTCTGGGTTTCCTGGCTGCAACCTGGTCACCCTAGTCAATTTCTAAACACTCTGCTTCCACTGACTTTCCCCTAAGAGTTAGCAAAAGTCCAATGATCTCCATGAGTGAATTGGAACTAATATTATAATGAAGATTCGTCTTTATTAGCACAGTTATGGGAGAAAGTCAATTAATGCAAGGAGTGGTACACACAGACCTAATCTATTTGATGCAAATCAACACTTTGCACATTTCAATTGCTCTGTATTCCTTCAGAAAAGTGCATGGAAATGATTCATTAGAACTAAACTCTTCACAAGAAACAAACCAATTCTCTTAGGCTCACTAGGGCATCTCTGCTAGTAAAATTTAAAAAGCAATCAAACTGAATAAGAAGTCCTTTTTTACAGACATTTATATCAGGGAAGAACATGATTCTTGACAATTCAGAGTAAATGAAGTGCAAATTATTCTCTTATAATATATCTCAGAATTGAAGCTTAAATTGTGACTTAAAAAGAACCCACAGTTTAATCAGAAAAATATATTTATTGGTAATTCTCATGAGCTCATATTTGATACATTTATATCATAGGATAACAAGTTCAAAACTATTGCTGAGTTATAAATATGGAATTTATGCAGAATTTGCGTGTATTGAATTTTATTTTGAATCTGCATGTGTGCCTATATTTGAATATTTATAATATTCCCGAAAAAGCACAGTGGAATGTGCAAGACAGATTTATTTAGTGTTAGTGTCAAATTCTTCAACACTATTCTTAAGACAAAATGGCAGAAATAACAAATGGAATACAATAAACCAACTGAATAATCTGTAAAGTCCAACACCTAGTAAAACTATAAAAGCTCTTTTGCCAATACATATTTTGTTAAAGTTTAGACAAATATTTCTCTGAGCTTACAATGACATTTTATTAGAAGACATATACCCTTAATTGGATTAATTTTTTTTTTTTTAAGGAGGGCGCAGCTCACAGTGGCCCATGCAGGGATCAAACCATCAACCTTGGTGTTATTAGCACCACGCTCTAACCAACTGAGCTAATCAGCCACCCCATTAATTGGATTCTTCACTATGCTTTAATGGAAGAAGGAATACCCCCATCTACACCTTTTTTTCATAAACTCAGTGACTAAATATTATACCTCATTTTATTTGTCACATAATGGCGATAATAGCTTTTAAACTGTGAAGCATGTTCTTTACACTATCAAAACAACTTGTACCTCAAATGCAGTTTCAGTAGAGTTTTAGCAATAAGATTATGCACCTCTCTGTATATAGGAGCCCTTCAGATCTCCAGAGCAGTTAAAGAATGAAGTGTTCTAATCAACTTAATTTATAGTTAACAGGAACAATGCTTTTATGAAGTGAAACTGCCCTAGGAGGCGGCTGCTCCAGCAGAGCAGAGTCCCCTTATTTCTTGGATGAGAGCAACACATGCACTATTAACTGGTCTAAGCTCTCAGTTCTGGATATTTAGAACTATAGCCCTTCATCATCCCCAAGACTTCATTCTTCTAGCCAGACCATGGGCTCTGCTATCAGCCCACTTGGAAAGAGGCTCATGAGGATTCAAAGTCCAAGCTGTCTTGGGTGGCTCTGGCTTAGCAGAATAAACCTTATACTTTCAACTGTTACCACTATTAATTTCCTGTTCCATTTAACTTTTAAACAGAGAAGAGACAATAGCAATCCACTCAAATATCTCTATACTATACTGGTGTAAGCATTCCATGGATTCTGTGGAAAATAATAACAGCCAATCATCAGAAAAATCAGCAGTCGATGCCTGGCTTATCACTTCTACCTTTCAGTCTGAAAGTTTATTTAGCTGAGGCTGCTTTCCTCATTGAGGACTCCCAGGATATCAAGAGACTAATGAAATAACCAGCCACAGTCTTCAGGAACCAAAAAGTAGACATGAGTATAATTTATCACAGCCACAATAAAACACAATTTTTTAAATTGCCAATGTCCAGATGGGTACTAGACTAGTCAGGGGGATCACTTCTTAAATTATATAAATGTCTAACCACTATGCTATACACCTGAAATTAATATAAAATAATATTGAATGTCAAAATAAATAAAGCATTAAAAAAATAGAATTGTACACCTGAAATCTATGTAATTTTACTAACAATTGTCACCCCAATAAATTTAATTAAAAAAATAAATAAATAAAACAAAAACAAAAACAAAAACAAAATAGAATTGTCAATGTTTACTTTTATTATCCAAGTAGTGCATACTCATGAAGAAAATCCAAAACCTTCAAAGAAACAGAACAAGAAAATAAAATGCTAATCAATCCATTAATATCTTGGTATTTTTCTTCCATTCTTTGTCTTTTATGCTTAAATTTGGGAGGGGCAAGAAGATGATTTGTGCATCTATCCATACCTCTCTCTCTTTCTCTCTAATATAGTTGTAGTTATACTAGGTCCATAACTATCTCTTTTTCCCTTAGCGTTAAATCACCAGCAATTTTCCATATTCTACAAAAGGACATTTAAGTGGTATTATAATAATTCTTCAAGTGCATGTACAGAGATTTCTTGAACGATTCTCCTCAATGTAAATGTCCAGATTTTTCAAATTTGTTGCACTCATAACTCCAGTTAGCCTCCTACTATAGCATTATATTACCCTGCATTTTTCCCCCATGGCACTTCTCACAATTTTAAGTGATTAATTAATTGTTTAATGTCTGCCTTTCCCAATGCATGAAGACAAGGGCCACATCTGCCTGATTCCCCACACAATGTCCCCCAGCATGTGGCATTATGATAGGAGATATTCAACAAATATTTGTTGAATAATTGAATGAATAAATAAAATAAGTGAATGAATGAAAAACATGTACAAGATCATGTTTTTTAGTAAAATCCCAGAAAATAAATCATGGGTCAAAGAAATAAATATTTTTAATGTTCTGTTTATACAATCTAATTTATTTACGAAAGAATCATTCAAATTTACATTCCCAAGAACAGTGTATAAAAATTACGGTATTTACCACACCTTGTCCACACTGGCCACTAACTTAGTTTGTTTGGTGGTGGTAGTGATGTACATTGAGTTTTTGTTTTGTTTTAATCAGGGTTAATTAAAGAGGCAAAACGGTTTTTCTACATTTAATTATTCAAATTTTCATTTCTTTAGTACCAGTGAAACTAAACAGTTTTTCCATGTCTGTAAACTAGTCGTGGTACCCATATTTTAAATTTTCTGGTCATACCCTTTGTTTTTCTAATCAATTTGTAGTTCTTTATACAGGAAAGATGCCATCTTTTTGTCTGTTTTATTTATTGTGCATATTCCCATCAGTTTGACACATGCCTTTTCATATTGGCTATTGTTTTTTGACAGATGAACATTAAGCATTTTTATGCAATCATAGCTGTCCATTTTTTCTTCTAGTAAAACACTCTTTTTTCTTGGCTACAAGTCCCACATGTGAATGGCAGCTATCATTTAAATAATAATGCCAACAGTGAATTCAGATTAACTGGGTTCACAGACTCTCACATATATAACTAAGCCCTAACCTGCCCCAAAGCCCCAGTTCTCACTTCTTCACAAGCCCCAGCCACTAGAAGTCTAAGCAACATAGACCGTTCACAACTCTTTAGTGCCCTCCCAGCCCAAAATAGGTCCCCTTCTCAACCTCTCCTTTGGTCAATGGTACCACCTCCACTCCAGACTAGAAGTCAGGGAGGTACTTTTAATGGACTCCAGCCTTCATTTACTTTTATGTTTTTAACATTCCTTCTATCTAAGAGCTTCTCATACTCACTGGGGTTCAACCTCCTCATTGCCATTCCAAAATCTCTACAATGAAGCCTCACCCCACATACCTTCCCTAACTATTCCCCAAGCACGAACCTCCTTGGTTCTGGCCAGGTGAGGCTGCTGAAGCTCAAGATTCCAGGAGGATGCCATGCACACTCACAATACCTCCTTTCTTCTAAATACAACCCACCTATTACCAGAAGCATTTCCAAAAAGATCTCTCATTTTTCTGGCCTGTTCCTCATACTTTAGAAAGGAAGGAGACTTAGAAAACATCTCATTTAAATCTCCCATTTTATAGACGGGGATGGAATTGCCCAAAATCACAAGTTCCTCCCACCACTGACTTGTCTATACTACACACTTCTGCACTTTACCCTCTAACCTTTATGAACTTGAGGCTGAAGATGATGACCCTGGCAATTTTGGCTTTTGTCTTGGCTCTGGCACTGTGTGGAGGTCATAATACATGCTCCACAAAGTTTGCTGATTAGACCCAAACTACAATATAAACACATAGACTTTTCTCTAAGTTTAAATATATTCTAGTAAAGGTATGACATTTTAAAGACATTGATATTCAAATCATGTTCCAAAAAATTCATCTTCTTTATTAAATATCTAATACGAAAATTTTTTGTTCTATTACAAGCTCTGAGAGAGTAAGGATGACACATCTTCCCTGGAATATAATGGACAGTTTTACAAAATTTTGTTTAATGAATAACTGATGGAAGACATGAGTATTCTTTAATGTCATTTCATACTACCTAAGTTGATGACAGATATCTATAAAAGATAAGCTCTATAACATTCTTATTGCCACAGAACAGCACTAATCTAAAATTACTATGAAGAAAAGGTATTTCTGAATAGCCTTTTATAGTACCTTAAGAACTTAGAGCTTTGTCAGGACTCCAACGACGTGTTTGCCCTCCGTGCAGAGACGCTAATTAATACTGCTGACATTCTACAGGTGTTATAATGAATGTCTCTCCGTCTCCTGTGAAACAGTGGGAGGGTATAGCAGCTCTTATCAAAGACAGCTGAAGAAATGCATCCTCGGTAAATGAAGCTACCCTGGGCGAGCCCTGTGGCCTATAGCCTAATGGACCAGAGGGACAGCATTGCTGGCTGTACCAGTCTATTCACTCACTGCCGCACCGTGTACCACAAACTTGTCATGCCGGCCTGCTTCACTGCAAATCCAGCAAGCAAAGAAGTGGGAGCATGGGCACATGAGGTACATGCACTATGGAGTTTTTACTAAGTCATAGCTCTTTCAAAATAGAGCCACCTTTTAAAAAGAAATGGAGAGAAAAGAAAGCCTTTACCACAATGTTTAAAAAAGAATGACCTCCCCCCCAAAAAAAAAAGAAAATAAAAGAAAGCTTTTCTCCATATAAATGTCTTTTAGTCTGTTCTTGTCTGTGATAGCCTACTGGATTTTAGATGACAATTAATTACTTTCCCATATGGCTGCTGGAAAATTTAGAGATGCTAAAAGTCTAGGATGCAACATGAATATGATGATCAGATTCTTAGACTTGTATAAACAGACATAGAACCTGACCACTCCCTCCTCCCAGCCACCCACCACCACGTGTGTGCCAGCCAGCTCAGTACCTGGTGAAGAAGAATGAGGCTAGTGCAATCTCTTTGTGCCCAACTCTGAATTCCTCCCACAGACCAAGTGGTGCTCTAGAGTTGGCTACAAATAGATGGAATTTGGCCTGAGAAAAGCCTGCAGAATTTGGAAGTTTTAACAGCCAGTAAGCAACAATGTTTTGATACAATTTCAAAACTAGTCTTAAGAAATTCTAGAATAAGCAGGACCCTTCTCTGATCCTAAAAAACACACTGGCAGACAGATGAATGCAATGAAATTTCTAGTCTTTTTAAAAGAAATATTCTTCTTAATAAACAACATGTGCCTTTTGCCAGCCCAGCACTCCCTTTGTGCTCTCTGGGCAATGGGACCACAGTTGTTTCTATTTAGCAGTTATGTATCACCCAAGCATTTTATCACCTCCTGAGGCAGGAAGCATCTCAAATGTAGCACTGGGAGCGGGATTCAGGGTCTTGGCATACAGCCGCAATGGCCTCTCGACCCCCACCCCCACCCCGGGGATGGATGGCTGTGAGTCAGAAGGTGGCCATCATTGCTGCTGAGGTCTCCTACTGACACTTATACACCAGGCCTCCAGCATCCTCCCATCCTTCTCTAACTCTGTAGTGATTTCCAACACGGCAATGAGAAGGCCCCTCTTCAACCTAGCTACAAGACCTATTCCTGGTGAGTATAAAGCCTCAAGGAGATAGAAATCTCTTCCCCCAATAGGTGTGGCAACCCTGGTCCAATCTCTCATCCAAACTCACATGTGTAAAATTACTGAAAATGGTGATGATATAGGTGATAACAATATCATTAACATTTGTTGAGTGTTCATTTTGTGATAATTACTAACACAAAATACCTGTTTTCCCAAAAGCCCTCGTTCATCAAGGCACAGTCAACAGAGCAAAATGGCTGTACAGTCAGACAGAACTGGAGTAAGATTCCTGCTGTGCCACTAAAGTGCTCAATGACCTTGAAGCCGCTTTGGTCTTCATTCTCATCTGATAAATGGGGGTACTTTTTCCCACTCTGACCTCTTCCCAAAGATAGTGCAAGTTTAAAGAGAAATACCAGCGATAAGAGATGTGTAAGCTCATTCGAAACTGGAATGCGCTCTTCACACATACCAGGCTTGAACAGGCTCTACTCCAAGGTCACACAGCTGGTTCATGGATGACCTGGAACTAAGGCCCAGGTGTCGGAACTCCGGGGCCAAACAAACTAAGCCGCTATTTCCCTCAGTTCAGCAGAGCACTGAGACCACCAGCTGGCATACATGTCTGCTCCACACAGAAACTCCCCGTGGCAGACTCTTTGATCTCCTGAGATGAGCTCCTCACCCTCATGCATCACTGCCAGTATGGCTGCCTCTGTCTCTAAATTTCAACACACACACATGCACTCTCATTCTCACATTTATGCATCCTTTCACTCATAGATTATCAGAACTCACACAACAGGTTCTGCAAGCAGGATTTGTTAACATCCTGGGAAATTCTGGAACCGTCAGGCTCTCACTAATTCTTCAAGATGAAGATTTTTGGAGATTTGGAGATGGGGTAGGATCATGAAACAAAAAGGTGTCCTTGGAGTAGCAATGTGTTTCTCCAGAAAATTTTATTTCATTTTTCCAAATATTGTAAGATCCAATAAATCTCTTTTAAAAAGTGGTTCTTCTTTAATTAGACTAGATGGCACTGTGGTATCACCCTTTTTATGACCAGGAAAATCTCAATTTTTTCAAGTAATTCTAACTCAGTTTGGGACAATCTAAGGGGTTGTACCCTCCCCTTGAGGGGTCCTGGTTACCTTATGGAAAACTTCTGAAGGAATCTGCCAGAGGACAGCAGTCACCAATTACATAATCCAGACCACATTAATAATGTGTGTTTATAGACCATGTCACACCCTGACCTAGATGTCCAAAAGGATTTACAAAGGCACATGTGCCCTATGGACCTCTAAACAGGGCCATGGCTTCCATAGTAGCCAACATCTCATTTTTACTTCTCTGCCATGGTCACAGCTGTGGAATTTTGTTTTTGCCATAAAGAGCTTTTTATATCACCAGCTCTCACTACACCTACAAGCTCCATCAGCAGGAGAGATTATTTTCAATATTGCCAAATTGTTTGGGCTCTTAAACACCAGAATTTTATGGTGATAATGACTTACACAATTCTCAAAATGGATGGAGGTGGCCAACTTCCTGAGGCCAAGGTTCTCTTAGGATGGAAAGAAACCAAATCTGTTAGCACTGGAAAGGAAATGAAAGTTCAACAGATTCTGCCAGAATTCCAGCACTCAAGAAAGGACACTGTGAACTGAGGGAAGGGAAAGTTGAGTAGGGGGTGATGCTTCCTCTGAATCTCAATGGTGACCAGAAAGTCAGAGGGCTCTATGTGCCTGCAGCTGGACAGAAGAAACTGCACTGGCTGGGGGGGTTGGGGGGTATTGGGAGAGGGTCCAGGTAGGCAGCGGTTGCAGCAGCAGCCTCAAAATGAAGAGCATCTGTGGTCACCTCCTAGAGCATGGTCATGTCCTTGCCCGCCGTGAGACCTAATCCGGAGGCCCCCTGGCAACTAGACTCACCTTGTCCATTCCCTGGACTCTCTGCCGAGCCCAAATTTGTTTTATGGAGAGTGGGAGCCCTGGCTGGAGCAAGTGCACCCCAACGCACCCTCCCCGCCCCCACCTTTATGGCACTCCATGACCTCCAGCAACCGGGTATTGCAGCTGGATGGAGGAAAATGCCCTAGCTTCAAAGGTAGTGGCTACAGGCTTTTCATAAAATCAGTTTTCCCAGCAAATGGGTTGGCGGTGCCCTGAACTAGGGCTCAGGCTTTGTAAATCATGAGTGGTTTCTCCAAGCTGAACCCCACATGGGGTCAGAGCAAGCGTCCCAGCCAGTCCTTGGGCCCGTGGGGTGCGCCATGTACTCGCAAAACACTGTGGATGTCTGGCGTGCAGCCAGTAGTGAGGGGCGCCTGCTAGGTACCAGGAAGGAGCTCTCTCCAGGTGTCCTCAAACAGCGACTGAGGGACACCCACTCTCTGGGGAGAGCAGCGCCAAAGTGGAGAAAGGAGGAGAGAGATGACCAAAGTCAGCCAGGAAGAGAAAAAACAGTAATGGTGAAGTGAAAGAGAAAGAAGAGAAGCAAAGTGACAGGAAAACGGAGGGAGAAGGCAAGAGTGAGAAGCCAGGAACTGACAAGAGCGGAACAAGAGAAAGAGGGAAAGGCAATTAGAGAAAACGAGAATAAAAGGGGGGAAGAATGTGGGAATGGGAAAGAAGAAGAGAGAGAAAAGTAGGTTTCAGGTTTAGGAACCGAGGTGCAGAGAAAAGAAGAGCTAGTACAGGAGGGACTCAGGAACGCTACAGTCAGAAAGCGGTTCTTTCTGGCACTCCAGTGCAGACTCTGCGTGCCTACCTTGTCCTGGTGGTTGCGGGGGTGGGGGGGAATGGCCGGCGGGGGGGGGGGGGAAGGGCGCTCATTCGTGGCCTCCAGGCCGCTTCCCTCGCACGCGCTCCCAGCCACCAAGTAAGCCAACCTTCGGACAGACTAGCCGTCCTGGGCCAGGGCCAACAGGCTTCCTGCGGCCGCCACCACGCCGCGAGGGTGCGCTAGGGCGCCTGGCTCCTGCCCAGCAGGAGCGCAACCCTGGGGTGCCGAGGTGCGCATTAGGTCGCCGGTCCCCCTAGCCGCACCTCCCCGCGCCCCGCCTGCCAAGGCCCAGGTCCACTCTGGAACTACAGGACCCCTCTCTGCCCGGCGCGCACTCACCTGGACGGTCTCAGCCTGGCGTCGCGCTTGCCGTCCACCACAGCCGGCACGCAGCTGGTAAGTTCGGTCCAGTCGGCATGCAGCCCGCAGCTCCAGCCCGTGGAGAACCTGGAGAAGAGCCAGGTCTCTCGCTTACCCGGCCGGTGGCAAGTGCATTTCTTCTGACCCACGCGGCATTCGCACGGCTGCTCCAGCTGGATGTTGCGCACCAGGTGGCGGCCGAAAGTGGTGCCTCCGGTCTTCTGGATGTGCAGGAACACGATCAGGTCATCACCCTTGATGTCGAAGTCTACCTTGCGCAGGAGGTCGCTGCGGCTGAAATTGTAATGGGGCAAGAACCTGGCGGAGCTCTCATCCTCCGAGCGGTACGGGTCCGGCATCGGGGAGGTGAACGCCTGCAGGCGGAGGAGCTGGCATTCTGTGCCGGGGCACACGTATTGGAGGACGATCACGGCAAATAGGAAAAGCATCACCAAAGCCAGCAGCAGCTTGTTGGATTTCTCATCCATGTTCCCGACGCTGGGGGAAACCCAAGCTTGTTACGTCAATCCCGCAGCTCAGCCCGCGCTCTCAGTGCGCCCGCAAACCCCCTCCCCCTGGCGCCGCCGTTGCGCCCCCTTTCCCCTTCCCCTCCACTCCCAGGACTCCACCGCGGCGGCAGCGGCAGCAGCGGCGCCGTTCCCCGCTTCCTTCCTTCCCGGCAGGCTCAGCGCTGTAGCTTCTGCCGCACACCACCCCCCTCCCCCCCAACTCCTTCCCGCTGGCTGCCTGCCCTCTCCCCGCTCCGGAGCTCTCCGGGGCCGCTTCGCGGGGTTTCCTACCCGCGGGATCCCGGTTACCCCACTCCTCAACTCACACCCCCGGTCCGAGCCCCTGCACGTCTCCCTCCACTCTCTGTAGCTCCATGGCTCTCATCCCCATCCCGCTTCTCTCACCGGACTCTATCCGGCGCTTCTTCCCCGCGTTCCCTTGGCGCGCATGCCGCCGCCTCTCCGCCTGCCGGAACGGGCTCCCTCCCCAAGCGTCCCGAAGCCTTGCTTTTGCTTTTACTAGGTTGCCCACCTTAGAGGCCGCCTCGAGTGAGCTAGGAGGCGGGCGTTAGGAGTTCCCCTGGGGGAAGGAGTCCGCCGGCAGCCCGACTTGCAAGCTGCGCTGCCGGTGCCCGCGGAATCGCGGGGAGGGAGCCGCAGCGTAGCCAAATACGCGCCGCGCCCCTCCGGAGCCCCCCGAGCCTCATCGCCACAGGCCAGCTGGAACTTTGCACCTTTCCCTTCCCCCTCGCGGCTGCCATCCCTCCCCGCACGCCTGGGCCCGTGAGCGCGAGTCCGGCTTTCGCCTAAAATGTACCTGGCTAGGGGTCCGAAAATCTTGGAGAAGATCGCACCGAGCACGTGCTTCAGCGAGTGGCCCAGGGCGGCCAGGCCCCGAGTGAGCAGGGCCCGGCAGAGGGATCCCAGGTCCCAGCGTCTCCTGAGGTCGCGCATCCGCCTGCGGCGGCCTCGGGGCAGCAGCGCGAAGAGTGGGGCGCGCACCGCTCCCGCCAGAGAGGAAGACGCCTTTAGGGGCTCGTCCAGAAGCGGCGGGGAGTTGAATCCGAGAGACACACCCCTAGGAGGGCCCGCGCGGACTGAGGCGGCGACTGATCCGGGCCGGCTCGCTGCCAATTCGGCCTCTACTCTGGAATGCCGGCGGGGACAGGTGGTGCGGGCGGGCGCTCCACGCTCCGGTTGCAGCGGCGGCCGGAGCGCCGGGGCTGCACACGCAGGCAGTGCCATTCCCCCCTTCAGGCAACTCAGGGTACTAAGGATCAGGAGCGAGCTTGAATTTATGTAATAATGCTCCACGCCTAGGAGCTCGAGCCACTTCACAAGCAGAAGACCTGGCTTTTCTAAGAGCTCGAGCCACTTCACAAGCAGAGGACCTGACTTTTTTCCTGTCTTGGGGAAACGGAGGTCACTTCAGTGAGCGCATCACTCCTCTTTGCCTCGTAATTTCAACCTCCCTTAAAATCGCAAAGGCATAAATTGGACCTTCTCTGTTTCTTTGCCAATTTCCATTCTCCAACGGAAGCGGGGGCATTTTCTGAAAAGGTAAGTCAGCATGAAGGAGAAGCATGACCAAAAAACGTTACAGAACGGGAATGTGAGCTTTTTCAGAGCAGAGACTCACCCATACCACTCTCCTCCTGCTGCTGAATCCCCAGCATCAAGCCCCATGCCTACAGGAAGGCTTCACTTATATAAGGTTTGTTTGAGGAAAGATAGATATATGGCTATAAATACTACATCAGAGTGAGGCTATCTAATCCAAGGTGATGTGATAAATGAGGAAACTGAGGCCCAGAGGGGGGAAGGGATGTGCCCCATGTCACACAGCAGAGCCCCATGGCTTAAACCCAAGAAACCAAGCAACATCCACCCACTCCCTCGCACCATCTCATTCTAATAAATAGGTGCAGACCATCCTCAAGCCCCGGTGTCCAAAAGGCTCTTTTCACCTGCAGGACCAGGAATGTAAGGATTCGCAAGGAAAGAAGGGGATGTCCCTTCAGGGTAAGGTCCCCAGGAACTCAGTGCTCAGACTGTTCCCATATGATTAATCAGGTGGAGCTTCCTGTGTATAGGGAACTGGTGTTTCCGTGAATGAATGCCCACTCTGTTCAGTCCCACTGCTGCAGAAGTGACCCCTGGGTGGCCGCAGTTTTTCAGAACAGTCCTATTGGTGCTGGGGGTGGGGGAAAGAGTTCTGGTGTGGGAGCAAGTCCCTCCAGAGACAGGCTCTCCCTGTATCTCCTTCAGAACACTTGCTCTCTCGCTGAGCTCTGCTCCATCCCTCCTGTGCAAGGAAGCAGCAAGCACTGACTGGTCTCAGAGTCCTGAAAAGCTATCACTTCTTTGCTGGGCAGCCATGGGATAATCACTTGCCCCTCCTAAGCTTCCATTTCCTCTCTTGTAAAATAGGACTAACTCCACCTTTTGACCGTCTGGGTAACTGAAAATGAGGAAACAAATGAGGGCAATTCCTAATGTGAGGTTTTATTTACCTGCTATTCTAAGCTTGGATGTGCCGACAGAGTCCAGGCCAATTAAGGAAGGGCCCCTTCTTGGGCAATTTCACAGCTGTGTCCCTGCCCTTAGCGCTCCTCAGACTTCCCCAGCCCTTCCATGTGCTCCCAAACCTACTGGGGACAGTGAGGGTACCTTTGTACTAAGGAGCAAAGTGCAGAAACTTACACAATAGGCCCCTTGGCTGTCCTGAGAGCCTCCTTGACCCTCAGGCTTGTGGAACATGCTTGCCCCCCATGAGGGCAGAGAGGGTATGAGCCAGGGAAATGGGAAGCCATGGAGGTGGCCCAGGAGCTCAGCTTGCCAGCTGTCCTTACCTTCTCCTTGGCCACCCGCACAGTCAACCTCTTTAGTCCAGTAGGCTCTCTGGTTGCCATAAGAGGACCCTTCTGCCATTAAGCCATTATAATGGCATTAATTGGGGTCCCCAGGAAAACACTTCTAGAGCAGGTGAGTCATGCATTCATGCACCCAGCAACTAACTGGAGATTCTACTCTAAGAGATTAGTGGGATTGGAACATGGGAAAGTGCCTTGGGTGGGGGTGCGGGGGTGGTAACCAGTACAGAGAAAAATCAGAATTTGTTCATTTAGGTGGTGAAAGGAACACATGCACATGTGTGTGCACACACACTTATAGTCCGACTTTCAGAGAAAGGGGCAGTCAGGTTGGTAGTTGTAGAACAAAAGAAGGGACAAAATGGGGCTATAAAGTCATTTCTGAGATTTAATATGTCACTAACATTGTAGTGTGAATACATACAACAGCCTGCTGGAGGATGTTTGCATTTACAAACCTTTCCTCCATGTTGTTACGAAAAACAAAGAAATGATTCTCTCATGGTAGATTTCATATGTCAGGGCTCTTAAAAATGGAAGAAACCTGTCTTTGGAGGGAGCAGGGTTCTCAAGAGTCTCAGAGGACCCCTTTTGGGGTGAAGATGCTCCCTGTTAAGAGGGATTTCTTCCTGTGTGTCCCAAGAGCCACATTTTCCTAAAGCCAGGCCTACTGCCTGGGCAGGAAGTTTCAAGGCTTCTTGTAACCCTGGGCTGGGCCCACCTCCCAGGAGCTGATTCCTTTCAGGAACTGAATAACAAAGGCCCTGGCACTCAGAAATCAGACCTATTTTGGAGATTGGTGTGGGATGCAAAAGTAGAGAACTGGCTGAATTGTCAGGACTCTGGTTTTCCATCTCCTTATTTCTTAGACCCACCTGAGTTGGCTGTGTATATGTTTGGGATTCAGTACTTGGAAGATGAGGAGAACTCTGCAGTCTGAGCAGGACTTCTGGTTGTGTCTGCAGTGTGGTATGTGTTTCATTATTTTTCCAGAACCATCTTTCCATGGTTTCTACAAAAGGTTGATGTTTCTGGGAGTGAGCGTAAAGGTCACTCTGGCTTGCATACTAAGCATTGTACTTCCAGACTTCCATTTGGTCACTGAAGTCTGAGAGGACAGCAGCAGATACTTAAAAGAGCACCAGCCTGGGAGTCCGGATACCTGGATTCTTGTCTTGACTCTGCCACTAATGAGACCTTGTCTGACTATAAAGAAGCCACTTTGTTCCGGTTCTTGGGCTTAGTTTCCCTTTTTGTAAGAAGGCAAAATTGATATTGTGATTCAAAGGGCACTTTCCTGAAATCACATTCTAAGGCACCTAATTTCTTGTTTTTTTTCAAGGGCTATAGTGCTGCCAAACCCTCAGTGCCTCATGAAAGGGGAAAGCCGTAGGCCTAGTCCTCAATGCTTTCTGTGACACACATTTTTGGATCCCACCAGGCAACCAGCAGTTGAACTTATTCTGGGCCTATATTACAGGGGTGTCAGCAGGGTCCCCTGTTCAAATTGGAACAGAAACACTAAAAACTTCATGTCAAAGAAAGTGCTGGTACTCATTATAGTTTGGCATAAAACACTAACAAAATATGTTTTCCTCCTGATCCTGAGCATTATGCTCAACCCTGTCTTTCTAGCTGTCACTAATTTTTTAAAAAAATGTTCATACTCTCAATAATAGGCGACTTTTGTCACAATGATTGAAGGCATGCAAAGTATTAAGTCAATCTGTTTCTGTTCTTATGAGTCTCTCCAAACTGAATGAGCAACAGTATTTAATAAAAGCGCTGCTCAGAAATTCAAGCTTTAATATTACAAACAAGTTGGTTTGTTATATATGTATCACTCTCAACAGTCATCCCCACACACACAAAACACTGAGTTTTATTTGTTTAGTTAGCCTTACAAAACATGGGGCTCAAGGAATTAAAAGAGGAGGATAAAACGGGGTGCTGTGTATACCAGACAGATGTCTGATGCAAAGGCAAGATAAGACCAGGAATGGGGTTCATGGAAGACTGAACATACAGACCAGGGACTTCCCCTCTCCTGATGAGGGATTCCCACCACTTCACTAACAGTGAAACTCCCACTTTTTGCAGACAGTGAATGGAAGAGTCAGTTCATGCAGGGCTCTTAAAGTTATGGTAAGCCAAGGCCTGGTGACCATAGGCAGCAGACCAGACTCTGCTCCTGTAACAGTCACTTCGCTTCTTTGGCATCAGTTTCTGCTCTTATAAAATAGCATGGCCAGCTACCTTCAAAAAGCGGGTATAGTAAAAAAAATCCAGTCTCAAATGGTTTTTTTTGGTTTTGCTCTTTTGTTTTTTTGTTTTGTTTTTTTTTTAGTATATGTGCTGCCGAAGCGAGCACTTTAAAAGAAAAAAAAAAAAAAAAAGAAGAAAAAAAAGGAGAAAGCATAGGTTTGAAGAGCCCATCACCCTGGGATTTAGTTAGGACTCTCTGAGTTCTCAGGGCCTCAGTTTTCTCATTGATGAAAATGAGGCTAATGATAGATACCTCATTGGGTTGTCATATGAGTTAACCAAAATCTAGTGAGAGCACTTAGTCTAGTTCCTGGGAAAGTAGACCTTCTGTAATTGTTCATTTCTCTTCTCTTTGGACTCTGAATAGCTTTGGTTTGAGTTCTTTGTTATATTTACCACAATAGGAACATACCATACTTCGTGACAGGTGGCTGACTATGGACCTAATTGTGACCTAGACTGGCTTTGCCCCCATCTCATTTCTTTATCTGCTCTCTTTTCTCATCCTCCCTCCGTACTGTTCCAGTGCTCTCCTGGTTGGTGTCCTGTAGGGGAGGAAAGCCTCTGATCCATTCAATCAGACTGAGGAGTGGGACATGTACACATAAACCCTCCCAGGAGACATCTACAAGGGAGGCTGAGGAGGGCAATGTTTACCCGGATGAACGATCACTGCAGTGAAATACTCTGAAACATATAACAAGGTAGTGGAGGAGCTGCATGGAAAGCTGAGGTGGACAGTAGAGGAGAATTATAAGTAGAGAGGTCACAAGGCCAACCCCACTTTAAACTATATACTGATTTTCAGCTCCATTCACTTCTGGTTGATCTGGCCAGAGCAGTTGCAATCTGATCAGCTGGTCAAAGCACAGCAGGCAGATTGAAAAACAGGGTCAGTTTTGCATTCATCCTGCATGAACCAGAGCTGGGCATGCCCATCGGTCCACTGAGCCCCGAACCGGCAGCAGCACCAGCTCACAGTGGCAAAGTAGAAAGAATGCTAAGCTGGATGCCACAAAAACAATGTTGGGGTTTCAGTTTTGCCTCTAGCTCACTGGGTGGTCCTGGGCCAGTTACTTGACATCTGTGGGATTCAGTTGTTGACCTTGGTAAAGTGAGGGGCTGCATTAGATGATCCTAAGGCCCATCCCAGCAGAAGCTTTCTGTGATAAGCTACTGTAACTAGTGTGAAGAGCTGGGGAGGGGCCTCATTCTCTCTAGCCTTTGTGTTGGACAAAAACACGCTACCGAAGATGACCCTCCAGCTAGTAGCCGAGTCAGAAAAGCAGAAGGATTTAATTGAGGAACAAACTTTCTTAGATCACATGAGTAAGACAGAATCTTGAAAATAAAAGCCTTCTGGGCTTCTACTGAGTTGGACGGTAAAGTCAAAACTGAAAGATAGGGAAAAAGTTGAGAACTGACCTCCAGCTGACACACAAGCCCTAGATAGATTTTAATAATGATAATAATAACAATAAGAATGGCCTTGCCTGGCTCACAGTCTCCCATTTGTTTTGGTATTTGGGGATCTTGGCAAGAGAGCAGCACACTCGTTGCTGATCTCCTGACTGGTCTCTGTGGGAGTCCTAATTTTGAGTAATAAAATACAAGAGCTGAAAATTACATCTCAAAGCAACATGAAGGATTTGGAGGAAGCTAGCCTCAAGGACAAACTTGCTCCTAGGAAAAGAATTTGTCACTCAAATGTGCTTGAAGGGGAATGTCTTAAAAAAATAACCCAGGAAAAGAGAAAATTCATTTAGAAAAATCATACATGTCACAGACAAAATGAAAATTAATTTTTAATAAGAGAAAGCCAGACTAAAGGCTACTAAAGCCCTTAATGGCTTGACAGCAAAACCTGGAAAAGGACTTACTTTTTATGTACATATTTTCAAAATCCATATTTAGCCAAATGGCATTAGGATGCAGAAAGCTACCACATTAGAGCAGCGGGGGATGGGGTGGGGGTGGGTCAATGATCTTGGTAAAAGACACTGAGGAAAGTTGCCTTAGTAGATATCTTGTGGAAATTTTAGCTGAAGCAGAAGACAATATTCAAATCCCTAATGGGAAGAGACAGAATGCAGCTGGTAGGGCTGAAGGGTTAGAAATGTAACCGGAGGTAGTCAAGGGGAGGGCAACATGTCAAGGATGCTAGCTAGCTAGCTCCAGTGCACTAGCTCCAATGCAGTGAAAACTCAGAGGACATTCCACAGTGGGCTGAAGTGGTCAGAAGTTACCTAGCAAACACTGGAGAGTCTGGAAAAACCAATCAATCAACCCGTCCCTTTTGTCTTGGTCCCAGAAAGTTCCTCTTGCTGACAGAACTGTTTTGATCACCTTTCCTTGTGCTCGGTACACCCAGACCCTTGCTTGTTGATGAGGTTGTATAAAAAGTGTCCTAGCTCTCCCCCGCTACAAATCCCACCCTCAATCTGCCGTGCCAAGTGCATGATATTTTGGGGTCTTTCATCAAGTGAGCAGTATGTGGCCTCACAACCACAACACAATCTGTGTCAACATCCACAACCCCATTGGAGAACAGATAGTTAATTTTTTAGACCAAGTCAGTAAGCTGCCTTTTGCAGGAGAAGACAGAGCAGGACACCCTTGAAGCAAAATAAAAGACATATTTCGCTCTAAATGTTTCCATAGTTCCAGGTCTTGCCAGTGGTTTGGTAGCAAGTCAAAGCAAAAACTGACATTTGTCATTCCAGAGTCTTCTGGAAGACAGCCAGATAATGAATTACGAAATGAACAGTTTTGGGTTCTCTTATCAAGAACAAATATTAAGCCACCTGAGATACTCAGGACAAATGAGCTCAGATGCTGTGCAATAGTAAACTAACAATGATGACAACAATAATTTGCCAGGAAGAGGCAAGTCAGAACACAGAACAGACTATTTTCTTTGCTCTCTGCAAGTAATGGGGGGGGGGAGGGGAAGATAGTAGAAGAGAGTAAAGGGGGTCAAATATATGGTGATGGAAGGACAACTGACTCTGGGTGGTGAGCACACAATGTAATACAGATAATGTATTACAGAATTATACACCTGAAACCTATGTAATTTTGCTAACCATTGTCACCCCAATAAATTTAATTAAATAAATAAAATATAAATACATAAATAAAATATGGCTAGATGGGATTATCATCCACATTAGATGCTTGTACCTTGACATCCTAAACGGAGGTATTTTATGTTGGATAGCAACTGAAATTTTTTCTTTAAAAATTTTAAATTGAAGTAACATTGGTTTTTAACATTATGTAAGTTTCAGTGTACAAAATTATAACTCGATATCTGTATACACTATAGTATGCTCACCACCAAAAATATAGTTTCCATCTATCACCATACTTTTGACCCCCTTTACCTATTTCACTCTCTCCAAACCCCATGTCCCCCTCTTCTGACCACCAATCTGTTGTCTGTATCTATGAGTTTATTTTTGTTTTTCTTCATTTTTTTTATTCCACACGAGTGAATCATATGGTTTTTGTCCTTTTCCATCTGACTTATTTCACATAGCATCATACCCTCAAGGTCCATCCATGTTGCTCTAAATGGCAATATTTCATCTTTTTTTATGGCTGAGTAGTAAAATTTTTATTCAACACTAACTTCTTCAAAAACCAGACAGCTGATATGGCCAGACTTTGTCAAACAACGAGGGAGAATTAGTATGATATAGAAAATTCACCATGAAGACGTTATTTTATTCTTCAAGCCTCCTTTATACACTATTATACACTAGAGTTTGTAGCATAATACTCAAATTAAAAACTGACAGTAAGAGATTCAGGCTGAATTGTGCCTCCACCCCCCCACCCCCACCCCATACCCTCAAAATGAATCTGAAATGACAAGGCAAGGTACCCTCTTAGGAATATTTACAGACCATTCTTCACATAATAGAACATAAGAACTCCCCTAAAGCCAAGTAAAATGCTCTGAGCAGGTCTTTTTCCGGCCCTTCCAATCTCAGAAGCCCACTGCAAAGGCTCTCGGTCAGTGCTGCAGGCTTCTCCTTTTATCTCTGTAACCTGAGTGCCTTTGCAGAGATTACCGCAGGTCAGGTGTCCGGGCTCACTCTCCAGTATTCAGTGAATTCCCGAGTCAAGTCCAGGCTCCAGTCAGCTGCCTCCATTGAAAGTCTTTTGCAATTCGATGGATGGCTTGGCCCTTATGTCTTGAGGACTGGAATCTCCTGGACAGGGATTGGATTTCACTTTCCACGTCTACAGTGCTTGCACCAATGTTATTAATAATATTCTACCCAGGGGGGTCATATTGAGAGCAAGCTGGAATCCACATTGTAAAGCCTGCAGCATGAAGCTAGGCTGAACTGAGCCCTCACGAGGAGACTGAGTCACCTTAAGCATCCAGCCACCCCTGGGGAACTTTGAGAAGTGTGCAAGTCAACCCTGTGTGGGACACAGCATCTTCCTTTCTATATCAGACCCACTCTTCCAGACTTCCCACCCTCACCTGGAAGTGTGTTTTAACGCCCAAGGGAGAAGAAAGAAACCTGAAGAATACCTCAGGTGTTACCTCCACCAAGGTGCTAGGGACTCAGAGCATTCCCTTCCCTAAAGCACAGTTTTAAAATGAATGAATGAATCATAAGACCCTGACATATACCAGCCTAAGAATCAATAAGACCATTGGAGGAGCAGGTAACTGTAGTGGGAAGAATACACTCTCTGGAGTCAGACGAGGGTTTGGATGTCAGTCCTACTCCTTACTAGCCATGTGGACTTAGGCAAGTACTTAGCTTTCCAGAGCCTCAGCTTTCTCCTCTGTATGATGGAAATGATACTAATCAGCTTTTAAGGTATGCAAGAAAAATTAGAGGGATAATTTATATAACACATCTTTAATAGGACCTGGCAGAGAATAGATATCCAAGGAAGGGCAGCTCTTGTTTTTGAACAAGGCAGGAGAGATGACTGGGTCTTTCCTACTGCTCTTCAAATCCCAGGTGAATGTCTGTATCCACCCTGCCCAAGAATTACTCTTCTCAGATAAGTCATTGGATTTATACATGTGCTTTACTATTTCTTCTACCTTTAGGTTTTTAATTATCCAAGTAATTCATGAATGAAAACGCTATGAGTTCAATGATCAAAGAAAACACAAACATTCTCTTGACCCCATACAATTCCATCCTCTTCCCCTGGTATAATCACTGTTTTCAGTTTGTTTTGTAGGTTGGGGGAATTTTTGTAAGCAAGTGCACAGATGAATACACATATAAAAATACATAGTGTGCTTTTGTGTGGGCTTTTTAAAAAACCAAAATATATAGTTTGTATGTATGCTCTAATATTTTATAGAAATGTAATATGCATGTGAACATGGGATAAGTGTGCAGCTTCATGCATTTTCACAATCTGAGCACACATGTAATCAGCACTCATATCAAGAAACATTACCATCACTCCAAAAGCCTCTTTTGTGCCCCTTTTTAGGCAATAACCCCCAAAAGTGGCCACTATTCTGAGACATCAGCCTGCTTTTGTATTTTATGTAAATCTAATCATACTATGTATCAGTTTTATGGTGTTGTGTAACAAATTACCACAAACTCCACAGCTTAAAACAAATCAATCATCTCATAGTTTCTGTAGGTCAAAAATCCAGGCACAGTGTGGCGGGATTCTCTTCTTAGGCCCTTACAGGGCTGAAATCAAGGTGGTAGCCAAGGCTGAGCTCTCATTTAAAGCTTGAGTCCTCTTCCAAGCTCACGGGTTTCTGAAAGAAATCATTCCCTTGTAGTTGCAGGACTGAGGTCCTCGTTTTCTTGCTGGCTGTCAACCGGGGTCATTCTCAGCAACTACAGTCTACTCACATTCCTTGTCACAAGGCTTCCTCGACGTTAAAGCCAGCAATAGAGAGCTTCTCTCATGTTCCCCCCACCTCGTGCTTCAACTCTCTGATTCCGTCTTCCGCGAGCAGGCAAAAAACATGCTGTCCTTTCAAAGGTCTCATTTGATTAGGTCAAGCCTACCTATCCTAAGGTTTACTGATTTGAGATTTTAATTAAATCTGGAAAATTCCTTTATAGCAGCATCTTGATTAGCATTTTAGTGAATAACTAGTGAAAGGTATGTTACACCAGGCTCCAGGAATCTTGCAGGGCCATCTTAGTTTTCTGCCTACCGCATGCAGTATGGACTCTTTCGTGTCTGGCTTCTTTCACTCAACATGATGTTTGTGAGATTCATCCTTCTGTGAAGAACAGGTCTTTTGGTGCACATGTGTATGTATAGAAATAAACAGTTTTGTTATGAGGCACTAGATTTTGCAGTTCCTTGTTATCACAAAATAACCCAGCCTATCCTGACTGATACAGAAACCTGGAAATGGAATTGCTATGACCAAGGGATGATAGATACTGTCATATTGCCTTGCAATAAGGCAGTCCCATGAATATTGTGTGACAGTACCCTGCTTGCCACGTCCTTACCAATTGCATGTTATGATAGAAGTATGTGTGCATATATAAATTTATATATATATAAATTTTGGCCAACCTAGGCTTTATTTTGTACACTTACATAACAAGGATTTTACCTTTCTAAGGATCTAGGAGAGCATGCCTAACGCCCCTCCCTTCCCGAAACACTAATATTACCACCAAGCACTGTGGATGTTCTTTACTGTGCTCAATTTTTTTCATGCAACTTATCACTCCCAAGTATTCCAAGTATTTACTAATTTATGCTGTTTATTGTTTGCTTTCTATGTCTACCCACTAGGACATAAGCTTCTACATGGCAGGGGTGTTTGTTGGTTTATTGTTATATCCCAAGAGCCTAAAGGAGTGCCTGACACATTGCAGGTATTTAAAAATATTTGCTAAATTAACAAATAAATATTAACCCAAGATATGAACTTTAGATTGTTATTATTATTAATTATAATAAATCATTTTTACAGTTCTGTGATCATATTTTCTAAATCAAACAATTAAGACACTCCCCAAAAAAATATTTTCTGAATTTCAATCTGAGAAAAGATTTAATTACGCATTTCTATCCTTTGAAACTCCTTTGCTATGCTTTCTTTTTTTTGTTCTTTTTTTTATTATTTTAATTAAAGTTTATTGGGCTGACAATTGTTAGTAAAGTTACACAGATCTCTACCTCATTTTTAATTTTGCTTTATATGGTTGTATATGATTGTATTAGAGGTTTTTTTTCTCTTTTTTGTATTAGAGATTTTTAAAGAATACCCTAAGTTCTTTCTTTCTGGATATGCCTATAAAATTGAGACTGCTGCAGAAAACCAGCGATTTAAAGATGTTCTCTTCATAGAGCATTGCACCATACCAAAACAATAAACATTTGTCCCTGCAAATTCCATCCTGAAATATCTTTCCTTCTCGCAGCAACTAATCAATATGCTGGTCCTCCTTCAAGATCAGCATCTAATGAATAAATAAATAAATAAATAAAATATTGGCATCAGTTGGGGTTCAGAGCAGAGCTGTCAGAGAACTTTCTGTGACAATGGGAATATTCTTCATCTGCACTTTCTGAAATCATAGCCTCTAGCTACCTGTGGCTACTGAGCACTTGAAATGTGGCTAGTGTGACTGAGGAATTAAATTTTAATCCAACTTAATTGCAAGTCATTTTTATTCAATTTAATTTTAAGTAAGTTAAATTTACATGGCCACATGTGGTTAGTAGCTACCACTGAATAGCACAGCTCTAGAGGAAAGAGATGGAAGAGTGGGATCTGTCTTTGATCCTTTGATTGTGGCAGCTAGGGGAATCCTAAGACTCAGGTGAGAGAAGAAGGTGCTAGGTCCCTTTCTTTACAACCCCTTGCCCAAAGTGATGGAGAAAAAGAAACAGAGTGCTCTTACCTTCTCTCCTCAGGTAAGGGAGCTTGGGCTAGGGGACAGAAGGACTAATGCTCTTATAGTCATTGGACATCACCTTGACTAGTTCCTTCATGTGATGATTGGCTTAGGCTGTGCCTACATGGGCCCACTGATTCAAGCTGGAACTCTGGATGTAAAAAGGGAATTTTGGAGACATGGGTTTCACAGCTCACACACAATTACCCTGCTCATACTATGCTTTGTGCAGGTTGCCCTGGGGGCACATACAGAGAGGCACTCCATCTATCTGGTAGGGGGTTGGACATTTCAGATAATTACTGAAGCAGGTAACAGATAACAAGGAGGTAAAGTCTAGATAGATTATCCAATAATAATAATAATAATAATAATAATAATAATAATAAAAAGACCCAGGGATTCAAAAGAGCAAAGAAAAAGAATATTACTTATTTTGAGTTACTTCTTGGAGCAGAGTATATCTGGCTGTACCGTGCTGTTATGAAATTAGTTTGAAGTTGAGAAACTGTAATATATTACAGCTATCAGTCTCTGTGGATGGTTTTACAATCAACATGTAGGATATGAAAAAAGAAAGATGCCAATAACATATTAATGTGGTATTTGGTGTTCAATCTTTTTTATGCAGCAGAATGTTACAGCTGAGTAAAAAGTGATCAAAAAGTGGGTTCACTTTTATACAAAAAAACAAGAAGGAAATGTGAACTTTAAATTATCCCTTCTGCCACTTTCCATTGATTGAGTCTTGCTCATTAAGATAAATTCCAAATTAGATTATCATTTTTACCTTTCAAGCTCTCCAGAATGTATGCCTTTCAGCTGCCTTAATTTCTTTCTCTTCTCTCTCTTTTTTCTTTTTTTTCCATGTTGACAGCTGCAAAGGAGGAATGGGACACTATACCCTAAGGTAGTTCCCTTGTTGTTGACTTCCTCTAGAAATACAGGTCCTCATAATTTAATACCTGACATCCACCTACAGATATGACCAACCAAAGTGAGACATCCATCCCCCTTTGCTCTCTTTTTTTCATGCCATGTTGGTACAAGAAAGGTGTGTGGCTTCTCTTGGACAGAAGAGAACCCAAACCCACTCTACCAAAACTAGCTGTGGGATATTCAGGGAGTCAATTACCCTGATTTTCAGCTTCCACATCTGCTGAAGGGAGATACTAATTAATGGGACAGGATGGTAAAGTGGGCTCACTTCAGACCGTTTGACTGGTTCTCACTAACTCCTTTCTTTTGACTTAGTTTCTTTTCTTTTGCAGCATGTCGTGGTTCTGCTCTGTGAGTTATTTTGATCCTCTCCAACAACTAATGCTTATGCGATATGGACATTCTCGGTAACTGGCAGAGAGCAGGCACTCAATAAACATGAGTTCATTCCTCCTTCCCCTCTGTCCTCAGCAAAACAGCTAGAACTGGATGTCACAGAGTGACCCCTTGTTCTTCCTCCTGCCCCTGTTGCTAGGGATAAAGTGAAGGGACAAAGCAGGAAACACGTGTGATTACAACATGCTTATAATGATGGGTCAGATCCAAATGAACCCTGTGAAAACGTGGAAAGTCAGAAGTTAATGTTCAGTTGCCTCACTCTACTCCCCACACCATACTCTTATGGATCTACTTCCTTACTGCCTCTACTCGTGAGTTCAGTATCTTCGTGTTCCCTTCTCTTGTTCTCCCAAACCCACCCTCAAAACCTTCATTCAGACTACAGTGTAGGTGAGTGATAGTCCTCCTTGTTCCATGTACATTTTGCACATGGATCAGAATCTTCAGTTAAAATGGATTGTTCTCTGGGTATAAAAATCTCAGGCATTGAGTAGTGAATGAATATCCTCTATTTCAAAGGCTTCTTCTAGAGTTCTGAAAATAAAGCCATGCAATTACATGCCTACAGGGGCGAGGCAACACCACAATGCCTTCTTCTTTTTTTTTTTTTTTTTTAATTAGTTTCAGGTACACAAGACAAAGCAAAACTTAGACGTTTATCATTTATATCCCTCACACTGTGTGAACCCCCTTCCCCCCATTCACTATCCCTCTGACATCACACAGAGCCATTACACACAATGCCTTCTTGAACCACGGGCATGGCCAACTATTTTCCCAGTGGAGATTGTCCAAGTGATTTACACACAGAAAAGAAATCCTCCTAGGTCCCTGTCAGTTTGAACAAGTGGGGGTGGCAGAGAGCAGTTTGCCAGAGCAACAGGAGCAGAATAAGCATAGCAGGATAAAATGCTGCAGTTTGAAGAGAGGTTTTTGTGAGAAGGCAGGTTGGAGGTGAGAGAAAAGTTGATTCAAAGAGAATAAAAAGAACTGGGGGAATAGGTCTAGGCTTGAACAGACAGTGTTGGGGTTGGGCATGGAAAATAATAAAGGAATCTGTATCTCCAAATAAAGTCTCTAGGGAGGAAGAAAATGATTCTTCAAGACACTAGAGCAGCTCTTCTTAACTTTTGGTGGGTTATGAAAGCACCCAGGTTTGAAAATCTGATGAAACCCAAGGGTCTTTTCTGGAAGAAAAGTAAACACAAACATAAATTTTACAGTCAAACTCAGGGAGTGTTCAGCTCCTACCCTAAACCCATGCGTGGACTCCAGGTTCAGAATTAATCTAAGTTCTCAGAGACAGTAAAAGTGAGACCATTGGGTCATTAAGTTTTCATGTCCTCTTGGATGTGTAGACCTGGGACTGCCTTCTCACTCAGGAAGGGGTCCAGGACTTTCTTCAGAGTGATTCATGTTTGTATTGGTTCTAAATAATCCCAAAGTAGCCTTGGGCTTTGGAGTTTATTAAAGATTCATATATAAGATTTGGCGATTCTCTTGCTACTTTCTACCTCCACCCATTAGATAACTTACTGAGATATTCCTATGGGCAAAGGACTTTGTGTTCCTTACCTAAATCTGGTCTCACAACAATAAACACTTACTCTTATTATCCCCATTATATAAATGACAAAACTGAGGTTAAACTACTTACCCAGGTTCACAGAGCCAGCTAGTTACAGAACTGGGATGGGCATCTAGCTCGCTCTGAGCCTGAAGTCTGGGTAGTCAACATTTTCTATTTTGATTATCAGATCCAGCTCAGACTTCAGAGCTTTTAGAACAACACTTAAACTTTGTTCTAGGTAGGAACAATGCTCAGAATGTCAGTTTCAAGTCTTTGTTTTCCTGGCCGATGGTGAAGATCCCAGTTGTTGGGATCCTTGTCCAATATTTGGCTAGGCAGGTGACAAATCCACCTGGGGGTGAGTGGGACCTGTGATGCTAAATTTCTCTCTTCCTGCAGTTCATATGTGGCTTCTTTAAACACTTAACCCCCAGATAACTGCGTAAGTTTGTGAATGCAAGAACATTTCTTTTCCAGAAACCTATACAACTTGTAGAATTTCATGGAAATGAGTTGTTTTATACCTTTTTATTGTTACTTTCTCTTAGATTTTAGTTGATAAAGTGAGTCTATTAAAAGGGAAATTATGTTTTAGAATAATAATAATAATAATAATAATAATAATAAAAAGCATAGCCACCAGTGGTGTGGACAGCTTCTTCCCCACTTGATGAAAGAGGTTTGCATCTATTAGGAGATTATGTGAAAAGGTACCAATAATCCATGAGTTCAATACCTTCTGTAATAGTTGGCTTGTAAAAAAATCAGTTCCCTTAAATATTTAAAAAAAACAAAAAACATCACATATGTTAACTTACTTTTTGAATAATCCCACAGAACATAAAACAGATATGATCAGATCTCGCGGAAAACGTCAACAAAGAGATAGAAACATTAAAATGGAGATAGAAAACATAAAAAACAACCAGTCAGAAATAAAGAATATAATAACTGAAATTAAGAATATATTAGAGGGAGGGCCGGCCCGGTGGCTCAGGCAATTAGAGCTCCGAACTCCTAACTCCGAAGGCTGCTGGTTCGATTCCCACATGGGCCAGTGGGCTCTCAACCACAAGGTTGCCAGTTCAATTCCTCGAGTCCCGCAAGGGATGGTGGGCTCCTACCCCTGCAACTAAGATTGAACACGGCACCTTGAGTTGAGCTGCCTCCCGGATGGCTCAGTTGTTGGTTGGAGCACGGGCTCTCAACCACAAGGTTGCCAGTTCAATTCCTCAACTCCTGCAAGGGATGGTGGGCAGCGCCCCCTGCACCTAAAATTGAACACGGCACCTTGAGCTGAGCTGCCACTGAGCTCCCGGATGGCTCAGTTGGTTGAAGCATGTCCTCTCAACCACAAGGTTGCCAGTTCAATTCCTCGAGTCCCGCAAGGGATGGTGGGCTCTGCCCCCTACAACTAGCAACAACAACTGGACCTGGAGCTGAGCTGCGCCCTCCACAACTAAGACTGGAAGGACAACAACCTGAAGCTGAACAGAACCCTCCACAACTAAGAGTGAAAGGACAACAACTTGACTTGGAAAAAAGTCCTGGATGCACACACTGTTCCCCAATAAAGTCCTGTTCCCCTTCCCCAATAAAATCTAAAAAAAAAAAAAAAAAGGATATATTAGAGGGAATCAACAGTACACTAGATGAATCAGAGGATCGAGTCAGTGATTTAGAAGATAAGGTAGCAGAGAACACCCAATCAAAACAGCAAAAAGAAAAAAGAATCCAAAAAATTGAGTTTAAGGGGTCCTGGGGACAACATCAAATTTACCAACATGTGCATCATAGGGGTACAAGAAGGTGAGGAGAGAAAGCAAGGAATTGAAAATCCATTTGAAGAAATAATGACAGAAAATTTCCTTAACCTGGAGAAGGAAACAGACATACAAGCCCAGGAAGCCCTGAGTCCCAAAAAAGATGAACAAAAAGAGACCCACACTAAGACACATCCTAATTAAAATGCCAAAGGTTAAAGACAAAGCAAGAGTCTTCAAAGCGGAAAGAGAAAAGCAGTTAGTTACCTACAAGTGAGCTCCCCTAAGACTGTCAGCTGATTTCTCAGCAGAAGCTTTGCTGGCCAGAAGGGATTGACATGAAATACTCAAAGTGATGAAAAGCTAGGAACTACAACCAAGATTACTCTACCCAGCAAGGATATCATTTAGAGTAGAAGGAGAAAGAGCTTCCCAGACAAGTAAAAGCTAAAGGACTTCATCACCACCAAACCAGTATTACATGGAATCTTAGAAACATTTCTTTAAGACAAAACCAAAGGTCAAAAATATGAATAATAAAATGGTAATAACTACATATCTATCAACAATTTATTTATTTATATATTTATTTATTTATTTTATTAGTTTCAGGTGCACAAGACAAAGTAGTACTTAGACGTTTATCATTTATATCCCTCACACTGCGTTAACAACCCTCCCCCCATCCACTATCCCTCTGACATCGCACAGAGCCATTACATTTCCACTGTCTCTATTCCTAATGCTGTATTCCGCTTCTTGTAAATATATATATATATATATATATATATATATATATATATATATATATATTATAGTTGGCATTTATTATTGTTCAGCTTCAGCTTCAGGTGTACAGTGCAGTGATCAGGCATCTACATCATCCCTGAGGTGGTCTCCCAAATGGGACAAGTGTCCATCGGATACCCTACAAAATCTTTACATTATTGATTACATTCCCCAAATTAATTTTCAAAACCCCGTGGCCATCTTGTGATTACTGACTGTTTTCTAATCCCCTCACCTTCCCCCTTATCCCCACCCCCCCGCCCATCTAGCAACCCTCAGTTTTTCCTCTATGTCTCCAAAACTGTTTCTGATTAGTTCATTCACTTATTCTTTTCTTTAGATTCCACATATAAGTGAGATCATATGGTATTTGTCTTTCTCTGTCTGACTTATTTCACTTAACATAATGTTCTCTAGGTCCATCCATGTTGTTGCAAATGGTAAGATTTCATTCTTCTTTATGGCTGCGTAATACTCCATTGTATAAATGTACCACAGTTTCTTAATCCAGTCATCTACCGATGGGCATTTCGGTTGTTTCCATGTCTTGGCTATTGTGTATAGTGCTGCAATAAACATAGGAGTGCATAAAGATTTTTGAATTAGAGTTTTGGATTTCTCCGGATAGATACCTAGGAGTGGAATTGCTGGATCACAAGGTAGTTCCATTTTCAGATTTTTGAGATATCTCCATACTGTTTTCTACAGTGGCTGCATCAGTCTGCAATCCCACCAACAGTGCACAAGGGTTCCCTTTTCTCCACATCCGTGCCAACACTTGCTGTTTGTTGATCTATTGATGATAGTGATTTTGACTGGGGTGAGGTGTTATCTCATTGTGGGTTTTATTTGCATTTCTCTAATGATTAGTGAGGTTGAGCATTTCTTCATATGTCTGTTTGCCATCTGTATGTCCTTTTTAGAAAAATGTCTCTTCATGTCCTCTGCCCATTTTTTAATTGGGTTGTTTGTTTTTTGGAGTTGAGATGAGTGAGTTTTTTATAAATTTGTGATATTAACCCCTTATCAGATATATCATTGGCAAATATCTTTTCCCATTCAGTAGGATCCTTTTTGTTTTATTGATGGTTTCCTTTGCTGTGAAAAACTTTTTAGTTTGATGTAATCCCACATGTTTATTTTTCTCTTACTTCCCTCATGAGGATATATCAGTAAAAATCTTACTCCGGGTAATGTCTGTGAAGTTTCTTCCTATATTTTCTTCTAGGAATTTTATGGTTTCAGATCTTACATTTAAGTCTTTAAGCCATTTTGAATTTATTTTTGTATATGGTGTAAGGAGGTGGTCCAGCTTCATTTTTTTGCATGTGTCTGTCCAGGTTTCCCAGCACCATTTATTGAATAGACTGTCTTTACCCCACCATACATTCTTGCTTCCATTGTCATAGATTAAATGGCCATATAGGCATGGATTTATTTCTGGGCTCTCTATTCTGTTCCATTGATCTATGTGTCTGTTTTTATGCCAATACCATGCTGGTTTGATTACTGTAGCCTTGTAGTATAATTTGATGTCAGGTATTGTTATACCTCCCACTATGTTCTTATTTCTCAAGATTGCTGAGGCTATCCGGGGTCTTTTATGGTCCCATATAAATTTTAGGATTATATGTTCTATTTCTGTGAAAAACGTTGTTGGTAGTTTGATAGGAATTGCGTTGAATATGTATATTGCCTTAGGCAGTATGGACATTTTAACTATATTAATTCTTCCTATCCATGAACATGGTATGTGTTTCCATCTATTTGTATCTTCTTTCATTTCTTTCTTCAGTGTCTTATAATTTTCTGAGTACAGATCTTTTACTTCTTTGGTTAAATTTATTCCCAGGTATTTTATAGTCTTTGGAGCAATTGTAAATGGGATTTTTTTCTTTTTAAATTTCTCCTTCTGATGTTTTATTATTGGTATATACAAATGCAACTGATTTCTGAATATTAATTTTGTATCCTGCTACTTTACTAAATTCATCTATCAGCTCTAATAGTTTCTTGGTGGAGTCTTTAGGGTTCTCTATATATAGTATCATATCATCTGCATATAATGACAATTTTACTTCCTCCTTACCGATTTGGATGCCTTTTATTTCTTTTTCTTGTCTGATTGCTGTGGCTAGAACTTCCAGCACTATGTTGAATAGAAGTGGAGAAAGTGGGCAACCTTGCCTTGTTCCTGATCTTAAGGGGAATGGTTTTAACTTTTCCCCATTGAGTATGATGTTAGCTGTGGGTTTATCATATATGGCCTTTATTATGTCGAGATATGATCCCTCTACTCCCACTTTCTTAAGGGTTTTTATCATGAATGTCTGCTGGATTTTATCAAATGCTTTTTCGGCGTCTATTGATATGATCATGTGATTTTTATTTTTCATTTTGTTCATGTGTATCACATTAATTGATTTGTGGATGTTGAACCACCCTTGCATACCAGGGATGAATCCCACTTGATCATGGTGTATGATCTTTTTAATGTATTGCTGAATTCTGTTCGCTAATATTTTGTTGAGGATTTTTGCATCTATGTTCATTAGCGATATCGGCCTGTAGTTTGCTTTCTTTGTGGTGTCTTTGTCTGATTTTGGGATCAGGGTGATAGTGGCTTCATAAAAAGTGTTTGGGAGTCTTCCCTCCTTCTGGATTTTTTGGAAGAGCTTGAGGAGAATAGGTGATAATTCTTTTTTGAACGTTTTGTAAAATTCACCTGTAAAGCCATCTGGTCCAGGGCTTTTGTTTGTTGGGAGATTGTTGATTACTGATTCAATTTCCCTGGTGGTAATCAGTCTATTCAGGTTTTCTGTTTCTTCTTGAGTTAGCCTTGGAAGGTTGTACGCCTCTAGAAAATTGTCCATTTCTTCCAGATTGTCAAATTTGTTGGCATATAGTTGCTCATAGTAATTTCTTAAATTTTTTTGTATTTCTCTGGTGTCTGTTGTCACTTCTCCTCTTTCATTTCTGATTTTATTAATTTGGGTCCCCTCTCTCTTTGTTTTTAGTGAGTCTGGCTAAAGGTTTGTCAATTTTGTTTATCTTCTCTAAGAAAAAACTCTTGGATTCATTGATCTTTTGTATTGTTTTCTATTTCATTTATTTCCACTCTGATCTTTATTATCTCCTTCCTTGTACTCCCTTTGGGCTTATTTTGCTGTTATTTTTCCAGATCCCTTAAGTGTGAAGATAAACTGTTGATTAGTGATGTTTCTTGTTTCTTTAGGTAGGCCTGCAATGCTATGAATTTCCCTCTTAGGACTGCTTTCACTGCATCCCATAGATTTTGGGTTGTCGTGTTTTCATTTTCATTTGTCTCGAGATATCTTTTGATTTCTTCCTTGATCTCTTGTTGACCCATTCATTATTTAGTAACATGTTATTCAGCCTCCATGTATTTGTGTGTCTTCCAGTTTTTTCCTGTAGTTCATTTCTAATTTCATAGCACTGTGGTCAGAGAAGACAATTGGTATGATTTCAATTTTCTTAAATTTATCAAGACTTGTTTTGTGGCCTAACATATGGTCTATCTTGGAAAATGTTCCATGTGCTTGAGAAGAACGTGTATTCTGCAGCTTTGGGGTGAAATGCTCTGAAAATATCGATTAAATCCAAGTGGTCCAATGTGTCATTTAAGGCTGTTGTTTCCATATTGATTTTCTGTCTGGAAGACCTGTCCCTTGTTGTCAGAGGTGTGTTGAAGTCCCCTACTATGATAGTGTTACTGTTGATCTCTGTCTTTATGTCAGTCAATATCTGTTTTATATATTTAGGTGCTCCTATGTTGGGTGCATAGATGTTTACTAGGGTTATGTCCTCTTGTCGGATCGATCCCTTTATTATTATATAGTGCCCATCTTTGTCTTTTAATATGTTCTTCATTTTAAAGTCTATTTTGTCAGATATAAGTATTGCAACTCCAGCTTTTTCTCATTTCCATTTGCATGAAATATCTTACTCCAACCCTTCACTTTCAGCCTGTGTGTGTCTTTTGATCTGAGGTGAGTCTCTTGTATACAGCATATACAAGGGTCTTGCTTTCTTATCCACTCAGCCACCCTATGTCTCTTGATTGGAGCATTTAATCCATTTACATTTAAAGTGATTATTGATAGGTACATAGTTATTGCCATTTTAAATTTGTAGTTAGATTGTTTTCATCTTTCTTCTATTTACAGAAGTCCTTTTAGTATTTCTTGCAATGCTGGCTTGGTGGTAATAAATTCCTTTAGCTTATTCTTTTCTGGGAAGCTCTTTATCTCTCCATCAACTTTAAATGATAGCCTTGCTGGATAAAGCAATCTAGGTTGTAGGCCTTTGTTTTCCATCACTTTGAGTATCTCCTGCCACTCCCTCCTGGCCTTCAATGTTTCTGTAGAAAAGTCATTTGATAGTCTTATGGGAGTTCCCTTGTATGTAACCCTCTGTCTTTCTCTTGCTGCTTTTAGGATTCTCTCTTTGTCTTTAACCTTTGCCATTTTAACTATAATGTGTCTTGGTGTGGACCTGTTTGGGTTTATCCTGGTTGGAACTCTCTGCACTTCCTGGGCTTGTATGTTGGTTTCCTTCATCAGGTTAGGGAAGTTTTCGGACATTATTACTTCAAATATGTTCTCAATCCCTTGCTTCCTCTCTTCCCCTTCTGGTATTCCTATGATGCGTATGTTGTTTCACTTGATGTTATCCCATAGGTCTCTTAAACCATCTTCAATGTTTTTTATTCTTTTTTTTTCTGTTGTTCTGTTTGGGTGATCTCTGCTAACTTGTCTTCTAAGTCGCTGATTCGATCCTCTGCTTCATCTAACCTGCTGTTAATTCCTTCAAGTGAGTTCTTTATTTCAGTAATTGTGTTCTTTAGTTCTAACTGGTTGTTCGTTATGATTTCTACATCCTTCTTTATGTCATCTCTAAGCTTCTTAAACATTCTTATCATCAGTGTTCTGAACTGTGTCTCTGATAGGTTGATTACCTCTGTTTTATTTGGTTCCATTTCTGGAGGTTTCTTCTGTTCTTTTATTTGGTACATGTTTCTTTGTTTCCCCATTCTGGCTGACTCTCTGTGTTTGCTTTGATGTGTTAGGTAGATCCCTTAGAGTTCTTAGTTCTTGCTGGGTTATCTTATGTACTATGTGTCCTTTATACTTGACTTGCATTATTTGTTCTTCTCCTCTGTGTGTGCTCCAAAGGTGACTCTTGTGTTGTGTATATCGTCCTGTTAAAGAAGATCTGTAATTGCTTTTCGCTTGTGAGTAGGTGGGGTTAACTCCTAGGCTGACTAGTTGTGAGAATTGGCTCTGCCCACCGCAGGGTGTTCTGCTGCGTGAGGGTTGACCACTTAAATGTGGTTTGGCCTCTATGGGCTCTTGTGCCTGTAGAGAATTCCCTCTGGGTGTCTCACTTGTAGGTCAAATCCGGTAGTACTGTGGTTTGGTTTGGAATTGGCCTCTGGGTATGTTGAATCTTGTGCCTCTTAAGCTTGGCCCTGGTAGGGCAATTTCAGAACAAAGCAAATCACCAAGCACAACAACAACAACAAAGAAAAAATCAAATACATTCACATGTAAAAACAACCGACACCCCCCACTCAACACAGGCAAAGATATCAAAGATATAAAGACAAAACAAAACAAAACAAAAACAGTGCCAGTCTTGGCTTAAGCCCACCACGTAATCTCCAGGTTGTCCTCTGCTGTACCAAAGACTCCCCTGCGTATTGTGCCTCGAGAACTGGTGACCTGGTGCCCAGAGTGTCGTTGGGACTGCAGATTTAGATGCGTGGGGCTGAGGGGTCTGGATGATAGTTTCTACAAAGTCAGTGCAGTTTCTGTCCTTGCCTGCACATATGCACACTGAGAGTAGCACCACCAGCACTGTGTCCAGTTCTCCTGAGTCTTAGGGTACTTCATCTGTGTGTGTGTGTGTGTGTGTGTGTGTGTGTGTGTGTGTGTGTGTATGTGTGTGTGTGTTGTGGGCGGGAGATTTCTGAACTGCTGAAAGCCCAGAACTGCGTCTGCCGCTTACTGCTGATCCCTGGGAGTGCCTCCGCAGTTGTAATTGCCCTGCCCTAGGCAGGCCAGAAAGGGTAGGTGCTGGGGATGGAGGGGTCTTCTCTCTCCCAGCCCAGCTGTGTCACACTCTTTCCGCAGGCCAGAAAAGGTGATGGCTGGGGGTGGAGGAGTCTCTTCTCTCCTAGCCCAGCAAAAATCACACTCTTCCCAGCCTCTTCCCTGGGTCAGAGTTGCATGCCAGTCTTCCCAGAGCCTGAGCACTAAGGCTGCTCTGTAATATGACACTACTCCTCAGTTCAGGCACCAGTTTAAGTCTCTGGAAGAGCAGCGGTAGGATTGGAAGAGTGGGAGGAGGGGCCCAGGTATGGAGTTTGTGTCCTTTGTCCGGCCTAGGGCCCAACTGGAGGTCTCAGCTGAGGTTATTGCCTCAAATGCTGGATATGCTGCCCCCTCGGCAGGAGAGATCAGCTGTGGGATGCAGGGAAAGAGCCCACCTCCTGGCTTTTGTGTTCTCTGTTCCGTCCTGGGATCCCCTGCATTTCTGCAACTGCGGATGCCGGCCACGTTTCCACAGCCGCAGATGCGGGCAACTTCTCCCCAGTTGAAGGTGTAGGCCGCGTACCCACAGCCACAGGTGCGGACTGCATTTCCACCGCCACAGATGTGGGCCTCGTCTCCACTCCGCTCCCTTCCCTCTTCCCCTGCTCGCCCAATTTGCCCACCTTCAAATAATCCTTGCGCAAGTCTCTTAGCTGTTCTGCGTGATGAGCAGAGTCCTTTGATGGGTTATAGATGTCTCGTTTGTGATAAGATCCAGAGGAGAACTCAAAAAGTACGCCCCGCTGCCACCATTCCTATGACCTCACGCTCTATCAACAATTATTTTTAATGGAAATGGATTAAGTGCTCCAACCAAAATCTAACGTGGCTGAATGGATGAGAAAACAAGACCCTGATATGCTGCCTACAAGAGACTCATTTCAAATTAAAAGACAGGCTGATCAACAAGACTAGTAATAACAAGTGTTGGAGAGGCTGTGGGGAAAAAACAACCCTCATACACTGTTGGTGGGAATGTAAATTGGTATAGCCACTATGAAAAATAGTGTGGAGGTTCCTCAAAAAATTAAGAATAGAATCACCGGGGGCTGGCCCGGTGGCTCAGGCAGTTAGAGCTCCATGCTCCTAACTCTGAAGGCTGCCAGTTCGATTCCCACATGGTCCAGTGGGCTCTCAACCACAAGGTTGCCAGTTCAATTCCTCGAGTGGGATGGTGGGCAGTGCCCCCTGCAATTAAGATTGAACACGGCACCTTGAGCTGAGTTGAGCTGCTGCTGAGCTCCTGGATGGCTCAGTTGATTGGCGCGCGTCCTCTCAACCACAAGGTTGTCGGTTGGACTCCCGCAAGGGATGGTGGGCTGCGCCCCCTAGCAACATCAACTGGACCTGGAGCTGACTGCGCCCTCCACAACTAAGACTGAAAGGACAACAACTTGAAGCTGAATGGCACCCTCCACAACTAAGATTGAAAGGACAACAACTTGACTTGAAAAAAAGACCTGGAAGTACACACTGTTCCCCAATAAAGTCCTATTTCCCTTCCCCAATAAAATCTTTAAAAAAAAAAAAAAAAAAGAATAGAATCACCATATGACCCAGAAATCCCTCTTCAGGATATCTACCCAAGATATCTGAAAACATTTATCTGTAAAGATATATGTACTCTGATGTTCATGGCGGCATTCTTTACAGTGGCCAAGACATGAAAATAACCAAAGTGCCTTTTGACAGATGATTGGATAAAGAAAATGTAGTACATATACACAATGGAATATTGCTCGGCCATAAGAAAAGATGAAATACTGCCATTTGTGACACCATGGATAGATCTTGAGATTATCATGCTAAATAAAACAAGTCAGATGGAAAAAGTCAGGAACCATATGACTTCACTCATATGTGGAATATTAAACTGAAAGCAACAAAGGAACAAGACAAACAAAGAAAGAAACAAAAACTCATAGACACAGACAACAGTGCAGTGGTAACCAGAGGGTAAAGGGGGGAAGGGAATGGCAGAAGAAGGTAAAGTGGTCAAATATGTGGTGATGGAAGGAGAACTGACTCTGGGTGGTGAACATACAATGTATACATAGATGATATAGAAATGTACACTTGAAACCTATATAATTTTACTAACCAATGTAACCCCAGTAAATTTAATAAATAAATAACACACATAGACTGAAAGTAAAGGGATGGAAAAGGATATTTCATGGAAATGGAAACAATAATTTAAAAAGGGGTAGCAATACTTATACCAGACAAAACAGACTTTAAGACAAAGGCTATAACAAGAGACAAAGAACCCAATAATTCCACTTCAGAGTGCTTATTTGAAGAAACCCAAAATGCTACTTCAAGAGAACATGTGCATCCACATGTTCATTGCAGCATTGTTTACAATGGCCACGATGTGGAGGCAGCCTGGGTATCCATCGATGCATGAATGAATAAATGGTAGCTGGTACATATATATAATGGAATATTGCTCGGCCATGGGAAGGAATGGGTTCTTGCCATCTGCGGTGGCATGGATCAACCTGGAGGGTATTGTGCTGAGTGGAGTGTCAGACGGAAAAAGACAGATTTAATGTGATTTGTTTCTATGTGAAATATAAAGAACAAAATAAACAAACAAACAAAACAGAAACAAACTCATAGATACAGGGAACATTTTGATGGTTGCCAGATGGGAGGGTGGTTCAGAGTGTGTGAAAAGGGAAAGGGATTAAGAAGTACAAATTTGTTGTTATAAAGTAGTCATGGGGATGTCAGGTATAGCATAAGGAATATAATTAATAGTTTTATAATAACTATGAATGGTGTTAGATGGGTACCAGATTTATCATGGTGATAGATTGGAGGGGAGTTGGGGAGCAGGGTGAAAAAGGTGAAGGGATTAAGAAATACAAACTGGTAGTTACAAAATAGTCATGGGGATGTAATGTAAAGCACAGGGAATATAGTCAGTAATATGGCAATAACTGCATAGTGCCAGGTGAGTACTAGACTAGTCAGGGGATCACGTCTTAAATTATATAAATCTCTAACCACTATGCTGTACACCTGAAATTAATGTAAAATAATAGTGACTGTGAACTGTAATTGAAAATTTTAAAAAGGGGTGAAAAAGGTGATGGGGAATATGAGGTTTAAATTTTCAGGTATAAAACAAGTCATGGGGCCGTCATGTACAACATAGGGAATATAGTTAATAATATTGTGACAATATGGTAAGATGGCACATGGTTGCTGGAGTTATCATGGTGATCACTTCTTTAGTTATATTAATGTTGAATAATTATGGTGTATACCTGAAACTAATATAATATTGTAGGTTAGCTGTATTTTAATAAAAATCTTAAAAAGCAGATATGGTATTTTACAGAATAATAAAGTCAGACACTGCATCACATAAATATCAGATTCCTGTAGGTTAATTTAACTTGTCTTTATGCCAAAAATTCAGCTACCTTACCTATTGTTCAATCTGCTGTCATCTGAGATATACAGGACTTTTCACCAGCTTTATAAATAAATTGGATCAAAGTTTCCTACAAAAAAAATGAAAAATAATTTAAAATGCTGTGTTTGTTAACTTCCCTGCAATGGCATGGCATTATGCTGATATCCATGAAATACTCAATGTGCTGGGGTTTGTTCTATATCCCATATCCCATATGGGGTTTTCACATTTAAGTCTGTTAATAAATAAAAGTTTTTTGTTTTTGTTTTTATACTTACCTGGAACAATGAGAGTGTCAAGTCACCCACTCTCAGTTATTTTAGCTCTAAGTTGTACTTTTCCCAACAGGAAAGAAATTTTAATTAACGTGATTTCCCCACATGCTTATGATGATTACAGTGTTCTCACAATGACACATTCTGCTCTGGCATGCAATATGGTAAAGCACCTACTTGTATAAGGGAGTTGCTTCCTTTAAAAGGGCACAGTCTTCAAGAGAAGGGAGGCAAAAGAAGAGGAAAAGAAGTGAGAAGGGGAAGAGTAAAGGGAAAGAGGAGAGGAGGAAAAAGTGAAGAGGGAGGAAAAGGAGGAAGAGTAGGAGGAGGAGGAGGAGAAGGAAAAAGGAAGGAAGATGAGGAAAGGTATGGGGGAAAATTCTTGAGAGTTGAGAGCAGCCCTGACATTGAACTTTGAATGGACTGATCTGAAATGCAGAAGCAAGTGAGTAATTAATTATCCAAAAGAGATTAAGTTTTAAACCAGTGATACTTTGTCATCTTAAAGAGACAAGGTTTAGTAATTTTCCCCATCCGTGGAAATGGGGGCTCAAAAGCAGGTTGAGATCAGTTATAGAGAAATAAAGTAAGTTACATTTCTGCACAGATAAAATAAATGAAGTCACAAATCTGCTACAAAGTACCAACCCCCACAAAATTTTGAAGTGGCTTCAAAAATATTTTCATGTCCTTTGGAAAGTTCTTTATCTATAGCTAAAAGCCATAGAATAGCAATTTCATAATACATTATTAGCTATTACATGAAAGGAAGTGCTCCATGGTCAAATAAATATAGGAAAAGCTGAGTTAAATAAGATAAATACGTGCAATATTACATTAGTTTCAGGTGTACAGCATAGTGATTAGACATTTATATAATTTGCAAAGTGATCCCCCGATAAATGTCAGTTATAATTTAAAAATTAAATTAAATTATTATTTAAAAATAATAATGATGATTTCTAGTCAAGATGGTGATGTAGGTAAATGCTGTACTTGTCTCCTTTCATGATCACATCAAAATTACAACTAAATGACAGAACCACCATTATTGAGAATTGTCTGAAGTCTAGCTGAACAGAAGCCCTACAACTAAGGACATACAGAAGTCACCTTGAGACTGGTAGGAGGAACAGAGACACGGAATGGGCTTGGCCACAACTTCATGTGACCATTAAAAATAGGGAGGTATAGGGGGCCGGCCTGGTGGCTCAGGCAGTTGGAGCTCCGTGATCCTAACTCCGAAGGCTGTGGGTTCGAGTCCCACATGGGCCAGTGGGCTCTCAACTACAAGGTTGCTGGTTTAATTCATCGAGTCCCACAAGGGATGGTGGGCTCTGCCCCCTGCAACTAAGATTGAGCCACCATATCAGTCTCCATCAACCTAGCTAACACCATTTATTCAGCCCACCATGGTGATTCTGAGCCCCTACCCCACCCAACTTGCAGGCCCACCCAACCTGCTTCCAGTGGCTTTTACATGCAGCCCTAAGCCTGACACTAGCAATATCTGGCCTTGGTTCATGGCTTGGCCTCTCAAGGCAACTCCAAGCACAGTGCAGGCAGGTGGCAGCCATCTGCAGATTGCTTTGTGGCTCATGCCAGGTAGCCCTGGGAAGGGCATAAGTTGTGGCTGAACTTGGCCTGGAACAGATCCCCTTCCAGGAGGCTCTGGGGCTGGCACGCCCAGTGGCTAGCTTTGGACCAAGCTGGAGCATCACCTGGCTGCCTCCATGGACAACACACACAAAGGTCACACTGGGCAGTCACCAGAGCCCTGTTAAAGCAAATACTGCTCCATAGTGCCAGCCCCTGCACCATAACTCCTCCATTGTAGTCATTGCTAGTCCTCAAAACCAATGAGCCAAAGGTCAATCCCATCCACTAATATGCAAACAGCAACCAAAGCTCAACTAAGGGACACACCTGGAGAACCTAGCTCTGGTGACCAGAGAGACTGTGCCAATGGGCCTCACTGGACACCTATTACATAAGGCAACTCTACTAAGAGTGGGAGGCATAGCAGGCCTACCTAATACATAGAAACAAACACAGGGAGGAAGCCAAAATGGAGAGACAAAGAAACATGTCCCAAATGAAAGAACAGAACAAAGCTCTAGAAAAAGAACTAAACAAAATGAAAAGTAATCTACCAGATGCCGAGTTCAAAACACGGGTTATAAGGATGCTCAGTGATCTCTGGGAGAACATTAACAAAGGGATAGGAAACATAAAAATGGAAATACAAAATATAAAATAGAAATAAAGTCAGAAATAAAGAATACAATAACTGAAATGAAGAATACATTAGAGAGAAGCAACTGTAGATTTTATGAAGCAGAGTATCAAATCAGCGATTTAGAAGATAAGGTAGCAGAAAACACCCAAACAGAACAGCAAAAAGAATAATAAATTTTAAAAAATGAGGATAATTTATGGGGCCTCTGTGACATCAAGCTACCAACATTCTCATTGTAGGGTTACCAGAAGAGAAGAGAGAGAGCAAGGGATTGAAAAACTATTTGAAGAAATAATGATGGAAAACTTGCCTAACTTGGTGAAGGAAATGGACTTACAAGCCCAGGAAGTGCAGAGTCCCAAGCAAGATGGGCCCAAAGAGGCCCGCACCAAGATACATCATAATTAAAATGCCAAAGGTTAAAGACAAAGAAAAAAATCTTAAAAACAGCAAGAGAAGAGCAGTTAGTTACCTGCAAGGGAACTCCCCTAAGACTGTCAGCAGATTTCTCAACAGAAACTTTCCAGGCAAGAAGGGATTGTCAGGAAATATTCAAAGTGATGAAAAGCAAGGACCTAAACCAAGATCTCTTCACTTTGAAATATTCAAAGTGATGAAAAGCAAGGACCTCTACCCACGAAAGGTATCACTTAGAATTGAAGGAGAGATAAAGATCTTTCCAGACGAGAAAAATCTAAAGGAGTTCATCACCACCAAATTAGTATTATAAGGAATCTTAGAGTTTCTTCCTTAATACCAGGGGTGCCAAAAAAATGTATGCAAGTGGACACTTTGGTCAACATTTCTTAAGCAGTAGTTCACCATAATCAGAAGTGTCTGGATGCTGATGGTAACCACTTTGAGCATCTCTTGTAGTTGCAGAAGTCAAATGTGACTTGTATTCATCTTTTGTTATTGGTATATATTGAGTATTACAATTTCAATAGGTTTTTCCTTGAGGTGGCCAGTTAGCTCGATTGATTAGAGCATGATGCTAGTAATACCAGAGTTGCTGGTTCGATCCCTGCATGGGCCAGTGTGAGCTGCGCCCTCCACAACTAGATTAAAACAACTACTTGACTTGGAGCTGATGGGTCCTGGAAAAACACACTCAAAATAAAATTTTAAAAACAGTTCTTTCCTTTTTTAAAATGTGTATACATTTTTTGTCAGCCTCTGTATATATTCAGATATATGAATAATAAAATGGGAATAACTACATATCTATCAATAGTTACTTTATTTTTTTCTTTTATTAGTTTCAGGTGTACAAAACAATGTAATAGTTAGACATTTACACCTCTCACAAAGTGATAACCCCCCCTCTCAATCTAGTACCCCTCTAACATCATATATAACTGTTACAATTCCATTGACTCTATTCCTTATGCTGTACTCCATATCCTGTGAATACATATTAAACTATAGTTGACATTCAATATTATTCAGTTTCAGCTTCAGGTGTACAGTGCTGTGGTCAGGCATCTACACTATCTATGAAATGGTCTCCTTAATAAGACAAGTGCTCATCTGACACCCTACAAAATCTTTACAACATTATTGATTATAATCCCCAAAACTGTGTTTCATATCCCCATGGCAATATTGTGAATACCAATTTGTGCTTTCTAATTCCCTTACTCAACAATTACTTTAAATGTAAATGCATTAAATGCTCCAATCCAAAAACATACGGTGGCTGAATGGATAAGAAAACAAGACTCATACATAAACTGCTTACTCACTTTATATTGAAAGTCACCCCAATAAATTTAATAAAATTAAATTAAAAAAAAAAAGAAAGACACACAGACTGAAAGTAGAGATAGAAAAAGATATTTCATGAAAATAAAAATGAAAAAAAAAACGTGGAGTAGCAATACTTATATTAGACAAAATAGACTTTAAATAAAAGCTATCACAGGAAACAAAGAAGGACCCAGTAATCTCATATCTGGGAATTTATTTGAAGAAACCCAAAACACCACTTTGAGGGGACGTGTTCATCTATATGTGCATTACAGCATTATTTACTGTGGGCAAGATATGAAGGCAACGTGGGTGACCCTGAATGGATGAATAGGTAAATAGTATGTGATACATATATAATGAAATATTACTCAGCCATAAAAAAGAATGAAATCTTGCCATCTGCAGCAACATGGATAGACCTAGAGGGTATTGTGCTGAATGGAAAAAGTCAGACAGAGAAAGACAAATGTCACACGATTTCACCTATAAGTAGAATCTAAAGAACAATAAAACAACAACAAAAAAAAACAGAAACAAATTCATAGATACAGAAAACATTTTGATGGTTGCCAGATGGGAGGGGGGCGGAGGGGTGGGTGAAAAGGGGCAAGGATTAAGAAGTACGAATTGGTTGTTACAAAGTAGTCACAGGGATGTCGGATATAGCGTATTATTGTAGTAACTGAGTATGGTGTCAGATGGGGACTAGATTTATTAGGGTGATAGATGGGAGGGGGTTTGGAGTTAGGGTGGAAAAGGTGAAGGGATTGAGAAATACAAATTTGTAGTTATAAAATAGTTACGGGGATGTAAAGTAAAGCATAGGGAATATAGTCAATAATATGGTAATAACTATGTATAGTGCCAAGTGGGTACTGCTCTAATCAGGGGGATCACTTTAAATTATATAAATGTGTAACTGCTATGCTGTACCCTTGAAATTAATATAAAATAATATTGAATGTCAATTGTAATTGAAAAATTTTAAAAGGGGGGAAATTTATACGGGAATAACAGATTCAGTTTTCCAGGTATAAAACAAATAAGTCTTGGGGATGTAATGTACAGCCTGGGGAATGTAGTCAATAATATTGTGACAGCATAGTACAGTGTCACCTGGTTGCTGGACTTATGATGATCACTTCTTTAGGTATATAAATGTTGAATAATTATGGTATACACCTGAAACTAATATAATATTGTAGGTTAGCTGTATTTTATTTTTTATTTTATTTTATTTTTTTAAGGTTAGCTGTATTTTAATAAAATTCTTTTAAAATTGTAAATAAATAAATAAATATAAATTTAAAAAACAGTAATAGCTCAAGGCCTGCATTTAACTAAAGGTTAAACATTACATTAAAAAACTAAAAAGACTGCATATAAATAAGTTAATAATAGTGATTGCTTTCATGGCAGGACAGGAAGCATGGTGGGTCAGAGGCAGATTTACCTTTCACTGTACAATTTTTTTTTATAGTGATTGGCAAAAATAAAAGTAAAATAAATATGTACTTGTAATGGCAAGGCTTCTTAGAATCTTTAGTGCTGATTGGCATATTAGCATTGTATGTTTCACACCGAAGGATATATAGCACATTGTAAAGATTTTCCAAAACATACTTGTCAGGGAGTATGTTGCTCACAAAATGCCATTAATATGTCTTTGATCTAGTGTTCCCTGAGTTTGGAAACATGGCTCAATAAATTAAGGTACTTTGTAGGGTATCTGGGCCTAGGGTACAGAAGAGATGGGCACAGAGGATCTCCAAAGATAAACTTGCTTTCCTTCTTAAGTTTGTCTTGAGTGGCCTTGGACTGGTCATGGTAAGTCACTTGTTTTTTTGTGTTTTTTTTTTCATTATTGGGGAAGGGGAACAGGACTTTATTGGGGAACAGTGTGTACTTCCAGGACTTTTCCAAGTCAAGTTGTTGTCCTTTCGATCTTAGTTGTGGAGGGCGCAGCTCAGCTCCACGTCCAGTTGCCGTTGTTAGTTGTTAGCTGCAGGGGGCGCAGCCCACCGTCCCTTGTGGGAGTCGAACTGGCAACCTTGTGGTTGAGAGCCCGTGCTCCAATGAACTGAGCCATCTGGCCCCCTGGGAGCTGAGCGGGAGCTCATTGACTCCATTCTAGTTGTGGAGGGTGCAGCTTGCTGGCCCATGTGGGAATTGAACCGCAGCCCTGTTGCCCAGAGTTTGCACTCTAACCAACTGAGCCACCCATCCGTCCTGGTAAGCCACTTCTTGGTTTCTCTGAAATTAGTGGACAAATGTCTGGGCCCCACATAAGTACAGCCTCTTTTAAAGCCTTCTCAGCAGGTCTAGCTATGAACAGGGACTATGTTGGGTCTAGCCCAATAAATATAGAATGAATTCTGAGGGCAAACAACTGCGCCCTCCAAACCATCTGGGACCACAATCACTTACATTATGCCCAACGACTGCAGCCAGAAGTTGTCATGGCTCCCAGGCACCTCACCAATAACCGATGATTGATGGGCATGGGGGAGGGGGAGAAACACAGCCAATGAAAATGACAAAGAAAGGATTTGTCAGTTCTCCAGTTAAGGGACATGATTGTTGGGATATTTTATAAGAATGGTAGTTAGGTCCAAGAATTTCACCAGTTTTAGATGTTGGCTGAGGGATCAAAAACAGAAGAATCCTGCCATTTCACACTTCTGTGACCTTAAATCACCCACACATTATCTGGAAAGTGACATTGACTCCAAAACCCTTTTGTTGTGCCTTTTCATGAATGTGGAATGTCATGCTTGGCTGGCACAACTAAGTTTTCAAAATTCCAAAAGATGGGATGTTTAACAATGGAGTGTTAGGTTAGTGAAATGGAATCTTTCTGACCTACTTCTGATGTTCTGATGTTTCCCATGTAATTGTCTTTGAAATTTAATTGAAATTACCATGTTTTTTACTAAGCAACACATTTGTGTCCTTGTTGGTCATGTAAGACCTACTTTATTGCCATCTGAAGCCAAGATTATATAGTAAATTCATGGATTAGCTCTGTGTGCTGCAGTCATCTATTGACTTGTGGTTCTTGGGGGAGTGGTATCTTATTCATATTTTCAAGTTCTATCTTATAATGAAGGCTCTTTGGCTTCCCATGGGTTCATAGTTGTGAAATCAGTTATGACTCCAGTGGCACTGACAATGTACTATATTTGTGAAAAGAAAATTGAGAATTTATTACCTGACGGATAAGAAATGGTTTTGACATTTAAAAACAGAAAATGCGTTTCCATATCTCTTCTAAATGATGTCTAATGTTGACATTAGCATATATATAACTCATCCAATTGTGCAAACCATTGTGTACTTATTCTTAATAGCAGTGAAAACTGTTACAATGGGGAATAATATTCCTTTAAAAGATTTCATTCCAGCCTTCTTCTTCTAGGTCCATCATATCAATTCCATAATAATTAACTTAGTTTGCTGTCATTCTACTGCAGGTAACCCTTGGAAGATATAATGAGGAACCTAGAATTAAAGTTGAAATGGATGAGTTAATAGACCTTAGTCCAAAGGTTTGCATTCACTCAGGAAAGGCTTAATGGGCAAGATTAAAAATTGGAAGATATCATTTTTTTTTTTTTTTGGTAACAAGGACCAAATCTTGCCTTAATTATCTGAAGGCACTTTTGATAAAGAAGAAAACAAAATACAGTGTTTAAGGTTTGGCAAAATCATAACATAAAATTATAATCTGCGTACTTGTGATGAGGCCAGAGGAAAATGTCATTCTACTTCAGTTTCCCCACAGTGGTTGGAGTTCGAAGAATGAAGACAAAGGGATTCAAAATTTCTACAGATGAAAGTGAGATTAGAAACCATCTCTCCATGGAAAAGACCTGGGCAAAAGGACCATATCCCATGAGGTCAGTCAGAAGACAGAAAATGAGCCACGCTCACTGAGCTCACCAACCTGTGTCAGCACCATTTGGGAAATACTGGCAGCTCCAGAGAGCTCTGTGGATTGTTGCTAAGGTGTTCTCTCTTGCTCTGGATACTAGATTGACAATAGTCACCTTGCCAAGCCGAAAACAGCATTGCAGGTAATGGGAACATGCAAAGGAAAGGAACTGTGAAAAAGTGCGTTGTGGAAATACTAAGAGAAGTTCAGTGAAACAAAGAGTATGTGACCAAAAGGGTCCCATAGGCAGTCTCACTAAATTTTAACAAGCTTCCTATGCCACACTGAGTTTGGACTTGGTTTTAGAGAAAGATAAACCATAGGGCAGTGAGAACAGTCTATAAATGGGGAAAGATTGGCAAGATGTCCTTCTCTTCTTTCCCGGGCAGTTCCAATTCATCAGTATGGACTTAGCTGAAACACTACCACCACACAATTTTGTAAGATTTTCTGACCAAGCCCACAACTCTTCATACACACATACATCACAGATTATAATACTTCTTCTTTAATGCTCACAATTCACCTTGTAATTGCCTTTATCCTGGTACCTAGGCCACTCTAGTGTTAATGAACTCTTCGTATACATGCCTGTTTCCTCAACTAAAACATGCCATCTGCTCAAGAGCAGAGAATGTGTTTTATCCACCTCTGCACATTGCATCACACATAGTAGGAATTTAATATATGTTTGTTGAATGAAAGAAATTGCTATTCTATTTGCAGACAACATAGTAGGCTCAGAGTTTGATTCTACTCCTGTAAAGAGAATGTGGCATTAAGATTTTCCTCCTTAACATGCTGGAAGAATATCACATATGTTGCTCACAACCATTGATTTCTATTCAACTGAGGTTTGTGCAAACGCTACTAAGGGGGAGTTAGGCTGATTATGTTTACAGTACATCACAGCTAATGCTTTGGTATTCAAAATCCACTGTACTTTTGCCTCATTTAGTTCTGAAAGAGAAATTAGGAGATATTCTCTCCCCTTTAAGTAATGGACATGGTAAACCAACAAAACACATTTAAAGACATGTGTATTCACTTTACATTTTTCTTAGATCAAAATTAGATGTTTCTCCTACATTAGCTCACATGATTTATGAAAGAAACTGAAGCGAGTGTCGTTAAAACTGATTAGCCTAAGTGAATAGTGATGTATATGTGGGCATGCAATTGTGATTATGATGTTAGAGAAAGTAATCTGATGATCAATGGGATAATGTAATTTTATGGCACTTCTAAAGACTTAAAGCAGAAGCCATTGGTGAAATTGTACCTGCTGATCTGAAATAGGCCCCAAATGATGACCAAGAGAACATTTGTCTTTGACTCCAGCCACTTACACAGCCTCCAGGTGGACAGTGCCCTCACGCTGCACCAGCTGCTGAGAGTCCACACTACTCCAGATCTCAGTGACAATTCTGAACCTACTAGTCTTATGCAGAAACCAGGAGACGGAAGGGAACACACAGCAGGAAGGGGAAGGAGTCTTCTTTCAGGGAGGGACAGCTCCATTTGGCAGGCCTTTCCACAGAAGCTCCCAGTTCCCAATGGAATGGGAGCTCCTTCCTCTCACTTCCTGCTCACTGTGCCCTGGATCCAGCCCTGTCCCACTTGCTCTGGGTCTTGCCACATCAATGATCCTCCTCCTCCTTGTACAGGACCCCTTTCTCAACAGTAGATCCTCTACCTCTCAGAGCTTCTCGACCTTGAAAAATCTTCTAAATGGCATCGTCCTTCCTCTCTTCTTACCTCCCCCACTAAACTAATGGGAAAAGCACCCTGCTCTTGCTCCCTCTCCTTTCTCACCGACCTCTGACTCTACTCCTCTGAGTCTGGACATAATCCAACACTTATACTGGCTTGCTTTCAAATAACACAAATGAACATCTCATTATTAAATGCCACTGCTTCTTAATTCTTCATCATATCTGACCTCTCACAAGCATTTGATGACTTCTTGAAATTCTCTGCCCACTTAGCACACCAAATATTTATCTCTCCTGGCCTCCACTTACTCTCTAACAAACCTGTCCTCCATTGTCTGCCACCTACATGTGGTCATTTTCAAGACTGTCCTCACCTTCCCTCAGACATGTCTTCTTTCCCCCTAATTTAGATGACCACCACTTTGTAGCTGACTCTCAAATCTCTGACTCTAGCCAACCATGGTGCCTCTTGCTCACGCCCACTGGCACACAGACAAAATTCCCTCTTCACCATTTACCCTATCCCTGTGCCTGGTTCACTGTAGTGCTAGGCATTTTCCATTACCGTCCAAAGCTAGTGAACCAGATAGAACCAGTCTCAACATTCAGCTCCGACACATACTTTCTGTCTGTTCTGGGACAAGTTTCTTAAACAGTGTTGACAAAAAAACATCCAGCCTAAGAGAAAGCTCGTAAGAGATAATTTGAGCCAAACTGATGACAATTGCCGGGAAGCAAAACCTCGGACAGATTGAGAAAATGCTCTGCAAAATGGCGGTTTGCAGTTTATTTTATATGTAGAATCAAAGGAGGAGTGCTACATGAAATCCTTTGATGGTAGAGTAAGGGGGAGGAAATCTCTGGGATTGAATAAAAGTAAGTTGGAGAGACAGGTACTTCTTTTACATAGGTGGGTACAGGATAGTTAATAGTTCACTTTTTACAGCACATAGAGATGGTAATCAGAGGACAAGAACAACAATGAGGAGATTCTGTAGTTTCCTGCTCTGGTGGAGGGGGGCAGGTGGGAGAAGGGATTACTCTGACATTCCAAGGGCATGTTCTTAGATGCAAGACAACAGAAAGGCTCACTTGAGGTAAAGATTGACCTTTGTCAAGGAAGCTACAGGCCAAGGATGTGAATACCGGCTTCGATCTGGTTTTAGTTAGAAATTTTATGTTCACGCCAACCCATTTGGTCAATTTCGGGCTCCTGAGCCTGTCGGGTTTAATATGTGGCCCTCTTTTTTGTCCACAACAGTCTGAGCCTTAGTTTTCCCATCTGTAGACTAATCACTGTTTCATGTGGTTGTTATGAGAATTAAAAGAATTTATGCAAATCACCTGACCCATAATAATTATCCCTTAGGTTTTTGCTATTATTGTTAATATACGCAGTAATTTTGTTTGAGTGAAAGAATGAACTATGGGGATACTTCAGGCACTGTAGCAGGAAGGTGGGAAGGGTACATGTGGTTTGAATACCTTTGAGTCCCTCACATCCTACAACATGGAGTACAGGCACCTCCTCCAAGTAGGCCAATGTGGACCAATGAAGATGACTAACCTTACAAAATATTACTTAAAAAAAATACTTGCTGCTACAGAAATCATAAGTAGCATAGTTGTATTTCAGTTTAAGCTATTTATCCACTTTAGCCTACTGTACATAAACCCCACTATGAGGTTATTACAGTTTTTGCTGATCACTTAAATGGAAAACAATTACCTTAGTGAAAATTGCACAAACAAAATGTGCTACCAAAGAAGAAAATCACCAAATCACCATTTGTTTCTCCTGAGATTAAAGCACCCTCCTCCTAAACTCAGCCAGGTTACCTTCTGGGATATAACAGGCTTTTCTCCTAAGTAACATTCTTACACAAATCAAGTAGTCATCTCCCTAAAGGACTTTTCCCCTAGTGTGAGAGGAAATCAGTACTTTGATGAGCAATCTGTCTTTGCTTCATTGACTGCCTGGTTTGTTTTTACCTAAGCCTATTTTTTAAACAAATTTTTTATTTTGCAATAATTTTATATTTACAGAGAAGTTGCTAGTTCTTGTACACCTGTCATACAGTTGCCCCTAATGTTAGCATCTTAACATAACAATGGTCCATTTGTCAAAACTAAGAAATTAACATTGGTAAATTACTATTAATTAGACTACAGACTTTACTCAGATTTCACAAGCTTTTCCGTTAATGTCTTTTTTCTATTCCAGGATCTAATTCAGAATACCATATGGCATTCAGTCATTATGACATTTTAATAAATATTTCATTAATATTGAGTAACACTAAATAATTATTGTCAAAAGGTTCTCTGCCCCATAGCAGTATATATAAAACCTGTGAAATTCAAAGTAAGTTGGGGAAAGTTGGCCAAAACGGAATTTAGACTAGTCATCCAAATAAGCAAAATTAGTTGGAAACAATTTTTACAGATAGTGTCAAATTAAAATGTTAAACACTGCTTCTTTCTCCGCCCCCATCCCAGAACATTCTCTGGTTTGGTATCTTCTGGAAAGCCGTGCTTCTGAGAAGTTGCACCTCCACATTCAAGGTTTGACTATTTATTTTGCAGCTACCTCATTCATCATAAAATTGGAAGAAACAAGGAATTGTTTTAATCCTCACTGGAAACACAACTGTCTGACCTTGAGCAATTCCATTCAACATTTCTTGGACTCACTTTCCCATCTGCAAAACTTGTGGTTTGTCAATGGCTGTCAAATGTTGGTCTGTGGATCTGTTGCATCAGAATCACCTAGAAAGCTTTGTAATGCCGATTTGCACTTCCTACACCTCTTATGAATATCTGGGCAGTTGGGCCTGAGTTTCTGTGGTCTCTCTCTCTCTCTCTCTCTCTCTCTCTCTCTCTCTCTCTCTCTCTCTCTCTCTCTCCAGGTGATGGGGATCCACAGCAGGGTCTGGGACACATTGGGATAAATAAGCTGCATGTTTCCTTGGGTTCAGAGGCAAAAGAAAGAGCCCTAGGAAGTGCCCTCTAACAGGAGGCCAGGAAAAGGGATAAGCCTCGTTGTGGAAGCAGTTGTGTGTTTCCTCGGGTTCCCAAGACCAGGTAGTTAAGAAATAACTCCTTAGTTCCTAGGTTTTTGTTGCATTCTACATGGGCATTCACTGGGTAATGCATATTTAGCCTACATACTCAAAGTGTTGGCTTCCCAAGCATTATATTTAAATTAATTTTGGGGAAAGTTGCTATAGAAGACAAGTAAGATAGATGAATGTTTTACAAATACATCAGAATTTTAGTAAATGACAACTTATCTTTGTTACATTTGAAGTTTCTGCATTGATTACTTTTCATTCCTTACCTGGGAGTGCAGAAAAATGAAAATGAAATTATTTCACATGATAAATTAATCCACTTATTTTACCTGCACTCTGCTTTTAAGAAATCCTCTTAAACATACTCTGATAGCCAAAGTAGAATAAGAAAATATTAGTAAGTTGATTTTGACTGTGATTGCTGCAACTTTCTCCATTTTAATTCATAGAAACTCAGAGCTGAAAACAGTGTAGAGATCATACAATCAAAACAGGATATATATATAATAGGGGGTGGCCAGATGGCTCAGTTGGTTAGAGTGCAAGCTCTCAACAACAAGGTTTCCAGTTCAATTTCCACATGGGTTGGTGGGCTGTGTCCCCCGCAACTAAAGATTGAAAACAGCAACTGGACTTGGAGCTGAGCTGCGCTCTCCACAACTAGATTGAAGGACAACTACTTAGAGCTGATGGGCCCTGGAGAAACACTCTGTTCCCCAATAAAATTTATAAAAAAACGAAACAAAAACAAAACCCAAAAAACAGGATATGCATAGATCAAATCATTTTATTAAATGGGGAAAACTGAAAAAAAGTCAAAATGTAGACAAAGGGCAATGACATGTGGCATTTTGACTGAATTAATAGTCCATTTACATCACATCTGTTTGAAGCACCCATTATTTCTACATTTTACAGATGAATAAACTGAGGCTCAAAAGTGCAAGGTCACAAACAGCTAGTAGGTGAAATTGGAATTCAGCCCAGGTCTGGGGCTTCCAAAATCATGCTCCAGAGATGTTCATGGAAGCCTTATTTATGACAAGAATGGAATAGAAATAGTAAAGAAGTGCTCAAATGGTCTATTGTACATCTAATCAATGTGTGCAGTCATTAAAATGGACAGACACCCTTATATCCTGCAGATAGGAGAAGAAATTGATAGAACCATTCCTGAAAGCAATTTAGCAATATGCATCAAGTGTCTTTTCAACGTTCATACTCTTTTCTCCAGTAATTCACTGTCTAGGATTTTTTTCTAAGGTAATAATTAGAAACTTGGAAAAGCCTTATTAAAAAAAAAGTATTTACTGAACTAGTACTTTAAATAATAAATAAAACTGGAAGGAAACTAAAGGTTCAAAATTTGATAATGAGTTAAATGGTGTTTTTTTTATATGCTATAGTGTCACACAAGCATTAAAATGGTGTTTTAATGACAGGAAACTGTTTATAATATTTTAAGTGAGAAAAGCATGATCATACTATTGTGTGTACATTATGATCACAATTTTGTTGAAAGAAAAATGTGTACTTTTTTTAAAAAAAAAAAGACTGACAGGAAATATATTTTAAAATGTCTTAAAAATGAAAAAAGCATGAAAGTGGTTCTCTCTGCATGGTAAAATTAGAGTTTATTCTTTATTATTTCCTTTGTGCCTTTCTGAATTTCAGATTCCCTTTAGTAAGAAACAAACCACTTTTATAATCAGAAAGAATATAATGCCATTTCTTAAAAGAAGTGAAAAATTCAGGTTACAAAAATAAATAACATAGAGAATGCCACAATATGTCAAGTAAAAACAGAAAAATTGCACACACAGTAGAGTTTATGAAAATACATATATAAATATATGTACTTATATTTATATATAAATATATAACAGATGAAAATACAACAAATATTAAAAATATTTGTGTTTGGGCCGGTCCGGTGGCTCAGGCAGTTAGAGCTCCGTGCTCCTAACTCCGAAGGCTGCCGGTTCGATTCCCACATGGGCCAGTGGGCTCTCAACCACAAGGTTGCCAGTTCAATTCCTCGACTCCCGCAAGGGATGGTGGGCAGCGTCCCCTGCAACTAAAATTGAACACAGCACCTTGAGCTGAGCTGCCTCTGAGCTCCCGGATGGCTCAGTTGGTTGGAGTGCGTCTTCTCAACCACAAGGTTGCCGGTTCGACTCCCGCAAGGGATGGTGGGCTGTGCCCCCTGCAACTAGCAACGGCAACTGGACCTAGAGCTGAGCTGCGCCCTCCACAACTAAGACTGAAAGGACAAATTGAAGCTGAATGGCACCCTCCACAACTAAGATTGAAAGGACAACAGCTTGACTTGGAAAAAAGTCCTGGAAGTACACACTGTTCCCCAATAAAGTCCTGTTCCCCTTCCCCAATAAAATCTTAAAAAAAAAAAAAAAAAAAAAAGGCAACAAAAGAACAAGACAAACAAATGAGAAACAGAAACTCATAGACACAGACAATGGTTTGGTGGTTGCCAGAGGGTAAGGGGGTGGGGGTGGGGGTGGGGGGTGGGGGGTGGGAGATGAGGGTAAGGGGGATCGAATATATGGTGATGGAAGGAGAACTGACTCTGGGTGATGAACACACAATAGGATTTATAGATGATGTGATACAGAATTGTACACCTGAAATCTATGTAATTTTACTAACAATTGTCACCCCAATAAATTTAATAAAATAAAATAAGAATAAAAGTATTTGCGTTTGGATGGAAAAAGTAAAGTGGATTTCTTCTATCCTTGTCCATTTTTTAAAAAATCTCATTCATTACCATGATTTTAAAAATAATGTTTAAAACTTTCTCCATCTTCCCCTCCCAATAAGTCCCATGACAACCTAGGGTTTTTGTGGGTAAGAACACACAAACTATATAATCAAACACACATGTACTCCAATCTTGGCTCTGAAATTTACTAGCTGTGTATCTTTTGGCAAACAGCTTAACTTCTCTGAGAAATAACATAGCACCTAACTCCTCAGATTAACGTGAGCTTGAGGGAAGATGAGATGCTAACTGCTTATCATAGAGCCTATCAGAGTCACTAAAAGGGCTTTCTGGCCTTTAGAGTAGGGCACATGATGATCTGGGGTTTTCACTAGCATATCTTCAGCTTCATTCTTAGTCTTAGTCTAACTTCACCAGGCCTCAGAAAGATGGGGGTAAGGTTGGCAGGTCCTCTGGCCACTGTATATAGCATGAGGAAAATATTCCAGAGTGTGGACAGGGGAACTTGGAGGAAAATGTGTTCTTGTCAGTTTGGCTAATGATCTATCCCACGCTGAATGTCTGTGTAGTTGGTAGCTGTCCTCTAGTGAATTTCCACTTTGATCAGTGTGCTCAACCTCTGGTTATTAAACTTCAACTCGAAGACGTGTCTGTTTGTTTTTATCAATGTCTGCCCCTCTTCTGTGTGGATGTGCTCAGACAGGTCATTTAGAGGCACACACAAAGATACACACAGGAATGCACCCCAATATCTTCCTGCTGGCCTTCCTTGCTATCTGATGATTCATAATTAAATTAATCTGGTGGGTCAACTCCACACTCTCCTAAAATGAAGTATTTACTCTTATACTCAATTACATATCAATGTCATTACTTTGATACGGATTTCCTCTCATCTGATATCATGGAACAAGGTCTAGGGTAAAGTGACTTGTGAAGACAAAAGATATTTTCAAAATTTGTGACACCTGACTGACTGTAGCCTAAGTGTACAGTCAAAGGTAGAGAAATGAAGGACTCAAGGAGACTGCACAGCTCTATGGTAGTCAAGCACAGCTGCATTGACATTCATTGCCTTCAGCTCTAAAATGGCTCAGAAGTACAGGCCTTCTCCACCTCGGAAACCATCACCCTATTTTTATTTTTTAATTTTATTTATTTATTTATGTTTAAAGATTTTATTGGCGAAGGGGAATAGGACTTTATTGGGGAACAGTGTGTACTTCCAGGACTTTTTTTTCCCAAGTCAAGTTGTTGTCCTTTCAGTCTTAGTTGTGGAGGGTGCCGTTCAGCTTCAACTTGTTGTCCTTTCAGTCTTAGCTGTGGAGGGCGCAGCTCAGCTCCAGGTCCAGTTGCCGTTGTTAGTTGCAGGGGGCGCAGCCCACCATCCCTTGTGGGAGTCGAACCCACAACCTTGTGGTTGAGAGGACGCCGTTCCAACCAACTGAGCCATCCAGGAGCTCAGCGGCGGCTCTGCTCAAGGTGCCATGTACAATCTTAGTTCGCAGGGGCAGAGCCCACTATCCTGTGCAGGACTTGAGGAGTTGAACCTGCATCCTTGTGGTTGAGAGCCCACTGGCCCATTGGGAATCGAACCGGTAGCCTTTGGCATTAGGAGCGTGGAGCTCCGACTGCCTGTCCTGGCCGGCTCCATCACCCTAATTTTAGAATCAGTGGAAACGAGTCATTCAGAAAACACGGTCTTGATCAGTCACACGTGGACTCCAAGTCAGAATCCACATGTTAGCTATGGAACCTCAAAGAATATTACTTGAGATGATGATATCGTCTACAAATAGGTGATGTAATGATTAAGTGAGATGCTACAAATAGTGAACAGTACAGAACCAGGCACAAAAAACAAAACAACAAAAAAATACACACCTCAATAAATGGGAACAGTTATTACTCTACTCCTTGAGGTCATTCATATTCCTAAAGATTTCTACACTTCCAAAACTCCTTGCTCTCATGGAAAACAAACACACAAGTTTCTCCCTGACCTGTGGAAGTTGACAGTGCATAGAAATACTAGCAACATCAATTCCATCTCTGTGTGCTCCTGTGTGGGAACAGAGTCCCAGAGGGCAGTGTCCAGGCTCTGGCCTCACGTGGAAAGGTGCTGGCTCGGTTATTAGATGGCCATCAGCTATAATCAGATGGCCATTAGCTATAACTAGTTGGCCATCAACTGTAACCAATTAGCCATTAGCCACTGATATAACTGCCGTGGCTATGTTAGGGGGTTGAATGGTTGGCAGAGAAGCGGACGGCAGGTTGCAGATTGTGTGGCTCCTGCTTCCTGTGTCTCGGCCAGCCGCCAGAGAGAATATAGCGGTATGACTCCCCTATCTATGGCTCCATTGGTGTTCCTTTTTGGCCTCAAAATATCCTGCGTTTTTGTGCAGGGAGAAGGGATCAGACTCCGCATGACACCCTCATGACACCCTGGTTTTCTGAGACCATCGTTACCTTAAACAACATAACTCTCATACAGAGTAAGGTTAAGGGAAGACACCACACATGTGGCCAACTTCTCCCATCTGCTGGGAGCCAGTGGAGCTGGGCATTGCAAGCTCTATCTGAACTGTGACAAAGATTCATTACCAGACTGTCCTTACAAGCTTGAGAAGGTATTCTGAAATGGAGCAGGTTAATAATGATACCCCAAATGTAAACCCCAAATCTCACTGCCCATCTATCTGTTCAATTAATCCCTCAGACCCTTACAGAATCCTCAGCATCCAGAACAGAATTTCAGAGAATTTCTGGGGAAAGGGGCACACACTATGGGGACACTATGCTGGGTGTTGCATAGGTGAGTATAGCTAGGTAAGAGTGAGTCACAGCCCAATGCGTGAGCCATTCCTTAATACTGAGAGGATAACAATAGGGATATAAGTAAAGTTCCAGCTGTTATGGAAGACCAGGACACAAAACATTTCAGCTTAGGCCCCTCTAGCCTGGATGGAAGAATAGAGCTTCTGACACCTGCAGCCCAAGATCTTTATGAAATCCCAGGGAGAGACCCATGCCCAATCACCCAGTGTGGCACATCTTCAGGCAGAACTGAGTGGCAGTCTTGCTTTCCTTTTCCATTGTGGGGACAGAGCCCCAGAAAGAAGTTTCCAGGCTCTCGGCCTCACATAGACAGGTGCTGGCTCAGGTAGTAAATGGCCATCAACTGTGATTGCATGGCCATCAGTTGTGGCTAGTTGGCCGTCAGCTGTAACCAGTGAGCCATTGGCCACTAATACAACTGCTGTGGCTACGCTAGCAGAGAATGGGGGCTAGCAAGAAGATGGTGGCTGGGCTGGCAAGCACGGATGGCGGTTTGTGGACAGTATGGATCCAGCCTCCAGTGAGAGTATAGTGCCTCCAGTGAGAATATACTAGTATGACTCCCCTACCTATGGCTCCGCGGGTGTTCCTTTTTGGCCTCACCATATCCTGCGTTCTCTTGTGGGGAGCGGGAGCAGAGACACTGCAGGCCACCCTGCATGACAAATGGCGCAGCGAGCAGGGTCTCCCGCATGACATCCATGGCGGAAATTTCTTTTAAAAGAATTTAAAAAAAAATTTTATGGGGAATATTGGGGGACAGGGTGTTTCTCCAGGGCCCATCAACTCCAAGTCGTTGTCCTTCAGTCTAGTTGTAGAGGGCACAGCTCAGCTCCAAGTCTAGTCGCCGTTTTCTTTTTTTTTAATTAAATTTATTGAGGTGACAATTGTTAGTAAAATTACATAGATTTCAGGTGTACAATTCTGTATTACATCATCTATAAATCCCATTGTGTGTTCATCACCCAGAGTCAGTTCTCCTTCCATCACCATATATTCGATCCCCCTTACCCTCATCTCCCACCCCCCAACCCCCACCCCCTTACCCTCTGGCAACCACTGAACTATTGTCTGTGTCTATGAGTTTCTGTTTCTCATTTGTTTGTCTTGTTCTTTTGTTGTTTTGGTTTATATACCACATATCAGTGAAATCACATGGTTCTCTGCTTATCTGTCTGACTTATTTTGCTTAGCATTACACTCTCAAGATCCATCCATGTTGTCACTAAAGTTCCTATATCATCTTTTCTTACCGCCGAATAGTATTCCATTGTGTATCTATACCACAACTTCTTTATCCATTCATCTATCGAAGGACATTCTGGTTGTTTCCATGTCTTGGCAAACAAAGCTGCAATGAACATTGGAGCACACGTGTCTTTATCTCTAAATGTTTTCAGATTTTTGGGTAGATACCCAGGAGAGGATTGCTGGGTCATATGGCAATTCTATTCGTAATTTTTGAGGAACCTCCACACTGCCTTCCATAACGGCTGCACCAGTCTGCATTCCCACCAACAGTGTATGAGGGTTCCTTTTTCTCCACAGCCTCTCCAACATTTGTTACTATTTGTCTTGTTGATGATAGCCATTCTGACTGGGGTGAGGTGATATCTCATTGTGGTTTTGATTTGCATTTCTCTGATGATTAGTGATGTTGAGCATTTTTCATATGTCTATTTGCCATTTGTATGTCCTCTTTGGAGAAATGTCTCTTCAAGTCCTCTGCCCATTTTCAATTGGGTTGTTTGTTTTTTGTTGTTGAGTTGCATGAGTTCCTTGTATATTCTGGATACTAGCCCCTTATCGGAGGCACTGTTTGCAAAAATCTTCTCCCATTCAGTTGGTGGCCTATTTATTTTGTCAATGGTTTATTTTGCTGTGCAGAAGCTTTTAAGTTTCATATAGTCCCATTCGTTTATTTTAGCTTTTACTTCCATTGCCTTTGGAGTCAAGTTCATAAAATGCTCTTTGAACCCAAGGTCCATAAGTTTAGTACCTATGTTTTCTTCTATGCAGTTTATTGTGTCAGGTCTTATGCTTAAGTCTTTGATCCATTTTGAATTAACTTTGGTACATGGTGACAAATAGCAGTCCAGTTTCATTCTTTTGCGTGGCTATCCAATTCTCCCAGCACCATTTATTGAAGAGGCTGTCTTTGCTCCATTGTATGTTTTAGCTTCTTTGTCAAAAATTATCTGTCCATATTTATGTGGTTTTATTTCTGGGTTCTCAATTCTATTCCATTGGTCTATGTGTCTGTTTTCTGCCAATACCATGCTGTTTTGATTATTGTAGCCCTGTAGTACAAGCCAAAGTCAGGAAGTGTGATACCTCCATTATTGTTCTTTTTCTTAAGATTGCTTTGGCTATTCGGGGTCTTTTGTGGTTCCAAACAAATCTGATGATTTTTGTTCTATTTCTTTAAAATATGCCATTGGGATTTTGATGGGGATTGCATTGAATCTGTATATTGCTTTGGGTAATATGGCCATTTTAACTACGTTGATTCTTCCAATCCATGAGCACGGAATGTCTTTCCATTTCTTTGTGTCTTCTTCAATTTCTTTCAAAAATGTCTTATAGTTTTCAGCATATAGGTCTTTCACATCCTTCGTTAAGTTTATTCCTAGGTATTTTATTCTTTTTGCTGCAATTGCAAAAGGAATTGTTTTTGTATTTCTTTTTCTGAGATTTCATTGTTGGTATATAGGAAGGCAATGGACTTTTGTGCGTTGATTTTGTAGCCAGCAACTTTACTGTATTCGTTGATTGTTTCTAATAGCTTTTTGGTGGAGTCTTTAGGGTTTTCTATATATATAGCATCACGTCATCTGCAGAGTGATAATTTAACTTCTTCATTCCCAATTTGGATGCCTTTTATTTCTTTCTCTTGCCTGATTGCTCTGGCAAGGACTTCCAACACGATGTTGAAAAGCAGAGGTGATAGGGGACATCCCTGTCGTGTTCCTGAACGTAGAGCAAAGGGCTTCAGTTTTTCTCCATTAATTATGAGATTAGCAGAGGGCTTGTCATATATGGCCCTTATTATGTTAAGGTATTTTCCTTCTATACCCATTTTATTAAGTGTTTTAATCATAAGTGGATGTTGTATCTTGTCAAATGCTTTTTCTGCATCAATTGATATAATCGTATGATTTTTGTCCTTATTTTGTTTATGTGATGTATCACATTGATGGATTTCGTATGTTGAACCATCCTTGTGCCCCGGGGATGAACCCCACTTGGTCGTGATGAATAATCATTTTAATGCATTGTTGTATTCGATTTGCTAGAATTTTATTTAGGATTTTTGCATCGGTATTCATCAGAGATATTGGTCTGTAGTTTTCATTTTTTGTGCTGTCCTTACCAGGTTTTGGTATCAGGGTAATGTTGGCCTCATAAAATGAGTTAGGGAGTACTGTCTCTTCTTCAATTTTTGGAAGAGTTTGTGCAGAATTGGTATTAGATCCTCTTTGAAGGTTTGGTAGAATTCACTAGTGAAGCCATCTGGTCCCGGACTTTTGCTTTTGGGAAGGTTTTGGATGACTGATTCAATTTCGTTACTGGTGATCGGTCAGTTTAGATTTTCCAGTTCTTCATGTTTCAGCCTTGGAAGGCTATATGTTTCTAAGAACTTGTCCATTTCTTCTAGGTTGTTGAATTTGGTGGCATATAGTCCTTCATAGTATTCTTGGATGATCCTTTGTATTTCTGTGGTGTCCGTGATAACTACCCTTTTATGTTTCTGATTTTATTAATCAGTGTCTTCTCTCTTTTTATCTTAGTAAGTCTAGCCAAGGGTTTGTCAACTTTTTTAATCTTTTCAAAGAACCAGCTCTTTGTCACATTAATTTTTTCTATTGACTTTTTGTTCTCTATTTCATTTAGTTCTGCTCTAATTTTTTTATTTCCTTTCTTCTGCTGACCTTGGGTTTTACTTGTTCTTCTTTTTCTAGTTCTTTAAGGTGTAACATGAGGTTATTTATTTGGGAGTTTTCTTGTTTCTTGAGATAGGCCTGTAATGAGATAAATTTCCCTCTTAAAACTGCTTTCGCTGCATCCCAAAAATTTTGGTAGGATGTATTTTCATTGTCATTTGTTTCTATGTATCTTTTGATCTCTCCTCTAATTTCTTCTTTGACCCAGTCCTTCTTTAAAGTATGTTGTTTAATCTCCATGTATTTGTGTTTTTTCCCGCTTTCTTTTTACAGTTGATATCCAATTTCAAAGCCTTGTGATCAGAGAATATGCATGGTATGATTTCAATCTTCTTAAATTTGTTGAGACTGATTTTATGTCCCAATATATGGTCTATCCTTGAGAATGTTCCATGTACACTAGAAAAGAATGTATAGTCTGATGTTTTAGGATGAAGTGCTCTATAAATGTCAATTATGTCCATTTCATCTAATGTGTCATTTAGGGCTACTATTTCGTTATTTATTTTCTGTTTGGATGATCTATCCATAGCTGTCAATGATGTATTTAAGTCCCCTAGTATAATTGTGTTTTGGTCAATTTCTCCCTTTAGTTCTGTTAGTAGTTGCTTGGTGTATTTCGGTGCTCCCTGATTGGGGGCATAAATATTGATGACTGTTATGTCTTCTTGTTGTACAGTCCCTTCACCATTATGAAATGTCCATCTTTGTCTCTTGTTATCTTTTCACCTTGAAGTCTGTTTCATCTGATATCATTATGGCTACACCTGATTTTCTCTGGGTACCATTTGCTTGGAGTGTCAATTTCCACCCTTTCACTTTGAGTCTATGCTTGTCCTTGTAGCTGAGATGTGTCTCTTGGAGACAGCATATGGTTGGGTTTAGTTTTTTGATCCAATCTGCTACTCTGTGCCTTTTTATTGGTGAGTTCAGTCCATTTACATTTAGGGTGATTATTGATATGTGAGGATTTCCTGTCATTCTATCTTTAGTTTTCTGGTAAGGCTGTGTCTCCATTGTTTCTTTGCGTTTTTGTTGTTGTCTATTATTTCTGTGTGGTGGTATTCTATGATGTTTCCCTCTGTTTCTTCTTTTATTTCAGTATATATTTCAGTTCTGGATTTATTTTGAGTGGTTACCCTTAAGTTTATGTAAAACAAAGTTTGATATTTAGAGTATTCCATTTTCTTCAGGACGCTTACTTTCTCCATTCCCATATTCCGGTTCAGGCCTTTACTCTCCCCTTTTTTGAGTTTTGGTTGCCACAAATTGTCCCTGTTGATGGTGGTTGAATAGCCTCCTTTAGTATTTCTTGTAGTGCAGGTCATGTATTAGAAAATTCCCTCAGCTTCTGTATGTCTGGAAAGGTCTTTATTCCTCCTTCATATCTAAAGGATATCTTTGCTGGATATATTATTCTTGGCTCATGATTTCTCTCTTTCAAAAGTTTGAATATTTGGTTCCACTCCCTCCTGGCTTATAGAGTTTCTGCTGAAAAATCTGATGATAATCTAATGGGCTTTCCTTTGTAAGTTACCGTCTTCTTTTCCCTGGCTGCCTTGAGGATTCTTTCTTTGTCGTTGATTTTAGACAGCTTCAATACAATGTGCCTTGGAGAAGGCCTGTTGGGATTGAGGTAACTAGGTGTTCTATTTGCTTCTTGGATTCGAGGGTCCAGTTCGGTCCACAAATGTGGGAAGTTCTCATCGACAATTTGTTTGAATATATTCTCTGTTCCCTTCTCTCTTTCTTCTCCTTCTGGTATGCCCATTATTCTTATATTGCTCTTTCTGATGGAGTCAGAAAGTTCTTGTAGAGTTCTTTCATCTCTTTTAAGTCTCAAGTCTCTTTCTTCTTCTATCTGTGTCATTTCCAGGTTTCTATCTTCGATGTCACTGATTCTTTCCTCCATCTGGTCCACTCTACTACCTAAGCTGGTTATTTCATTCTTAATTTCTTCTATTGAATTCTTAATCTCCAGAAATTCTATTTGGTTCTTTTTAAAATTTCAATCTCTTTCGTAAAATGCTCATGCTGTTCTTTGATTGTGTTTCTGAGTTCATTTAACTGCCTATCTGTGTTTTCTTGTATCTCGTTGAGTTTTTTCAGAACTGCCATCTTGAATTCTCTGTCACTTAAGTCACATATTTCTGTATCTTTAAGTGCCTTCTCTGGAGATTTTTCACTTTCTTTCTGAGCTATCTTGTTGCCTTGGTTATTCATGGCGATTACTGGTTTACTATTTCTCTTCCTAGACATCTACAGGAGTGACTTCTGCAACAGGTTGATAGGAAGAGGTCTTTCTTTTGTTTTCCAGTACTTGTTGGTAGAATGTTTTACTTTTTCTCCGACTGCAGGCTTTTCTTTTTCCTCTCTCACAAGGTAGTGCTATGTTTTCTCTGCACTATTCCAGCTTCTCACACAATGGGGGGATTCCCTGGGAGACGGGCTTCTCCTCTGTTAATAGTTCGTCTAGGTCACAGGGCGCAGTGTCCCGGTGGGTATGCGGAGAGCTTTTGATGTTCCAAAGCTCTTCCAGCTCCTGATTCAGAGCCCGTATGTTTCAGCAGTTCTGTTTACTCCTGCAGGGATCCGCCCAGATAGGTGGGGCCAGGGGCGGGGTGAGCTGTGAGAGGTGGCCCAGAGCAATGGCGGCAACCACCACCACAGCCGGTCCTGCTTCCACAGCTCTCTCCCCTTTGCCGGAACTAGTTGGGCTGTGGATTTGTGTTTGTGGGCCACAGTTCTCAAATATAGCAAATTTTCTGTTGTTTTGATCTGACACTGCTACTGTTTCGCTTCTAGCACCGGGCAGGTGGGGGCGGGGCGAGCTCTGGGAGGGGAGGGAGGGGGCAGCTAGTCTCAGTGCCTAAGGCTCCGTTCTCTGCTCGGCAGTGCGGGCTTAAACCACCGTTTTCAGCCTTTTTCCCTCAGTCTTTTCTCCGAGGTCTCTGCCGTGAGCGTTGGGTTCAGCCGTGTTATATGCTGTCCCCTCAGCCCTGTGGAGCCCTGGCAGAGCCCTAGCGGTCCGAGTTCTTCCCTCTCCCGCAGCTGCGGTAGTTCCGGGAAGCAGCGAGCTGGGAGCAGTGAGCTAGGTCTGAATCCTGCGCCCTCGGGGCTCTGTCTCCGCGCACTTCTCACTTTCCTCCTCCCCCTGCTCGCGAATCTCCCACCTGTAGGTGATTTCAGTCGGTAATGGGCCTCTTCGTCTTGCCTGTCTGCTGTGCAGGGAGTCCTTTGTGGAGTTTTTGTTGTTCGATTCTTTGTAAATTCCAGGGGAGCTTTACAGAGGCTCACCTCATGCCGCCATTTTTCCGGAATCCTAGTCGCCGTTTTCAATCTTTTGTTGCAGGGGGTGAAGCCCATCATCCCATGGAGTAATTGAACCGGCAACCTTGTTGACAGCTCAACCCTGTTGACAGCTCATGCTCTGGCTGCCCCTCTGGAAGCTCAGCTGCAGCTCATTGTCTTCAACCTAATTGTGGAGGGTGCGGCTCACTGGCCCATGTATGAATCGAACTGGCAACCCTGTTGTTTAGGACTCGTGCTCTAACCAACTGAGCCATCCGACTGGCCCATGTTGGAAAATTTTAATGACCACAATGATAAGACTATTTGACGAATGTTTAAACCATGGCATGCTGTACAGAGAACATGCAATTTTATTTAACTGGAAACTTTATGCAAGTAGTAGAAAGAGTATTAATTTTTAAAGAACAAACAATGCCAAAAATAATCTTCCACTAACTTATCTCTTTGCATTCTGCCCTTACTGTGACGTTATCAGACCAGGCAGTGTGGTACAATGAGATGCTCCAGACTCAAGGGACCAATGTTCAACTGCAGGCTTGACCAGGAGCTAACAGTGTGCCTATTGCTTCCAGTCCATGTTTTCATGACTTTTGGACTGATCTGCTGTGCTATTGTGGGTTTGCCATTCCCCTAGCAGGGGCAGAAGATGACCCTACCACTGCCACTATCTCCAAATATGTATTTGTGGCCTTCATGAAGTAGTCAAAAGGACCACTTCTCATAGGGAGGTATTAGATTACCTACTAACTTTTTTTTTTTACCTTAACAAAGGAGATAACTTCAACCCTTGCCTGAAGACCCCACACCTTGTCCCCAAATCTCTGCCCTCAATGCATCAGTTTAACTCAGAGCTCTGCTCTGAAATATTGGATGATATACTTGGCAGAACTACAAGCTTCCTTGATCATCCTTGTAATTACTGTAAATAATAAAAATCTGTAAGTGGGAGCTTTACAACAACAAATGATTACAAAAACATAATTATTTTATAAAATATAAAAACAAACAAACCCCAAACAACAATCATGCTTCAAAGGCACAGGAAAAAGTGTAGCTCAGGAGAATTCAACAGTAGGTCTTCTAAATAGTGTTCTCTTTAATAAAAGAGCATTAACAAGACTTAGCAGGCTATCACTCAGTCTTGTGGTCTAGTTCCAAATTCCAAAATTAATAGCCCAAATGCTGAGATTGATTCAACTAAGGTAAGGTATCAGTGACACAGAAAACAGAAGGATGTGGGAAGGTCTCAGAGAAAAGGTACCTGCTGAACAGATCAATCAGCATGAGACTACTGCCTTCCACTGTGTAGGACACAAATACAGTATGTACATATTTTGACATCTCCTCATATGTAAAATTCCAAGTTTCTTTGTGTAAGTATAAGTACACATATTATAAGCAGTGAAAACAGCACAATGTCCAAACTAAGGCCAAATAAAAAAGCATAGCACCCCAAGGACTGATGTCATGAAATCTCCTTGAGTTGACATCTTCTAGGTGAAGATCATGGCTTCTGCAGAACTCTTGTGATTCTTTAGATTTAGAAACCTAAAGACTAAATGTTAACCTTAAACACCACCAGTGCAAAATATTACATACAAATTGAAGAATCAAGGCAAAACAATTATGTAGAACTGAGATAAAAAAAAACCATAGGCAATCAGGGACATGGCTGGGGGTGGATGGGATTAAGGTTGAGACTATAACAAAAGCCAAAGGAAATGACTTTAAAATAGCTAACAATTTCAAACTGCAGGGCCCGCCAGAATAATCAGCCCAGGTGCAGGGGGCCAATCAGCTCTGACTCAGAGGCATTAATAGTTCCCAGTGTAGCCTGCTTGTGGGGCATTCCGCTTTCAGATCCACCCTCTCTCCGGAGAGTTTTTCTCTTGCTCTTTACAATAAAACTCTACTGCTTAAACCTTGCCTCTCCGATCTGCATCCCCATTCTTTGGCAGCTGCGAGATCACGATCCCGGGAACACACCAAACACACCAAGATCCTGTATCAGAAACTACAAATGGCATTTCCCATTTCCTCAAGTAGAAACATTCTTCCCCTTCAAATCTGCAATCTAAAAACATTTGAGGGGGTTTCTGTTTCTCATTTGTTTGTCTTGTTCTTTTGTTGTTTTTGGTTTATATACCACATATCAGTGAAATCACATGGTTCTCTGCTTTTTCTGTCTGACTTATTTCGCTCAGCATTACTCTCTCAAGATCCATCCATGTTGTCACAAATGTTCCTATATCATCTTTTCTTACCGCTGAATAGTATTCCATTGTGTATATATACCACAACTTCTTTATCCATTCATCTATCGAAGGACATTTTGGTTGTTTCCATGTCTTGGCCACCGTAAACAAAGCTGCAATGAACATTGGAGCACACGTGTCTTTATCTCTAAATGTTTTCAGATTTTTTGGGTACATACCCAGGAGAGGGATTGCTGGGTCATATGGCAATTCTATTCGTAATTTTTTGAGGAACCTCCACACTGCTTCCATAATGGCTGCACCAGTCTGCATTCCCACCAACAGTGGATGAGGGTTCCTTTTTCTCCACAGCCTCTCCAACACTTGTTACGATTTGTCTTGTTGATGATAGCCATTCTGACTGGGGTGAGGTGATATCTCATTGTGGTTTTGATTTGCGTTTCTCTGATGATTAGTGATGTTGAGCATTTTTTCATATGTCTATTTGCCATTTGTATGTCCTCTTTGGAGAAATGTCTCTTCAGGTCGTCTGCCCATTTTTCAATTGGGCTGTTTGTTTTTTTGTTGTTGACTCTGGGTGGTGAACACACAGTGGGATTTATAGATGGTGTAATACAGAATTGTACACCTGAAATCTATGTAATTTTACTAACAATTGTCACACCAATAAATTTAATTAAAAATAAATAAATAAATAAATAAATAAATAAATAAACATTTGAGGGGGACCACTCATCTGTAATCGTGGGGATTCAATTCTCACTTCTAACCCGTTTCCCAAATCCATCTATTCTAGGTCCTAGAGAAGCAAAGTTACCTAGATCTGGGCTAAAACTGTCTTCTACATCTTGTAGTCTCCAATCTGATACTAGAGTAGAGTCTACAACAGGCCTTTCCAGTATTCTGTAAGGCTGCTGTATCTGACTAATGGGGGAGATTGAGAAAATCAGTGAATCTCATGGGCATCAAGGCAGTGCTGCTGTTCTTTGGTCAACTTGATAAGAAGAAGTACAGGTCTTATCAACATTTCAATTTGATAAGAAACAGCAAGTTGATAAGAAGTGAATATGAATGTGAAAGAAGAGACAAGAGAAGCTCAGACATCCAACCCAAATACAAAATATTAGGTGGCCTGCCTGGCAGCAGTCAGTAATTCTTATGCTGCGATACTGGAGTAAGCACAATAGGCTGAGAGGGCAAACCCAAATACATCTAGAGGAGATCATTCAAATTGCCATTATATGTCACATACATGTGTATATGTCACATAGAGAAAAAGCAATTAAATTACACCCACATCAGCCATCCTACAACCCACTAAGGGCTTCAGTGATGTTTGAATTAGTTCAAAATCCAATAAAATGCACAAATACAATACAGTAGCTCATGAGTAGATAAGAGTTAATGGAATAACAAATTACATATCAAAATCATGGGGGATCCCACTTATAATTCTTTCCTTTTAACTACTGGCAAAGGCACCCTGAAATTGGCTCAGGAATGTAGCAGTATCCAGGTGCCCCCCACTGGCAACCCAATAGCACAGGCAGTCTGACAAAGAAGAAAATTGGCCTCCTTCAAGAAAGACCCTCAAAGGAAACAAATTACCAGCACAAAACATCATCTTAGTCACACTGCCCACTTCAGATGCTTACATTTTAGGGGCAAAGAGAGCCCCCATGGCTTATACTTGACCTCCCTACCGTGGTGGCCTTTGTTCCATGGGTCAGGAAGCCAAGGTGAATTTTGACAAATGCTTCATATGCAGTTACTTGTTAGTTTCTATTATGCCTTAGATTATATCAGGGAACAAGATTACTGTTTAGACAGGGGGATTGTAATGGTGGCACTAAATCTTCTATTTTGAGATTTGAACCTCTGGTATAATTTGAATTAACAAGTGTAATTTTGCTTGGGAGTTTTTGAAAGCTTTCTTTTCTTTGCCTCCTTCCCGCCAGGCCTTAATGATTCTGCTTGCTGTACATTTACTATGCAGACCAGTTTCAACGGTTCTGTTTACTTCAGCCACGGAGGCTCTGTGACTTGGGAGATCCTGGCTCCAACTTAAATCTACATAACATATGCAAAAGTTGCTATAACCAGTTTAACCCACTCCAACGGACAAAGCTGACAAAGCGGAACTCAATAGAAAATTCCACTACAGGCGGAAGCAATTTACATCCTGGTTAGAAAATATAAAACTTGAGACAAAACAAAGACTCAAAGACTCAACGCAGTAGTTGGCAGTAATTTCCAACAGACTGCACCCAGCCAACCCTTCTCTTACTTTAATAAATCTTCCTTCTTTATTTCTACTTAACTCATCAATTCTTTCACGACCCGCGAGCGAGCAGCCACAACAATTACAACAAACATAAAACATATTTGCATATTTGAAGGAACCTCAAACTCCATCCAGGTAAGTGATTCTAAATGCACTTTGGGTCTTCTATTCCTTGACAGCCAGATATATGTAAAAAGAGCTTCAACCCAGAAATATTCACAAATACAACAATTGCATATACAGTAATATCTTGGTCTTTTTAATATCTCCATTGACGAATATTTCGGTTTACGAACGCCGTAAATTTTATGGATCTATGGTATCATTAAATAGTAAAATTCATGCTAAATTTACAGTTTTAGGGGTTGATTTTAAAGGTCTGGAATGGATTAATCCATTTTGCATTACTTTCTATGGGGAAACCATGCCTTGGTTTTCAAATGTTTCAGAACTCGAACGGACTTCCAGAACGGATTACGTTAGAAAATCAAGGTACCACTGTATTGTATAAAACTCCAGAATAAGAGCCCAAGAGCTAGAGACTGTACACTCAATCAATTTCCATATCCCTCAATACCATAAATTTCAGGAACTGTGTATAATATCCTCTTCCTTGCAAAGAAATGAAATAAGAAAACACAAAAAATAAGAGTGATAATTTTCTATCTTTCAATAAACTTCATTGCAGTTTGTGTATATGGTATCCAAATTTGTTGCATGAGTTAAATACCATATGCCAACTTCCAAAACTTTACCTTCCATGGTGCTGCAAATTATCACCACAGAGAACATGAAAAACTTCCAAGTTGCAGATAAAAAACTAAAGCCCTCAGTTAAAAAAAAAATTAAAGCCTTCAATTTAAAGCAAAGTGACCAATATCAATTTCTTCACATATAAATTTTAAAAGAATTAAATTGATTAGGATGACAATGGTTAGTAAAATTACATAGGTTTCTCCACATATAAATTGAGATAATCAAAGACATATATTCACAAGTTAAGAAATATATAATTAAACAATCTATATTTTGAATTTCATATTTCCTCCCACAAAATGATTCTTTACCTAGACTAGACTGTAAAAATGTCAATTGATAAGTTCACAAGAAAGAAAGAACATGAACTGTTTTACAGCTCAACTTCGATATGTTACATTTTTTTTCAAAGTTTGGAGTATTATTAAGGATGTTCAATATAGCCAAGCTGATTTCCAAATAGTGCTAATATGATTTCACAATGGTTATACAAAGTCAAATTATTACAAAGTGAAGAAAGTAGAAAGTAAAAATCTCCAGAAATGACTAGTTATTATGTTGCTGTGTTCTTTTCCAGATTGTTTTCTACACATATACTAACTTTTTATTGAAACAGAATCATACTATACTAACTGTTCAACAACTTCCTGTTTTCACTTTATATTCATTAAATATTTTTTGGTAACTAGATATAGATTTGCCTCAATCTTAACTGCAAACTAGTTTTCCATTTACCATCTGTACTGAAATTGATTTAACCATACATATTAAAGGATGGCTGCAAGCAGCTAGAGCCCAGGAAGTATCAATCTCTGCTTTCCATAACACAACAAGTTTGTTATTTTGGAAGTTAAGTCACTTCTAATGTTGAAGGCAATCAAAGCATTTTGCAAGTCTTTGAAAATATCTTCAACCTCTCTCCAGTTCCTGATTGTCACCTTCTTTTTCTTACCCTTCAGATATTTTTGAAACCCAAATTATTATGTTCTTATCATCTGCTCCTCCATTACACTTTCCTCATAAATCTCAATTATTCTGTTACTCTGAAGTGCTTTACTGTACATGTTACTCTGAATTGAAAGAGACATGGCCAATTTATTTTTTTAAAAAGCATCAGAATGTTTTTCTTTCCTCTCCTCCACAGTTAGTAGGGAGGAAGTTTCTTCCTGACCCCAATGCCTCTTAATCCCTCTCATCTCTTTAGGAAGAGAGGAGGTTGATAAGCACTTAACAAATATACTGATGATTGCAAAAATGCCACCAACTGCACAATTTTAACACAACTAGACACAGTACTCCATTCACTTTATTCTATTCAAAGCAATTTGACAAATATTTTATAATAGATACCTGAACCAGGTAGGTGCCTAGATAACATGCCACCCACCCACAGCCCAAACTGATTCCTGTTGCTCTGATTTGGCTATCAATCCCAGATGTTAATTATCTGAATTTTGTACCTTGGAAAGATCCATTCATATTTATGCCATGGAGGCACTGTCTATCTCCCTGACTTCTGAGTTGGGCTTCTGGCCTAGGCAGTATTAATGGGCTTATTCTCATGTCTACACATAGAGCAGATGGGTCACAGTGACTCATCCTAAGTACTAACACCCACTCCCTATGCCCCAACCAGGAGCAAACTGCACCTGGAGGACCTGTTTTCTTTCAGGGACAACTAGGATGCCATTTACTATGCACAAAAGACTGTTTTGGTACTATCTCTATTTTGAAGAGTTCACAGTTGAGTGAAATCAAACTATAAAGTGTATGTACAGCTCTTAATACAGATAAGAATGTACCTGTTTAACATTTTCTCTATTCGCTTAGGTATGTCTGCATAATCTTCATATCAATCATTGATAATGGTCAAAAGTCCCTATTAACCCCCTGTCTTCACTGGGCTTTTCTAGTTTTATCAATTACCTTTGAGAAAGGTAGTTACTATGCTTCATGTTGCTAGAGAAGAAGCATCGCACGAGTTCTTCCTAGGAAAGACTTGCAAGTGGTTTTGTATTCTATGTATATATACCTTTTCACTTTACATGCTTCAATAAACTAGTGCTGGCAATGAATAAACTACATTTGTGAACTGGTTGAAAAGTCACAAATAGGCTTCTCCTGGTAACCAAAGCAGCCAACTAATTAGCTTTCAAATGGAATGTTTGAGTAAGTCTTTCAGTTATACCTGGACAAAAACTCCCATAGTCGAGTTATTAGATGCGAAATAAGGAAGAGCTGCAAAACACGAAAAAACCTTGAACACAACTGTTGGTAAGGCACTTGATCTAAGATTGACATGTACATGTCTTGAACAGAAAACTGGTACACAAGTAGGAATGAGTTGCTGGGAGACAAAGGAGGGGGAAAAAATGGAGGGAACAGGTTCCAGTGCCATCCTCTGACATAAGATCCTGTGCCTGTTTTCTGGCAGTAACCATATATGTCACTAGTTGGCCTGTTAATATCTATTTCCTCTTGGAATAAAATAGAAAGTCTTAATGCTGCAAAGAAATAGTAGAGTCAATCTAGTTCAACACAATTATTAGCACATGAAGAAACAAGTCTAGAGGGGCTGGGTGGTCCGGCAAAGGACCTACTACTTAGTCAATATCGGAACTAGATCTGAGTGGGGTTCAAGTCTCTTGACACCTAATCTGGTGCACTTACTTTGTAAAATTTTGCCTTTCAAAAAATCCATATGGCTCAAGTAATCTATAACATCATTAGAAAGAAATATCAATTCAAATATGTTTTTTACTTTTATATATGACTTTTCTGGCAGGAGATCTTTTACCTTCTGAAAATAAATAACACTAACTTACATTTAACTGAGACCAAATCACAAAAGAATTCATATTTGCTATTTGCATATTTATATTTATATCTTCCTATCCTTGTTTTAGCTTGACTTTCAGTTTGTTTGTGCTAATCTGTAAGCACCAACAGCAGGAAATGCTGGACTGATGAAAAGAGTACATGATGCACTACAAGCAGTCTGGAACCATGGCAACCTAGGTCTGTTGAGATAGCCCTTAACTGTACCAAGAATAAAGAGGCTCTAAATAGACCCACTTCAAATTGAAAGACACAAACAGAGGGAAAGTAAAGGGGGTGGAAAAAGATATTTCCAGTAAATGGAAATGAGAAAAACAAGCTGGGATAACAATGTTTATATCACACAAAATAGACTTTAAAACAAAGACTATTATAAGAGACAAAGGACATTTCATACTGATAAAGGAATCAATCCAACAAAAGGATATACCACATATCAATATTTGTGCACCCAACATAGGAGCACCTAAATGTATAAGGCAGGTACTGATGAACATAAAGGCAGACATTGGCAATAATGTAGTTATAGTAGGGGATTTAACACTCAATTGACACCAATGGACAGATCTTCCAGGCATAAAATCAACAAGGAAACAGTGACCTGAAATGATACATTAGACTGGATAGATTTAATTGATATTTTTAGAGCATTTCACCCCAAAGCAGCAGAATATACATTCTTTTCAAGTGTACTTGGAACATTTTCCAAGATAGATCACACGTTAGGCCACAAAACAAGTCTCAATAAATTTAAGAAGACTGAAATCATATTAAGCATCTTCTCTGACCACAACAGTATGAAACTAGAAATCAACTAAAAGAAAAAACTGAAAAACACATGGTGCTAAATAACATGTTACTAAGCTAAGAATGGGTTAACAATGAGATCAAGGAAGAAATGAAAAGATACCTTGAAACAAATGAAAATGAAAACACAATGACCCAAATTCTATAGGACACAGGGAAAGCAGTCCTAACAGGGAAATTCATAGCAATACAGGTCTCCCTCAAGTAACAAGAAAGATCTCAAATAAACAATATAACCTTACACCTAAAGGAACTGCAAAAAGAACAGCAAACAAAGCTGAAACTGAGTAGGAGGAAGGAAATAATAAAGATCAGAGTGGAAATAAATAAAATAGAGTCTAAAAACCAATACAAAAGATCAATGAAAGCAAGAGCTGGTTCCTTGAAAGATAAGCAAAATTGATTCACTTTTCACCAGACTCATCAAAGAAAAAAGAGAGAGAATCCAAATAAATAAAATGAGAAATGAAAGAGAAGTAACAAATGACACCACAGAAATACAAAGTATATAAGAAATTACTATGAACAATTATATGCCAACAAATTGGACAATCTGGAAGAAATGGATAAATTCCTGGATACATACAGTCTTCCAAGATTGAAACAAGAAGAAAAAGAAAATCTCAACAGATCGATTACTACTAACAAAATCAAAATGTAATAATAAAAAAAACTCCCAGCAAATAAAAGTCCTAGACCAGATGGCTTAACATGTGAATTTTATCAAACTTTCAAAGAAGAATTAACACCTATCCTTCTCAAACTATACCAAAAAATTCAAGACTAGGGAAAGTTCCCAAGCTCATCTTATGATCTCACTTATATGTGGAATCTAAAGAACAAAATAAACAGACAAAGCAGAAACACATTCATAGATACTGAGAACAAATTGATGGTTGCCAGATGGGAGGGGCGTCTGGGGGCTGGGTGAAAAAGGTGAAGGGATTAAGAAGTACAAACTGGCAGTTACAAAACAGGGATGTAAAGTACAGCATAAGGAATATAGTCAATAAAATTGTAAAAGTATGTATAGTGACAGGTGGGTACTAGACTTATCAGGAAGATCACTTCATAAGTTATATAAATGTCTAAGCACCATGCTCTGCCCTGAAACTAATATAATATTGAATATCAACTATAATTGAAAAAACAATTAAAAACAATTTAAAAATGAGGCTCATCTAGAAGAGGATGATGTCAGAAATGGTGGTGTGAGGTGAGCCTCTTGATATCTTCCCTGGAATTTACAACAAATTGAACAACTATAATTCCACAAAGGACGTCCTGCGCAGCAGACAGGCAAGACTAAGAGACGCTGTCATGCGGGGTGTCATGCGGGGTCTCAGTTCCCGCTCCCCGCATAAGAATTCAGGATATGGTGAGGCCAAAAAGGAACACCCATGGAGCCATAGATAGGGGAGTCATACCACTATATTCTTGCTGGTGGCGGGGTTGGAGATACAGGAGGCAGGAGCCACTTCACCCGCAACCTGCCATCTGCTTCTCTGCCAACCAACCTCACTTGCTAACTGCAATCCGCCGTGCTAACTGCATCTGCGGTTAGCCACGGCAGTTATATCAGTGGCTAATGGCTAATCGGTAACAGCTGATGGCCAGTTACAGCTGATGGCCATCCCGAGCCAGCACCCCTCCACATGAGGCCTAGAGCCTGGAAACTGCTCTCTGGGACTCTGTCCCCACAGATGTTGTTGTGCAGGGCAGCCTGCAGGGTCTCTGCTCCCGCTCCCCACGTAAGAACACAGGACATGGCTAGGCCAAAAAGGAACACCCACGGAGCCATAGGTAGGGGAGTCACACCACTATGGTCTCACTGGAGGCTGGATTCACACAACGTGTGACCTGTTGTCCACTTTTCTGCCAACTGACCGACTCCCACTCCCCAGCGCAGCTGCGGCAGTTATATCAGTAGCCAATTGGCTAACTGGCTACAGCTGACGGCCAACTAGCCACAGCCAATGGCCATCTACTATCTGAGCCAGCACCTTTCCACGTGAGGCCGAGAGCCTGGAAACTGCTCTCCAGGGCTTTGTCCCCACAGACGTGCAATTGAAATCATCTACAGGTGGGCATATTGAGCAAGTGGGGGAAGAGGGAAGCAGGAAGTGCAGAGACGTGGGCTGCCTGGGCGCAGGACACAGACCTAGCTCTGAGCTCTGAGCTCCCTGTATTCTGGAGCTACAGCAGTGATGGAAAAAGGAAGAATTCGGACTGCTAACACTCCCCTTATGGGCCACGGTTCCATCTGAGGGATCAGCATATAATACAGCTGAACCCAATGCTCATGGCAAAGACCTTGGAGCAAAGACTGAAGGAAGAAGGGTGAAAATGGCAGTTTAAGCCCTCACTGACAAGAAGAGGATGGAAGACATAGGCACAGAGCCCAGCCAATCTCTCTCACCCTCCCAGAGCTCACCCCACCCACACCTACCAGTGTTAGAAGTGGAAATGGTAGCAGTGTCAGATCAAAAGAACAGAATACTTGCAGTTCTGAGAACTGTGGCCCGCAGCCACAGACTTGCAACGCAACTAGTTCCAGTGAAGGGCAAAAAGCCCAGGGTGCAGGACTGGCTGTGTTGGTGGTCACTGCTATTGCTCCCAGCCACCTCTCACAACCTCCCCCGCCCCACTCCATCTGGGTGGATCCCTGCAGGAGTAAAGAGAGCTGCTAAAACACACAAGCCCCGATCTGGTGCAGTAAGAGCTTCGGAACTTCAGAAGCTTTCCACCTCTCCCTACAAAAGTGGTGCCCTGAGAACCAGGCAACCTGCTCACAGAGGAGAGGCCCACCTTCCAGGGAATCCCCCCCCATTGTGTGAGAAGCAGGAATAGTGCAGAGAAAATATAACACTACAGTGTGAGAGAGAATTAAAGGCTATAGTTGGAAAGAAAATAAAACATCCTACCAACACCTACTGGAAAGCAAAGCAAAGACCTCTTCCTACCAACCTGTTGCTGAACCTACTCCTGTAGATGCCTAGAAAGAGAAATAATAAATCCCTAATTGCCATGAATAACCAAGGCAACAAGACAGCTCAGAAAGAAAATGAAAAGTCTCCAGAAAATTAACTTAAAGACATGGAAATATGTGACATAATGAGAGAGAATTCAAGATCGCAGTTCTTAAAAAACTCATTGAGATGCAAGAAAACACAGATAGGCAGTTAAATGAACTCAGAAACACAATTAAAGAATAAAATGAACATTTTACCAAAGAGATTGAAATTTTAAAAAAGAACCAAATAGAATTTCTGGAGAACTCAATAAAAGAAATGAGGAATGAAACAGACAGCTTAGGTAATAGAGCTGACCAGGTGGAGGAAAAAAATCAGTGACATCGAAGAAAGAAATCTGGAAATGACACTGATGGAAGCTAGAGACTTAAGAGTTAAAAGAAATGAAAGAACTTTCTGACTCCATCAGAAAGAGCAAGAATAATCGGCATACTAGAAGGAGAAGAAAGGAAGAAGAGAACAGAGAGTGTATTCAAAGAATTAGTCAATGAGAACTTCCCAAACTAGTGGAAAGAACTGCATCCTAAAATCCAAGAAGCAAATAGAACACCTAATTACCTCAACCCAACAGGCCTTCTCCAAGGCACATTGTACTGAAGCTGTCAAAATTAACGACAAAGAAAGAACCTTCAAGGCAGCCAGGGAAAAGAAGATGGTAACCTACAAAGGAAAGCCCATTAGGTTATCAGATTTTTCATCAGAAACTCTACAAGCCAGGAGGGAGTGGACTCAAATATTCAAACTAGTGAAATAGAGAAATTATGAGCCAAGAATAATATATCCAGCAAAGATATCGTTTAGATATGAAGGAGAAATAAAGAACTTTTCAGACATAAAGAAGCTGAGGAAATTTTCTAACACATGACCTGCAGTACAAGAAATACTGAAGGAGGCTATTCGGCCAGCATAAATAGAGATATCTGTAACAAAAACATAAAAGAGTGGAAAGTAAAGGTCTGAACCGACATAAGGGAATGGAGAAAGTAAGCATGCTGAAGAAAATGGAATACTCTAAATATGAAACTTTATTTTACATAAACTTAATGGTAACCACTCAAAAAAAAAAAATCCAGAACTGAAATATATAACATAATAAAAGAAGAAACAGAAGAAAAAATTATAGAATACCACCACACTGAAATAATAGAAAACAACAAAAAGAAAGAAACAATGGAGACACAGTCCTACCAGAAAACCAAAGATAGAATGATAGGAAATCCTAATATATTAATAATCACCCTAAATGTAAATGGACTGAATTCACCAATAAAAAGGCACAGAGTAGTACATTGGATCAAAAAACTAAACCCAACCAAATGCTGCCTCCAAGAGACACATCTATGCTGCAAGGATAAATGTAGACTCAAAGTGAAAGGGTGGAAATTGACACTCCAAGGAAATGGAATCCAGAGAAAATCAGGTGTATCCATACTGATATCAGATGAAACAGACTTCAGGATAAAAAAGGTAACAAGAGACAAAGACGGACATTTCATGATGATAAAGGGGATTATACAACAAGAAGACATAACAGTCATCAATATTTATGCCCCCAATCAGGGAGCACTGAAATATAACAAGCAACTACTAACAGAACTAAAAGGAGAAATAGACCAAAACACAATTATAGCAGGGGACCTAAATACATCATTGACAGCTATGGATAGATCATCCAAACAGAAAATAAAGAAAGAAACAGCAGCCCTAAATGACACATTAGATGAAATGGATATAATTGACATTTATAGAGCACTTCATCCTAGAACCTCAGACTACACATTTTTTTCTAGTGTACATGGAACATTCTCTAGGATAGACCATATATTAGAACATAAAACTAGCCTCAGCAAATTTAAGAAGATTGAAATCATACCAAGCATATTCTCTGATCACAAGGCTTTGAAATTGGATACCAATGGCAAAAAGAAAGCAGGAAACACCACAAATATGTGGAGATTAAACAACATACTTTTAAAGAATGACTGGGTCAAAAAGAAATAAGAGGAGAAATCAAAAGGTACATAGAAACAAATGAGAATGAAAATATATCCTACCAAAATTTTGGGGATGCAGCGAAAGTAATTGTAAGAGGGAAATTTATATCATTACAGGCCTATCTCAAGAAACAAGAAAAATCCCAGATAAATAATCTCACGTTACACCTTAAAGAGCTAGAAAAAGAGGAGCAAATGAAACCCAAATCAGCAGAAGAAGGAAATAATAAAAATCAGAGTAGAACTAAATGAAATAGAGAACAAAAAGACAATAGAAAAAATTAATGCGACAAAGAGTTGGTTCTTTGAAATGATTAATAAAATTGACAAACCCTTGACTAGACTCACTAAGATAAAAAGAGAAAACACAGAAATAAACAAAATCAGAAATGAAAGAAGGGAAGTTACCATGGACACCACAGAAATACAAAGGATCATCCAAGAATACTGTGAAGGACATTATGCCACCAAATTCAATAACCTAGAAGAAATGGACAAGTTCTTAGAAATATATAACCTTTCTAGGCTGAATCATGAAGAACTGGAAAATCTCTTTTTTTTTTTTTTTTTTTTGGGGGGGGGGAAGGGGAACAGGACTTTATTGGGGAACAGTGTTTGCTTCCAGGACTTTTTCCAAGTCAAGTTGTTGTCCTTTCAATCTTAGTTGTGGAGGGTTCTGTTCAGCTTCAGGTTGTTGTCCTTCCAGTCTTAGTTGTGGAGGGCGCAGCTCAGCTCCACGTCCAGTTGCCGTTGCTAGTGGCAGGGGGCACAGCCCACCATCCCTTGCGGGAGTCGAACCGGCAACCTTGTGGTTGAGAGGACATGCTCCAACCAACTGAGCCATCCGGGAGCTCAGCAGCAGCTCAGCTCAAGGTGCCGTGTTCAATTTTAGTTGCAGGGGGCGCTGCCCACCATCCCTTGCGGGAGTCGAGGAATTGAACTGGCAACCTTGTGGTTGAGAGTCCACTGGCCCATGTGGGAATCGAACCGGCAGCCTTCGGAGTTAGGAGCACGGAGCTCTAACCGCCTGAGTCACCGGGCCGGCCCTGGAAAATCTTAATAGACTGATCACCAGTAAGGAAATTGAATCCGTTATCTGAAACCTTCCCAAAAGCAAAAGTACAGGACCTGATGGCTTCACTAGTGAATTCTACCAAACCTTCAAAGAAGATCTAATACCTGTCCTAGTCAAACGCTTCCAAAAAATTGAAGAAGAGACAATACTCCATAACTCATTTTATGAGGCCAACATTACCCTGATACCAAAACCTGGTAAGGATAACACAAAAAAAGAAAACTGCAGACCAATATCTCTGATGAATACAGATGCAAAAATCTTAAACAAAATTCTAGCAAATCGATTACAACCATGCATTAAAAAGATTATTCATCACGACCAAGTGAGGTTCATCCCCAGGGCACAAGCATGGTTCAACATCCGCAAATCCATCAATGTGATACATCACATAAACAAAATAAATAGCAAAAATCAAATGATTATATCAATAGATGCAGAAAAAGCATTTGACAAGATACAACATCCATTTATGATTAAAACACTTAATAAAATAGGTATAGAAGGAAAATACCTTAACATAATAAAGGCCATATATGACAAACACTCAGCTAATATCATAATTAACAGTTAAAAAGAAGAAGGCCTTTGCTCTATGTTCAGGAACTCGATAGGGCTGTCCCCTATCACCACTGCTTTTCAGCATAGTATTGGAAGTCCGAGCCAGAGCAATCAGGAAAGAAAAAGAAATAAAAGGCATCCAAATTGGGAATGAAGAAGTTAAATTGTCACTTTTTGCAGATGCCATGATGCTATATATAAAAAACCCCTAAAGACTCCACCAAAAAGCTATTAGAAACAAAAACCGAATACAGTAAAGTTGCTGGCTTTACTGTTACAAAATCAATGTACAAAAGTCCATAGCATTCTTTTATAAAGATTTTTTTTTTTGGTGGAAAGTGGAACAGGACTTTATTGAGGAACAGTGTGTGCTTCCAGGTCTTTTTCCAAGTCAAGTTGTTGTCCTTTCAATCTTAGTTGTGGAGGGCGCAGCTCAGCTCCAGGTCCAGTTGCTGTTGTTGGTTGCAGGGTGCGCAGCCGACCTACCCTTGCGGGAGTCGAACCCGCAACCTTGTGATTGAGAGGATGCACTCCAACCAACTGAGCCATCCGGGAGCTGAGTGGCAGCTCAGCTCAAGGTGCCATGTTCAAACTTAATTGCAGGGGGCAGAGCCCACCATCCCTTGCGGGAGTCGAGGAGTCGAACAGGCAACCTTGTGGTTGAGAGCCCACTGGACCATGTAGGAATCGAACCAGCAGCCTTCGGCAATAGGAGGACGGGGCTCCAACCGCCTGAGCCCCCTGGCCGGCCCCAGTCCATTGCATTCTAATATACTCACAATGTAATTTCAGAACAAGAAATAAAAAAACAATTCCTTCTACAATTGCAACAAGAAGAATAAAATACCTAGGAATAAACTTAACCAAGGATGTGAAAGAACTATACACTGAAAACTATAAGACATTTCCAAAAGAAATTGAAGAAGACACAAAGAAATGGAGAGACATTCCATGTTCATGGATTGGAAGAATCAACATAGTTAAAATGGCCATATTACCCAAAGCAATATACAGATTTAATGCAATCCCCATCAAAATTCCAAATGCCTTTTTTAGAGAAATAGAACAAAAAATCATCAGATTTCTTTGGAACCACAAAAGACCCCGAGTAGCCAAGCAATCTTAAGAAAAAAGAACAGTACTGGGGGTATCACACTCCCTGACTTTAACTTGTACTACAGGGCTACAATAATCAAAACAGCATGGTATTGGCAGAAAAACAGACACGTAGACCAATGGAATAGAATTGAGAACCCAGAAATAAAACCATATAAATATGGACAGATAATTTTTGACAAAGAAGCAAAAAACATACAATGGAGAAAAGACAGCCTCTTCAATAAATGGTGCTGGGAAAATTGGAAAGCCATGTGCAAAAGAATGAAATTGGACTACTACCTGTCACCATGTACTAAAATTAATTCAAAATGGATCAAAGACTTAAGCATAAGACCTGACACAATAAACTGCATAGAAGAAAGCATAGTTACTAAACTTATGGACCTTGGGTTCAAAGAGCATTTTATGGGTTTGACTCCAAAGGCAAGGGAAGTAAAAGCTAAAATAAACAAATGGGACTATATGAAAGTTAAAAGCTTCTGCACAGCAAAAGAAATCATTGACAAAATAAAGAGGCCACCAACTGAATGGGAGAAGATTTTTGCAAACAGTGCCTCCGATAAAGGGCTAATATCCAAAGTATACAAGGAACTTATGCAACTGAACAACAACAAAAAAAACAACCCAATTGAAAAATGGGCAGAGGACCTGAAGCGACATTTCTCCAAAGAGGACATAGAAATGGCATATAGACATATGAAAAAATGCTCAAGATCACTAATCATCAGAGAAATGCAAATCAAAACCCGCAATGAGATATCACCTCACCCCAGTCAGAATGGCTATCATCAACAAGACAAACAGTAACAAGTGTTGGAACGGCTGTGGAGAAAAAGGAACCCTCATACACTGTTGGTGGGAATGCAGACTGGTGCAGCCGTTATGGAAGGCAGTTTGGAGGTTCCTCAAAAAATTCCGAATAGAATTACCATATGACCCAGCAATACCTCTCCTGGGTATCTACCCCAAAAATCTGAAAACATTTATACATAAAGACACGTGTGCTCCAATGTTCATTGCAGCTTTGTTTACGGTGTCCAAGACATGGAAACAACCCAAATGGCCTTCAATAGATGAATGGATAAAGAAGTTGTGGTATATATACAAAATGGAATACTATTCGGCGGTAAGTAAAGATGATATTTGTGACAACATGGATGTATCTTGAGAGTATAATGCTAAGTGAAATATGTCAGACAGAAAAAGCAGAGAACCATATGATTTCACTGATATGTGGTATATAAACCAAAAATGACAAAAGAACAAGACAAACAAATGAAAAACAAAAACTCATAGACACAGACAATAGTTTAGTGGTTACCAGAGGGTAAGGGGGTGGGGGTGGGAGATAAGGGTAAGGGGGATCAAATATATGGTGATGGAAGGAGAACTGACTCTGGGTGGTGAACACACAGTGGGATTTATAGATGATGTAATACAGAGTTGTACACCTAAAATCTATGTAATTTTACTAACAGTTGTCACCCCAATAGATAAAAAGAAATTAAGAATAGAATTACCATATGACCCAGCAATCCCTCCCCTGGTTATCTACCAAAAAAATCTGAAAACATTTATTCATAATGACATATACGGTGCAATGTTCATGGCAGCTGTATTTACAGTGGCCAAGACATGGAAAGAACGAAAATGTCCTTCAATAGATGAATGAATAAAGAAGTTGTGGTATATATACACAGTGGAATACTACTCTGCCATAAGAAAAGATAAAATAGTACTATTTGAGACAAAATGGATGGATCTCAAGATTATAATGCTGAGTGAAATAAGTCAGAAAAGGTAGAGAACCATATGATTTCACTGATATGTGGTATATAAAACTGAAAAGAACAAAAGAATAAGACAAACAAGTGAAAAAACAAAAAGTCATAGACACAGATAATAGTTTAGTGGTTACCAGAGGGTGAGGGGGGAGGGAGTGGTAGATGAGGGTAAAGGGGATCAAATACATGATGATGGAAGGAGAACTGACTCTGGGTGATGAACACAATGTGATATATAGATGGTGCATCACAGAATTGTACACATGAAATCTATGTAACTTTATTTACAATTGTCACCCCAATAAACTTTAATTAAAAAGAAATGAGGCTCTTAGTAAAATTTTATTTCCTGTTCATGATCACCTTGGCAGACATGGCAGACAGATGCTCCTCATCTCTTAAGTGTGTCAGCGAATTATAAGTTACCTAAAGAATGTTATCCTCTAGAAACTCCTTTGGATGAGGATATTATCAGGTATCAACATAAGTAGCTTGAGACAAAGAAAAAGGGAGCTACTCCAAAACAGATAACCATTCGAAGCATGCATGCTGCAAAAGCGCCAAATGTTTTTATCTCATGTGTGCAGTTTTTATGGGTCAGTGAACTCAGGGTTCCAGTTTTGTAAATAGTGTAGTGTACTTCAAAGCACAAAAGCCATGATAGACCCTAACTGAAGTGCAAGGAAAACAACATCATGGGTACATGGACATTTGTGACTTTGTCTGAGAGCCAATGCCCTAGGTAAACAATGTGTCTGTGGAACTTAGAATCCTCTGTTGAACAGCAATAGGAGTATAATTACCCGCCCTCACTGTCCTCATTCTTAACTCTCATGCCTACAGTCCCAGAGACAGGAAAATAGAATTATTTCCTACTCTCTAGAGGAGCTGCATCCCCTGCTCCCAACGGCAGGGTGGGCTGACAATTTTAAATGCTGGGTGTTTGTATGTCAGCAAATACCTATATTCATTGCAGTTTCCTGACACATTTATGAACATAGGTTAGTCATATTTCATCTACAATCTGGTAGAGAAGACAGCCAGGAGATCTCATAGGTAGGTTGTGAGGAATAAATAATGAAAAAGTACTTTGTAAAATATGAAGTATGATCCTAACGCTCGATAGCATAAGATACTTTACTTGACCATTAGCCTACTTTATCACAAGCTGCCTGGAAGGAAGGCAAATGCTGGATGTCACCAGCACAGCCTTCAGTTATGGATTAGGTCATAGAGAACAAAGTAACTTTGGTGGGAGCTGTTTCATCTCAAATGAAAGCAGGTCATTAAATTTTTCCAGAAGACACCCGGTTCTTATGGTTTCATGACCTTCATTTACTGTTCAAAAAGAAACTTTGTAATGAGGTAAAAGCTGATTTAATCCATTCATTTCATCGGGAAAAACACCACTAACCATGTATTGATTTTTTTTTTCTTCATAAAGAAGGGAACTTATTGCCAGATGCTCAAACCTAGGATAGTCTAATAAAGAGGTAGAACACAGAGTTAGAATTATAAATAAGGGCCCCATACTTATAATTCATTTTCCAGTACTGAAGCCCAGAAACTAACACCATTTTGAAACATTGGTATCCAACAGATAACAGACTAAACTATGTATATGAGGCCAACACCAAAGAAAGAAAACTGAATAAGCAATATATGGCACAGGTCTGGAGTTCCTGAAAAACAACCAAACCGTGCAAAATTCAAGTTATAATGTGACTAAGATAAGCACTGTCTCTCCTCACTGAATTTATAATCAAGATAAGATGACAGGGGCTGGCCCCGTGGCTCAGGTGGTTAGAGCTCCATGCTCCTAACTCCGAAGGCTGCCGGTTCTATTCCCACATGGACCAGTGGGCTCTAAACCACAAGGTTGCTGGTTCAATTCCTTGAGTCCCACAAGGGATGGTGGGCAGCGCCCCCAGCAACTAAGATTGAACACGGCACCTTGAGCTGAGCTGCCACTGAGCTCCCGGATGGCTCAGTTGGTTGGAGCGCGGACTCTCAACCAAAAGTTTGCCGGTTTTGACTCCTGCAAGTGATGGTGGGCTGTGCCCCCTGCAACTAGTAACGGCAACTGGACCTGGAGCTGAGCTGCGCCCTCCACACCTAAACTGAAAGGACAACTTGAAGCTGAACGGCACCCTCTACAACTAAGATTGAAAGGACAACAACTTGACTTGGAAAAAAGTCCTGGAAGTACACACTGTTCCCCAATAAAGTCCTGTTCCCCTTCCCCAATAAAATCTTTAAAAAAAAAAAAGATAAGATGACAAATATGTATGATAAAAAGAAAAGACAATGCCTTCTATAAAATATTATAGGAAGATCCTGTCATCATTTTTCTTTTGCACCTGCACCCACCCTGCTCCTTCAAAGAAGGAAAGCATCTCTGCTTTAGGAAGCTAGTCACTGTACATTCCATATTCAATGAAAATCATTCATAAAGGTTTCTGTTCCTACTTTTTAAAAACAAGCTCTCTACATATTCACATATGTTTGAGTGAAATGTTACAATGTTTGGGTTTTGCTTCAAGACAATCTCAAGGTGGTAGGAATGGGGAATGGGCAGAGATCAAATCTAATTGACCATGGGTTTGATACCTATTGTATAAAGATAACGGGAACACAGTTTCTTTGTATTACTTTTCAGTTTTTGTGTTTGAATATTTCCTATTTAAAAGTCTATAAATTGCAATCTGCCATGGAAAGCAAGCTCAAACTCAGGTTATCATGAACCATAAGTGTCTTGTCACACTTGCTTGTCTCTGCAGAGCAGGAAACCAAACCAACCCTGCATACTGTGCATCAGAAGGTGGACTCAGAGAGAAGAGGTCAGAGTCTCCGTAGACGTGTCTCACCAGACTCCTCATCATCTGGCTAGGACTGCAGAGACTAAGATCTAAGGACGTTTGATTGCTGACAGGAGACTTCACCAAGGATGCCAAAAAGGGTTATAAAAGCATTTGGATATGAGTAACACAGACAACTCTAGTGGCTCTGTGATGACCTCTACACAGACTCACATCCCCAGTCACAAATGTGAGTCAAAATCATCACGTGCAACTAACACCATACAATGGATTATGGCATTAAAAGAAATAAAGTTATGTTCCATAGAATCAATTTGGTACTACAACTGTTTCTAGAAGAAAAAAAAAAGGTAAAAGCATCTTCCCGTTTCATGCTTTAACTCATTCTTTGTACTGACTCTGAATCTTGCTAATATCAGGGGACAAATAACCATGATTTGGGGCTGATTTATACCCTGAAATTCAATCCCATCCATCTTTTCTCTTGCTTTTCTCTATTGCAGAGATTGAAAAGCTAAACACACATTTGCCAGAACATCTTGCAGCTATCGGTGGCCATGTGCAAAATGTGTTGTCTGGGGGTGCAATACCTGAATTAAAAGGGGCAACCATGGAAACAAGCAAAATGTCCTTCAATAGATGAATGGATAAAGAAGATGTGGTGTATATACACAACAGAATACTACTCTGCCATAAGAAAAGACGAAATACTGCCATTTGCAACAACATGGATGAATCTTGAGGTTATTATGTTAAGTGAAATAAGTCAGACAGAAAAAGTCGAGAACCATATGACTTCACTCATATGTGGGATATAAAACTGAAAGTAGCAAAGGAAGAAGACAAACAAATAAAGAAACAAAAACTCAGACACAGACAATAGTTTAGTGGTTACCAGAGGGTAAGGGGAGAGGGGGTGGCAAATGAGGGTAAAGAGGATCCAATATATGGTGATAGAAAGAAAACTGACTCTGGGTGGTGAGCACACAACGTGATATATAGATGATGTATTATAGAATTGTACACCTGAAACCTATGTAACTTTACTAACATTTGTCACCCCAATAAATTTAATTAATAAAAATAAAAGGAGAAAACACCAGGCCAATCTGCTAATGAAGGCAAAGCTGAAGGACCTTCAGTGGTACCTGTTATGAGACAGATAGGCTTACACTATTGTTAATTAGGTTTTTGGTTATATGCAGCAAAATATACTCTTATCTGGTTCAGGAAGAAAATCAATGTCTCTCTAAGCAGATAAGAACCCAAAAGGGATATGTGTGCTGGGAAATATTTAACAACTAGCTCTCTGAAAGCCAAAAAGAAAAGACCCGATTTGTAGTGTTTGCCAATTCATGTGGAGTAAACAATCCCACCATGGCCAATTTAAACTACCAATGGATGTCATTAACTGTGGAGTTGGAAAGGAATGTGCATAAACATCTGGTACCAGTAGGAACTGGCTCCAGCACACCACTGGATAAGTCCTAAGCCTTACCAGAAATCCAGACAAGAAAATTACTTAGAAACTGCCTATACTTCTATATAAAAATGGTATTGGAAGAGACAAGGGGGGAGTTTGACACAGGGAAGAGGAGTGGGAAGGAGGAGGGAAATAGGAAGGGCACTTTTTTTTTTTTTTTAAGAATTGATAAATACCAAACTGGAAAGCATTAATTTTGAGCCCTAGCTTTCCTTGGGGAGCAAAAGCTTTAGAATCTAAGATATCAACAACTTGAAAAGGAAATGTTTTATATAATTGGTTATTTTATACATGTGGTTATTCCACATGACTTTTAAATCTGGTTTTGCAACCATTATGTAACCCTAAAGTATAGATGCCTCCATCTTTAGCACCTGTTTAACACTGAAGAGTATACATGGTATTTTCACACAGGTGTCATTTAATCATCACAATTATTCAGGGATAAAAAATTATTTTTTGTGTCTTTTACAGATTAGGAAACTGAGGCATAGATATTAAATAACTCGTTCAAAGTAAGGCAGCTTCAGAATTTACCCCTCATGGAAGTAAAAATCTGTGATGAATATTGTTACTACAGCTGCAAACAGTTTGGGGTAGAGTTACAAACACAGAGAAGATTTCTCTTAGTGGTGGTTGGACCCCAACTTAGGAAAATAATGGTTAGTATGTGGTTGATAATTAATACAAACACAGTAGCTTGTTTTCCTTCTTTACAGAAATTGTGCCACCTAACACAAACAAGGACAAAACCCACAGAGACAACATATGAAAGGTGTTATCAATTCTCATATTTATTCCTTAGACTTCATGGTTTTCAATTTTAAGAATAACAGTTCAGATCCCTGGCACTTTAGTTTCATTTCTAGTTAATTGCTTGTAAAATGAAAAGGGCAAAAAGAAAATTAGAAGCTTCTAAAAGAGGAACTGAAAATCCTATAGAGAAGATGATCATTTTCAATAATGGTCATAATTATTGCTAAAGGATAGTCTCTGCTTAGCAAACTTTTCATTTCCTGCTATACTTCTCTCTGCTGAACTCCAACTTCTCCCTCAGAATTATGAATATGATCCCAAATGGATAAAAAATATATGCGGCCATTTGAGCAAAATCCAAGTGATCAATATGACTCAATGAAATATGCTTTATACCTACAAGACTCAGGAGTGATTTCAGAATCCAAACTCCATCTCTCCACCACAAGACCCTAAATGCCACCAATGAGAAGGGAGTGGAGCTTCAGTAAGTAAGGATTCACCTTTATAGTGCAATTGCCATTATCCCAACACTTGGGGAGGACCAGCCTACTAAGAAAAGGAAAGTTTTCATGGGCTAGAAGAGAAGGTTAAGAGAAGGGAACGAGAAACAAAAGCAAGTGAAGGGCAATTAGAATATGGTACTATGAGGAAAGGCAGTCTGGGGGATAATACTGAGTGGAGGTTGCAAATAAATGCAGAGGCATTGGAGAATGAATGAAGTGAGAGTAGACATAAAGGTGGGCTATGAAAGATGGGAGGAATTAATGCAAACCAAAAGTGGTCCATTATGTAATGGTACCTATGAACCAGGATGCTGTATGCAGAGGGGCTGAAAAACAATGGGCTTGAATTTTTTGATTGAAAAGAGTGGGAAAATATCTGCCTCAAAACCACACAGAGGCTTATGGGAAGCGGGGTCAATCTTATGGTCATTTTGCTGCTGCCCTAAGCCCTCTGGGTAGACCATGATAAAAGGACATCAATCATGCCCAAGAATACCCACCATGTATTAGAGAACCTGACGGCCTGAGCCATCTCAGAAGTTGCTTGTTGTCACAATGGTTGAGGCCCCATAATAGCAGCAAAATCTAACCTATAGGAAGTCATTGTTGCATCAGGCCAGCTGCTGGTACTTTCATTGCCACCAATTATTTTTTCCTAAAGCAAATCAGTCAACCTTCTCTACACCAAAAATACTGAAGGCAAAGGGAGTGACGTGTTAGTATAAAAATTCCCACTGTCTTTCTTTCATCAGTAAAGGCTTAAAGCCTTAGCTTTGCAGATGAGCTATCCCAATTGTCTTTCTGGAGCATCCATGACTGTGGAATGAACGTATAATCTGTTTTAAAATTTTTTAAGTGAAGCAAGTGTTCTGTGGGGGTAGGAAAATGAGGGATCAAGGACTTTAGGCAAGATTAAGCAAGATAATTAAGTATTATGCCAGCTCCTAAAGTGACCAATTTACATTCAGTATTTGGGAAATAGGTTCCAGAAAACATACAAGTATTGAGCCCTTAACATGAACATTACAGATGGATCCAAGGTTGGGGAATGTTTCAGGGGTCAGAAAATTGAGGCTCAGAATTTTACTAACTCAACAGTTACACAGGATTCTAATTCAAACAAGCAGAAGCCTAAAATACTGAAGTGGTATCTGTACCAGTTATCAATGCATTGTTTCTTAGCTCCAAATTCATCCGTCAATACACGCCCTGCGATAATGGATGGAATTTATTTAAATATTTCTCCTGTATAATTAGCACAATGTTGAGCTTTGCCAGTAGAGGGCGTTGGAGGGACATTGCAGGAGGAAAGGGGCTCTCCTGTTTCTGGCAGTTGCACAATGGGTCAAGGGTGTGGATGTGAGAAAGTTTGGGGAAGAGGTATGTGGATAGACAGCTCAGAATGGGCACAGAATGTGAAAGTATCAGATGGACAAAATGATGCACTCTGTGAATGTCAGTCAGCTTCTTTCTCCAGCCACCTGACTGCTTGCTCAGTGAGCTTATGAACAAAGCAGCCGTGGTTGTAGGGATGGTGGCCATGTATGGGCAAAACAACATAGACTTCCCCTCATGAAGGTTGACCTGGTTCTAGCTACTGCTGAGTGTGTAACTTGCTGATGGCACAGATCAACACTGAGCTCTGGATATGACACCATTTCTCAGCAGATCAGCCAGTCACCTGTTGGCAGATCGATTACACTGGAACTTTTTACCATAGAGGAGGCAAACATTTGTCCCCACTGAAAAAGGTATATATTCTGAGTATGGGTTTATCTTCCCTGTCGATAATGCTTCTGCCAGTATTACCATCCATGGACTTATAAAATGCCTTATCATCATGGCAATCTGCCCAGCTTTGCTTCTCATCAGGGAACTCACCTCTCAGCAAGGAAATATGGCAATGGCCTGGTACCCATGGAAATAATTGATCTTACACCATCCACTATTACCCACAAGCAGCTGGCCTAATTGAAAGGTGGAATGGCTCACTGAAGACTCAGTTACAGGGCCAATTAAGAGGAAACACCTTGCTAGGTTGGGATTCACTGTCACAGGATGCCATTTATGCTATAAATCACAGACCATAATGTGGTGCTGTGTCCTCATAACCAGACTACATGGGTTCAGAAATCAAGAGGTAGGAGTAGGAGTGGCCCCTCTCACTATTATACCTAATAACGCATGTCTTCAATTTTCGCTTCCGAATATTCCAGGAATTTCATGCTTTATTTGTTTGAAGATAATAGTTCCCAAGGGAGGAATGCTTTCACCTGGGGCCACATAAATGTCTAAACTGGATGTTGAGAGTGCTACCTGGACATTTTGGTCTCCTTGTGCCACTGAACAAACTGGCATAAAGAGGGGTTAGTCTACTAACGGGAGTGATTGATTCCAATTACCAAAGAGAAATCAGTTTGCTGCTATACAACAAAGGCAAGAAAGACTTTGTGCCAAGTAAAAAAAAAGAAATCCAGACCTAGGTAAGGAGAGACTTTATTCAAGGGGACTACTGCAATGGAAGGAAGGAGACTATTGCCATAGGGAGAGTCTTCTGACCGTAGAATCTGCAAGTGTCTCAAAGGTCAGGCAGAAAGTAGTTTTTTGTTTGTTTTGTTTTTTAAATAAGAAGGAGTACACAAGGTAGAAAGAACCAGATGTGGGGGAGTGGGATGAGCATGTGGCATAATTGGACAGTTGATCAAGGAATGTCTTTCTTCGTGGTCAGCTGATTTTCAGAAAGGTTGTTAAGGAGGGGCTGTTCTGCATTAGGATGCTTGCTCAGGCTGAGAGTGAGTTGAAGTTCAGGGACCTGTGAGGAAGGAAGAAGCTGGGCTAAAGTTTGATTGAGTCAAGTTAGTTGGTATTATGTCCAGATTCGTCAATGGGAACAAACAGTTCAGTTCAATTGATGAGACAAAGAATGGGAATTTGGATGGTTATGTCTGGCCTTGTCACAGGTAAACAAGAGGGTCATGAACAAGGCTTACCTACATCATATGGAAAAGGCAGATTCTTTGCAGTAAGCCATTTCCTGGAACACAAAAGGATGGGAGATTTCTTCCTCCCACCTCCAGCTTTATTGAGATGTAATTGACATATAACATTATATAAGTCTAAGGTATGCTACGTGCTGATTTGATGCACATATATATTGCAAAATGATGCCCACCATAGCATTAGCTAACACCTGTATCTTGTCCATTACAATGTCTTTTTTGTGGTGAGAGCAATTAAGGTCTCCTCTCTTAGCAACTTTTAAGTATATAATACAATATTATTAGCATTATTAGCTATAATCACCATGCTGTACTTGAGATCCCCAGAACTTGTTAATCTTATAACTGGGAGTTTGTACACTTTGACCAATATCTCCTCATTTCTCCCATCCACCAACTCCTGGTAACCATCGTTTCTTTAGTGTTTTCTCCTTCTTCCACTTTTTTTTTAAGGAAGACACAGCTCACAGTGGCCTATGTGGGGATCGAACCAGCAACTTTGGTGCTATCAGCACTATGCTCTAACCAACTGAGCTAGCCAGCCACCCCTCTCTCTTCCACTTTTAAGGATGATTGTGATTACTTTGGGCCTACTCAAATAATCTAGGATAATCTCCCATTTTAAGGTCAGCTGATTAGCAGCCTTAAATCCATCCGCTACCTTAATTCCCCTTTGCTATGTATAATAATATACTCACAGGTTCCAGGGATGAGCATGTGGACATCTTTGAGGGGGCCATTTAGTCTGCTGCCCACACTTAGGGTGTCATGTTTATTGGGGATTGGGATGGGTTTCACTCGTTCAGAGGAAGAATATGTCTTCTGGTGAGGACCCGGGATTGTCATTTTGAGAATGTAGGAGGGTGTTTATCCTGATGGTTGGATGACAGGAGGAGATATAGCAGTAGGGGTTTGTTACTGCATGTTCTGTTATGTCTGTAGTCACCTCTGTCCTGGGAAACACTGCCCAATTGCCAGCCTTTCTCCTGTTAAGTGTTGTTCAGTTCATTGGCATCATTCATGCACTGACCAGTTTCTCAAATGTATGGTGGTGGCTCTTGTTGGGATGGATTGTGAGGGGAATCCATCATTGTTGTGAAAGAGTAATAAGTGTAGATGAGCACAATGTGTTTTTTCAAAATTTCAAATCACCTCAATGTATCTGCATTCATCCGATAACCTGTTCACATACTTAATGAGGCCATTATACGATTTGTAGAGGTCATTAGTGATAAGGAATGTGGTAACACAATAAAATAATTGCCAATGGGGAAATAGTTTATCAGTGCTCATTTTCTTCACATTGGTTACCTGCCATGAAGACGACCATGCTGGAGTAGGTGAGGAAGTATGTCACATCTGGGTGGGAAAGTGCATAGTCATATGTGTATTTGACAGTGGCTCTTTAGATTGAATTTCTGAAAGATATAGCAAAGGAGACATTTTCCAAAACTTGGCTTGCATATTTGTCCTGCAGGATATTTCATCGTTTGTGGTAGAGAAGTTAGTACAGATTTGATAAGCAAACCAGAAATGAATAACATTATATTCATTTCTTAAGAATTTCACAAAGGTATGTGTGAACTGCAAAATCTCTTAACATGGTCTCAATATGAACATGGATGCCACTTTTATTTCCTCATGTTGGATTTGCTTCACTAGGATGCCATTTTGCAGGGTGTGTATATGGGGTGTCACTTGCTCCTCTTCTCCACACACAGTTATGTTATCTGTTATCTTTGGCATAAGTAACCGTCTCCCTGTATACAAGATACCATTAATCAGCATATCTTCTCACATTAATTAAATGTAAGTGGGCAATCTAAAAGATGCTCAGCCACCTCTTTCATGATTACATAGTTTGGGTAGGGCCTTGGTCACTATCCTTGATAGCCCACCTCATCTTTACGGGCAGAGTTTTAGATTCTGCTTTAGTGTCACTCTATGTCGTAAAATAAGAATAAGGAATTCCATATGTTACGCTATTGCTAGGCCCATCTCTTCACTTGAGATGCCCCCTTTTATCCACATGTTCAAATCACAGCAATCTCCCTTCTTTGAAATTTTATCCCTCTCAATTTATAGTTGCTCTCTTTGGTACTATATGGTTTCATCAGTTATATTTTCATGTATACATCATAGACTCAAAGGATTATTAGTTGACTGAATTGATTGAGTACGGTCTGGTCTAGGCTGGTAGCACTGGGAATGAATGAAAAGGAAGAGACAGATGATTGATTGGCTATACGGTAGTTGAGGGAGAAGGTACAGTTAGAGTGGATGCTATTATTATTTCAAGGTTGGTAGCCCCACTGACAGAAATAGATCAAGTTCTCTGTTCTCAGCTGGATTATCCACCTTTTGTCTGCTAGTTTAATGAAGTGCTCAATTAATCCTTGTTGAAGTTAATTGAATTCACTTTAACTAGAATCTTTTCTCTATCTTTTTGGTATTTGTCCAAAGTCTTGTTGTAGTAATCTTCATACCATTCTTCCATGTTTGGGCTTGTCTTTGTCAGATGTTGAAGGGAATAGTATCTATACAAGTTTGCCACCCTGTGCTCCCTTTTCTCTGCATGTATCTTATAAGGGTAAATTGTGTTCAAAACCACACATCCCCTTAGTCATATAATCTGCCCTGCAGCACTCTCAATAGCCCAACTTCCTCTCTTCTTCCTCCTATCCTTGTGTACATTTTTGCCCTATGCTAAAATTTGGAAGAGAAAAGCTTCTGATCCTATGAACAGTGGAGTATTGTATCTATCCAGGGCTTTTTCCTTTACAAATAGGAACATCTCCAAATGATGTCTTCCCAATGGAGAATTTCAAGTACTAGCATAGTGATAGCCTATGGAAGGGCAAGCTTTTTCTTTAAAGGGCAGGATAGTAAATATTTTAGGCTTTCCAGGCCTTTTCACAAGCACTGAACTGGGCTGCTGTAGTTAGATAAATGTAAATGAATCAGTATGGCTGTATTCCAATAATATTGTATTTACAAAAGCAGAGAGTGGGCCATATTTATTCCGCAGACCATAGTTTGCTGCATTCTGCTCTACAGTCTTATTTTTTTTTGGCATTCCAAGTGTTTCTCAAATCAGAACATAAAAACAGTAGCCATTTCCCTCTATCTATCTATCTATCTATCTATCTATCTATCTATCTATCTATCTATCATCTATCATCTTCTATCTATCATCTATCTATCTATCTATCTATCTATCTATCTATCTATCTATCTATCTATCTATCTATCTATCTATCATCTATCATCTTCTATCTATCATCTATCTATCTATCTATCTATCTATCTATCTATCTATCTATCTATCTATCATCTATCTAATCTATCTAATCTATCTATTTTGCAATTCTGTGGCAGGAATGAATGCCTGTGAAGAACAGGCAAGGAAGTATGTGTTTCCATTGAGAACCTTGGTTGGTAATGTTATAGATGCTGCCATTGCAGAGAATTGCAGAGGTGCCTTACAGAGGCATCGGGGATTGGGGACTCATAGAAGTAGAATCAGAGAAAGGAAATTATGAATTATGAGTGTCTCTTAGATGAAAATATTCCATTCTTGGAAACTTGCTAATTTTATGCAGTAAATTTTATGCTGCAAAAGTGGTTTAAAATAATGATAGTTCTTGCAATAATGAAACTGAATAGATAGCTGCTCAAGAGCCTTATTCACTAGATAAGGAACACTTTCCTTAGAAAGTGGGGTTTAGTGTTTTTTGTCCTTAATACTGTCCAACTGAAATTTTATTCCTAAGACTCATATGCTTATCTTATAATGATTTAGGATTATAACACAAAATATAGTGTGCTTTAACAAATTAACATTTTTGCCCATGCTTTTCTTAAAGCACACTGAGTTTGTGCAATTACATAACACATGTCATGCTTACTTTCATGTATCAACTGGGTGGACTATAATCCTCAGTTATTTAATTAAAGAATAATCTAGGTGTTCCTGTGAAGGTACTTTGTAGACATCGCTAACATGTACAACCAGTTGACTTTTTTATTTTATTTTTTTATTTTTTTTAGGTGTATAAAACAATGTAATAGTTAGATATTTACACTCCACAAAAGTGGTAACCCCTCTCCCCCAATCTATTGCCCCTCTGATATCATATATGGCTGTTACAATTCTTTTTTTTTTTCTTTATTTTTCTTTTTAAATATTTTATTGGGGAGGGGGAACAGGACTTTATTGGGGAACAGTGTGTACTTCCAGGACTTTTTTCCAAGTCAAGTTGTTGTCCTTTCAATCTTAGTTGTGGAGGGTGCCGTTCAGCTTCAAGTTGTTGTCCTTTCAGTTTAGGTGTGGAGGGCGCAGCTCAGCTCCAGGTCCAGTTGCTGTTGCTAGTTGCAGGGGGCACAGCCCACCATCACTTGCGGGAGTCAAACCGGCAACCTTGTGGTTGAGAGGATGCGCTTCAACCAACTGAGCCATCCGGGAGCTCAGTGGCAGCTCAGCTCAAGGTGCGGTGTTCAATCTTAGTTGCAGGGGGTGGAGCCCACCATCCCTTGTGGGACTCGAGGTGTTGAACCAGTAACCTTGTGGTTGAGAGCCCACTGGTCCATGTGGGAATCGAACCGGCAGCCTTTGGAGTTAGGAGCATGGAGCTCTAACCACCTGAGCCACCGGGCAAGCCCTACAATTCTTTTTGAATTAAGTTTATTCGGGTGACAAATGTTGGTAAAGTAACCTACATTTCAGGTGTACAATACTGTATCACATCATCTATATATATCACATTGTGTGTTCACCACCCAGAGTCAGTTCTCCTTCCATCACCATATATTTGATCCCCTTTACCCTCATCTACCACTCCCCTTCCCCCTTCCCCTCTGGTAATCACTAGACTATTGTCTGTGTCTGAGTTTTTGTTTCATTTGTTTGTCTTGTTCTGTTGTTACTTTCAGTTTTATATACCACATATCAGTGAAATCATAAGGTTCTCTACTTTTTCTGTTTGACTTATTTCACTTAGCATTATAATCTCGACATCCATCCGTGTTATCGCAAATGGTACTATTTCATCCTTTCTTAAAGCAGAATAGTATTCCATTGTGTATATATACCACAACTTCTTTATCCATTCATCTATCGAAGGACATTTTGGTTGTTTCCATGTCTTGGCTACCATAAATAAAGCTGCAATGAACATTGGAGCACATATGTCTTTATGGATAAATATTTCCAGATATTTTTGGTAGATACCCAAGAGAGGGATTGCTGGGTCATATGGTAATTCTATTCTTAATTTTTTGAGGAACCTCCACACTGCCTTCCATAGCAGCTGCACCAATCTGCATTCCCAGGAACAGTGTATGAGGGTTCCTTTTTCTCCATAGCCTCTCCAACACTTGTTACTATTTGTCTTGTTGATGATAGCCATTCTAACTGAGGTGAGGTGATATCTCATTGTGGTTATTATTTGCATTTCTCTGATGATTAGTGATGTTGAGCATTTTTTCATATGTCTATTTGCCATTTATATGTACTCTTTGGAGAAATGTCTTTTCAGGTCCTCTGCCCATTTTTTAATTGGATTGTTTGGTTTTGTATCATTGAGTTGTATGAGTTCCTCATATATTTTGGATATTACCCACTTATCAGAGGGGTTGGTTGCAATAATCTTCTCCCATTTAGTTGGATGCCTCTTCATTTTGTCGATGGTTTCTTTCACTGTGCTTTTTAATTTGTTACAGTCCCATTCATTAATTTTAGCTTTTACTTCCCTTGCCTTTGGAGTCAAATTCATAAAATGCTCTTTGAACCCAAGGTCCATAAGTTTGGTACCTATGTTTTCTTCTATGCAGTTTATTGTTTCAGGTCTTATGTTTAGGTCTTTGATCCATTTTGAGTTAATTTTGGTACATGGTCACAGATAGCAGTCCAGTTCCATTCTTTTGCACATGGCTTTCCAATTCGCCCAGCATCATTTTTTGAAAAGGCTGTCTTTTCTCCATTGTATGTTTTTTGCTTCTTTGTCAAAAATTATCTGTCCATATTTATGTGGGTTTATTTCTGGGTTCTCAATTCTATTCCACTGGTGTGTGTGTCTGTTTTTCTCCCAATAGCATACTATTTTGATAATTGTGGCCCTGAAATACAAGCTGAAGTCAGGGACTGTGATACCTCCAGCATTGTTCTTTTTTCTTAGGATTACTTTGGCTATTTGAGGTCATTTGTGGTTCCATGAAGATCTGATGATTTTTAGTTCTATTTGTTTAAAAAAATGCCATTGGGATTTTGATGGGGATTGCATTGAATCTGTATATTGCTTTAGGTAAGATTGCCATTTTAACTGCGTTATTCTTCCAATCCATGAACATGGAATGTCTTTCCATTTCTTTGTGTCTTTTTCAATTCCTTTTTAAAATGTCTTCAAGTTTTCAGTGTATAGGTCTTTCATATCCTTGGTTAAATTTATTCCTAGGTATTTGTGGGGACAGAGCCCCAAAAAGTAGTTTACAGGCTCTCGGCCTCACGTGGAAGGGTGCTGGCTCGGGTGGTGAATGGCCGTCGGCTGTGGCTGATTGGCTGTCGGCTGTGGCCGGTTAGCCGATTGGCCGCTGGTATAACTGCTGCGGCTACGAAGGATTGCCGAGGATTGCCGAGGAGCCGAGCAGAGCCGAAGAGAGCGGAAGAGGAGGGCCGAGGAGAGCGGAAGAGGAGAGCCGAGAGAGAGGAACAGAGGAGAGAGTGGAGGAGAGTCATGGGTCGGTCGGTTGGCGGAAAAGCGGACGGCAGGTCACGCGTCCGGTGGGCCCAGCCTCCAGTAAGACCATAGTGGTATGACTCCCCTACCTATTGCTCCGTGGGTGTTCCTTTTCGGTCTCACCATATCCTGCGTTCTTGTGTGGGGAGTGGGAGCAGAGACCCCGCAGGCCGCCCCGCCTGAAAGATGGCATGGCGGGAAGGCCTCCGCGCACGACAAATGGCGCAGCGAGCAGCGTATGGTACCGGCCGAAACTCACCAAAAGATGGTCGAGCAGTTTATGCGTACAAAAGTTCAGCTTCGGGAGGCCCACGAGGAGCTTCGCCGGGAGCGGGAGGCACGATCTGCCTGGGAGACTCGAGCCTCCAGATGGCACACCTCCCTCTTGGCCATGGACGGCATTACCTTCATTTTGGTGATCTGCTGCGGCCTTAAGCTCCGAGGGTGGTGGACATCTTACACCGAGGCCTCCACCCACTCAGACACCTGGCACGGTGAGCAAGATTCCGACCTGGTAGGAATGGCGTCTGACTCTGGGCAGGAGGATGTATGGCCCCCACACAGTATATGGTGTTCGGTGGCCACTGTTCTCAGGAGTTGGACCCCCAAGGAGGGGTGGGAGGACATGGACGGCTCTCCGGCCAGTGTGGAGAGGGCCCTGCAGGCTCTGGCTGAGCGGTTGCTGGAGGAGGAGAAGGCTACAGCCAGCCGCGTGGGCTGGATGTTCCTCAAGGCCTTGAGTCTCAACACGGAAAATGGGCTTAATGAAGTGGCCCAGGTGCCGAACCAGGTGTCCCGGTTGGAAGCGCTGGAAGCCCGGGTCCGCCTGTTAGAACAGGGGCCCCAAGGTGGAGACTCTGAGGCAGAGGCAGAGGAAGCAAGTGGAGACAATGTAGCTCCCAACCCCCTAGCCCGGCCAATCTTAAAGCAAAGGGTAAAACGTGAGCAACCTTTGGGCCCTGGGGGCGTTGCTGCCGGCAACCCAGCTGTGACTGAGTTCACAACCTACACCCCATACACTCCCACTGAGTTGCAGGAGCTAGGGAGGCAGTACAGACAGTGCCCTGGAGAGCCAGTCTCAGCTTGGCTATTACGTTTATGGGATGAGGGAGCAGACAGCATTCTCTGCTCCCCAGGCAAGATGGAAAAGCTAGCCTTTGTGACAGTGCATCCGTCCCTGTGACAAAGGTTACAAAACTGCCATAGGTTGGCCAACAACCAGGGCAACCATTCTCTAATGTAGTGGCTCACTGCTGCGGTACGCACAGTATGGGAACAGGCTGGCGAGCTGCCAGACACTGTGAGTCAATGGCAGTCATATACAGAACTTACGCAAATAATCTGTGAAATGGGTATGAGACATGCTATTTTTAACCTCAACATGCAGGGCCCAGATGACGAGCTTTTTACTGCCAGCATGAGAGATCTGGTTTTGGATACTGCTCCTGCAAGTGCTTTTGGATCCTTGGTTGCTATTCTTACACCGTATGTAGGGCGACGGATCCATGAAGTTACAACTGCCATGGCCACCCTAGGGGATGTTGAAAGCCGGAGGTGAAGGAAGTTAAGACAGGAGGTCCGCACAGTTGAGACCTGGAAGCTCAAACCAAAGGTAAAGGGGCAAGGTCGCGGGCCTCAGAGAGTAACACGCGCACAGATGTGGCGTGATCTCGTGGCAGCAGGGGTCGATAGGAAGAAAATAGACCGACAACCCAATGCACTCCTGCTGGAACTTTGGAAACAGTTGCGTCCGGAACAACAATTCCGGAGAAGCATAAAGGAGGAGTCTGGGAAAGCGCGACCCGTGTCCCTCCAGGACTTCATGCAGCCGCTTGAGGCTGACCCCTTGCAGCTTGATTAGGGGTGGGGCCAAGGTACCCGGTCAGAGGGGACGAGCAGGGACCGGAGGCCCCACGTGGAACTGTCCATACATTGGTCCCCTTCGAATGTACAGAGGGTTTTGGCTCTAGTTGACACTGGCGCCGACTGCAGTCTCGTTTATGGGAACCCAGAACTGTTCCCTGGACCAGCAATCTGCATTGATGGCTACGGGGGAAAAACTGTGACTGTGAAAGCCGTTTCCTTACCACTGGGTATAGGAAGGCTTCCTCCTCGTACCTACAAGGTTTATGTCTCCCCCGTTCCGGAATATATTCTAGGGGTGGACGTGCTACATGGCCTCAGCTTACAGACGTCGGTAGGAGAGTTCTGTCTCCGGATCCGGGTGGTGAAAGCGGTGACACGCGGGCATGCTCACCACCCTCCTCAAGTGTTGCCACAGCCCTGGCGCGTGGTTACAGTGCGACAGTACCGCCTGCCAGGAGGACAGGAGGAGATTGGTCGTACAATATTGGAATTGGAAAAGGCACATATAGTGAGGCCAATGCACAGTCCCTTTAACTCCCCAGTATGGCCTGTCAAGAAGCCAGATGGGACCTGGCGAATGACTGTGGACTATAGGGAGTTAAATAAGGTGACGCCACCCTTGCACACTGCAGTGCCTTCAATTCATGATTTAATGGGAAATTCTGTTAAAGCCAGGCTACGACAAAAATGGGAACATTTTGCTGCCAGCACCCACATGCTTGAAAGCAGGGGAACAGCAGCAATGGACTTGGCACTGACAGGTCAAAAGCCCCCACTGTCGGTGGTTGGGTCTGATGGCCCCATGGGGGGCTGGTTTGACTCATGATTTGCAAGTGACGCCAGGGGTGGTGGCTGAGTGGCCACCGCAAGTGACTGTAGTATACAGAGGTCCCGATACCGGGATGATTTTGCGAGGAAACTATGTGCTCTCACTATGGCCTATTATGGGGTCCCCTGTTCTGTTACATGTTGAAACTATGCAAGGGACCCCAAGTACTGCCATAAAGGTCTGGTACCACAAACCGGGAAAGGTGCCAGTGGCAGCGACCCTCCTTTCCCAGGACAAAAAGCTAGCATGTATCCTCCCAGATGGAAGGGATTTGCCATTGTTGGTTCCTAAGACTACTGTTTCTTTTCGTCCGTAGGTGTCAGTAGGCTAATATGGCACAGGGACCCTCGTGGAAGACGCTTGTCGCGTAGATTGTGAGGCGAGACCCTGTAGGGGTGGAGTGTGGGGACAGAGCCCCAAAAAGTAGTTTACAGGCTCTCGGCCTCACGTGGAAGGGTGCTGGCTCGGGTGGTGAATGGCCGTCGGCTGTGGCTGATTGGCCGTCGGCTGTGGCCGGTTAGCCGATTGGCCGCTGGTATAACTGCTGCGGCTATGAAGGATTGCCGAGGATTGCCGAGGAGCCGAGCAGAGCCGAGCAGAGCCGAGCAGAGCCGAAGAGAGCGGAAGAGGAGAGCCGAGGAGAGCAGAAGAGGAGAGCCGAGAGAGAGGAACAGAGGAGAAAGTGGAGAAGAGTCGTTGGTCGGTCAGTTGGCGGAAAAGCGGACGGCAGGTCACGTGTCCGGTGGGCCCAGCCTCCAGTGAGACCATAGTGGTATGACTCCCCTACCTATGGCTCCGTGGGTGTTCCTTTTTGGCCTCACCATATCCTGCGTTGTTGTTGGGGAGCGGGAGCAGAGACCCCGCAGGCCGCCCCGCCTGAAAGATGGCGCGGCGAGAAGGCCTCCGCGCACGACAAATGGCGCAGCGAGCAGGGTCCCCTGCACAACAGTATTTTAATCTTTTTGTTGCAATTGCAAAAGGAATTTTTAAAAATTCCTTGTTCTGAGATTTCATTGTTAGTATATAGGAATGCAATGGAGTTTTGTACGTTGATTTTGCAACAGTAAAGCCGGCAACTTTACTGTATTTGTTTTTTGTTTCTAAAAGCTTTTTGGTGGAGTCTTTAGCGTTTTCTATATATAGCATCATGTCATCTGCAAAAAGTGACAATTTAACTTCTTCATTCCCAATTTGGATGCCTTTTATTTCTTTCTCTTGCTTGACTGCTCTGGCTAGGGCTTCCAATACTTTGCTAAAAAGCAAAGGTGATAGGGGACAGCCCTGTCGTGTTCCTGAATGTAGAGCAAAGGGCTTCATTTTTTTCAGTTAATTATGATATTAGCTGAGTGTTTGTCATATATGGCCTTTATTATGTTAAGGTGTTTTCCTTCTATACCTATTTGATTAAGCGTTTTAATCATAAATGGATGTTGTATCTTGTCAAATGTTCTTTCTGCATCTATTGATATAATCATGATTTTTGTCCTTTATTTTGTTTATGCGATGTATCACATTGATGGATTTGCGTATGTTGAACCATCCTTGTGCCCCTGTGATAAACCCCACTTGGTTGTGATGTATAATCTTTTCATGGCATTGTTGCATTCAATTTGCTAGAATTCTCTTTAGGATTTTTGCATCTGCATTCATCAGAGATATTAGTCTGTAATTTCCTTTTTGTGTGTGTTATCCTTGCCAAGTTTTGGTATCAGAGTAATGTTGGCCTCATAAAATGAGTTAGGGAGTTTTGTCCCTTCTACAATTTTTTGAAAGAGTTTGAGTAGGACAGGTATTACATCATCTTTGACTGTTTTGTAGAATCCACTAGTGAAACCATCTGGTTCCGGACTTCTGCTTTTGGGAAGGTTTCAGATAACTGATTCAATTTCCTTACTGGTGATCGGTCTATTTAGATTTTCCAATTCTTCGTGATTCAGCCTAGAAAGGCTATATGTTTCTAAGAACTTGTCCATTTCTTCTAGGTTATTGAATTTGGTGGCATATAGTCCTTTGTAGTATTCTTGGACGATAGTTTGTATTTCTGTGGCATCAGTGATAACTTCCCTCTTTCATTTCTGATTTTATTTTTGTCTTTTTTTATATTAGTGAGGCTAGCCAATGGTTTGTCAATATTATTAATCTTTTCAAGGAACCAGCTCTTTTTCACATTATTTTTTTCTATTTTCTTTTTGTTCTCTATTTCATTTAGTTCTGACCTGATTTTTATTATTTCCTTTCTTCTGCTGACTTTGGGTTTCATTTGTTCTCCTTTTTCTTGTTCTTTAAGGTGTAATGTGAGGTTATTTATCTGGGATTCTTCTTGTTTCTTCAGATAGACCTGTAATGATATAAATTTCCCTCTCAAAACTGCTTTCGCTGCATCCCAAAAATTTTGATAGGATGTATTTTCATTCTCATTTGTTTGTATGTAACTTTTGGTTTCTCCTCTTATTTCTTTTTGACCCAGTGATTCTTTAAAAGTATGTTATTTAATCTCCACATATTTGTGGTGTTTCCTGCTTTTTTTTTGCCATTGATATCTGATTTCAAAACCTTGTGATCAGAGAATATGCTTGGTATAATTTCAATCTTCTTAAATTTGCTGAGGCTAGTTTTATGTCCCAATATATGGACTATCCTTGAGAATGTTCCGTGTACACTAGAAAAGGATGCGTAGTCTGATGTTCTAGGATGAATTGCTCTATAAATGTCAATTATGTCCATTTCATCTAATGTGTCATTTATGGCTGCTATTTATTTATTTTCTGTTTTGATGATCTATCCATAGCTGTCAATGATGTATTTAGGTCCCCTAGTATAATTGTGTTTTGGTCAATTTCTCCCTTTAGTTCTGTTAGTAGTTGCTTGGTATATTTTGGTACTCCCTGATTGGGGACATAAATATTGATGACTGTTATGTCTATTTGTTGTATAGTCCCATTTATCATTATGAAATGTCCATCTTTGTCTCTTGTTACCTTTTTTATCCTGAAGTCTGTTTTATCTAATATGGCTACACCTGATTTTCTCTAAATACCATTTGCTTGGAGTGTCAATTTTCACCCTTTCACTTTGAGGCTATATATTTCCTTCTAGCTGTGAAGTGTCTCTTGGAGACAGCACATGGTTGGGTTTAGTTTTTTGATCCAATCTGCTACTCTGTGCCTTTTTGTTGGTGAGTTGAGTCCATTTACATTTAGAGTAACTATTGACATATGAGGATTTCCTATCACTCTATCGTTTGTTTTCTGGTATGACTGTGTCTCCATTGTTTCTTTGCCTTTTTGTTGCTGTCTATTAATTTAGTGTGGTGGTATTCTATGATTTTTCCCTCTGTTTCTTCTTTTATTGTGTTATATATTTCAGTTCTGGATTTTTTTTGAGTGATTACTTAAGTTTTTGTAAAAGAAAGTGTCATATTTAGAGTATTCCATTTTCTTCAGCATACTTACTTTCTCCATTCCTTTATGTCAGTTCAGACCTTTACTCTCCCCACTTTTATGTTTTTGTTGTCACAGACTACCCTTATTTATGCTGGTCGAATAGCCTCCTTCCGTATTTCTTGTAGTTCAGGTCATGTGTTAGAAAATTCCCTCAGCTTCTGTATGTCTGGATAGGTCTTTACTCCTCCTTTATATCTAAAGGATGTCTTTGCTGGATATATTATTCTTGGCTCATAATTTCTCTCTTTCAATGGTTTGAATATTTGTGTCTACTCCCTCCTAACTTGTAGAGTTTCTGCTGAAATATCTGATGATAACCTAATGGGCTTTCCTTTGTAGGTTACCATCTTCTTTTCCCTGGCTGCCTTGATGATTCTTTCTTTGTCATTAATTTTTTTTTAAATTTAATTTTATTAAATTTATTGGGGTGACAATTGTTAGTAAAATTACATAGATTTCAGGTGTACAATTCTGTATTACATCATCTATAAATCCCATTGTGTGTTCATCACCCAGAGTCAGTTCTCCTTCCATCACCATATATTCGATCTCCCTTACTCTCATCTCCCACCCCCCACCCCCCACCCCCCATGTGCCTTGGAGAAGGCCTGTTGGGGTTGAGGTAACTAGGTGTTCTATTTGCTTCTTTAATTTGAGGATCCAGTTCTTTCCATATGTTTGGGAAGTTCTCATTGACTCTTTGTTTAAATATACTCTCTGTTCCCCTCTCCCTTTCTTTTCCTGCTGGTATGCCCATTATTCTTGCATTGCTCTTTCTGATGGAGTCAGAAAGTTCTTGTAGAGGTCTTTCATTTCTTTTACCTCTCAAGTGTATCTCTTCTTCCATCTGTGCCATTTCCAGATTTTTATCTTCGATATCACTAATTCTTTCCTCATCTGGTCAGCTCTATTACCAAGCTGGCTATTTCATTCTTCATTTCTTTTATTGAGTTCTTAATCTCCAAAAATTCGATTTGGTTCTTTATTAAAATTTCAGTCTCTTTGTTAAAATGTTCATTTTGTTCTTTGATTGTGTTTTTGAGTTCATTAAACTGCCTGTTTTGTTTTCTTGCATCTCGTTGAGTTTTTTAAGAACTGCAATCTTGAATTCTCTGTCCTTTAAGTCACATGTTTCCATGTGTTTAAGCTAATTTTCTGGAGACTTTTCATTTTCTTTCTGAGCTGTCTTGTTGCCTTTGTTATGCATGGCATTTAGTGAATTATTTCTCTTCTTAGGCATGTACAGGAGTGGGTTCTGCAACAGGTTGGTAGGAAGAGTTCTTTCCTTTGCTTTCCAGTACATGTTGGTAGGATGTTTTATTTTCTTTCCAACTGTAGCCTTTAATGCTCTCTCACTCTGTAGTGTTATATTTTCTCTGCACTGTTCCGGCCTCTCACTCAATGGGTGGATTCCCTGGAACGTGGGCTTCTCTGTGAGCTGATTGTCTGGGTCTCAGGGCACAATCTCCGTTTGAGGACGTGGAAAGCTTCTGAAGTTCCGAAGTTCTTATTGCACCAGATTCAGGGCCTGTTTCAGCAGCTCTGTTTACCCTTGCAGGGATCCGCCCAGATAGGTGGGGACAGAGTAATGGCGGCCACCACCAGCACAAGCAGTCCTGTACCCAAGGCTCCCTCCTCTTCACCAGAACTAGCTGGGCTGCGAGTCCGTGGCTGTGGGCCGCAGTTCTCAGAACTGCAAATATTCTGTTATTTTGATCTGACACTGCTACTGTTCCACTTCTAGCACTGGGAGGGTGGGGGTGGGGCATGCTCTGGGAGAATAGGGAGGGGTTGGCCAGGCTCTGCGCCTTAGCCTTCTGTCCTCTGCTTGGCAGTGAGAATTTAAACCTCCGTTTTTACCCTTCTTTCCTCAGTCTTTGCCCTGAGGTCTCTGCCATGAGCGTTGGGTTCAGCTGTATTATATGCTGATCCCTCAGGGAGGACTGTGGGCCATAAGTGGAGCACTAGCAGTCCGAGTTCTAACCTCTCCCACAGCTGCGGTAGCTTCGGAATATAGGGAGTTCGGAGATGTCAGCTAGGTCTGTGTCCTGGGCCTGGGTGGCCTGTGTCTCTGCACTATCCGCTTCCCTCCTCCCCCTCTGTCCCAGTTTGCCCACTTTTCCATGATTTCAGTTGCGTGTCTTAGTTTTGCCTGTCTGCTGCACAGGGAGTCCTTTGTGGAATTATAGTTATTCAATTTGTTTTAAATTCCAGCGGAGATTTCAAGAGGGTCACCTCACGCCGTCATTTCTATGATGTCATCTCCCCTTTTTGCTGTTTTGATCATGTGTTTTCTGCTTCCTTATCTTCCAAATCGGTGATGTGATCCTCTGCTTCATCTAATCTACTGTTGATTCCCTCTCATGTACCATATTTCCCTGAAAATTAGACCTAGCCGGATAGTCAGCTCTAATGCGTCTTTTGGAGCAAAAATTAATAGAAGACCCGGTATTATATTATTATATTATATTACATTATTATATTATATTAAAGACTCAGTCATATATTATAGTAAAACAAGACCGGGTCTTCTATTAATTTTTGCTCCAAAAGACATATTAGCGCTGATGGTCCAGCTAGGTCTTATTTTCAGAGAAACATGGTATTCTTCATTTCAGTAATTGTAGTCTTCATTTATGACTGGTTCTTTTTTGTTTTCTATGTTCACTTTTATGTTTCCTGTCTCTTTGTTGATGTTCTCCCTGAGATCATTGAGGATTGTTATAACCAGTGTTTTGAACTCTGATTCTGGTATATTTCTTGTCTCCACTTAAATTTTTTTTTTTTCTGGAGATTTGTTCTGATGTTTTATTTGGGCCGTGTTTCTTTGTCTCCCCATTTTGGCTGCCTTCCTGTGTTTGTTTCTATGTATTTGGTTGCTATGCCTCCCCCTCTTAGTAGACACACCTTATTTAGGTGTCCTGCAGGGCCTAATTGTGCAGTCTCCCTGGTCACCAAAGCCAGGTGCTCAAGGTATGTCCCTTGTGTGGGTTGTGGATGCCCTCCTTTTGTAGTTAAGCCTTGGTTGCTGTACGCACATCAATGGATGGGAATGACCCTCGGGCCAATTGGTTGTGAAGACTGGCCGTGACTATAGTGGAGGAGCTGTGGTGCAGGGGTGGACCCTACAGAACTGGATTCGCTTTGGTAGGGCTCTAGTGTCTGCCCAGTCTGTCCTTTGGGTGTGTTGTTTGTTGAAGTGGTTAGGGGGTGCTTTGGCTCAGTACAAAATCAACCACCAGGCCTGCCAGCCCTGGGGCCTCCTAGGAGGGGACCCTCCACATCCCAAGTATCCCAAGTTCAACCACAGCCTGTGCCCTGCCTGGGGCTACCTGGCATGAGCCACAAAGCAATCTGCAGAAGGCCAGCACACATAATGTGCTTGGAGGTGCCTCGAGAGACCAAGCCAAGAACTGAGGCTGGCTGTCACTAGTGCCAGGAGTAGAGGTGCTCAGCCAGGAGTACAGGACATGCTGAAGTCAGATGCTGCTTCTTTGGGTTTTGTGAATCTTTGAGAGATTTTAGGAAACTCTGTAGCATGAGCCAAGACAGACCATTTGTATCGAAAAACCAATGGAAGCAGCTTGGCTGAGCCTGAAAGTTGGGTGGGGTGGGGTCTCGGGAAATTTCCAGGGCAGGGTGAACAGTGTTAGCCAGGGTGATGAAGACTCTGATATGGCAGCTGCCTGCATCTGCATGCAGGGAGTGGGGAAGGCTCAACAAAGAAACAATGGCTTTTGCTAGCTCCTTTGTCCAGCAGAAAGCTGCCGCTCCAGCCCTCACTCTGAGGCCAGACAATTCAGTTCCTCCGCGTATGTCCCTGGCACCTTTTGAGCTGCTGCCCCATTGCTGGAGCTCAGAGCAAGTGAGTCTGTCAGCGAGTAAGTCTGTGTGTGGGCCCTTTAAGAGGAGCACTTGTGACTGCAGCCACCCTTTTCTCATTCAACCACAATTTACACTGCTTTTCACACCCCCAAGTTATAGGGTTTCTGTCCTCAGTAGTGGAACCCTGGGCTGGGGATCCTGATGTGGGGCTGAGACCTCTTGCTTCTCCTGAGGGGTACTCTCCATAGCTGAGATATCCTTCCCAATTTTTAGTGGTTACCCACAGATGTGGGACCAGTTCATTCTGCATCTTTGCTCCTCCTACCAGTCTCAAGGTGGCTTCTTCTGTATATCCTTAATTGTAGAATTTTGGGTTCTGCTAGACTTCTGGCGATTCTCAATGATAGTTGTGTTACCAGGAATGATGTTGTATCTCAGCTCTGTCTTCTTGAAAGAAAGAATTCAGTCAAGAGACAGTTTGTGCAGCATAGAACAGCAAGTTCATTAGTGAAAGCAAGTACACTCCGAAACACAGAGGGGGCTGACCCAAGAGAGGGAAGCGGCCTCTCCTTACATTGTGTGTGAGTTTTTATTTCTATGGGTAGAATTGTCTCTCCCTTTCCCTCTCCAGTACCTCTCATTCTCCCAGCTGGCATGCATCATACTCCCTTCTTGCTCCCAAGGTTGTCTGAGCTCATTACAATGGCCCTGAGAAGCAGGGTGCACATTCTGATAAACAGAATGGTTTCTTTCTCTCTCTAGTGCTAACAGTACATCCTTTTGATTTACAGCATGTGTGAGCCTGGAATCCTGCTGGGCTAGTAAGGCACTGGTGCCCTAAGTGAGGGCAACTGCAAGGAGTCTTGACCTAAGTAAGAGCTGCAGTAAGGGGCTTTCTAACTGGAGCTAGGTCTCTCCTTCTCCTGCTCATTTCTATCTACCTACCTACCCTATCAATTGTACTGTAGTTTAGTTGTAATTTTGATGTGGTCATGAGCAGATGTAAGAACAGCATTTACCTACTCCACCATCTTGACCAGAAATCTGCCAGTCATTGATAAACTTTTAAATCTATATTCCAAGAGAAGTATGGTAAAAAGCCATTTTCTGCATCTTTAGACCCAAAATTTGAAACAAGATTTGGAAAGCACCTCCAAACAGTTTATATCACTTTTTAAAAACTGGTTTCAAACTTGGACGTATCAAGCTTCTCTACAGGTAAGTCACCGGGAGGCCAATTCACAGCCTAAAGAGGGACTTGCCTTGGGGTTAGTGAGAACTCCCCTCCCTCTCTGTAGTCTGTGCACATAAAATTATGTTGTTTTTAAATCATTAAGTCTGTGGTAATTTGTTACAGAAGCAATAGAAAACTAATACACTAAGTGTCAAAGATTCAGTTTTTATAGCCATGGATTACCTAGAAACCTGATACGTAAATTAGAGAACCAATTAAAATGCATAATAAATAACAACCACTCACTGAAGTATTATTTTAATATTTTATTTGAAATATAACAGGTAGATAGTATGTAGCCACTCATTGTGCATTCAGAATTTCTTCTCACAGGCCAATGATGGATTCCACCCAAGCAATCTATCCAGGACAGTTCCTCCTTGTCATGGATACTCCAATCATTTTCTTCCCCTTTTCATTTGCCCTACATTTGGAAGTGCTAGTTGCTGAAGAGCAGCATATTCAGGATGTATAATACTCTATACTCCACACCAAAAAAAAAAAAAAAAAAGTCAAATCCCTTAAAACCATTGGCATCTTCATTTTCCTTTCAAAACAAAGTAACTTTTCCTTCACTCTTACCAAAACTCCTGCTTTGAGGCCTATGTAACTGGGCTCCAATTTAACTATGCTAGAGAAGCCAAAAGCCTAAAATTGGAAAACCAAACTGTCACTCTCCTCCTCTAAATGTAACTCCAGACGTATCCTTCAATCCCTCCATCTGCAGAAGTACTACACAAGTTGAACAAATCTCTCATTACTGTGTCTGTAACATCTTCTTCCATGAGAGTGATTAATTCAACTTATGGATTCCTCCCACCCCATCTACCTCAGCAATATTCAGGTCCCATTTAGACCTGCTAGATACAACATGTTCTGAACAACAGAATTCCCAAACTTTGGAATCTGGTTTTCCCCTTAGAGGGCATTTCCTAACTTCCTCACACACCACTAAATTCCAGTTCATCTCTTTAAAGGCCTTTGGGATTAAGAGCATCAACCAGCTCTTGGATTAATACAGCTATACTAAGACCATAGCCCATGGTCTATTACCACATGGGGGGATAACCATGTTTGTAAAGGTAGGACCAAAAATTTAATCCTTCAGTGTAATGTGAGATAGCCTTTTAGTACAAGTAATTTGTTCATAACCAAGGTACAATGCATTACAGACTCACTGCCTCAAAGGCAAGAAAAGGTTAGGTTACAGAGATGGTACATGTTTAATATCAGAATTACTAAATCCCTGAATCATATGGAGCTCCAACGGAATATGAGCACCCAGGACTCATGAAGCTTTTACCCAGAAGCAGATCATATTCAAGCACAATTTTTTGACGTATCAAATCAGTAACAAGTAAGACTTTTAAATCCTACAAGTCCACTTTAAAGCATGTACCGCTTACTCATTGAAGAAATAAGGCCACCATGCAATAAGGTAGAGAAATGCAAAAGAAATACGGAATTAGTCTTGCAGTGTTGAACAGAATTATTCAAGGCTTCAGATAGAGTTCTGGTAATCGATGTTCCTTTGAGGAAACGTAAGCGCCCCTCTGAGAAGACCAAAATGGCACAATGGGCTCAGAGCACTGAGAACAGCTTGTTAACAAACAGGAAATGTAGGTCAATTTTTTGAGGTCAGATCAACTTCTCCATCCCCAAGGTTTAAACTTGATGGTATATAGACCCTTTGGCATACAGGAAAAGGAGAACTTTAGCAAACAATTTGGAGACTTGAACTGGTGTTCAGTCTCATCTACATATGCCGAAGAGGATTCGTAAGTTTCCCCCTTTATTTACTATTTATTGCCAGGATCCCAGCAACTATTTTTTTTTTTTTTGCCAGGGCCTCAACTGTTTTGTTTTGTTTGCCAGGACTCCATTAACTATTTTTCCATCAAACTGCTGAGTATGATCAACAGAAGAGTGATTCTTTTGTGTGTGTTTTGACATTAACAAGTTTACAAATGAAAGGCATACATGAATATAAGAAATAGAAAATGTAATCAAACCCCTTGACAAAATGTAAACAATTCAAATATACAACAGCAAAGTACACCAAGATACTTTACACGCTATAGTAGTGGTTCCCCGACTTTCTCAAGCATCACAATCTCCATGAAATTGCTACCCAACTCCAGAGTTTCTGAATAAGTAGGTCTGTGGTGGAATCCAAGAATTTGCATTTTTAACAAGTTCCTCCATGTTCTTGGTGCTGCTGGTTCAAGGACTACACTTCAAATCCACTGCATTAGAATACGGAAAGCATAATTCTAGTCTAGTAGGAGAGAAGAATGCTTATCAGTCAGACCTGTGGGATTGAGGTGTCTGTAACAGGGTTAGAACAGAAATTTCCCAGTAAATGTTTCTGCTTTGAACTTTGATCCTGGATGGTAGCTGCCTCTTCATCTTTAGCTAAAGTTCAGAGTGTTCCTTCTATAGAGGAAGTGGTAGTTAGTGAGGCAGTTGAGCAGATCTGTGCAACCAGCAGTCTGTTTCTCTTATTCCTTCTGAGGTTCTCTCCTGCCTTTGTACTATGAGGCTGGGAGTTCTCTTGCCTTTCAACAGCTCTTCAAAGATCTCATTGTGCATATAAAAGAAGATGTACCCGGTGGAAAGCTTAGCCTTCTGCATAGAAACTGCTTAGATATTTGACACCTGCATATCATTGTAAATAAACTAAACTTGCCTCTCAAAGTCATAGGCAGATCACTGATATAATGGCCTGAATTTAGGGTCTTCCCAAAATGGCTGATAACACCAATCAGCTGATATGCATAATGATCTTTCATCTTGGAATTTCTTTTTGGTTTCTTGGCTTCAGTTTCTGTCTTCTCCTTATCTAAAAAGTCTTTGTTTCCAAGGTTTTTATCAGAACCCAACACACTTAGGAAATTCACATTGGTCTCCTAGAAACTTAATTCTGTAGGTCTTCTGAGATTCTCTGTGTACCATGGGGCATCTGGTTTGGGAAGGCTTTGAAGCAGTGCCTGCTAAAGGGCTTGTTCACAGATTTTCATTCTTTTACATTCAGCTACTTTGGGGGACTCTTCTGAAAATTTTTTTTTTCAATCTTCATTTCTTAGTAGTCTTAGCAACACTCTTAACATCTATAAACGTATTGGTTTTCTCCTATTTCTTTAGTGTTTGATTTCCAGGCACTTCTTGGAGATGAACTTCTGCAGGATATATGTCTGGGCCACTGGTGGGTTTACATGCACCTTCACAGATCACAGAAAGGTTGGTGTCTTCCAGATCACATGTTAAGCCAGCTGCTAATAGCTCTTTTATAATGGTTGGACCATATTCTGAGTTTACCAATTTGGACCCTGTTATATTCAGTATAGAATATTTCCCCAGGCCTTTTTGCTGCTGTTCTCCGCTTCACCCAAAAATCTGGTCTTTTTGTGGTCCAGACTCTTTGTCTGATCCAATGTGTGGAGCCAGGGAATCCTTAGATTCTGAGGTCAACTTTGTTGAAGGTATCAATGAACTGAGGATATCAGAATGTATCTTTTGAAAGATCTTTAAAAATTGGAAATTCCTAATATGCACATTCTTGCTCAAGGGAACAGGTGGTTTGGTATTTTCATTGCAGTAAGAAGACAACTTTAGACATTTAGAAACAATGACTTCCTGGACATCCTTCCTTAACAACCAAGACTCATTAAAGCTATAGAATTTCAGATGAACAATAAGGACCCTGGGTAGCCTACTGAATTTGTGCATTGCAATGAAACTCTTGTGGTTACACTTCCCACATCTATACTCAAGCTCTTCTGCTTTAAAGAAAAGATCAACAGTAGATTGAATAGACAAAGGAAGTATTTTTGTTCCTTGGGGAAGGTTGATGGAGAGATAATTAGTCACTTCTGTCTTGAGAACAACCTGACCACAGGCTTTACAAATAATAAAGTGCAGCAACTCAAACTCAAAATTAGTGATGACCAGGACAAATGAGCACATTGGTGGCAGCACTGCCAGCAAAAACCTGTTGAGGTGAATTTTCTTCCTTAGATTCAATTTGAGTCTTACAAATTTCATTTAGTTTTCCCATGTTCTCTCTCATCTGATATAAACAGAGATCTAAAAACTCATGAGCATCATTCTGTATGTTGCCAGAGAACACCTCTGCAGCTATTGAAATGTTTTTTTTTTTTAATACTGACAAGTAACTTCATCTTCATTTTCATGTTGTAACTATCTTTCAAAATAAACAGGTGTGTCATGCACATGCTAAGAACATCAAGAGGAACTGTACCCCATGGAAAATCTGATACAGTAAATCATAAGCAAATGATGGAATTGAAAACAGGGACTCTAAAATGGCATTCATATAACAGGTGTTTCCCAAATTGGGGCGGCCTTGCCATAGTTTCTCTGGGTAAAATTCAAAGGTTATCTTCATTCTGTCCCACTCTGGGTCACCCTCACAATACACTGGTTTCAACAGAAGTGCCAAATATGTTTTCTGAGAGAGTCTGGAGAAGAGCAATGCCATTTACGTAAGGGTTTCCAGTAGAATTGGTCTTGAATAAAGTTCCAAATTCTAATTTCATGATCTCTTCTAACTCTTTTAACTTCAATACTTTCTTTTCATTGGGATTGGATTTATTTTTTTCTTACAGATTTATTCTTTTTCCAGAATTTCTCATTTATCTCTGAACCAGATGGTAGCATCCATTTTCTCTTCTCCCAACTATTTTTCAATAACTCTTTGCAGGTAGGTGTTGATGATTTTGATGTACATAAAGGCATCTTCTGAAGGTCAGGTGTTCCACTTCCTTTTCCTATATCAAAAGATTTGCGACTTCACTTCTTGTGCACTTTGTGAAATGTTGTGCTGGTAAAATCACCCCCCTCCCTATCAGGTCCCATAGGTGGGTGAAGATTATTTTGATGGACTCTATCCAGGAACATCTTCAACTCTTCAGCATTTCTGGAGGATAATCTTTTAATAAACAGGAAGCTATTCCTTTGGAGTGTTAAATACAGGTGATTTTGTTTTTCTTCATACGATTTAAAGACCACATTTTCAATATTATTACTTAGCTGAAAAGTTATATACATTCCAGCTGAAATAGACCACCAATTTAACTTTCTTCTTTCCTTCCACTATTTCAATGAATGCTTCTTTTGACCTAGACATATCAGTCTCCCTGGTCCATATTTGGACAAAATCATGTACCATTAGAGCAGCCATGTTTTCTTTAGAAATACAAGCTCTGACAATTAAGTTCACGAACTCATCCTAGAAAAAGTACTACATACCTCATTGCTGAATATCACCATGGGTCACCTTCAAAGTACTCCCTTTGGGAAGCTATGCACTGATGCCAGCACCTAGTCCACCCTTCAAAGCAATTTTGGAACTCTTTCTGGAGTGGCCATCAGAGCTGTGGTCATATTACCCGATGTCCTGAATGCCATCAAAATGTCTTCCTTTCAATATTTCCTTCATCTTTGGGTAAAGAAAGAAGTAATTGGGGGCCAGATCAGGTGAGTAGGGAGGGTGTTCCAATACAGTTATTTATTTACTGGCTACAAGCTCCCTCACAGACAGTGCCCTGTGAGCTGGTGTATTGTTGTGATGCAAGAGCCACGAATGGCTGGCAAAGTTCAGGTTATTTTTGTCTAACTTTCTCATGCAGCCTTTCAGTACTTTCAAATAGTAAACTTATTTAATTGTTTGTCCAGTTGGTACGAATTCATAATGAATAAACCCTCTGATATCAAAAAAGATTAGCAATATCGTTTTGACTCTTGATTTAGACTGATGGAACATTTTTGGTCATGGAGAATTGGCTGACTTCCATTGTGCACTTTGACGCTTTGTTTCAGGGTTATATTGGTACACCCATGTTTCATCACCAGTGATAACATGGCCCAAAACATTGTCTTGCCTCTCTCAAAGGTCAAGGCAAACTTCGACTCTCCTTTGCTTTTGTTCATCGGTGAGCTCCTTTGGGACCATTTTTACACACACCTGTCTCCTGCTAAGATTTCCAGTTAAGATTTTCCTGACTGTTTCTCTGTTGATGTTTACTTGGTCTGCTATGCTTCTCACAGTTAGCCAATGATTTTGATGCACAATTAGATGAATTTTTGCAATGTTTTCATCAGTTCTGCTCGTTATAGGCTGTCCTGACCTCTCTTCATCAGTGACATGTTCTCTACCCTCAGAAAAACATTTAATCCATTTGTACACTGCAGTTTTCTTCATGGCATTATCCCATAAACTTGGACTAACATGTCCCTGATTTCACTTCCACTCTTGCCAAGTATAACAAGAAATTTATTGTTTGTTCATTGCTCTAATTCAAGCTCAGGCATTCTCGCAATGGCACACAAAAACACGCAACCATAATAATGAATTCCACTCACCAAGACACTGCCACACGTCAATACGAACACAGCTGTGAGACACTGATATGTCAAGATTATGAAATCTTACTGAGCTGTTTGTACAGTGCTGCCAATGTAAGTGCATGTTGGCAAGTTCGCGAGCATAATTGTCACGTATTGAATTATTGACAATCTTGAAGTTCCAAATTGTTTTGTAAGTTCACCTTTGGAGAAAACACTAAAGAAATGGTTCTTTAATTCTCTATACAGAATGATCCTGTTTCTAGTGTTGGCTTTATACTAGAGCCTCTTCAGGTTCTGGATACTCAGCTCTTTAGTGATAAAACCAATACCCTTCAAGAGCTGTCCATGGTTGCATGAGGGTAGAGTCTTGACTCCCAAGGCAAGGCCACTAGTGAAAAAAATCAAGAAAAATGATTTGAGCTATCAGAGAAATGTTTGGATAGAACTCAAACTCTACTCCCATATACTAAATCTCCCTTCCACTGCAATACTAAATTAATTCTGTATTAATTTCCCCATTTCAACTGAAATCATTAAACACGTGGAAGACTTTCAATACATAGGTGAAGAGCATAATGAACAGCGCCTCAAGTATATGCATATAATATCTAATCCTCCTGCCATAGACTGACCCCACAGGGCAACCACAATAAGTAAATAAGAAAGTGGGAGGTACTATGTGACCCTCAATCCAATAACAGATGAATTGCTCTTGATGTCCAGAAATCTAGAGGACTTCATACACAGGACACTAAAAGCTAATGTAACTCCTTCCGAATCCAGTTATGTTCCTTTTTTTCATGTGGAAACGGGGAAAGTCCACACATTTCACCCCATGTGGGGTCCTAAACCACCACTGCTTAAAGCAGGTATGAAAGAATTGGCTATCTCTTGCTCCCACAAGCCAAGATGACCTGGGTTCTAAGCAATCCCAATTTTCATTAAGTGCAGAGTAATTAATAATTTATGGCCATGCTGAGCAAAGCCATAAAAAACTCATCACAATTTTGAAAGTTGGTTAAAATGATGACTGAGACTCAGTTCAAGAATGTATTTACTGGGGGACGGCCTGGTGGCTCAGGCGGTTAGAGCTCCATGCTCCTAACTCCGAAGGCTGCCGGTTCAATTCCCATATGGGCCAGTGGGCTCTCAACCACAAGGTTGCCAGTTCAATTCCTGGAGTCCCGCAAGGGATGGTGGGCTCTGCCCCCTGCAACTAAGATTGAACATGGCACCTTGAGCTGAGCTGCCTCCCGGATGGCTCAGTTGGTTGGAGCACGGGCTCTCAACCACAAGGTTGCCAGTTCAATTCCTCGAGTCCCGCAAGGGATGGTGGGCAGCACCCCCTGCAACTAAGATTGAACACAGCACCTTGAGCTGAGCTGCCGCTCAGCTCCCAGATGGCTCAGTTGGTTGGAGTGCATCCTCTCAACCACAAGATTGTTGGTTCGACTCTGGCAAGGAATGGTGGGCTGTGCCCCCTGCAACTAGAAACGGCAACTGGATCTGGAGCTGAGCTGCACCCTCCACAACTAAGACCGAAAGGACAACAACTTGAAGCTGAACGGCACCCTCCACAACTAAGATTGAAAGGACAACAACTTGACTTGGAAAAAAGGCCTGGAAGTACACACTGTTCCCCAATAAAAGTCCTGTTCTCCTTCCCCAATAATAAAAAAAAAGAATGTGTTTACTATGTTTTACTATTGAGTAAGCAAACACAGTATAAAAGATTTACAAAAAACAGGGTATGATGAATGGAGAGTTTCCTGATGGCTCCAATGTTGGCTTCCCTGTTCCTATGGAGGCACACCTAAAATTTCAAGGTCAGTATAATCCATGTAAAGTGAGGAATTACCCATGTTAAAAAAAGAAAAGAAACCAATGGCCTGGCATCCTTTTGGCCATTGTAACAAGGGCAAAACCAAGTCAGTATTCAAGGTTCTACTATTAACACATATAAATTTCTTACTAAGTCCTAATTAACACATTTCTACTTTGTATTTCTTAATGCATCATTATATGGCCTAGAGAAAAACTGGTTATGGTCAACATAGGTGACTTATGTGCTACATAACACCATCTCCAGGATCTTTAGCCCTGCTTTCCTCATACCTGCAATTATGTTCATATTCCCCTGTTTAAAGTAGAATCACCAGTAGATTCCCGGTGTCAGCTGGGCCGAGGATAACTGTCATGAGGCCTTGCAGTATAACTGGATCACCAACACAGGTAATGGGAAAATCACATGCAACACCTTCTAGCAGGACTTAGGTCTTTATACTCTCTTTTCCAGAAAATACTATCTAAACACCTTCAGGACATACTTAGCCTTCCATGGACAATTACACGGCATTTTACTCAGGGCTGATTATGGGACCTGAACAAGTAGGTGTGAGATCTGTTTGTGTTCCAGCCTACATGAAATTCAGACTGTAAAGTAATCAATTTAATAAATACAGCCGAGCACTATCCTTTTTCTGGTTGATGAGAATTGCTTCCACATTTTCCTATGATTATATTTTGCAACTAACATGAAGTGTCTGATATTTACCTTTCACAAGCTAAATTAAGTCAATTTTCAAAAATAATCCTGTTTCTCTACTCCCCAGCTACCTTGCCTTCCAAATCACCAGGGAGACATATATTTCAACAAGTTGGGTGTACCAAATTTGCCTGACTTGGGTCATTTCTGGCTTGAGAACTCACAACCATGCATTCTGAACTTCAGTTTGAGAATTCTCCAGAGAAGTTCTGAGGCTTTGCAACCACACCACTTATGAAGATACCTTAGTACCGTTTAATTAGTCTCACTAAATGAATAAATCTATAACCCCAATTCTTTACATATTAACTCTTCCGCATACATACTGCCTGCTTTGGGACAAGCCAGATGCCTCTGGTGACTCTGCTCAGTATCCTTTGGGGTCCTTGATATCACCCTAACAGAAAGTGAGTAAAAGGAAACATTGACACAGCAAATCACTGATGTAAGAAAAGAGAAGTTCCCATCAAGTTATGAGGAACAGTACCATGACACTGCACTAAGTTCACCACATTCTACATGTAAGAAGTCAAAGTAGAACTGAAAACTTAACCTACCACTCAGTGTTCCAAAAATATGACAGAAAAAAATCAACAACAAAAAAGCCTCATAATGGGTAACTCTGCTCGTCATCCTATATCAATTACAAATGGTCAAAAAATATAGAAAACTTTCAATCAAATGTCATATCTTTCCAAAAACATCTTGAACATCCTATGTGAACATTCATTAAACTTATGATAACATGTTCAAGGCAAGGATAGACTCTTGGGTACCAAGTGAGTAGAGGAACCATTCCCAAAGACCTAAATTTTCTAAGACATTAAAATGGACTTCAGATATACTGCTGTTCCTTAACAACCTAGACATCATCCTGTTGCTGATGAAAATTTCTGCCTAAAATAGAATAGCTCCTTCCAGTGGCCACCAGTATAATCCCAGTGGCATTGAGCAATGTACAAATATGTTAAAAAGACAGTGTTTAGTGATCTTACTGACAAATACTTACTATTAAACCAAGCCAAAACCTTAGGCTATGAGGGATGAAGGATGAATACCCCTCCCACCTGCTTCTGCCATGCGTAGCCTTCCATAGGACATACAGGTGATTCTGAAGAAGTTATGTTAGTGATTAATATCCCACTGACATCATGGTCAACTCTAGAGTAACTGGTTCACTGACAAAAATAAGTATAAGTAACAATTTCTTGCCCATCATATGTAGGTTAGAGAGGCTCCTACAGCCAGCTCTGGCCACAGGGCCTACATAACCTGAGCTAGCTCCCTGTATTCAAAACCAGTGAGGAAGGATCAGGTGTACTTAATCACTCAAGATTTTAAAAATTCTGAGTAATTCTGTAGCGGACCAATCTGAATTAATGAATAGGTTGGCACAACAAATGTTTGTATCAGAAAGCATGTGTCTAAGAACTGATTGGAAGTTATGTTTTCTCCTACATAGTTAAATATTCTTCCTGAATCGTATGTATGTTATTAACTTGCTCAGCAAACCCGGTCTTTATGGGTAGTACTAAAGGAAACTTCTGGTCAGTCGCTGTCCAAATGATCAAAACCTCAAAATTAATGGCATAATTAATGAGATTTCTTGTTTTAGCAAGTATTTTATCAATCTATGTTCAGTGAAGTAGGGTTTGCACCCATCCATATACAAAAGTGTGTATGCATTCAAGTGAGAGAACGATCATATTTATCATAGTGGATATGGGGGTGTAAAAACATTCAAGCATAACTGCAAATTCAAGTTGTCTGGGTTATTTATACAGAGGGTGTCAAAAAATGTATACACATTTTAAGAAAGGAAAAAACTGTATCAAAATTGTAACACTCAATGTATATTGATAACAAAAGATGAATACAAGTCATGTGTATACATTTTTTGACACCCCCATATATAGTTCTCACTGTGCTACTGTAAATGCTAAGTGTTTAAACTATTCCCTCTCCACAAAAACAGTCTCAATTTTTCCTATTTCAACCATTTGAGAGAACCTGCACCCCCAGAACCACTTCCAGTCTGCATTTAAAAATTTTGCAATCCCAGCTAATCTGTATTTATCAAAAATAGTTGTCTGGGGCCGGCCCGGTGGCTCAGGAGGTTAGAGCTCCGTGCTCCTAACTCAGAAGGCTGCCGGTTCGATTCCCACATGGGCCAGTGGGCTCTCAACCATAAGGTTGCCAGTTCGATTCCTCGAATCCCACAAGGGATGGTGGGCAGCACCCCCTGCAACTAAAGGTTGAACATGGCACCTTGAGCTGAGCTGCCACTGAGCTCCCAGATGGCTCAGTTGGTTGGAGTGCGTCCTCTCAACCACAAGGTTGCCGGTTTGACTCCCGCAAGGGATGGTGGGCTGCACCCCCTGCAACTAACATCGGCAACTGTATCTGGAGCTGAGCTGCGTCCTCCACAACTAAGATGGAAAGGACAACAACTTGACCTGGAAAAAAGTCCTGGAAGTACACACTGTTCCCCAATAAAAAAAAAAAAATGTTGTCTGTTCTTTCTAATGATAGCTGAAATAATCTAAGACTCTCATGGCATTTCCATTCTCTGCCTTCAAAAATACAGTTAAGGGGTGTCCAGATTGCTCAGTTGGTTAGCGCGTGAGCTCTCAACAGCAAGGTTGCCAGTTCAATTCCTGCATGAGATGGTGAGCTGCGCATCCTGCAACTAAAGATTGAAAACAGCAACTGAACTTGGAGCTGAGCTGTGCCCTCCACAACTAGATTGAAGGACAACAACTTGGAGCTGATGGGCCCTGGAAAAACATAATAATAATAAAAAAAACACACACACACACAGTTGAGACACGTGTATGCAAAAATGATGTCTCTGTTCATCATTCCTTCTTCACAGTTTAAACCAGAATAAAAAAGGAGACTTCTTTGAGCCCACTGAGCATCAAAAGTGAAGATTAAGAAACATCTTGCCGATGCACAGGTGAGTGATCTAGCCACTGCTCACTTTTTCTAGTACATTTTAAGCTTAAATCCCCTTCTTGATTCTACCTCATCACTCAAAGGCTTTTGGGTCTTCTTTTGATTGCTCGTTTTTAGAAGATTTAAACTAAAATATATCAATTCTCTAAGACTCCACTGAAGAGCACTATGTGACTGTTCTATGTAGCTTAAAATAAATTTCAACAATAGTGATATTCCTCCTCCCTTGCCACTCCCACACCAGATTCAAAAAAGTGCTTTTCTCTAATTTTACCCATAAACTCAGTCAATTCGATTTGACTGATTACCAAATAGTGCAACACACTGGGCTAGCTGCTGATCTCAAACAGCCAGAAACTCGTAAAGTTGCACTACTCCTATGAGATTTGGAGGCATGACCTACAGTGTCAAACAGCTGGCTGTAAGGTCAAAAAACTCCTGGTACAAATGTCTGTTTCATTGTTAATTTACTAAAGGATGTGAGTGTTTACTGTACCTAAACAACATAGATTCTAAACATCACTGTGTAAACATCAAAATCAAAAAGAGCTTTGCTTCCAGTGGGGACAAAGGATCTGGGAAAGTATCCTTTCACTGCTGTTTTCTGCAGCTTAACACATACCAGGGTGGGAACAGTGTTTTGTATTAGGCTGGTGCAAAAGTAATTGCGGTTTAAATGGTTAAAATTGCCAAAACCGCAATTAGTTTTGCACCAACCTAATAAAAGAGGATGTCCTGGAGTGAGATTTCTCAGGCCCTACCTTAATCCTCTGCTGTGGAGCAAATGAGATTGGTCCTTGGGAAGAATGCCTGCCAGCCTTAGAACCCAGAAGCCCAGGTTGTTAATTCTGTATTAAGATCATTTAATGAGGACTCGTGAGGCTTTTAAAGTATTTAGTCTCTTTAACCTGTATTTATATTTCCTACCACTCATGTTTTCATTATTTCAAGAGCAAGAAACACTTGAGAAACAATGAGAATACATCTTTTGAATCTGAGCATTGGGGTGGCCGGTTAGCTCAGTTGATTAGAGCATGGTGCCGGTAGCACCAAGGTTGCAGGTTCAATCCCTACGTGGGCCATGGGCCACAGTGAGCTGCATACTCCTTAAAAAAAATTTTTTTTTGAGCATGCATTTCTCATTCCCAAAGCATTCATCACAAAAGGAGAAAACCTGGAGGCAGTTATAGCCTGGAGGCGGATGAATAAACCCTAGAAGGCCATTTAGGATCAATGACTAAGAGAAAGTAAAATCTCTATGTCAGATGTCGTCCACTGACATTTGATTACAACTGTGGTCACCTATATAAACTCAAGTGTTGTTGTTTTTTGTTTCTTTGTTTTGTTTTCACTGAATAGGTGAGTGTCATGGTATAGAAAGAAGGTAGTTTGGTATAGGTGGTGAGTTTTAATTATCATTTTATTTCACAACTTCTTATGTTTGAAAATATGTGGAGTGAGAGAACAAAGACATACCAAGCATATGATGAGAGATTTCTACTCAGTTACCCAAGCAAGCCTCACTGGAGAGAAGGCCCATGAGGTAGTATGCAAGTCCCTATACGCAGTAAGTAGAAAAGCTGAACCAGATAATTACCATAGAGGTTTCCATTAATTTCTGGGTAGCTCCAATAATCCCAAGTAAGAGCTCTGAAAAACCAAACAACTTCAACTCACATTTATTTTAAATTAAACATAGTGACTTTTCTTTTTTAATTAAAATTTACTGGGGCTGACAATGGTTAGTAAAATTACATAGGTCTCAAGTGTGCAAGTATAATTTTATAATACATCATATATATATATATATATATATTATATTGTGTGTTCACCACCCAGAGTTAGTTCTCCTTCCATCACCATACATTTGAAATAGTGACTTTGGATAAGCCAAATCCACTATCAGAGACGATTAAACTAACTGGAAAATGCTCATCTAAGCTTCCTTTGAGGACTCCATTCTATGAGACTATGATTGTATGTAGAATATACTTAATAGGCACATTGGATATCCAAAGACAGTCTAAATACAAGATATTTTCTCCACCAATTAGATGACGTGCATCGAATCTGGTTTTGGAAACTACGGTCACCATATAAAAAATATTGAAGGGTGAGTAGGTGAATATGCTGGGATTGGCAAATGTGAAGAGGGGATTCTCAAACCCGAAGAGGCATTCATCTATCCATTCATTCCTTAAAGAAATATGTACGGCATACTAGCAAGCAATTGTATTAAACTCTAGGTATAGAAGAATGAAAAAAAAAGAAAAAAAAACCCCGCTCTCATAAAACATTCATTCTAGCACGGGAATAGAAAATACACACACATAAAATATACAGAATACCAGATGGTGGTAACTGCTAAAGAAAACATAAAGTTAGGGAAACACAGTGTGCTGGTTGTGGTGGGGACGTGCTTGCTGCCTTATATAGAGGGGCCTGGGAAGGCCTGACTGATAATGATGACATAATGTAGCAGGGTCTTGAAGGAAGTGAGGGAGCAAATAGATAGATACAGAGTGCTCCAGGCAGGAGGAAGAATGAATAAAAAGGCCCTCAGGTGGGCATATGCTTGGCATGTTAAAAACAGAAAGCAGACCAGTGTGGCTGGAGAACAGTGAAGAAATTTGAAGAGAAAGAAAGTGTGAAAGTTTTGTAAAAGCAGGAGAGTGAACGGACTGGTAACCTTTCTCAGTAGCACAAAGGGCCAAGTGAGGCTAGTGGTCATGAATTTACAGCAAGACCAATCAGCATATTTGTGGGGTTTTTTCCTCCAGTTATATTCAGCTGCCCAGCTGCTATGATGCAGATGTGAATTTAACTTTGCGTGAGATTTTGCCATTCATAAATAATCATGTAAAGGGAACTAAAGGTGTAGAGAAGGGAATGATTATAAATATGGGAATGGATTTGGGAGACTGGGTGATAAAAGTGATGGGCTTAAGAAATACAAATTGTAAAGTAAAGCACAGGGAATATAGTGAATAATATTGTAATAACTATGTATAGTGCCAGGTGGGTCTATATTATAGTGCCAGGGAGGATCAATCTGTAAATTATATAAATGTCTAACCACTATGCAGTATACCTGAAACTAATATAACACAATATTGAATGTCAACTGTAATCGAAAAATAAAAAAATAAATATAGGCTAGAAAGGGTAAAATGGGAACAGGGAACAGAAAGATGGAAATGCCTAAATCTTATAAAATATTGGAAAGTGGGATAGAAGCATCAGGGGACCAGAAGTTCAGCTGTCATTTCAGTAGCTAGAATTCTGTCCCCGACTTCTAAGCAGCTGTCAACTGTTTGTTGAATTGCTTCTCCAATTCTCCTCCAGCCTTCCTTTCTGTTCTTCTATTCATTCTCACCCTGGCCCCAAAGCTGGAAGTAACTTATGAGAATGGGGGTAGACAGTTGAATGTTAGGAGTACGTGGACAGTGTTAGAGACAAGCGTGATCAGATGGTGGGCGGGGAAGGGGGGAGGGAAACCATACCCTCTCTTTTTTCACCCTCCCGAGTCTGGGTTAAAGGGCAACACATCAAGAGGCACATTGCCTCCAGAGCTTTAGCAATCAAATCCTATCATTCTGTTTGGTCTCAGCTTCAGTGCGCATGGCTCTTCAAAAGGATTGGATCAGGACAGACTCTGCTTCTTTCTCTGGTTTAAGGGTGCATTTCTGCACTCAGCAAATGTCCAAGTCATTGTATAGCAGAGAAATGCCATTATTTTGCCTCTTGACATACACTGCACATAAATCTCTCTATAGGAAGCCCTGACCAAAATGGGAAGAATTCTCTAGACTAACAAATTGTTCCCATGAACTATTCAAGCTTTGAACCTTTTCTGAGAGACAGATTTGGCAGACCTCTTTTTGTTTTGTTTCTTCATTCTTTTAAAATGATTATGTTAGTGCTATTAACAAGACATAGTTTATTAGGATAACAGAATGCAGATCATTTTCCAGAAGTTAAATACGATTTTAGTAAGAAAGAGTGAGTGGTCTTTCATGAGAAAGTACATACTTGTTACATTGAAATCATGATAAATGAGGCTTTCTGGAAATTAATTCCTTTTCTCTTATTGCAACCTTCCTAGTATTTTGCAGCACTTTCTGCTAAGTATTGCATTTATTTGTTTATTCACTTAATAACCAAAATGATTGTTGATACTTAGTCAACTATGGACACTGACTATGGACAAGATCTGATGATGAAGCAATAGAATATTCCTGACCTCAGATAGGATGTAAGATAAATATAAAAAAAATGGCAGTATGAGGAAAAACATATTAAGATAAGTAAAATTCAGTTAGCTTTATTTAAGAGTCTAGGTGTTTTCTGCCATCTAAGCTCCTCACAGCATTTCCGCTCCGCCTGGAATTCCCCAATAGTCTCCCTACTTTTGTCTTAGTTCTACCCTTCGTTTTAAGTTAAGACCTGAGTCTCACTTCATTCAGAAGATTGCCAGGCCTGATTTTTCCTGCCTCAGATTTCACAAAGCTTTCACGTTTTGTAAGACTGACACTTAGCCTATGCTGCCTTGTGTTGCTGCTTCATATGATCCCAACCACAAAGTTAATAGATATTGGAAAACAATGAGTTTGTTTTCAGTCTGTGTGGAGTGAAACTTTCCTTTGCCAAGGGAAATCATAAAGCTGGGCAAGTAGGAGTCCTTTAAGGATTGGGACCGTTTGGTTTGATTCTAAGTTTCCTTAAGAAAACAGTGTCCAAAGTTTTAAAATAAGGGTTGGCAGAGCAGGAAGGGGGTGAAATTAAGTGGGTTGGAACTCTTACTGGAACATTAAGCTATGACATGAAGACCAGGTTATATAACACAGAAGACTGAACAGGTGAAGACAACTATCTATCAAATTTAAAATGCATGCACACTTGGGGCCAGGCCGGTGGCTCAGGCGGTTAGAGCTCCATGCTCCTAACTCCGAAGGCTGCCGGTTCTATTCCCACATGGGCCAGTGGGTTCTCAACCACAAGGTTGCCCGTTTGACTCCTCGACTCCCACAAGGGATGGTGGGCTCTGCCCCCTGCAACTAAAGATTGAGCATGGCACCTTGAGTTGAACTGCCTCCCGGATGGCTCAGTTGGTTGGAGCATGGGCTCTCAACCACAAGGTTGCCAGTTCAATTCCTCGAGTCCCGCAAGGGATGGTGGGCTGTACCCCCTGCAACTAGCAACCGCAACTGGACCTGGAGCTGAGCTGCGCCCTCCACAACTAAGACTGAAAGGACAACAACTTGAAGCTGAACGGCACCCTCCACAACTAAGATTGAAAGGACAACAACTTGACTTGGAAAAAAGTCCTGGAAGTACACACTGTTCCTCAATAATAATAATAATAAAAAATGTCTTGTTCCCCTTCCCCAATAAAAACAAACAAACAAACAAAAAACAAAAAAACAAAAAACTTCTCAGCCTTGTCTGCTAAATATACATATATATACATATATATATATATATATATATATATATGTATATATATATACATATATATGTGTATATATATACATATATATGTATATATAATGCATACACACTTAATGAAGCAATTCTATTAAGGCTTTGTCCTATAGACATAATTGAAATACTGTGTAAATCTTTTTAACAATCAACATTTTATGTAATTTTTAAAACAACCTATAAAATGAGACTTTTCCCTTTATCTTGCAATATTGGCAAAGGTAAAAAATCAGGAACAAGAACCACATTATATAAGAATTGCTACACATGTGAAGAATATCAGTAACTTTCAAACATTATTTGAAGGAAATTCATTAATAGGGAGCACTGTGGCATTTCCCTTACTCCTATGTCCAAGTCAAGTGTGGGGTGGTGCTGAGATTGGGGAATCGTTTCCAAAAGAGACATGTGATTGCATCTCACACCCTGGCTGTATACTTATTGAGCAGCCAAAATCTTTAAGTACAAATTCATGTATTAGAATGTCAGAGACTTGGGGAAATTTGACGTGTTTACTCTGGAGGTGGAAGGGCAAAGAAACCGGTGCCTGACTTAAACTGAGAAGTCATGATACTGAAAAAAATGGCCCCTATGACAGGGCAAGAGGAGGCAATAGTGAACACAAGTTCCACTCCTTCTATTTGGAGAGGAAATGGTACAAGATTCGATATACTAAGTGGAAGATAACTGGACTACAACCTCATGAAGAAAATCATCCCAAAGGAACTGTTTGCCAGAAAAAGGTGACCATCCAAGAAAGAGGGTCTTAGACACACCGCAGTAGAGTGGGAAATAAGGGGGAAATTATAAAAGATTACCTGGATCCTCTGGTACTTTTCTGTAAAGCAAAGTCTCCGTCAAATAGTTTTGAGGAGATACTTTGAAGATACTAATGGAGTGGACTCTGCTGCGGCGGATCCATCAGGGATGATTTTGGCCTCATAAAACACAAGGGGGAGCTATAGCATTTTCCTTTCCAAAGTAAGGAGGGCAGCAATTCAATGCGTCTTCAGCTTGGGTAAGGATACATGTGACAGAGTCTCCTAAGAGCTGTGAGGGAAATTTACATAGACACTTTTTAGAAAAATAAACTGGAAAATGTATTAAGTGCCACAACTGCTGGAATGAAAAATTCCTCACTATGCCTTCAAAATACCAATCTGTCATCTGAATGATCAGTTCCTGAACAGAGGAAATGAAAATTTGCCTTAATTTGTTCATTGTGTTTCTTAAAATTTCTCCTGAAATATCCTTAACAATGGATTCCCAAAACTGAAATCATACCTCTAACCCCTAAAAAATTGATTCTCATTCCTCTTCTCTCATTCCTCTGAAGTGGTCCCTCATTCTGCAGGGATCAGATCTTTTCCCTCTTTGCTGCCATTAAAAGTGTAAAGGTGTATGTATGAGAAGGAGGGAGGGAGGAAGGGAAGGAGGGAAAGAGGGCGAGAGAGAGAGGAAACTCCAAAATCAAAGTAAATCAGTGCTTCCACAGTTATCTGAAACTTTGCAGCTCTTGCTTCTGGTGTCTCTAACCCACTGCGTGACAAAAAGAGGCTCTGCTTGCAGCTTGGTCATCTTGGAAAGAAAAGGAACTCAGAAATCTCAAATGAGAAAATGAGCAGCTGCTCTGGACTTGCATCCTTGAACAGATACATGTGAAAAATGAAACTGGACTACCTTCTTACACCATGTACAAGAATAAACACAAAAACATATCAAAGACTTAAATGTAAGACCCGAAACCATAAAACTCTTGCAAGAAAATATAGGCAGTAAACTCTCAGACATTATCCTTAGTAATATTTTTACTGATGTATCTCCTCGGGAAAGGGAAATAAAAGAAAAAATAAACAAGCGGGACTACATGAAACTAAACAGTTTTTGCACAGCAAAGGAAACCATCAACAGAATGAAAAGACATCCTACTGAATGGGAGAAGATATTTGCCAATGATATATTTGATAAGGTGTTAATATCTAAAATTTATTAAAAAACTCATACAACTCAATACCAAAAAAACCAATCCAATTAAAAAATGGGAAAAAATACCTGAACAGACATTTCTCCAAAGAGGACATACGGATGGCCAACAAACATGAAAAGATTCTCAATTTCACTAATCATCAGAGAAATCCAAAGTGAAAACCACAGTGAGATAGCACTTCACACTTATCAGAATGGCTATCATCAATAAATCAACAAACAGCAAGTGTTGGCGAGGATGTGGAGAAAAGGGAATCCTTCTGCATTGTTAGTGGAATTGCCAATTGGTGCAACTACTATGGAAGACGGTTTGGAGGTTCCTCAAAAAATTAAAAATAGAACTATCTTATAACCCAGCAATTCCACTCCTGGGTATTTATCAGAAGAAATCCAAAACACTAACTCAAAAAGATATATGCACCCCTATGTTCATTGCAGAGCTATTTGCAATAGCCAAGATATGGAAGCAACCTAAGTGCCCATCAGTAGATGACTGGATAAAGAAGAAGTGGTACATGTATACAATGGAATATTACTCTGCTATAAAGAAGAATGAAATCTTACCATTTGCAACAACATGGGTGGACCCATGGACAGAGGGTATTATGCTAAATGAAATAAGTCTGACTGAGAAAGACAAATACCATATGAACTCACTTATATGTGGAATCTAAAGAACAAAATAAATGAACAAACAAAAAAACAGACCCATAGATGCAGAGAACAAACTGATGGTTACTAGGTGGGAGGGGGGTTAGGGGTCTGGGTGAAAAAGGTGACGGGATTAACAACTACAAATTGGTAGTTATGAAATAGTCATGGGGATGTAAAGAATAAGGAATACAGTCAACAATATAGTGAGGACTATGTATAGTGCCAGGCGGGTGCTGCACCAGTCGGGGGGATCACTTTGTAAGTTATCGTGTTTCCCCAAAAGTAAGACCTAGCTGGATCATCAGCTCTAATGCGTCTTTTGGAGCAAAAATTAATATGACCCAGTCTTGTATTATACTATTATATAAGACTGGATCTTATATTAAAATAAGATTGGGTCTTATATTAATTTTTGCTCCAAAAGATGCATTAGAGCTGATGGTCTAGCTAGGTCTTATTTTCGGGGAAACACGGTATATAAATGTCTGACCATTGTGCTGTAAACCAGAAACCAATATAAAATAACGTTGAATGACAACTGCAATTGAAAAATTAAAAAGCGGAGGGGAAAAGGTGAAGGGGAATAAGAGGTTCAAATTTACAGGTATAAAACAAATAACTCATGGGAATGTAATGTACAGCATAAGTAATAGGGTCAATAATATTGTGACAGTGTGGTACGGTGTCAGATGGTTGCTGGACTTATCATGGTGATCACTTCTTTAGGTTATGTAAATGTTGAATAACTATGGTGTACACCTGAAACTAATATAATATTGTATTTTAGCTATATTTTAATAAAACTCTTTTTAAAAAGAAAAAATAGAAAGCATCCACTGACAGTTTATACACTAAAACCTTTTAAACCTCTTGCCTCCACATCCCTGTTCTGCCATGCCCATCTATTTTAAACCAATTTATATGATGGTCTTTACCCAATCCTAATCAAGTTCCCCCTTCCCACTAGGACAGACTTCACAGTCTCAATATCCGAGTCTTTCCCTTCCTCTCCTAAAACACTATTAGACTCTGTCAATGTGGAGTTCTCTCTTACAGTGGTAAGGAATAAACTTAGCTAGCTTTCCCCGGGCAACAGGTTGTTCCAGTGATATTTTGGGGAGCCAGTATTCAACATGCCCATTCAATGAATGCTAAATCAAGTAATGAATTCATGGGGTGAAATGATGAGTTGGTTTGGATTTGGCAGGCACAGGGTAATTGTGAAGGGTTGTTACTTGAATTTGAAGTCATTAAAAGGGATTTGGATTTGATTGTTTTCATATCCTTATTTTTATAATTACACCTTTATGAGTTTTACTTTTCCATGCCTTTGACTGGACACATAAGAGTACATACATGTGACAGAGCCCACATACCCTAGTACAGGGGCTAATTTAAAGTCAGCACTACAGTGGGACAGCTGCTTTCTTTTCCTTAGAGTCCACTTGTTTCTGTTCAATAAGCTAAACACCTGTGGAATTTGGGGACCCACCCATGCTTCCTTCTCTGAGGAGCTGCTGGGAAAACTGTGCAGGTCTCAGCTGGATGTGTCACTCACAATATAGGTATAGACAGTGAGAGAAGGAAAGAAAAATAGATTCATGACAGCAGGTTGATCAATAATACATTGATTTACTCAGTGGCTCCTGACAAAGGTCAGAATTCATGAGAATTTCCTTGGGAACTTGCAATTTTCTCACTGAAAAAGTCCATGAGTGGTATTGGGTGTTTTTTACTGCAGCTGTTTCCAGCAATTTCCAGTGTAGTTTTTCATTTATGCTGAGAGGTGATATATTTAATGATTTCCACACATTGAGGGGCAGGGATATTTCCCATACAGAATCATGAAATTTATGCCAAAAAACAAACAAACAAAAAACCCCCAACTTGTCAAGCTCCCCATTTACAAATGAGGAAAATAGGCCCATGGAGAAATGCTCATGAGCACTAATTCCCTTATATTCTTAACTGTCAGTATACATGTTATCAAAGCACACATCCTCATGGCTAAGACGTGAATTCAGATTCTCCACTGATTACCTGTCTTGTATTTTTCTGAGAGACACAATGAAGATTTCCATTTATGTCTTCTGGATATGTGAAACCAAACAAAGCACGTATCTAGAAGGAACCAATACCTTTTTAACCTATAGATACTTATTCTGGTTACTAAATTCTTCCTGCTGAGAGCTTGAAAAACATGCACAGAGCCTGAATGGACTGGAGTTATGGGAAGAGTTAGATTTCTTTGGTATGGAAAAAATGAGGCTGATGCTCAAGAATACTGGACATGTCCTAACCAATGCTCTAGAGTAGGTTGCTGCGAAGCATTTGATTTTCAGTGTTATGTGTTTTTCATTACAAAAGGGAGGTTAGAAATGATGGCCAGCTACCAGAAAGCAATGTTTACTCTATTCAGATACTTTCACCTCTGATTATAGCCACAGGGTGATTAATGATGACTAATTGAAGCAGCACAGGAAAACCAACTTCATTTATATTAATAAATAAAGAATGACAGCAATAAACAAGCAACTATATGCCAGCAAATTAGATAATCTGGAAGAAATGGATAAATTTCTAGAAGCCTATAATCTTCCAAGGCTGAATCAAGAAGAAACAGAAAATCTGAACAGACCAATTACTACCAACGAAATTGAATCAGTAACCAACAAGCTCCAAACAAACAAAAGTCCTGGACCTGAAGGCTTCACAGGTGAATTTTACCAAACATTCAAAAAAGAATTAACACCTATTCTCCTCAAACTATTCCAAAAAATCCAGAAGGGAAGGCTCCCAAGCTCATTTTTGAGGCCACCATTACCCTGATCCCAAAACCAAAGAAAGCCATTACAGAAAAAGAAAACTATAGGTCAATATCCCTAATGAACATAAATGCAAAAATCCTCAACAAAATATCAGCAAACCGAATTCAGCAATACATTGAAAAAGATCATACACTACGATCAAGTGGGATTCATTCCTGGTATGCAAGGTTGGTTTAATATCTGCAAATGAATGTGATACACCACATTAACAAAATGAAAGATAAAAATCATATGGTCGTATTAATAGATGCAGAAAAAGCATTTGACAAAATCCAACATCCATTTATGATAAAAACTCTCAGGAAAGTGGGAATAAAGAGCATATATGATAAACTCACAGCTAACATCATACTCAATGGGGAAAAGCTAAAAGCATTCCCCATAAGATCAGGAACAAGACAAGAATGACCACTTTCACTACTTTTATTTGACATAGTACTGGAAGTTCTAGCTACAGCAGTCAGAAAAAAAGAAAAGAAAAGAAAAGAAAAGAAAAGAAAAGAAAAGAAAAGAAAAGAAAAGAAAAGAAAAGAAAAGAAATAAAAGGCATCCAAACTGGAAAGGAGGAAGTAAAATTGTCATTATTTGCAGATGATATGATACTATATAGAGAGAACACCAAAGATTCCACTAAAAAACTATTAGAACAGATAAATTAATTCAGTGCCATAGCAGGATACAAAATTAATACTCAGAAATCAGTTGCATTTGTTTTTTTTTTTTTTTTTTTTTTTTTTTTTTTTATAGGTCTATCCTGATTTTCTGTTTCTTTTTTTTTTTTTTTTTTTTTTTTTATTAATTAGTTTCAGGTGCACAAGACAAAGCAAAACTTAGACATTTATCATTTATATCCCTCACACTGTGTGAACCCCCCTCCCCCCATCCACTATCCCTCTGTACGTTCCCAAAACCTCTCACCTTCCCCTTATCCCCACCCCCCTGCCCATCTAGCAACCCTCAGTTTTTCCTCCATGTTTCCAAAACTGTTTCTGATTAGTTCATTCACTTATTCTTTTCTTTAGAATCAGTTGCATTTGTATACACCAATAACAAACTATCAGAAAGAGAAATTAAGAAAGCAATCCCACTTACAATTGCACAAAAAAATAAAATACTTAGGAATAATTTTAACCAAGGAAGTAAAAGACCTGTACTCAGAAAATATAAGATATTGAAGACAGAAATTAAAGAAGATACTAATAAATGGAAACATATACCATGCTCTTGGATAGGAAGAATTAATATAGTTAAAATGTACATACTACCTAAAGCAATATACAGATTCAATGCAATCCTTATCAAAATACCAATGACATTTTTCTCAGAACTAGAACAAATAATCCTAAAATTTATATGGAACTATAAAAGACCCCGAATAGCCATGGCAATCCTGAGAAATAAGAACAAAGTGGGAGGTATCATGCTACCTGACATCAAATCATACTAAAGGCTACAGTAATCAAAACAGCATGGTATTGGCATAAAACAGACATATAGATCAATGGAACAGAATAGAGAGTCCAGAAATAAATCCATGCCTACACGTATACGGTCATTTAACCCATGACAAAGGATGCAAGAATTTACACTGGGGTAAAGACAGTCTATTTAATAAATGGTGCTGGGAAAGTTGGAGAGATACATGCAAAAAAATGAAACTGGAACACCTTCTTACACCATATACAAGAATAAACTCAAAATGGATTAAAAACTTAAATGTAAGACCCAAAACCATAAAATGCTTAGAGAAAAATATAGGAAATAAACTTGCAGATATTGCCCTTAGTAATATTTTTACTGATATATCCCCTCGAGCAAGGGAAGTAAAAGAAAAAATACACATATGGGAGTACATCAAACTAAAAAGTTTTTCACAGCAAAGAAAACCATCAATAAAACAAAAAGGCATCCTACTGAATGGGAGAAAATATTTGTCAACAATACATCTGATAAGGGGTTAATATCCAAAAGTTTTATAAAACTCGTTAAACTCAACATCAAAAAACAAACAACTTAATTAAAAGATGGACAGAGTACATGAAGCGACATTTCTCTAAAGAGACCATACAGATAGCCAACAGACATATGAAAAGATGCTCAACGTCACTAATCATTAGAGAAATGCATGTTAAAACCACAGTGAGATACCACCTCACTCCTGTCAGAATGGCTGTTATCAATAAATCAACAAACAACAAGTGTTGTCGAGGATGTGGAGAAAAGGGAACCCTCATGCACTGTTGGTGGGATTCCAAATTGGTGCAGCCACTATGGAAAACAGTATGGAGGTTCCTTATAAAATTAAAAATAGAACTACCTTTTGACCCAGAAATTCCACTCCTGGGTATTTATCCAGAGAAATACAAAACACTAATTAGAAAAAATACATGCAACCCTATGTTTATTGCAGCACTGTTCACAATAGCCAAGATATGGAGACAACTGAAATGCTCATCAACAGATGATTGGATAAAGACATTATGGTACATTTATACAATGGAGTATTACTCTGCTATAAAAAAGAATGAAATCTTACCATTTGCAAGACCATGGATGGGCCTAGAGAATATTATGCTAAGTGAAATAAGTCAGACTGAGAAAGACAAACACCACATAACCTCACTTATATGTGGAATCTAAAGAACAGAATAAACAAGCAAACTAAACAGAAATAGACTCAGAGATACAGAGAAAAAACTGATGGTTGCTAGATGGTGGGGAGTTGAAGGATGGGGGAGAAGGTGAAGGGATTAGAAAGTATAAATTGGTAGTCACGAAATAGTCACGAGATAAGAAATACAGTATGAGGAATATAATCAATAATGATATAAAGATCATGTAGGGTGCCAGACTTATTAGGGGGTCACTTCATAGATTGTGTAGATACCTGACCACTGCACTGTACACCTGAGTCTCAAGTACAATAATACTGAATGCCAACTATAATTAAGTGTGTGTGTGTGTGTGTGTGTGTGTGTGTGTGTGTGTGTGTAATCTCGGGATGTAAAGTACAGCATAGGGAATATAGTCAATGGTGTTGTAACAGCTATATATGACATAGATGGGTAATAGATTGGGGGGTTATCACTTTGTGAGGGGTGTAAATATCTAATCACTGTGTTGTTTTGTACACCTGAAACTAAAAAATAATAATAATAATTAAAAAATAAAAATAGAAACAACAACAACAACAACAAAAACAATGAAAGCAATAAACAGTTGATGTGCTCGGGCTTTTAGATAGATAATAAAATGATCAGTTTAATGTATTCCATTTATTATTTGTGGAATAGCCCACTTAAATAAATGATGACAAAAAAGAAAAAGGAAAAAAATTCAAATGCATGGCTACTCTTATCTCTTAATTAATTTTATGAAAACTTTTATTAAAAATTTATTTTAAGTGTGGTTTTCCAGGACCCATCAGCTCCAAGTCAAGTAGTTGTTTCAATCTAGTTGTGGAGGGCGCAACTCACGGTGGCCCATGTGGGGACTGAACCAGCAACCTTGTTGTTAAGAGCACTGCGTTCAAACCAACTGACCTAACCAGTCGACCCCCTTAATTACTTTTAATATTCTTTATTTTTCTAACTAATGCTTTTCCTTTTACCCCCATTCAAGGCTATTTACACATACTTTAAACCAAATCCTTCCACTTATACCTAGCTATTACATAGAATCTAGCTGATAACAGCTAATCTCCCATTTTACTTTTATGACATCTTAGCTCCTGCACTTTTCTCCTCCACTCTAGCCCTTCGCCAGGCTGAGGATCTTATATAGAGTATTCCATTTTCTTCAGCACGCTTACTTACTCCATTCCCATATTCAGGTTCAGGCCTTTACTCTCCCCCTTTTAATGTTTTGGTTGCCACAAATTGTCCCTGTTGATGGTGGTCGAACAGCCCCCTTTAGTATTTCTTATAGTGAAGGTCGTGTATTAGAAAATTCCCTCAGCTTCTTTATATCTGGAAAGGTCTTTATTCCTCCTTCATGTCTAAAGGATATCTTTGCTGGATATATTATTCTTGGCTCATAATTTCTCTCTTTCAATAGCTTGAATATTTGGTTCCATTCCCTCCTGGCTTGTAGAGTTTCTGCTGAAAAATCTGATGATAATCTAATGGGCTTTCCTTTGTAAGTTACCGACTTCTTTTCCCTGGCAGCCTTGAGGATTCTTTCTTTGTAGTTGATTTTAGACAGCTTCAATACAATGTGCCTTGGAGAAGGCCTGTTGGGATTGAGGTAATTAGGTGTTCTATTTGCTTCCTGGATTTGAGGATCCAGTTCTGTTACAAGTTTGGAAAGTTCTCATCGACAATTTGTTTGAATATATTCTCTGTTCCCTTCTCTCTTTCTTCTCCTTCTGGTATGCCCATTATTCTTATATTGCTCTTTCTGATGGAGTCAGAATGTTCTTCTAGGTTCCTTTCATTTCTTTTAAGTCTCAAGTCTCTTTTTTCTTCCATCTGTGTAATTTCCAGGTTTCTATTTTCAATGTCACTGATTCTTTCCTCCATCTGGTCAACTCTACTAACTAAGCTGGTTATTTCATTCTTAATTTCTTCTATTGAGTTCTTAATCTCCAGAAATTCTATTTGGTTCTTTTTTAAAATTTCAATCTCTTTTGTAAAATGCTCATGTTTTTCTTTGATTGTGTTTCTGAGTTCATTTAACTGCCTTTCTATGTTTTCTTGCATCTCGTTGAGTTTTTTTTTTTTAATTAAATTTATTGGGATGACAATTGTTAGTAAAATTACATAGATTTCAGGTGTACAATTCTGTATTACATCATCTATAAATCACATTGTGTGTTCATCACCCAGAGACAGTTCTCCTTCCATCACCATATATTCGATCCCCGTTACCCTCATCTCCCATCCCCCATCCCCCGCCCCCCTTACCCACTGGCAACCACTAAACTATTGTCTGTGTCTATGAGTTTCTGTTTCTCATTTGTTTGTCCTGTTCTTTTGTTGTTTTTGGTTTATATACCACATATCAGTGAAATCACATGGTTCTCTGCTTTTTCTGTCTGACTTATTTTGCTCAGCATTACACTCTCAAGATCCATCCATGTTGTCACAAATGTTCCTATATCATCTTTTCTTACTGCCGAATAGTATTCCATTGTGTATATATACCACAACTTCTTTATCCATTCATCTATCGAAGGACATTTTGGTTGTTTCCATGTCTTGGCCACCGTAAACAAAGCTGCAATGAACATTGGAGCACACGTGTCTTTATCTCTAAATGTTTTCAGATTTTTGGGTAGATACCCAGGAGAGGGATTGCTGGGTCATATGGCAATTCTATTCGTAATTTTTGAGGAACCTCCACACTGCCTTCCATAACGGCTGCACCAGTCTGCATTCCCACCAACAGTGTATGAGGGTTCCTTTTTCTCCACAGCCTCTCCAACATTTGTTACTATTTGTCTTGTTGATGATAGCCATTCTGACTGGGGTGAGGTGATATCTCATTGTGGTTTTGATTTGCATTTCTCTGATGATTAGTGATGTTGAGCATTTTTCATATGTCTATTTGCCATTTGTATGTCCTCTTTGGAGAAATGTCTCTTCAAGTCCTCTGCCCATTTTTCAATTGGGTTGTTTGTTTTTTGTTGTTGAGTTGCATGAGTTCCTTGTATATTCTGGATACTAGCCCCTTATCGGAGGCACTGTTTGCAAAAATCTTCTCCCATTCAGTTGGTGGCCTCTTTATTTTGTCAATGGTTTCTTTTGCTGTGCAGAAGCTTTTAAGTTTCATATAGTCCCATTCGTTTATTTTAGCTTTTACTTCCATTGCCTTTGGAGTCAAGTTCATAAAATGCTCTTTGAACCCAAGGTCCATAAGTTTAGTACCTATGTTTTCTTCTATGCAGTGTATTGTGTCAGGTCTTATGCTTAAGTCTTTGATCCATTTTGAATTAACTTTGGTACATGGTGACAAATAGCAGTCCAGTTTCATTCTTTTGCACGTGGCTATCCAATTCTCCCAGCACCATTTATTGAAGAGGCTGTCTTTGCTCCATTGTATGTTTTTAGCTTCTTTGTCAAAAATTATCTGTCCATATTTATGTGGTTTTATTTCTGGGTTCTCAATTCTATTCCATTGGTCTATGTGTCTGTTTTTCTGCCAATACCATGCTGTTTTGATTATTGTAGCCCTGTAGTACAAGCCAAAGTCAGGAAGTGTGATACCTCCATTATTGTTCTCTTTTCTTAAGATTGCTTTGGCTATTCGGGGTCTTTTGTGGTTCCAAACAAATCTGATGATTTTTTGTTCTATTTCTTTAAAATATGCCATTGGGATTTTGATGGGGATTGCATTGAATCTGTATATTGCTTTGGGTAATATGGCCATTTTAACTATGTTGATTCTTCCAATCCATGAGCACGGAATGTCTTTCCATTTCTTTGTGTCTTCTTCAATTTCTTTCAAAAATGTCTTATAGTTTTCAGCATATAGGTCTTTCACATCCTTGGTTAAGTTTATTCCTAGGTATTTTATTCTTTTGCTGCAATTGCAAAAGGAATTGTTTTTTGTATTTCTTTTCTGAGATTTCATTGTTAGTATATAGGAAGGCAATGGACTTTTGTGCGTTGATTTTGTAGCCAGCAACTTTACTGTATTCGTTGATTGTTTCTAATAGCTTTTTGGTGGAGTCTTTAGGGTTTTCTATATATAGCATCATGTCATCTGCAAAGAGTGATAATTTAACTTCTTCATTCCCAATTTGGATGCCTTTTATTTCTTTCTCTTGCCTGATTGCTCTGGCAAGGACTTCCAACACTATGTTGAAAAGCAGAGGTGATAGGGGACATCCCTGTCGTGTTCCTGAACGTAGAGCAAAGGGCTTCAGTTTTCTCCATTAATTATGAGATTAGCAGAGGGCTTGTCATATATGGCCTTTATTATGTTAAGGTATTTTCCTTCTATACCCATTTTATTAAGTGTTTTAATCATAAATGGATGTTGTATCTTGTCAAATGCTTTTTCTGCATCAATTGATATAATCATATGATTTTTGTCCTTTATTTTGTTTATGTGATGTATCACATTGATGGATTTGTGTATGTTGAACCATCCTTGTGCCCCGGGGATGAACCCCACTTGGTCGTGATGAATAATCTTTTTAATGCATTGTTGTATTCGATTTGCTAGAATTTTATTTAGGATTTTTGCATCGGTATTCATCAGAGATATTGGTCTGTAGTTTTCTTTTTTTGTGCTGTCCTTACCAGGTTTTGGTATCAGGGTAATGTTGGCCTCATAAAATGAGTTAGGGAGTACTGTCTCTTCTTCAATTTTTTGGAAGAGTTTGTGCAGAATTGGTATTAGATCCTCTTTGAAGGTTTGGTAGAATTCACTAGTGAAGCCATCTGGTCCCGGACTTTTGCTTTTGGGAAGGTTTTGGATGACTGATTCAATTTCGTTACTGGTGATCGGTCTGTTTAGATTTTCCAGTTCTTCATGGTTCAGCCTTGGAAGGCTATATGTTTCTAAGAACTTGTCCATTTCTTCTAGGTTGTTGAATTTGGTGGCATATAGTCCTTCATAGTATTCTTGGATGATCCTTTGTATTTCTGTGGTGTCCGTGATAACTTCCCCTTTTTCATTTCTGATTTTGTTAATCAGTGTCTTCTCTTTTTATCTTAGTAAGTCTAGCCAAGGGTTTGTCAATTTTGTTAATCTTTTCAAAGAACCAGCTCTTTGTCACATTAATTTTTTCTATTGTCTTTTTGTTCTCTATTTCATTTAGTTCTGCTCTAATTTTTGTTATTTCCTTTCTTCTGCTGACCTTGGGTTTTACTTGTTCTTCTTTTTCTAGTTCTTTAAGGTGTAACATGAGGTTATTTATTTGGGAGTTTTCTTGTTTCTTGAGATAGGCCTGTAATGAGATAAATTTCCCTCTTCAAACTGCTTTCGCTGCATCCCAAAAATTTTGGTAGGATGTATTTTCATTGTCATTTGTTTCTATGTATCTTTTGATCTCTCCTCTAATTTCTTCTTTGACCCAGTCCTTCTTTAAAAGTATGTTGTTTAATCTCCATGTATTTGTGTTTTTTCCCGCTTTCTTTTTACAGTTGATATCCAATTTCAAAGCCTTGTGATCAGAGAATATGCATGGTATGATTTCAATCTTCTTAAATTTGTTGAGACTGATTTTATGTCCCAATATATGGTCTATCCTTGAGAATGTTCCATGTACACTAGAAAAGAATGTATAGTCTGATGTTTTAGGATGAAGTGCTCTATAAATGTCAATTATGTCCATTTCATCTAATGTGTCATTTAGGGCTACTATTTCGTTATTTATTTTCTGTTTGGATGATCTATCCATAGCTGTCAATGATGTATTTAAGTCCCCTAGTATAATTGTGTTTTGGTCAATTTCTCCCTTTAGTTCTGTTAGTAGTTGCTTGGTATATTTCGTGCTCCCTGATTGGGGGCATAAATATTGATGACTGTTATGTCTTCTTGTTGTACAGTCCCTTCACCATTATGAAATGTCCATCTTTGTCTCTTGTTATCTTTTTCACCTTGAAGTCTGTTTCATCTGATATCATTATGGCTACACCTGATTTTCTCTGGGTACCATTTGCTTGGAGTGTCAATTTCCACCCTTTCACTTTGAGTCTATGCTTGTCCTTGTAGCTGAGATGTGTCTCTTGGAGACAGCATATGGTTGGGTTTAGTTTTTGATCCAATCTGCTACTCTGTGCCTTTTTATTGGTGAGTTCAGTCCATTTACATTTAGGGTGATTATTGATATGTGAGGATTTCCTGTCATTCTATCTTTAGTTTTCTGGTAAGGCTGTGTCTCCATTGTTTCTTTGCCTTTTGTTGTTGTCTATTATTTCTGTGTGGTGGTATTCTATGATGTTTCCCTCTGTTTCTTCTTTTATTTCAGTATATATTTCAGTTCTGGATTTTTTTGAGTGGTTACCCTTAAGTTTATGTAAAAGAAAGTTTGATATTTAGAGTATTCCATTTTCTTCAGCACGCTTACTTTCTCCATTCCCATATTCTGGTTCAGGCCTTTACTCTCCCCCTTTTTGAGTTTTGGTTGCCACAAATTGTCCCTGTTGATGGTGGTCGAATAGCCTCCTTTAGTATTTCTTGTAGTGCAGGTCGTGTATTAGAAAATTCCCTCAGCTTCTGTATGTCTGGAAAGGTCTTTATTCCTCCTTCATATCTAAAGGATATCTTTGCTGGATATATTATTCTTGGCTCATGATTTTTCTCTTTCAATAGTTTGAATATTTGGTTCCACTCCCTCCTGGCTTGTAGAGTTTCTGCTGAAAAATCTGATGATAATCTAATGGGCTTTCCTTTGTAAGTTACCGTCTTCTTTTCCCTGGCTGCCTTGAGGATTCTTTCTTTGTCGTTGATTTTAGACAGCTTCAATACAATGTGCCTTGGAGAAGGCCTGTTGGGATTGAGGTAACTAGGTGTTCTATTTGCTTCTTGGATTCGAGGGTCCAGTTCTGTCCACAAATTTGGGAAGTTCTCATCGACAATTTGTTTGAATATATTCTCTGTTCCCTTCTCTTTCTTCTCCTTCTGGTATGCCCATTATTCTTATATTGCTCTTTCTGATGGAGTCAGAAAGTTCTTGTAGAGTTCTTTCATTTCTTTTAAGTCTCAAGTCTCGTTCTTCTTCTATCTGTGTCATTTCCAGGTTTCTATCTTCGATGTCACTGATTCTTTCCTCCATCTGGTGAACTCTACTACCTATGCCTGTTATTTCATTCTTAATTTCTTCTATTGAGTTCTTAATCTCCAGAAATCTATTTGGTTCTTTTTTAAGATTTCAATCTCTTTCGTAAAATGCTCATGCTGTTCTTTGTTTGAGTTTCTGAGTTCATTAACTGCCTATCTCTGTTTTCTTGTATCTCGTTGAGTTTTTTCAGAACTGCAATCTTGAATTCTCTGTCATTTAAGTCACATATTTCCATATCTTTAAGTTCCTTTTCTGGAGACTTTTCACTTTCTTTCTGAGCTGTCTTGTTGCCTTGGTTATTCATGGCAATTAACGATTTATTATTTCTCTTCTTAGACATCTACAGGAGTGGCTTCTGCAACAGGTTGATAGGAAGATGTCTTTCTTTTGTTTTCCAGTACTTTTTGGTAGAATGTTTTATTTTCTCTCTGACTGTAGCCTTTTATTCTGTCTCACACTGTAGTGCTATGTTTTCTCTGCACTATTCCAGTTTCTCACACAATGGGTGGATTCCCTGGGAGATGGGCTTCTCCTCTGTTAATTGTTCCCCTCGGTCACAGGGCGCAATGCCCATATGGGTATGAGAAGAGCTTTTGAAGTTCCAAAGCTCTTCCTGCACCAGATTCAGAGCCCGTGTGTTTCAGCAGTTCTGTTTACTCCTGCAGGGATCTGCCCAGATAGGTGGGGTCAGTGGCGGGGTGAGTTGTGAAAGGTGGCCCAGAGCAATGGCGGTGACCTCCACCACAGCCGGTCCTGCTTCCATAGCTCCCTCACCTTTGTCGGAACTAGTTGGGCTGCTAATCTGTGTCTGCGGTCCACAGTTCTCAGAACAGCAAATATTCTGTTGTTTTGTTCTGACAGTGCTACTGTTCTGCTTGTAGCACCGGACAGGTGGGGGTGGGGTGAGCTCTGGGAGGGTCAGGAGGGCGCGCCTCCTCTCAGTGCCTAACACTTCTGTTCTGTGCTGGGCAGTGAGGGCTTAAACCACCGTTTTCAGCCTTCTTCCCTGAGTCTTTGCTTGAGGTGTCTGTCGTGAGCGTTGGGTTCAGCCATGTTAGTTGCCATCCCCTCAGCCCTGTGGGCCATAAACGAGCCCTAGCAGTCTGAGTTCTTCCCTCTCCTGCAGCTGCAGTAGTTCCGGGAAGCAGCGAGCTCGGAGCACTGAGCTAGGTAACGCCCTGCGCCCTCGCGGCTCCGTCTCTGCGCTTCTCCCTTTCCTCCTCCCCCGCTCCGCGATTCACCGACCTTAAGGTGAATTCAGTAATGGGCCTCTTCGTCTTGCCTGTCTGCTGTGCAGGGAGTCCTTTGTGGAGTTATTGTTGTTCGATTAGTTGTAAATTCAGGGGAGATTTACAGAGGTTCACCTCACGCCACCATTTTGATGACGTCTCCAGGCTAAGGATCTAATAAAGCTTTTTTAAAAGGGTGTGCAACATTTTGTGCCTCTAGTTATTCCTCATTCACCCATTTAAGCCTCAGAAGCACATGATTTTACCTGGTTCCTTAAATAGGCAATGCCTTTTAGCCATCACAGAAAGTAAAACAGAATTAAAGCTAAAACATGTTTCTTCAACATCACCACAGTTCTTACCGACTCTCAGCTGACTTATTGATGGTCATGTTAAGTGGCTTCAATGTATTATAAACCAAAACACCGCAGGATACCCATGTCAGCATTTTCTACCACTCATACACACAGATTATAGAAGGAAATGAAATGCGACATTAAGCAGAAGGACAGAAATGTATAGAAAGCCATACTATCTACTTAAAAGAATACTGATCTGAACATTAGAAGACCAGGTGTCTGGTCTCTCCTCCGCTACCAGTTAACTCTGAGAACTGGGACTAACCATGTTGCCTTCACTGACACTATTTCATCTAGTACATCACTGTGCAACAGAACTTTCTGCAGAGATAGACAGCATAGATCTGTAAAATATGGTGCTTGTAGGCATAGCTAATACCTTGCCAGTTCTGGAAGTTCTATTGCGATATTAATTTCTATGTGGCACATACTGTAGGTTGGCTGACCCAACTCCCATCCACAACATTTTCCTTTCCAATCCTACTTCTAGAGTGTTGAGGACATTTGACACAGCTGTCAATAGACAGCAGCAGGAGTCTATTGAGTTTGTGTACCTGATAAAGAAAGAGGTGCCTGGAAAGATCTGTTTTGCCATTCAACATTCACTCTTTCCCTTTTTATCAACCAACTACAAATATGACAGCTGGAATAAGGAAGCCTTCCTAGCTCATGAGACAACAATACAAAGATGAACACTGCTATAAAGAAGCCTTATTAGTTCCAGGAGACAAGAAGCATGAAGATGAAATACAGCTAAGCATTAAAAAGTAAATATATTTCTTAAGAATATGGTTCCTTGAAGATGTTACTGAGTCACTGCAATAACCATCATATTTATTTAAGATACTGTAGTTCTGTTTTGTTACTTGTAGTTGAAAGCCCAGGGATATTGAATACCATGAGGTTTATTTCCAAAGGTTGGGAGAAGAAAAGTTGTTTTAGTTGATTGGAAAACTAACAAATTCAGGATGGGAGAGTAAAGTGAAAGATTATAAGAGTGTTGATCCTTAATGATCTGGAGCTACTTACACAGGAGTGAATTTACTACCAACATACTTTCTGTGATGTGACCTTGTAGTTGTGGTTACATGCAGCAAACATGACTAAGTGATATTTAGTTTTAATCATTAATTCCATATTCATATTGGGAAGAAGACTTAAATAGAAATTCTGACAGTCCAAGGTATAGTTGTTATGCAAAAAATAAAACAAACTCCTACTTATTTAAACTACTAGAGTTATTTCCAGTGAACGATTTCCTGACATTCTTTATCTCCATTTTACATTCATTTTCCTTTTAGTATGAACAGATGGGATTTTGACAGTCAATGATGGAGTGGTAAAAAATAGATAAGATTGTAGAAATGAGTGATCAGCATTAACAAGGGTAAAGCAGTGGGAAAGCGCGAAACATGCTGCAAGAGCAGCTAATATCCCCTTTGGATGGAGAGTTTGGTGCTAGAAGTCATTAGGATGTGAAATTTCGTCAGTGTAAGGGTGTGGTACCAGAGATGGAAGATGAAAAAATATTTGTGAGCATGGAGTTCGAATCCAAGAGGGATTGCAGTAGACAATTGGTAATACATTTAGGGAGCTCATACAGCATACCCGAGTGGCAATGGAGATGACATTCAGATCAAAAGTAGCATCTGGTACCATATGTGTGACTGACTGAAACAGTGGTTCTAGAGCTTCAGAACCACTTAAAGGGCCAATTTTAAAATGCAGAAAAGGGAGTGAACGTGTCTGTGACTACCAAAAAAGTAAAAAAATGTAAAATTTGATTTTTATTCCTGTTAAATTTGATTTTTATTCACGAAAAACATTTCACAAATCAGGAAAGAAGTTCCTCCATAGATATCACTGGAAGCACTGACTTGACTATCTTTGGGTTATTTTTAGCTGGAAAGAGTATATTTGTGATTCTGGCCAGGAGGTTTTTTGTACAGAAATTTCCAGGAAAAGGAAAGAGACTGCTGTGTACATTTCAGTGAGTGTGAGAGTGCTGAGCAGACCACAAATAGAATGTAGTGGACTATTGCTCATTTTGTCATTCAGCAGGAGATCAGAGCACTGCCTGCCCTTCATGGTATAGCATGAAGCCTGTCCACCAAGATTGGTGTAGAGGATGCACTTGAACCATGTGGGGGAAATCAGATCCCCTTTAGTCTAAGCATCTCTTCTTACAATGTAGACAAAGGGGAGCACTTGTAGTTGTCTCCTCTTGGCACATGGAGAGGGCCTTTCTTTGTCTGGGAAGAACCAAGCCTCAGAAAACAAGAGAAAGCAGAGCTGTGAAATAGAATGAAAGAGACTATATGTGAAACTAAGTGCCACCACAGGATTTCTCAGTAACATGCCATAAATTTCCTTTCTTGCTTAAAAATTACTTTGAATTGCTTTTCTTTCTGACACCTTCAACTGAAAGTGACTCTGCTAATATACCATGCGTACAGTACTTGGTTCAGAATATGTGGTCACTATAAAAATCCCATAACATGGATATGTGAAAAAAGCAGGATATTAACCATCGATATAGTATAAGCTCATGAGTTCTTAAAAATATGCATAGAAAAATGTAGAGGGCTAATATTTTCTACTGCTGATACAAAACAGACTCATACTTGAGACAAGCAAAGAGTAAGTAGGATTAATCTTTTCAAGTGAAAATTCAGGAGCTGGGTCAATGCTCTTTTCTGGATGTAAATAAATCTCACCTTCCTCTGCATGTCAGTGAACCTGTGTGAGGTTGGTAAATGCTCGGACTTAAGAACTCTTGGTACTGAAGAGACATGTAAGATCCTTAGCCTCATAGCCAAGTTTGCCAGGTAAGGACCTACGGGTCAGAGGGGTTTTAAGTGTTTGAGCCAAAACTAGAACCTAAAGCTCCTACCTAACTACCTACCTAAATGCAGTCTTTTCCTTTCTAATTTATTCTTTAAGTGAAAGGAAGGGGCACATACTGGGGATGAGGAGCAGCACAAAAGCCCAAAGTCCAAAGAGTCATGTTAGGTTGGAGGAAAGAGTTGGGGTAAAGAGGATATTTGCTATTTTCAGTAACTAAACTCTCCTGGATAAAATCCAAGAACTTCTGCTTTACTTATTATTATTATTATTATTATTATTATTATTATTATTATTATCATTTTGCTTTACTTATGTTGATTTCTATTTTCTAGAGCACAGAGTTAGAATCTGTTCCACGGGCTCCACCTCCTACCTGCAAGCAAGAGGTTAACAGCCTTCCAGAGATTCGAAACAAGTGACTCATTCAAAGTCCTCTAGACAGCATTTAATTCTTGAACTGTAGATGAGGCTGACCAAGTGGGAGTGTCATTGGTCTTACAGCTCCAATTATTTTTTTCCACCTACCCCTTTTCCACTCACTTTCCATTTTCTCTCCTGAGTTTGAACGATATAAACAGCAGAGGCATCATCATCGTACCTAAACTGAAGCGGATTCACATAATAGTTTTACAGCACTGAGCATTCAAATCACTGCTGTCTGGTTTGCCTTGTTCTGCCTTAATGGCCAACAGAAAATACTCTCAGAGACCTTTATAGAAAAGTAGAGAACTTCTTAACATAATAATAGCATCTTAACAATTCACTCGAATGCATTACTGGCTTAGCTGGTTTTAAGATTCTGTTCTTTTCCAAGCTTCTAATGCACTTTCTTCTTCTTACTGCCCATAATGAACCTAATTTTCTTAATTTATCAGTCACTCAGAATCTGAGTGACTTGAAAATTGAAGACCATCCATTTCGATAAATTATTTGGTGTAATAAAGCATAATGATACAACCTAAATGACCATATCAAACCTGACTTACCCTTGAAATCCCAGTTCCACATTCACCATTCAACCCAGGCCACAGAATAACTGGTTCGTAGTTACTGTCATTGAACTGCTATGTTGACAATAAAATTACAGGTGTTATTTATCAGTTAAAACATCTGTTACAGTCCTAGAGAACAATTACAGAGATGGCTGTTGCTTACATACAGATGGCTAAAATAAAAAATGGTCCTGAAGTACAGTAGCTAGTTAAGGAGCTCAGGTACTAATGACATCCTTAAAAGAATGCATTTGAAATTTTCCACAGACACATGTTCATGAATACTTGGAAACGTAAAAAAGAAAAAAAAAGCCAAAAGTTTCAATGATTGATTGCATGACCAAGTTTGCATTTACTGAAATGGGGGGAGGGGGTATGGGAAAAATACTGCTTTCACTGAGTTTTTAAGAGAAATGATGTGTAGCACTTGGTGGAGTTGGAGGAAAAGGATGTAATTAATTACATACAGCACTAATTTATTGACTGAATGGGGGGGGGGGTACCCCAGCTCTCAGAACATTGCCAGTGACAGATTGGAGTTGCACAGATGCAGCAATGGCCCTTGCAGTGGAAGTCATTACATTAGGTGTCAGACGATGTAAATCACAGCAAAGAATGCAACCCCCCACCCGCAGACCAAGATTAGAGTGAGCCACGGGACTGAATTATTATGTGAAATGCCTTTTGCTATTAAAACACAAAGAGACATGCCAAATTGCCCTTTAAACAATTGTACACGCCAAACTTCCACACAGGGAATTTCTTTATCTGCGCTTTACATGTAGGCAGTACTCTAACTATTGCCCTCACTGATCCTCCATGGTTAGAGAAAGAAGGATGGAGGCTGTCTTAGTCAGCTGGGGCTGCCATAACACATACCACGTACTAGGTGGCTTAAGAAACAGAAATTTATCTTCTCACAGCTCTGGAAGCACTCCTTGGCTTCTGGTGAGTCCTAGCTTGCAGGTGGCCACCCTCTCACAGTGTTCTCACAAGGCCTTTCCTTAGTGTGGCTGCATGGAGAGTTTTCTCTCTCTCTCTCTCTCTCTCTCTCTCTCTCTCTCTCTCTCTCTCTCTTTCCCTCCTTATAAGGCCACCAATTCTATCTTATTAGGACCCCACCCTTATGATTTTATTTAAACTATATTACCTCCTTAAAAGCCCTATCACTGAATATAGTCACATTAGGAGTTAGGGCTTCAATATATGAATTTGCGGGGGAAGGGGACACAATTCAGTCCATAGCAGAGGTGATGCCCTTTGGGGCTGTGAGGATGATTATTTTGTTCGAATGAGACCTGTTCTTTCTACATGGAAATAATCCACAAGATCTAATAAGCAAAAAGGGTGGTGTAACTAGGGTCCTGCAGCTATCTATTGAAGACATTGTCCATGCAGAAGAGAAACAAGTAAGTAATTAGTAGTTTTTGGTAGCAATTCTTTAAAAAGAGTATGGCGAATGAATCTTGGCAATAGAATTCAGGTGCCATTAAGCTGTGGACATTTAGGATCTCATTCCCAAATATCTGAGCACTTCCATTTCCTACCTCTTCCCTCCCACAATCCTTTGCTGCCAATAGGAAAGGTGTGGTGGCAATTGATTTGGACCTTTTTTTCCCTCCTGCCTGAACTTTTTGACGTTCCTCACCCTCACTCCTTTCTGACCCATATGAATTTATTTTCTGAAAACAGAGGGCTAGAGGTTCTTAGAAAGAGACAAATAAGGGTGTTTTTTTGTTTGTCTGTTTTGGTCAGGTACTAGACTAGCAGCCCAGTGACTCAGAGGCAGAGATTTGGGATATGCAGTGTTTGAAATTGCATATAATCATAAGGTTTGAATCAGGTGACTCATTCTTATTCTAAATTTATAAAGCCACCTCAAAGCGATTTTCTTTTTTGCACTTGGGATGTGCTGAGAGGAACCTCACTTAAAGCAATTTATAAAACAATAAAACACTTTCATTATTAGCTATTATGATTATTATTTTATTCAATCTTTCTACCTTTTGCTGACCACTAAGGAAAATAAAAAGCAAGTTGGTTTCAACCTTCACAAAATTTGCTTTAATTCTTGTGAACACCCATTTTAATTCAATAGTGTTCCCAGGATTTGTGAGTGACAATTAAATATGGCCCCCAAATGCATTCATAGGTCTGGCTAAGCCATGCTTTCTAGGGTCTTTGTCCAACTATCCATTGCAACCATAGCAGACTGGAAACTGATCCCGAAACTCACGGAGACTTTTCATGAGCTCAACCTTTGCGTGCAGTCTATCATCTGCATAGAAACTCATAACCTTCAGTAAACCCCTAATCACTATGAATTTAAATTTTTAAAATTTTAGATAGACTTTATTTTGGAAAGTTTTAGATTTAATGCCCACTGGATCATTAGTTATACTCCTCTTTCATTTCTGATATTAGTAATTTGTGGCTTCTCTTTTTTATCTTCATTACCCTGGCTAGATGTTTATCAATTTTATTGCCCACTCCAGAGAACTAGATTTTGGTTGCCTTGATTTTTCTCTATTATTTTTCTGTTTTTAATTTTACTGATTTCTCCTCTTCTTTTCTTATGCTTGCTTTAGGCTCAAATTATTCTTTCTCTAGTTTCCTAAGGTGTAAGCTTAAATTATTTGATGTTAAATCTTTCTTCTTTTCTAATGTATGTGTTTAATGTTATAATTTTTCCTTTAAGCACTATTTCTGCTGCATCCCCACTAATTCTGATAATTTGTATTTCCCTTTTTGCTTAGTTCAAATATTCGTTTTATAAATTTTGCTTGAGACATCTTCTTTGATCCATGTGTTATTTAGAAATATGTTGATTAATCTCCTAGTATTTTGGGACTTTCCACCTATTTTTCTGTTATTGATTTTTAGTTGAATCTTATTGTGGTCCAAGCACATACTTTACATAACTTCTTTTACATTTGTTTATGTAATTTTTATGGCAGTGTTATCTATGTTGATGAATGTTTCATGTGAGTTTGAGAATATGTACTCTGTTGCTGTTGGAGTAATCTATAAATGTCAATTAGATTGAAGTGACTGATGGTGTTTTTCAGATTAACTATACCCTTACTGATTTTCTGCCTGCTCCATCTATCAATTATGAAAGAGGGGCATAGAAGCCACTAACTACAATAGTGGATTTATCCATTTCTCCTGGAAGTTCTATCAGCTTTACCTTACATACCGGTGGTGCCCAAAAAATGTACACGTTTTAAGAGATGATATCTATGTATTACTTTTTGAAGTTCAATTGAATTATGATAGTAATGTGTATTATGACATTCGCTCAAAAGATGGCATTAATCAAATGAATGCTAGCATCATTAACTGTGTTACAATTTTAATACAGTTTTTTCCTTTCTTAAAATGTGTATACATTGTTTTGGCACCCTCTGTATTTTGACAAACTGTTGTTAGGTGTAAGCTCATTAAGGATTGTGACATGTTCTTGGGTAATTGATTCCTTTTTTATCGTTATGTAATACTCCCTTTTATCCCTGATCATTTTCCTTGTTCTGAAGTCTACTTTGTCTGAAAATAATGGTTACTTCAGCTTTCTTTTGTTTAGTATTAGCATTTTTCACCAGCCCTATATTTATGAACTAACTGAATATTTACATTTGAAGTGGATTTCTCATAGACAACACATATAGTTGGGTCTTGTTGGGTCTTACTTTTCTTTTTTTTTTTTTTTTTTTTTTTAAAGATTTTATTGGGGAAGGGGAACAGGACTTTATTGGGGAACACGGTGTACTTCCAGGCCTTTTTTTCCAAGTCAAGTTGTTGTTCTTTCAGTCTTAGTTGTGGAGAGCACAGCTCAGCTCCAGGTCCAGTTGCCGTTGCTAGTTGCAGGGGGCACAGCCCACCATCCCTTGCGGGAGTCAAACCGGCAACCTTGTGGTTGAGAGGATGCGCTCCAACCAACTGAGCCATCTGGGAGGCAGCTCAGCTCAAGGTGCTGTGTTCAACCTTAGTTGCAGGTGGCAGAGCCCACCATCCCTTGCGGGACTTGAGGAGTTGAACTGGCAACTTTGTGGTTGAAGAGCCCACTGGCCCATGTGGGAATCGAACCGGCAGCCTTCGGAGTTAGGAGCATGGAGCTCTAACCGCCTGAGCCACCGGGCCGGCCCGGGGGTCTTACTTTTCCATCTGAAAACCTGTTTTTTGTTTTTTTTGTGTGTGTTTTTTTTTTGTGTGTGTGTGTGTTTAGCTTGTGTTTGAGATTCCTTATTTGGAGGCTTTTTCTGTTTGCCATTGTCTAATGCAGATGCTAAATCAGGGAGGGCAGACATTCTTCCAAATATGATATATTAGAGGTCTGTTTTTTAACCTGTGGAGCCTGTATATTTCTTCTTATGGTGGGCTTTTCCTGGTGCATTGGCCTACTTTTATTATTCCAGTGCCCACATTCAGTGCTCTGATCTGGATGTAGTTGTTGCTGACCATTGCTGAGAACAGGTGGGAATGATGAGGGTCTAGGTGGCTTAGTGGCTCCAAATGTACCTCCCCTATTAATAACCCTGATGAATGCTTCAAGGTCCCCTCCAGCAACTTGAAAATCCAGAGTCAGTGGTTGAAACTTCTCTATACTGATCATGATTTTTGAGCAATTTTCTCTTGTATATACTTTAATTATGGCTTCCTTTGAATTTTTTTCTCTGTAGATTTGGTTAACTCTCCTATTTTTCACATATTCTTCAAAGTTCTGGTCCATGAGTGGTTCTTTTTTCTTGTTTTCTTACTATTTATTCTTTATACACATATATATACATAATTTTTATTATTACATAAAATTTTGCATGGGAGAAATTTCTGGATTTGTTTCACATGTATTCCAATATCTTAATTCAATCTACGTATTTCAATTTTTTCTTTAATTTTTTTTAATTAAATTTATTGGGGTGACAATTGTTAGTAAAATTACATAGATTTCAGGTGTACAATTCTGTATTACATCATCTATAAATCCCATTGTGTGTTCATCACCCAGAGTCAGTTCTCTTTCCATCACCATATATATGATCCCCCATACCCTCATCTCCCACCCCACACCCCCCGCCCCCATTACCCTCTGGCAACCACTAAACTATTGTCTGTGTCTATGAGTTTCTGTTTCTCATTTGTTTGTCTTGTTCTTTTGTTGTTTTTGGTTTATATACCACATATCAGTGAAATCACATGGTTCTCTGCTTTTTCTGTCTGACTTGTTTCGCTCAGCATTACTCTCTCAAGATCCATCCATGTTGTCACAAATGTTCCTATATCATCTTTTCTTACTGCCGAATAGTATTCCATTGTGTATATATACCACAACTTCTTTATCCATTCATCTATCGAAGGACATTTTGGTTGTTTCCATGTCTTGGCCACCGTAAACAAAGCTGCAATGAACATTGGAGCACACGTGTCTTTATCTCTAAATGTTTTCAGATTTTTTGGGTAGATACCCAGGAGAGGGATTGCTGGGTCATATGGCAATTCTATTCGTAATTCTTTGAGGAACCTCCACACTGCCTTCCATAACGGCTGCACCAGTCTGCATTCCACCAACAGTGTATGAGGGTTCCTTTTTCTCCACAGCCTCTCCAACATTTGTTATTATTTGTCTTGTTGATGATAGCCATTCTGACTGGGGTGAGGTGATATCTCATTGTGGTTTTGATTTGCATTTCTCTGATGATTAGTGATGTTGAGCATTTTTTCATATGTCTATTTGCCATTTGTATGTCCTCTTTGGAGAAATGTCTCTTCAAGTCCTCTGCCCATTTTTCAATTGGGTTGTTTGTTTTTTGTTGTTGAGTTGCATGAGTTCCTTGTATATTCTGGATACTAGCCCCTTATCGGAGGCACTGTTTGCAAAAATCTTCTCCCATTCAGTTGGTGGCCTCTTTATTTTGTCAATGGTTTCTTTTGCTGTGCAGAAGCTTTTAAGTTTCATATAGTCCCATTCGTTTATTTTAGCTTTTACTTCCATTGCCTTTGGAGTCAAGTTCATAAAATGCTCTTTGAACCCAAGGTCCATAAGTTTAGTACCTATGTTTTCTTCTATGCAGTTTATTGTGTCAGGTCTTATGCTTAAGTCTTTGATCCATTTTGAATTAACTTTGGTACATGGTGACAAATAGCAGTCCAGTTTCATTCTTTTGCACGTGGCTATCCAATTCTCCCAGCACCATTTATTGAAGAGGCTGTCTTTGCTCCATTGTATGTTTTAGCTTCTTTGTCAAAAATTATCTGTCCATATTTATGTGGTTTTATTTCTGGGTTCTCAATTCTATTCCATTGGTCTATGTGTCTGTTTTTCTGCCAATACCATGCTGTTTTGATTATTGTAGCCCTGTAGTACAAGCCAAAGTCAGGAAGTGTGATACCTCCATTATTGTTCTTTTTCTTAAGATTGCTTTGGCTATTCGGGGTCTTTTGTGGTTCCAAACAAATCTGATGATTTTTTGTTCTATTTCTTTAAAATATGCCATTGGGATTTTGATGGGGATTGCATTGAATCTGTATATTGCTTTGGGTAATATGGCCATTTTAACTATGTTGATTCTTCCAATCCATGAGCACGGAATGTCTTTCCATTTCTTTGTGTCTTCTTCAATTTCTTTCAAAAATGTCTTATAGTTTTCAGCATATAGGTCTTTCACATCCTTGGTTAAGTTTATTCCTAGGTATTTTATTCTTTTTGCTGCAATTGCAAAAGGAATTGTTTTTTATTTCTTTTCTGAGATTTCATTGTTAGTATATAGGAAGGCAATGGACTTTTGTGCGTTGATTTTGTAGCCAGCAACTTTACTGTATTCGTTGATTGTTTCTAATAGCTTTTTGGTGGAGTCTTTAGGGTTTTCTATATATAGCATCATGTCATCTGCAAGAGTGATAATTTAACTTCTTCATTCCCAATTTGGATGCCTTTTATTTCTTTCTCTTGCCTGATTGCTCTGGCAAGGACTTTAACACTATGTTGAAAAGCAGAGGTGATAGGGGACATCCCTGTCGTGTTCCTGAGCGTAGAGCAAAGGGCTTCAGTTTTCTCCATTAATTATGAGATTAGCAGACGGCTTGTCATATATGGCCTTTATTATGTTAAGGTATTTTCCTTCTATACCCATTTTATTAAGTGTTTTAATAATAAATGGATGTTGTATCTTGTCAAATGCTTTTTCTGCATCAATTGATATAATCATATGATTTTTATCCTTTATTTTCTTTATGTGATGTATCACATTGATGGATTTTCGATGTTGAACCATCGTTGTGTCCCGGGGATGAACCCCACTTGGTCATGATGAATAATCTTTTTAATGCATTGTTGTATTCGATTTGCTAGAATTTTATTATGTTATTTTGCATCGGTATTCATCAGAGATATTGGTCTGTAGTTTTCCATTTTTGTGCTGTCCTTACCAGGTTTTGGTATCAGGGTAATGTTGGCCTCATAAAATGAGTTAGGGAGTACTGTCTCTTCTTCAATTTTTGGAAGAGTTTGTGCAGAATTGGTATTAGATCCTCTTTGAAGGTTTGGTAGAATTCACTAGTGAAGCCATCTGGTCCCGGACTTTTGCTTTTGGGAAGGTTTTGGATGACTGATTCAATTTAGTTACTGGTGATCGGTCTGTTTAGATTTTCCAGTTCTTCATGGTTCAGCCTTGGAAGGCTATATGTTTCTAAGAACTTGTCCATTTCTTCTAGGTTGTTGAATTTGGTGGCATATAGTCCTTCATAGTATTCTTGGATGATCCTTTGTATTTCTGTGGTGTCCGTGATAACTTCCCCTTTTATGCTTCTGATTTTGTTAATCAGTGTCTTCTCTCTTTTTATCTTAGTAAGTCTAGCCAAGGGTTTGTCAATTTTGTTAATCTTTTCAAAGAACCAGCTCTTTGTCACATTAATTTTTTCTATTGTCTTTTTGTTCTCTATTTCATTTAGTTCTGCTCTAATTTTTGTTATTTCCTTTCTTCTGCTGACCTTGGGTTTTACTTGTTCTTCTTTTTCTAGTTCTTTAAGGTGTAACATGAGGTTATTTATTTGGGAGTTTTCTTGTTTCTTGAGATAGGCCTGTAATGAGATAAATTTGCCTCTTAAAACTGCTTTCGCTGCATCGCAAAAATTTTGGTAGGATGTATTTTCATTGTCATTTGTTTCTATGTATCTTTTGATCTCTCCTCTAATTTCTTCTTTGACCCAGTCCTTCTTTAAAAGTATGTTGTTTAATCTCCATGTATTTGTGTTTTTCCGCTTTCTTTTTACAGTTGATATCCAATTTCAAAGCCTTGTGATCAGAGAATATGCATGGTATGATTTCAATCTTCTTAAATTTGTTGAGACTGATTTTATGTCCCAATATATGGTCTATCCTTGAGAATGTTCCATGTACACTAGAAAAGAATGTATAGTCTGATGTTTTAGGATGAAGTGCTCTATAAATGTCAATTATGTCCATTTCATCTAATGTGTCATTTAGGGCTACTATTTCGTTATTTATTTTCTGTTTGGATGATCTATCCATAGCTGTCAATGATGTATTTAAGTCCCCTAGTATAATTGTGTTTTGGTCAATTTCTCCCTTTAGTTCTGTTAGTAGTTGCTTGGTGTATTTCGGTGCTCCCTGATTGGGGGCATAAATATTGATGACTGTTATGTCTTCTTGTTGTACAGTCCCCTTCACCATTATGAAATGTCCATCTTTGTCTCTTGTTATCTTTTTCACCTTGAAGTCTGTTTCATCTGATATCATTATGGCTACACCTGATTTTCTCTGGGTACCATTTGCTTGGAGTGTCAATTTCCACCCTTTCACTTTGAGTCTATGCTTGTCCTTGTAGCTGAGATGTGTCTCTTGGAGACAGCATATGGTTGGGTTCAGTTTTTTGATCCAATCTGCTACTCTGTGCCTTTTTATTGGTGAGTTCAGTCCATTTACATTTAGGGTGATTATTGATATGTGAGGATTTCCTGTCATTCTATCTTTAGTTTTCTGGTAAGGCTGTGTCTCCATTGTTTCTTTGCCTTTTTGTTGTTGTCTATTATTTCTGTGTGGTGGTATTCTATGATGTTTCCCTCTGTTTCTTCTTTTATTTCAGTATATATTTCAGTTCTGGATTTTTTTTGAGTGGTTACCCTTAAGTTTATGTAAAAGAAAGTTTGATATTTAGAGTATTCCATTTTCTTCAGCACACTTACTTTCTCCATTCCCATATTCCAGTTCAGGCCTTTACTCTCCCCCTTTTTGAGTTTTGGTTGCCACAAATTGTCCCTGTTGATGGTGGTCGAATAGCCTCCTTTAGTATTTCTTGTAGTGCAGGTCGTGTATTAGAAAATTCCCTTAGTTTCTGTATGTCTGGGAAGGTCTTTATTCCTCCTTCATATTTAAAGGATATCTTTGCTGGGTGTATTATTCTTGGCTCATGATTTCTCTCTTTCAATAGTTTGAATATTTGGTTCCACTCCCTCCTGGCTTGTAGAGTTTCTGCTGAAAAATCTGATGATAATGTAATGGGCTTTCCTTTGTAGGTTACTGTCTTCTTTTCCCTGGCTGCCTTGAGGATTCTTTCTTTGTCGTTGATTTTAGACAGCTTCAATACAATGTGCCTTGGAGAAGGCCTGTTGGGATTGAGGTAACTAGGTGTTCTATTTGCTTCTTGGATTCGAGGGTCCAGTTCTGTCCACAAATTTGGGAAGTTCTCATCGACAATTTGTTTGAATATATTCTCTGTTCCCTTCTCTCTTTCTTCTCCTTCTGGTATGCCCATTATTCTTATATTGCTCTTTCTGATGGAGTCAGAAAGTTCTTGTAGAGTTCTTTCATTTCTTTGAAGTCTCAAGTCTCTTTCTTCTTCTATCTGTGTCATTTCCAGGTTTCTATCTTCGATGTCACTGATTTTTGCTCCATCTGGTCAACTCTACTACCTAAGCTGGTTATTTCATTCTTAATTTCTTCTATTGAGTTCTTAATCTCCAGAAATTCTATTTGGTTCTTTTTTTAAAATTTCAATCTCTTTCGTAAAATGCTCATGCTGTTCTTTGATTGAGTTTCTGAGTTCATTTAACTGCCTATCTGTGTTTTCTTGTATCTCGTTGAGTTTTTTCAGAACTGCAATCTTGAATTCTCTGTCATTTAAGTCACATATTTCTGTATCTTTAAGTGCCTTCTCTGGAGACTTTTCACTTTCTTTCTGAGCTATCTTGTTGCCTTGGTTATTCATGGCGATTACTGGTTTACTATTTCTCTTCCTAGACATCTACAGGAGTGACTTCTGCAACAGGTTGATAGGAAGAGGTCTTTCTTTTGTTTGCCAGTACTTGTTGGTAGAATGTCTTATTATTTCTCCAACTGCAATTTATTTTTCTTCTCCCACACGGTAGTGCTGTTTTCTCTGCACTATTCCTGCTTCTCACACAATGGGGGGATTCTCTGGGAGACGGGCTTCTCTGTTAATAGTTCGTCTAGGTCACAGGGCGCAGTGTCCCAGTGGGTATGCAGAGACCTTTTGATGTTCCAAAGCTCTTCCAGCTCCTGATTCAGAGCCCGTATGTTTCAGCAGTTCTGTTTACTCCTGCAGGGATCCGCCCAGATAGGTGGGGTCAGGGGCGGGGTAAGTTGTGAGAGGAGGCCCAGAGCAATGGCGGCGACCACCACCACAGCCGGTCCTGCTTCCACGGCTCCCTCCCCTTTGCCGGAACTAGTTGGGCTGTGAATTTGTCTCTGCGGCCCACAGTTCTCAAAACAGCAGATTTTCTGTTGTTTTGATCTGACACTGCTACTGTTTCGCTTCTAGCACCGGGCAGGTGGGGGCGGGGCGAGCTCTGGGAGGGTAGGGAGGGGCGGCTAGTCTCAGTGCCTAAGGCTCCGTTCTCTGCTCGGCAGTGCGGGCTTAAACCACCGTTTTCAGCCTTTTTCCCTCAGTCTTTTCTCCGAGGTCTCTGCCATGAGCGTTGGGTTCAGCCGTGGTTTATGCTGCCCCCTCAGCCCTGTGGAGCCCTGGCAGAGCCCTAGCAGTCCGAGTTCTTCCCTCTCCCGCAGCTGTGGTAGTTCCGGGAAGCAGCGAGCTCGGAGCACTGAGCTAGGTCTGCGTCATGCGCCCGCGCGGCTCCGTCTCTGCGCACTTCTCCCTTTCCTCCTCCCTCCACTCGCGCGAATCTCCCACCTGTAGGTGATTTCAGTCGGTAGTGGGCCTCTTCGTCCTGCCTGTCTGCTGTGCAGGGAGTCCTTTGTGGAGTTTTTGTTGTTCGATTCGTTGTAAATTCCAGGGGAGCTTTATAGAGGCTCACCTCACGCCGCCATTTTTCCGGAAGTCTGAAAACCTCTTTTTTAATTGATGTATTTAGACTATTTACTTTTTTTTCAATTAAAGTTGATTGGGCTGACAACTGTTAGTAAAGTTACATAGATTTCAGGTGTACAATTCTGTATTGCGTCATCTATAAATCACATTGTGTGTTCACCACCCAAAGTCAGTTCTCCTTCCATCACCATATATCTGATCCCCCTTACCCTCATCTCCCACCCCCACCCCCCTTACCCTCTGGTAACCACTAAACTATTGTCTGTGTCTATGAGTTTTTGTTTCTCATTTGTTTGTCTTGTTCTTTTGTAATTTTTGGTTTATATACCACATATCAGTGAAATCACATGGTTCTCTGCGTTTTCTATCTGACTTATTTCGCTTAGCATTATAATCTCAAGATCCATCCATGTTGTCACAAATGGTCCTATTTTCGTCTTTTCTTACAGCCGAATAGTATTCCATTGTGTATATATACCACATCTTCTTTATCCATTCATCTATTGAAGGATATTTTGGTTTTTCCATGTCTTGGCCACTGTAAATAAAGCTGCAATGAACATTGGAGCACACATGTCTTCACGGATAAACGTTTTCAGATTTTTTTTGTAGATACCCAGGAGAGGGATTGCTGGGTCATATGATAATTCTATTTGTAATTTTCTGAGGAACCTCCACACTGCCTTCCATAGCGGCTGCACCAGTCTGCATTCCCACCAACAGTGTATGAGGGTTCCTTTTTCTCCACAGCCTCTCCAACATTTGTTACTATTTGTCTTGTTGATGATAGCCATTTTGACTGGGGTGAGGTGATATCTCATTGTGGTTTTGATTTGCATTTCTCTGATGATGAGTAATGTTGAGCATTTTTTCATATGTCTATTGGGCCTTTGAATGTCCTCTTTGGAGAAATGTTTCTTCAGGTCCTCTGTCCATTTTTTCAATTGGGTTGTTTGTTTTTTTGTTGTTGAGTTGTATGAGTTCCTTGTATATTTTGGATATTAGCCCCTTATTGGAGGCACTGTTTGCAAAAATCTTCTCCCATTCAGTTGGTTGCCTCGACTATTTACATTTAAAGTAGTTATTGATACAGACGGATTAATATCTATTGTGTTAGTAACCATTTTCTATTAGCTCTTCTTATTTTTTTTCTTCCCCTCTATTTTTGCCTTCTCTCGTTTTAACTTACCATTTTATATGATTCCATTTTATCTCTTCTCTTAGCATATCAACAATACTTTAAAATTTAGTATGCCCTTAGAGTTTACAATATATATTTACAATTAACCTAATTTTACCTTCTAATAACACCATATTGCTTCACGAGTAGTGCAAGCTCTTTATAACAGAGTATACCCAATTCTAAACTTCCATTCTTTACAATATTTTCAACAGCTTCACTTATCTGTAATCATGCTGCAATCACCTAATATTATGTTACTTTTATTTGAACAGTTACTTATTAAATAAATCATTTTCATTCTCCCTGAAGAACTTCTTTTAATATTCCTTTAGGGCAGGTCAGCTAGTAATATAAAACTAAAAATATTCAGAAACTCTTCAGCCTTATAAAAGTTGAGTCTCAAGCATTGTACTGTGGCAGGAGACACCATAACACACCCAGCAGTTAATTCCATCTGCTTTAGAATCCATTTGCCTGAAATTGAATCCAAGCTCTACTTGAAGAGCAAGAACAGAACTGTTTAAGGCTCAGTATCCTTATCTAACATTTATACAGTGAGAATTAGTGCTCACCTCACCAAGTAGCTGTTAGAATTTAACAACATTCATATTTTGGTTGGCACATAATAAGCACTCAATAAATACTAATTGTTATTGTTTTGGGTGCCACCATTCACAGAACTGAAATGTGGGACAAAATTTACAATGGAAGGAAAAATTAATCTAATCATCATGATATGGAGGTTCCCTGTTATCACCAGGATAGTTACAATCTAGCTCCTGTAACTTTTCTCCCCCTAAAGCAAAGTCTGGGACTGCCACTCTGTTGGATGCCATCAAATCTCAAGAGTCAAAACGGCTCCACAAATAGGTTCAGGGCTTCTCTCAACAGAAGTATATGGATATCTATTTGCTTGCCCCCCACTCCTCCTCTTCCTTAAAAGCACTGACAAAAATCTCCAAAGAGATTGTTAAAAAGCAAAGAATGATCTAAGATGTACGATACAAGAAACAGGCCTTTGGAAGTACAGGCATCCTAATAATTCCTAATACTCTATCGTTCTGCTCTGTCGAAATGCATGCTGTTCAGCAGATTAGTAAAAGACCACACAGGAATGACAAACAAGCCATCTCCAATCCTTCATGACCCAGCATTTCCCAAGTCCAAGACATTGAATGCTGAATGATAGAAAGGGGCATGAATCTAAATGGAATTCAATACTAGAGTAAAATGGGAGATTTAGTGTATGAGAGGTTTGGAGTTTTATGCAAGCCTTTCTCTAAAAGCTTTGTACTCTTCTGCTGTGACAAGTGACTGTGTGACACACAGAAGTCCTAATAATTCCTATACTCTATCATTCTGTTGAAATGCATTCTATTCTGTTCAGATTAGTTTAAGATCACAGAAATCTGACAATAGTCCAGATATTGGTCTTGCCTTGAAATAAAACAATTAAAAAACCCACCACATTATTTACTAAAATATGAACATTTTACTTAAATGTTATGTCCTTAATGGTAATGATTTAAAATTTTACTTTGTTCTTCCTGGATTGTAAAAATCTTTCTTCTTTTTAAATTTTATTTTATTAAATTTATTGGGGTGACAATTGTTAGTAAAATTACATAGATTTCAGGTATACAATTCCTTATGGTTCTTGTGAGTGCTTAAAAACATTAGGTATATTTTCACTGCACTTATGATTAGGGTAAAAATTAATGCTGTTTTAAAAGTTGTATCAATTAATGTAAAAGATTCACTAATAATTGTACTGGGGATGTACTGGGGTAACCTTAAAGGCAAACCATGTCCAAATGCTATTCAACCTAAGTTTATCATAGTATGACTAGGAGGGCTTAATATTCTGCTTCAGAATACAGGAAAAATAGATAATTATGATGTTTTTTCTAAATATTAAGCACAACAAAATGTTTGCTCTATTAATAACCTTGATACACGTTAAAAAGAGACTACAGAAGGAATTTATGAATTTGTTGGAGTTGATGGTTTCTCAAGTCCTAAGATACTGTCCTCTGGTTCCTAAATCCAGGTATAGAGAGGTGCAGTCTTTGCAAGCCTTTCATGAATGCTCCAATGAGGCAGAATGAACAGCAATGTGTGTTGAGGGACTTATTTCCCTCAGTCACTTCTAAATATGAAAGACATGCCCCCATCTGTTACTTTCAAAATTCAAAATTACAATTGTGTACGCTTTCACAGGTTGTGAAGTGAGGAATGGCATGTGAAACTTTTGCCCTAATAAGAGCAGCTCAAGTGAATAACGAATGGGAAAGAAGTTATAGGAAACAGTTCTTCAAAGAAATAGTGCCTTCCAGCTCCAATTTCTAAGCTCAAGCTCTGGACTTCCGGAAAAATGGCGGCGTGAGGTGAGCCTCTGTAAAGCTCCCCTGGAATTTACAACGAATCGAACAACAAAAACTCCACAAAGGACTCCCTGCACAGCAGACAGGCAGGACGAAGAGGCCCACTACCGACTGAAATCACCTACAGGTGGGAGATTGGAGTGGAGGGAGGAGAGAGCGCAGAGACCTAGCTCAGTGCTCCGAGCTCGCTGCTTCCCGGAACTACCGCAGCTGTGAGTGAGGGAAGAACTCGGACTGCTAGGACTCCGCTTGTGGCCCACAGGGCTTAGCGGACAGCATATACCACAGCTGAATCCAACGCTCACGGCAGAGACCTCGGAGAAAAGACTGAGGGAAAAAGGCTGAAAACGGTGGTTTAAGCCCTCACTGCTGAGCAGAGAACGCAGCCTTAGGCACTGAGACTAGCCGCCCCCTCCCTACCCTCCCAGAGCTCGCCCCGCCCCCACCTGCCTGGTGCTAGAAGCGAAACAGTAGCAGTGTCAGATCAAAACAACAGAAAATTTGCTGTTTTGAGAACTGTGGGCCACAGACACAAATTCACAGCCCAACTAGTTCCGGCAAAGGGGAGGGAGCCGTGGAAGCACGACCGGCTGTGGCGGTGGTCGCTGCCATTGCTCTGGGCCACCTCTCACAACTCACCCCGTCCCTGACCCCACCTATCTGGGCGGATCCCTGCAGGAGTAAACAGAACTGCTGAAACATACGGGCTCTGAATCAGGAGCTGGAAGAGCTTTGGAACATCAAAAGCTCTCTGCATACCCACCGGGACACTGCGCCCTGTGACCTAGCAGACTATTAACAGAGGAGAAGCCCGTCTCCCAGGAAATCCCCCATTGTGTGAGAAGTTGGAATAGTGCAGAGAAAACATAGCACTACCGTGTGGGAGAAGAAAAATAAATTGCAGTTGGAGAAATAATAAAACATTCTACCAACAAGTACTGGCAAACAAAGAAAGACCTCTTCCTATCAACCTGTTGCAGAAGTCACTCCTGTAGATGTCTAGGGAGAGAAATAGTAAACCAGTAATCGCCATGAATAACCAAGGCAACAAGATAGCTCAGAAAGAAAGTGAAAAATCTCCAGAGAAGGCACTTAAAGATACAGAAATATGTGACTTAAATGACAGAGAATTCAAGATTGCAGTTCTGAAAAAACTCAACGAGATACAAGAAAACACAGATAGGCAGTTAAATGAACTCAGAAACTCAATCAAAGAACAGCATGAGCATTTTAGGAAAGAGATTGAAATTTTAAAAAAGAACCAAATAGAATTTCTGGAGATTAAGAACTCAATAGAAGAAATTAAGAATGAAATAACCAGCTTAGGTAGTAGAGTTGACCAGATGGAGGAAAGAATCAGTGACATCGAAGATAGAAACCTGGAAATGACACAGATAGAAGAAGAAAGAGACTTGAGACTTAAAAGAAATGAAAGAACTCTACAAGAACTTTCTGACTCCATCAGAAAGAGCAATATAAGAATAATGGGCATACCAGAAGGAGAAGAAAGAGAGAAGGGAACAGAGAATATATTCAAACAAATTGTCGATGAGAACTTCCCAAATTTGTGGACAGAACTGGACCCTCGAATCCAAGAAGCAAATAGAACACCTAGTTACCTCAATCCCAACAGGCCTTCCCCAAGGCACATTGTATTGAAGCTGTCTAAAATCAACGACAAAGAAAGAATCCTCAAGGCAGCCAGGGAAAAGAAGACGGTAACTTACAAAGGAAAGCCCATTAGATTATCATCAGATTTTCAGCAGAAACTCTACAAGCCAGGAGGAGTGGAACCAAATATTCAAACTATTGAAGAGAGAAATCATGAGCCAAGAATAATATATCCAGCAAAGATATCCTTTAGATATGAAGGAGGAATAAAGACCTTTCAGACATACAGAAGCTGAGGAATTTTCTAATACACGACCTGCACTACAAGAAATACTAAAGGAGGCTATTCGACCACCATCAACAGGGACAATTTGTGGCAACCAAAACTCAAAAAGGGGAGAGTAAAGGCCTGAACTGGAATATGGGAATGGAGAAAGTAAGCGTGCTGAAGAAAATGGAATACTCTAAATATCAAACTTTCTTTTACATAAACTTAAGGGTAACCACTCAAAATAAATCCAGAATTGAAATATATACTGTAATAAAAGAAGAAACAGGGAGAAACATCATAGAATACTACCACACAGAAATAATACACAACAAAAAGGCAAAGAAACAATGGAGACACAGCCTTACCAGAAAACTAAAGATAGAATGACAGGAAATCCTCACATATCAATAATCACCCTAAATGTAAATGGACTGAACTCACCAATAAAAAGGCACAGAGTAGCAGATTGGATCAAAAAACTAAACCCAACCATATGCTGTCTCCAAGAGACACATCTCAGCTACAAGGACAAGCATAGACTCAAAGTGAAAGGTGGAAATTGGCACTCCAAGCAAATGGTACCCAGAGAAAATCAGGTGTAGCCATAATGATATCAGATGAAACAGACTTCAAGTTGAAAAAGATAACAAGAGACAAAGATGGACATTTCATAATGGTGAAGGGGACTGTACAACAAGAAGACATAACAGTCATCAATATTTATGCCCCCAATCAGGGAGCACCGAAATACACCAAGCAACTACTAACAGAACTAAAGGGAGAAATTGACCAAAACACAATTATACTAGGGGACTTAAATACATCATTGACAGCTATGGATAGATCATCCAAACAGAAAATAAATAACGAAATAGTAGCCCTAAATGACACATTAGATGAAATGGACATAATTGACATTTATAGAGCACTTCATCCTAAAACATCAGACTATACATTCTTTTCTAGTGTACATGGAACATTCTCAAGGATAGACCATATATTGGGACATAAAATCAGTCTCAACAAATTTAAGAAGATTGAAATCATACCATGCATATTCTCTGATCACAAGGCTTTGAAATTGGATATCAACTGTAAAAAGAAAGCGGAAAAAAACACAAATACATGGAGACTAAATAACATACTTTTAAAGAAGGACTGGGTCAAAGAAGAAATTAGAGGAGAGATCAAAAGATACATAGAAACAAATGACAATGAAAATACATCCTACCAAAATTTTTGGGATGCAGCGAAAGCAGTTTTAAGACGGAAATTTATCTCATTACAGGCCTATCTCAAGAAACAAGAAAACTCCCAAATAAATAACCTCATGTTACACCTTAAAGAACTAGAAAAAGAAGAACAAGTAAAACCCAAGGTCAGCAGAAGAAAGGAAATAACAAAAATTAGAGCAGAACTAAATGAAATAGAGAACAAAAAGACAATAGAAAAAATTAATGTGACAAAGAGCTGGTTCTTTGAAAAGATTAACAAAATTGACAAACCCTTGGCTAGACTTACTAAGATAAAAGAGAAGACACTGATTAACAAAATCAGAAAGCGTAAAAGGGAAGTTATCACGGACACCACAGAAATACAAAGGATCATCCAAGAATACTATGAAGGACTATATGCCACCAAATTCAACAACCTAGAAGAAATGGACAAGTTCTTAGAAACATATAGCCTTCAAGGCTGAACCATGAAGAACTGGAAAATCTAAACAGACCGATCACCAGTAACGAAATTGAATCAGTCATCCAAAACCTTCCCAAAAGCAAAAGTCCGGGACCAGATGGCTTCACTAGTGAATTCTACCAAACCTTCAAAGAGGATCTAATACCAATTCTGCACAAACTCTTCCAAAAATTGAAGAAGAGACAGTACTCCCTAACTCATTTTATGAGGCCAACATTACCCTGATACCAAAACCTGGTAAGGACAGCACAAAAAAGAAAACTACAGACCAATATCTCTGATGAATACCGATGCAAAAATCCTAAATAAAATTCTAGCAAATCGAATACAACAATGCATTAAAAGATTATTCATCACGACCAAGTGGGGTTCATCCCGGGGCACAAGGATGGTTCAACATACGAAAATCCATCAATGTGATACATCACATAAACAAAATAAAGGACAAAAATCATATGATTATATCAATTGATGCAGAAAAAGCATTTGACAAGATACAACATCCATTTATGATTAAAACACTTAATAAAATGGGTATAGAAGGAAAATACCTTAACATAATAAAGGCCATATATGACAAGCCCTCTGCTAATCTCATAATTAATGGAGAAAAACTGAAGCCCTTTGCTCTACGTGCAGGAACACGACAGGGATGTCCCCAATCACCTCTGCTTTTCAACATAGTGTTGGAAGTCCTTGACAGAGCAATCAGGCAAGAGAAAGAAATAAAAGGCATCCAAATTGGGAATGAAGAAGTTAAATTATCACTCTTTGCAGATGACATGATGCTATATATAGAAAACCCTAAAGACTCCACCAAAAAGCTATTAGAAACAATCAACGAATACAGTAAAGTTGCGGCTACAAAATCAACGCACAAAAGTCCATTGCCTTCCTATATACTAACAATGAAATCTCAGAAAAAGAAATACAAAAACAATTCCTTTTGCAATTGCAGCAAAAAGAATAAAATACCTAGGAATAAACTTAACCAAGGATGTGAAAGACCTATATGCTGAAAACTATAAGACATTTTGAAAGAAATTGAAGAAGACACAAAGAAATGGAAAGACATTCCGTGCTCATGGATTGGAAGAATCAACATAGTTAAAATGGCCATATTACCCAAAGCAATATACAGATTCAATGCAATCCCCATCAAAATCCCAATGGCATATTTTAAAGAAATAGAACAAAAAATCATCAGATTTGTTTGGAACCACAAAAGACCCCGAATAGCCAAAGCAATCTTAAGAAAAAGAACAATAATGGAGGTATCACACTTCCTGACTTTGGCTTGTACTACAGGGCTACAATAATCAAAACAGCATGGTATTGGCAGAAAAACAGACACATAGACCAATGGAATAGAATTGAGAACCCAGAAATAAAACCACATAAATATGGACAGATAATTTTTGACAAAGAAGCTAAAAACATACAATGGAGCAAAGACAGCCTCTTCAATAAATGGTGCTGGGAGAATTGGATAGCCACGTGCAAAAGAATGAAACTGGACTGCTATTTGTCACCATGTACCAAAATTAATTCAAAATGGATCAAAGACTTAAGCATAAGACCTGACACAATAAACTGCATAGAAGAAAACATAGGTACTAAACTTATGGACCTTGGGTTCAAAGAGCATTTTATGAACTTGACTCCAAAGGCAATGGAAGTAAAAGCTAAAATAAGCGAATGGGACTATATGAAACTTAAAAGCTTCTGCACAGCAAAAGAAACCATTGACAAAATAAAGAGGCCACCAATTGAATGGGAGAAGATTTTTGCAAACAGTGCCTCCTGTAAGAGGCTAGTATCCAGAATATACAAGAAACTCATGCAACTCAACAACAAAAAAACAAACAACCCAATTGAAAAATGGGCAGAGGACTTGAAGAGACATTTCTCCAAAGAGGACATACAAATGGCAAATAGACATATGAAAAAATGCTCAACATCACTAATCATCAGAGAAATGCAAATCAAAACCACAATGAGATATCACCTCACCCCAGTCAGAATGGCTATCATCAACAAGACAAATAGTAACAAATGTTGGAGAGGCTGTGGAGAAAAAGGAACCCTCATACACTGTTGGTGGGAATGCAGACTGGTGCAGCCGTTATGGAAGGCAGTGTGGAGGTTCCTCAAAGAATTACGAATAGAATTGCCATATGACCCAGCAATCCCTCTCCTGGGTATCTACCCAAAAATCTGAAAACATTTAGAGATAAAGACACGTGTGCTCCAATGTTCATTGCAGCTTTGTTTACGGTGGCCAAGACATGGAAACAACCAAAATGTCCTTCGATAGATGAATGGATAAAGAAGTTGTGGTATATATACACAATGGAATACTATTCGCAGTAAGAAAAGATGATATAGGAACATTTGTGACAACATGGATGGATCTTGAGAGAGTAATGCTGAGCGAAATAAGTCAGACAGAAAAAGCAGAGAACCATGTGATTTCACTGATATGTGGTATATAAACCAAAAACAACAAAAGAACAAGACAAACAAATGAGAAACAGAAACTCATAGACACAGACAATAGTTTAGTGGTTACCAGAGGGTAAGGGGGGTGGGGGGTGGGAGATGAGGGTAAGGGAGATCGAATATATGGTGATGGAAGGAGAACTGACTCTGGGTGATGAACACACAATGGGATTTGTAGATGATGTAATACAGAATTGTACACCTGAAATCTATGTAATTTTACTAACAATTGTCACCCCAATAAATTTAATAAAGTAAAATTAAAAAAAAAGAAAGATCAAGCTCTAAGATTAGAAGCCTCACTCTTATCTCCCAATCTGGATTTGGGCATCTCGAGATAGTTTAAGTGTTAATTTTTTTTTCATTTATCCTGTTGTCTGTACCCAGTGATATACGGACTTTCTGTTCAAGTGGAGGATTTGGTTGATTACCAGGCAGGAGAAACTGATGGGGCAAAGTGTGCCAGGAATCTTGCAGCAAGTGGGAGTCCGGATGAGCCCACCAGCTGGAAAGTTTGCATTTAACACAAAACAAAACATTATTTCAGGGAAGTTCTCAAGAATTCCTGTGACAAGAAGGGATGCTATATATTTCAAGGAGTAATGTTAAGAATGGAGCTTAAATTAAGTGACTTGTTGATATATATTTTTAAAAAAAACTACTTGGATTATCAAGGCAGTATCTTGGGCATTCTGTCAATTAAGAATTAGCAAATTAGCAACTCATATAAATAGAGTGCTTACTATAGACTTTTAAATTTATAATTTTCTGGACAAGGAGACTCCTACATAAGTAATCCCCACATTCCTCCATTTGTTACTTGAGATGTTTTTAAATGGCTCATCTAATGCATGACCTGGTACTATTTTTATTTACCCAGATTCAAGAGGAAGGGGTATAGAAATCAGCTGTGGAACAAGTTCACAAAATAAATTCCATTCAAAGTCCAGGCATGGCACTGTGAAAGGCAAACTTCAAGATGTTTTGACAAATAAGGAAGTTCTATAATTGGTCTCCTATGTTGCATAATGACATTCCAATGGAAGAAGAAGGTACATTTTCATGAGAAATTGAGGGGGAGTACAGGGGAAAAGGAGGATTACTTTTATTTATTTATTAGAGAACACACCTGATGATTAGAAATAATGACATCTGTGTCTACTATTACCATAGCTGGAGTCATAATTATGAGTGAGAAACTTAAGAAAGCCTACCATGAATGGGACCTAGAAAAGACTCAGGGAACAGTGGGTGGGGTGGGGAGTCACCTGTGGCCTAGAAAAGGCTTTCCAACGAACCATGAGTTTCACCAGATTGAGAATATGTTCCCAGAACACAGAGCAAAAAATCAAAGAGACAGATGTAAAAAGAAATATAAGTTACAGAGGATTGGTCCAGGAGACCCAATATCTGACTAATAAGAGATCAAAAAAAGATAAAAGAAAGTAGAGAAAAGAAAATAACCAACCCTGGGCCCAATGATTTTGAATCTATAATTCTATTCCAAAAATATCAATCAAGTGTGAGGCCCAAATAAAGATATTTTCAAGTAATTAACAGTTCAGAAACTGCCTTACACACATCTTTCTTAGGAGCTTACTTAATGATCTACTCCAGCAAAATAAGTGATTAGAGAAAAGAAAGGGTGCTTTAATAACATTGATGATGTAAAAGCAAAGTGACTTGTTGATATAGTGTAGAATGTAAAAGGGAAAGAAATGAAGGAAAGGACTGAAGTGTAAAATAAATGTGCTTGTCAAGCATAGAATCTTGATGCAATACAAGATGGATACAGAAGTACATTGGCTGAAGTTGCAGGGGTAACTAGTAGAGAAATTAATAGTGATGTGGATTTTGGAGAAAGAGATCAGAGAAAAGATTATGGTGGGGTAAATGAGTTATTAGAGCAGAAGACCACAAAATCACTAAGATAAAATTTTAAATCATGGTTATTAAGATAATATATGTAGATAGAGAAATAGCCAGAAGACCTAAAAACAGTTATTAGGGAAGAGGGGTAGAGAAACAGGAGAAAAGGTACTTATCTTCACAAGCCTACCATATGTTTTAAAGCATTTCTGTTTTTTACTTCAAAATGTTTTCAATTTAAATAAAAAGGAGTAAGTTCAGACTGTATAGTATCTGTCCTCTTCTCCAGTGTGTTGGCATATTCTAGGCCTAGCCACCCATTTGTTATGAATGTGGATACCTTGGGCTCTCCCTCTTTAAGGATACAGGGAACCTACTCATTTATCACACTCGGTAGCCTAGCCTGTCTGCACTTTCTTGTGGGTCTTTAGGATATGGTCTTGGCACCACTCTTTGCATGTCAAGAGTGTCTTTGTTGCTCTTCTAATAAAATTCTTTCCTCTATAACATTTAATTACTCTAATTTTCCAGTTGATCTGATGTGTTTAATGTGAGTTATATAAATTTTTCATATGAATGACAGAATGTTGATGGTCTGATTTATCTTCCAGACATATTAAAACCAGCTAATTTTCTCTTCTCAGAAAATTGTGAGTGTTTGGGTGGCATTTGATTATTATTGGCTGACATATTTCAGCTCCAGGGTGAGTATAAAGATATTTTCAATTTAATAGGTTTAATATGTCATTATTCGTTGTTGATGAATTTCTACTTGTTAGGAGAAAATCTCCCAGAAATAATGAACTTATTTGGACATCCTGATATTTGAAGCTTCAGTTATACAAATCTTGAGAATAAAATTAAATCGCATTGGATAAAAACTAAAACAAACACACATCCCGACATGAGCAAATGAATATTTGAAGGCTAACTAAATAGATATAAGCAGCCTACGGACAAGTTTACTAAGAGCTTTTGAAATGCTTTCAGTAGAGCCTGTAATAACATAAACATTTAAAATATAATTTACTTGAAAGGGTTTGTGTGAAACTTCACTAAGCTTCCCTACACAGGGTACCTTCTCCCCGACCTCCTGCAGTCCAATAACAGTAACTACACCCATTAAATACTTGGTTGGAAAGGGTTTGATTTTTAAAAGTTTAAAAGCAACCCAACAATCAAGTAAAACAACAATGTGATAGCCTAAAAGCATTAATTACATGATAAGTAATTATTATTTGAAATAAAGTACCACATATAGAGGCAGACTTGGTGCTGCAGCACCCTCACAGTCTCTTTGCCTAAGTGTCGGGGCTTAGAATGACCTAATCTCTTTTGTTCCTTTTTCTTTTCTTTAAATTAAAGTTTACTGGGGCGACAATGGTTAGTAAAGTTACATAGATTTCAGGTGTACAATTCTGTGTTACATCATCTATGCATCACATTGTGCTTTGTTCCTTTGTTTCTTGTTTTTGCCTGGTTCTGGTCACTGTCTTAACCTTTTTGGATGCTTGGACTGTGCATTCCCTTCTGTGCCCAGAACAAGGCTTAGTAAATAAGGCACTATAAGGGACTTTAGGGATCATCTGATTAGATCATTCTTATTTTATATTATAGAAGATTTAGACTTAGGGAGGTCAAGGGATGACCCCAATGTCACGTGGTTGGTTAGTATAAATCTAATGATTTATGTTTTGTATCAAGCACAGAGCTCAGAGTACATGGTAGGCAATCCAATGTCTTGTGGCCAAATAAAGAAATAATTGCTTAGATAACATTAATAGGATTTCTTTAGCATGAGTAATATGTTGGACTCTGAAGTAGTCCTTGAACCCCTAATAAATTGTAAGTCTGTGGATATGTGCAAAAACCTATTTTTTTCCTGAGATGATGTACGATGTCAAAAGGTCATCAAATTGATCTGTGACCAAAAAACAAAAAAACAAAAAAACTTAAGAACCACTGCTTTAGAACAAATAAAACACATGCCTACAAATTGAACGCTTGGCCTTACAGATGCCATCGACTGTCATATGGTCACCCTGCTGTGTATGTGCATGTGTACGCGAGCGTGCACTGGATGGGGAAGAGCATTCCCCACAAACAGGCCACTATCACAGCTCCTTTAGCTCTCCACACAGCCATTTCAAATACAAACATTCATGTATGTAAGAGCTCTGTGAAGTCCTCGTCTACTTTAGCCCTTCAATAACAGAGGGGTTAGGTAAGAATTCTGCAAATGGCACATAAAGAAAAATCCATTACATTTTAAAGTGATAGCACTGTGAAACTGAACATAATACTCTATGTCAAATTGTGTGACAAATGAATAATGGTTTCCATAAACAGAAAGGTAAGTTGTGCCCTTTGACAGGAATTTTGGTCCTTATCAAGCTCTAAGAAAAAAATCCAAAACTCATTAAATGTCATTTGTAGATGGTGTCTATCTGATATACCACCAATTTAGCTTTTTACTGAATCATATGTTCATGAGCTGGAAGAGATTTTATAGGTCATGTGGGCTACCCTCCCACCCTCTTCAGAAGACTCTTTCACAGCATTCTTGACAGCCTGTGAACACAAACTGGCCTAAACTAGAAAATCAGTCAAACAACAGACAGCCAACTTGGTCGTATGACTGTTTTCATACCACCTCATAAAATGATTTGGGATATAGTTTTCTGAAAAAAGTAGTATTTATTACATTGTTGATTTGCATAGAATTCCTTCAAAACTAGGATGAATAATTCAAATGGAAAAACTGTCAAAGAGACTGCAATTAAAGGAGGATGATATTTTACTACAAACAGTATGGAAATCAGACAACGTTCAAACTAACTGTAAGTTTTAGTGGGAAAGCTGAGATTGGAAACTATTTCAAAGTAGTTTCCAATCTCAGCTGGTAGTTCACCCAGAGTTAACACTGGCTTTGTACTTCACTCTCATTGCTCATTTGAATACATGAGCTAAATATTAAGTTCTTAAATGCTCCCAATCTATTATTTTAATATAATATAACTCAATACATGTTTGCTGAGTTAACAAAGGAAGGAGTAATGGTTGTCCAAACCTGCTTCATGGGATCTAAAGAAATAAGTATATCTAATGGTTCTATTTATTTCCTATCTTGTCCAATGAGTTCCCCAACTTCACAGAAAACATGTGCCTAAGAAATACACTCCCTTATATCTATGCTTTATAGTAACTTCTTGGTGCTGATTTAAAGCATTAGATCCAGATCCAGACCTCAATCATAGAACTTACTACTTTCTACCTTCTAATTACATGCTTATAAAGAAATTAGAAGCACATAATTATAAAGCATACTTATTACATGCTGAGGGGCTCTTGGAAGGCTAAACTCCCATGGAATTCAACTATGTATACTACATCACTATCCTCTTTCCACTCCTAACAATCTAACTGTGGACACAAACATATAAAAAATGAGTATAAAACTTTGGATTCTAGAAGAATGGTAGTCTTTCTAATGTCACATGTAATACATACCAGTTGGTCTAAGTAATGAAAAATTAACCACCTAATTACATGCAATTTCTTCCTAAACATTGATGCAGCTATCAAATAGGGGCATGGCCAGAGCATGGTGACAGAGATTCTTTTTTTTTGTTTTGAAGGACAGATATTTTTTACTATTATTAGTTTCAGGTGCACAAAACAACATAATGATTAGACATTTACACATCTCACAAAATGATCACCCCATTAAGTCTACTACCCATCTGATGCCATACATACCTATTACAATACCATTTACTATATTCCCTATGCTGTACTTTACATTCCAGTGACACAGATTCTTGACTTAGTCCTCTCTCTGGCCTTGTGACTCTGGCCATGTAACTGTGGATAAATTATTTAACATCACTATGGTTCCATTACTCCATTTGAAAAAGGGGCTCATTTACTGCCTTTGTTTAACTGTCAACTTCCTGCAAATGTGAGTTTTGAATTCTCCAAAAAAAGAGTGCGCAGAGAATGGAAACAACAATACAAAGATTGCAGTGTCAGCTCAGTCACAATCTGTGTGGTCATTATCTTGCTAAGTTGCCATTTCTTCATGTACACAGTGGAGAGTGATCTCCAAGGACCCTCCTTCGTTCTGACAGTCTGAGACTGTAGACTAAGTATTAGGGAAGAGTATTGAGAAGCCCCTGAAGGTGGCCTAACTGATCTTATCAGGAATTCAATATGAACGAGAACATAAATGGTCCTGTGTGTTCATTTCCCAGTATTAGATGCAATGTCTCTTCTTTACATTAATATACTCCTTAATCGCTAGGCACCCTGTACTGCTTTCATTTGCAGGTCCACTGAAATATTTGGCTGAATACTCTGTTGAGGGATATAAAACACACACACACACACACACACACACACCTAAGAAAACTTCCTCTGAGAAGCTTAGATGAAGTAGCTGGTTTCATTTCCATAATCAGGAAAGCAACTAATATGTGGCACAAAACAGCCATTCCTTTTCTTACCTTGCAAATGATCAGTGTTACAATTGTGTTTACATATATGTGCACACAGCTGTTTGATAGCCTTGTTAAACATTAAAATGCTCTGATCAGGTATTTGTTCTCACCAGTCCCTCTGGGGAGGAGTGCAAAGTTTAATGCAAAATTCAGCCCAAACTCTTAACACAAAGTGTTTCGAAACAATTCCAGAGATTTATAGCCTGAATGTAGAATCATTCCCTGTTCTTTTACTTCTTGTCCAAATGCAAATAAATTAATTTTCTGGTCATAATTTCAGTCCTTATGGGACATTATCGGGACAGAAGTAAAAATAGAACATCATATTGTTCAGGTCCTATGACTAATAGCTGTAGTGTCACCCAGGTAATAATCCGATAAAGCTTCTGTGTACTCAAGACCAAGTCACACCAGTGCTAGGAAAGATGCAAGTCTGGTGGCAGCAGCAGATTTCAATCAGCAATTCAGCTCTCAGGATCACAGGTCTATCTGTGCCTTCCCACTTTTTTCCCCTTACCTCACATCTTTCTCTTCTCTTGAGTCTTCTCTCCCTCTCCTCTGTGGATTCTTACTTTAGCTCTACCCTTGGAAAACCATTTCAATCCTGAGCAAACCTATTTTCTTCATTGTTTTGAGATTGGAAAATTACTACCGTGCTTCCCCGAAAATAGAACTGGGTCTTATATTAATTTTGCTCCAAAAGACTCATTAGGGCTTATGTTCAGGGGATGCCATCCTGAAAAATCATGCTAGGGCTTATTTTCCAGTTAGGTCTTATTTTGGGGGAAACACGGTATGTAGCCTCTGAGTCCCCTTCCAGTTCTCCTATTCATGATGGTACACATTTGTACTCCAATGGTCAAACACTGCAATAAGACTATAGATAGTTAGGTATCAGTAGACCAGGGATGGCTAAGACCAGCATTCCAGGCAGAGGAAATAGCAAGAGCAAAAGCCCTGAGATGGAAAAATATTTGGCATGTGTATGGAACAAAAGAGGCCCAGAGTTTGGGGGAGTGGGTAAGAATCAGAAAAAATTGTCAGACAGGTTGTCAGACAGTTCAACAGCACTAAACAGAACTGCGATTAACAGTTGTTACCTTTTAAGCACAGCTGTTTTATCTACGCCTCACAGTTACAGGAAAAAAAGAAATGAGGAAAAAAGGAGAAAAATCTCATAGTGGAAGGGAGTTGTTTTTTTTTTTAAAAAAACATCATTAATAAGCAATCAAGACTTTTAAGTATCTCTGCATATGTTATCCCTCCCTCCATTTTTCCCTCTTCTCCCCTCCCCCTCTCCTTGTCTTCCCCTCCCCCTCCCTAACTCCCAGCCAAGCCATTGTTCTAAGTCTAGTTGTGGAGGACACAGCTCACTGGCCCATATTGGTATTATGGGCATTGCGCTCTACCCAGCTGAGCCACTTGGTCGCCTGGTCGCCCGGTCACCAGCCAGCCACTCACGGCAGCTCACAGCAGCTCATGGCAGCTCGTACCGGCCTCAGCAGCCCAGCTCCAGGTTGAGCCGTTGTTCACAATCTTAGCTGTAGAGGGCGCAACTCACTGGCCCATGTGGGAATTGAACCGGCGATGTCTGTGTTAGGAGCACAGAGCTCCAACCACCTGAGCCACCCGGACATCCCTATTTTTTTTTTTGAGTTGTGTTAATGTATTGAATTCTCTGTGAAATCAGAACCAGGGCAGACTAGGTGGAGAGTTATTTGTATTGCCCAAGTCTGAGAGTTTAAGATAAACATGTGCAAAAACATGAATACAGCAACATGGAAAGTAGAAAGGCAGGAATTTATCAACTCAGTGGATTAACATAGGCTATCAGAAGCCCTAATCAATAATTTCTAACCAAAAAAGTTTCTGCTTAACACTATTAAGTGTTACTACCATTAACACTATTAAGTGTTGCTACTATTAACACTATTAAGTGTTACTACTACTATTAAATGTAGTTTATTTGGTTCACACAATTTTTTTAAACATGCAGTCCATGGGGAAAACAAGCAAATGGTTTCTTGGTGCTCTGGATGCTAGGGAACATTAAACTAGGTGATACTTGTAGTCCTTCTAGCAATGAAATAGGATGAGTTTAAGATTCTATGAATTTCCTTCTTTCACAGTGGTGACAGTTTCATACATAGGCTAACTCTTCAAGTTCACAAGATTTCATAATGAAGAAATCATTGATGACTGCTGGGCCTTTGAAGTAACTGCAGGACTAAGTCAGGCATTGTGGCAAGCAGCCTCAAAGATGGCCCCTAAGGATCCCCATATCCTGGTATTCACAACCTTGTACAATCTCCTCCCTTTGAAAGTGGGCTAGATTTATTGACTAGCTTTAAACAAAGGGAACATAGCAGAAGTAATGGGATGTCACTTCCAACATTGGGTTACCAAAAGACTGTAGCTTCCATCTTGGGTATCCATTTGGAATAATAACCAATACTAAGCACTAAGAATAGCTTCTGTAGCCATTTCCCTTTCTACTCCAAACACCTAAGAGCTCTTCGAAGTTAATAAACTAATATACGAGTTCTACTTTACTAAAAAGCCATAATATATGCCAAAGGACAATGCTCCTTCATCTGCATCTATTTATTTTCTACAGTAGTGTTAGAACTATTAGAAGAAAATCACACCTGACTATCAAAATAAAAGAGGATTAATCAATAATACTGATTTGATATTTATTAAGCCTAGGGAAAATGGACTCTGTAGCAATGATCTTGCGAGAATCAAATTTTGACTTTTGGTCCAATGTTAAATATAATCTTCCTATGATATTTTACATACATTAGTGTATGGGTTAAGCAACCTATTCTCCAGTTTATGGCCAATGAGTTTTTTAAAGTCTATATACCATGTAGCTGGAGTTAAGTAGTGAGCCAGCATCAAGGCCAGAATGGAAGCTAGAAAGGAAAGACCTACCAAGATTTTGTTTGCAGATAAAGAAGGCAGAAGGCTGCCTCTGGCTGGCCAGGTGAGGAGTTTTGTTTCACTCAGCATATTGGAGTATATCTGCCCACAAATATTTTATCTTGCTATGAAGGATTAAGCTGAATTAACACCCACCCCCTGAATTTGCCCTTCATTATCTCTCATGATTAATCACTTTCTAAAAGAGGAGAGGAAAATTGTGTAGTGCTTATATACCATATTTCCCCAAAAATAGACCTAGCCGGACAATCAGCTCTAATGCATCTTTTGGAGCAAAAATTAATATAAGAACCAGTATTATATTATATTATATTATATTATATTATATTATATTATATTATATTATACCTGGTATTATATTATATTTCATTATATATTATTGTACCTGGTATTATATTATATTGTATTATATTATATTATATTATATCATATTATACCCAGTTTTATAGTAAAATAAGACTGGATCTTATATTAATTTTTGCTCCAAAAGACGCATTAGAGCTGATTGTCTGGCTAGGTCTTATTTTTGGGGAAACATGGTACTTGACTCTTTCAATCTAGGTTGGGCCCAGGTATTAAAGAAAGCTAAATGACACTTCAGAAGTTTAGTCATTTTGAATTGATTCCCTTTCCTACTGAGTTTAAGCAGAAAAATATTGCATTTAGGTAAAAAGCATAAGAATCAAAAAAATGCTTGCCTTATTGATACTACTACCACCACCATTCATATAGTACTCATCAATTACAAAGTACTTTGATGAACTGAGAACTAAAAGCATCAACCCCCACCCCCATCACAGCTCACTGCCTACATTAACATGGTTTTATTCTTTGGCTGTTGTATCAAAAGCAATTTTACTATTTTACTGTATTCATCAACATGACTTTACTATTCCAGGTAACTGGCTTATGAGGAAAACACTGCAAATAACTTGTTCATTCTAGAAATGTCTGGAAGAAATATTCAAATGAACAGCAAACTTTAAGCAGATAGGATTAAAACCAAAGCCCTTGTCTCAAAACCTTCCCTTGTTGTATCCACCAATCCTAAACTATTACATCATGATCCTTAACCAATTCTGAACAAGCTCTCATACTTAAACAGTCACCTTCAGATTCCCAAACCTCATAATTATCCCCATTTTGCCTTTTCCCCCTGACATGCTACCAATACTCTGTCAAGGTAGTGTTCTTCCTTACAACAGTAAGGATAAACTTAATTTTGCTTAGCAACAAGTTATTCTGGTGGTATTTTTGAGGATCCAGCATTCAACAATGCCGTTAACTAATTCTGCCCTTACAATAGCCATTTAATGAGCTAGGGCAGATATTATCATCTCCATTTTATACTTAAGAAAACTAAAGTTCAGAGAAGTTACATAATCTTCCAAATCAAAGAAGATGAACAGTGGGATAATTAAAACAGATTAAGTTCAAAGTAAGTGTTCTTAGAAGTATGAGATTTTAGAAGTCAACCTGTGCAGATAGATATGAGATCTTGAAGACCAGGAGAGACAGATAAAAATAGAAAAGGAAATACACCCAGGTCTACATTCTCTTCAAGAATGTATTATATAAGGAAATGTATTTAAGTTGTTAAATATCACAACGGGTGACCAGGATCTAACAACCTAAGAATTGATGAAAGACAAGAAAAGCTTAATAGTCAGAGCAGGATGATCCCCACCCATTCACTGAAGGAGCCACAAGACAGGAAATTATTAAGAAGCACAAAGTATGCAGTAATAGCAATCAAGAAACTGCCTCTTAAAGATTAAGATGAAAAAAATCTAGATGGATTAGAAGAAAAGTCTAGTAATACCAGCATAAAATACTAAGACTTACTGGATGATTTTCTAGTGACAATTACTGTAGGTGGGTTGAAATAAAGGAATTGCATGTTTCCTAAGGGTACAAGGCAGATTAATTTATGGCATTAAGAAAGGCACATCAAAGATGAAACATGATAAAGTGTAAGCCAAGTAAGACAAAGACGGCGAAAACCAAATCTTGGAGTAGATTTTAGACAGCCTGATAGTGTTCATGGAAAAAAGAATTTAGCTGAAAAATGGATACTTTTTGACAAACACAAAACACATCAGTTTCAGAAGTGTCACTACAGTGAGACCCCACAAACAAGAATATATTGAGAAAACAAAGGTTTGGGCCAGAAAAGAAGAGAAATCTGAGAAAAAAGGCACTGAAACCAAGTACATAGAACTTATTCAAAATAAGTAAGAAAAGGAAACTGACCGATGTAAGAAGTTAAAACTTAGAAATTTAGCTGAACCTTCTTGAAAATCAATGAGAGACTACAGGAGGGAAATAAAATATATTTTTTAAATTTTTGTACTTACTTTATTTATAGCACAAAAGTAAAGCAAAACAAAACAAAACAAAACAAAACAAAAGTTATATAAAAAATGATTCACTACAATAGAATCTCCTAAAATACCTTTCCGTAAGAAACTCTCACAATGGTATAGTCCACCTACGTTAGTCAAGATGCTTTTCATTACAAGTGACAGAAACCCAGCCAAACTGGATTGTCAATAAGTGAAAGCTCTGAGATTTTACTCTACTGGCAAGCAACAGATTAGCCTATCAGTTTTATGGATGCTGGAAGAAGACACAAGATTCTTGGGTCAGAGACACGGGACTTTCTTTCTTTCTATTTTTTTTTTCAAGTTTATTGGGGTGACAATTGTTAGTAAAATTACATAGATTTCAGATGTACAATTATGTATTACATCATCTATAAATCCCATTGTGTGTTAACCACCCAGAGTCAGTTCTCCTTCCATCACCATACCCTTGTCTCCCACCCCCTCCCCCCTTACCCTCTGGTAACCACCAAACTATTGATTGTGTCTATGAGTTTTTGTTTCTCATTTGTTTGCCTTGTTCTTTTGTTGTTTTTGGTTGACATAACACATATCAGTGAAATCATATGTTTCTCTGCGTTTTCTGTCTGACTTATTTCGCTTAGCATTATACTCTCAAGATCCATCCATGTTGTCACAAATGGTCCTATTTTCATCTTTCTTACTGACAAATAGTATCCCATTGTATATATAAACCACAACTTCTTTATCCATTCATCTATAGAGGGACATCCTGGTTGTTTCCATGCCTTGGCCACTGTAAATAAAGCTGCAATGAACATTGGAGCACATGTGTCTTTATAGATAAATGTTTTCAGATTTTTTTGGTAGATAGCCTGGAGAGGGATTGCTGGGTCATATAGTAATTCTATTTGTAATTTTATGAGGAACCTCCACACTGCCTTCCATAGCGGCTGCACCAGTCTGCATTCCCACCAACAGTGTATGAGGGTTCCTTTTTCTCCACAGCCTCTCCAACACTTGTTACTATTTGTCTTGTTGATGATAGCCATTCTGACTGGGGTGAGGTGATATCGCATTGTGGTTTTTATTTGCATTTCTCTGATGATTAGTGATGTTGAGCATTTTTTCATATGTCTATTTGCCATTTGTATGTCCTCTTTGGAAAAATGTCTCTTCAGGTCGTCTGCCCATTATTCAATTGGGTTGTTTGTTTTTTTGTTGTTGAGTTGCATGAGTTCCTTGTATATTCTGGATACTAGCCCCTTATCGGAGGCACTCTTTGCAAAAATCTTCTCCCATTCAGTTGGTGGCCTCTTTATTTTGTCAATGGTTTCTTTCGCTGTGCAGAAGCTTTTAAGTTTCATATAGTCCCATTCGTTTATTTTAGCTTTTACTTGCATTGCCTTTGGAGTCAAATTCATAAAATGCTCTTTGAACCCAAGGTCCATAAGTTTAGTACCTATGTTATCTTCTATGCAGCTTATAGTGTCAGGTCTTATGCTTAAGTCTTTGATCCATTTTGAATTAACTTAGGTACATGGTGACAAATAGCAGTCCAGTTTCATTCTTTTGCACGTGGCTATCCAATTCTCCCAGCACCATTTATTGAAGAGGCTGTCTTTGCTCCATTGTATGTTTTTAGCTTTGTCAAAAATTTTCTGTCCATATTTATGTGGTTTTATTTCTGGGTAATATGGCCATTTTAACTATGTTGATTCTTCCAATCCATGAGCACGGAATGTCTTTCCATTTCTTTGTGTCTTCTTTAATTTCTTTCAAAAAAGTCTTATAGTTTTCAGCATATAGGTCTTTCACATCCTTGGTTAAGTTTATTCCTAGGTAATTTATTCTTTTTGTTGCAATTGCAAAAGGAATTGTTTTTTGTATTTCTTTTTCTGAGATTTCATTGTTAGTATATAGGAAGGCAATGGACTTTTGTACGTTGATTTTGTAGCCAGCAACTTTACTGTATTCCTTGATTGTTTCTAATAGCTTTTTGGTGGAGTCTTTAGGGTTTTCTATATATAGCATCATGTCATCTGCAAAGAGTGATAATTTCACTTCTTCATTCCCAATTTGGATGCCTTTTATTTCTTTCTCTTGCCTGATTGCTCTGGCAAGGACTTCCAACACGATGTTGAAAAGCAGAGGTGATAGGGGACAGCCCTGTCGTGTTCCTGAACGTAGAGCAAAAGGCTTCAGTTTTTCACCATTAATTATGAGATTAGCAGAGGGTTTGTCATATATGACCTTTATTATGTTAAGGTATTTTCCTTCTATACCTATTTTATTAAGTGTTTTAATCATAAATGGATGTTGTATCTTGTCAAATGCTTTTTCTGCATCAATTGATATAATCATATGATTTTTGTTCTTTATTTGTTTATGTGCTATATCACATTGATAGATTTGCGTATGCTGAACAATCCTTGTGCCCCTAGGATGAACCCCACTTGGTCGTGATGAATAATCTTTTTAGTGCATTGTTGCATTCGATTTGCTAGAATTTTGTTTGGGATTTTTGCACCTGTATTCATCAGAGATATTGGTCTGTAGTTTTCTTTTTTTGTGCTGTCCTTACCAGGTTTTGGTATCAGGGTAATGTTGGCCTCATAAAATGAGTCAGGGAGTACTGTCTCTTCTTCAATTTTTTGGAAGAGTTTGATCAAGATTGTTATTACATCCTCTTTGAAGGTTTTGTAGAATTCACTAGTGAAGCCATCTGGTCCCGGACTTTTGCTTTTGGGAAGGTTTTGGATGACTGATTCAATTTCGTTACTGGTGATCAATCTGTTTAGATTTTCCAGTTCTTCATGGTTCAGCATAGGAAGGCTACATGTTTCTAAGAACTTGTCCATTTCTTCTAGGTATTTGAATTTGGTGGCATATAGTCCTTCATACTATTCTTGGATGATCTTTTGTATTTATGTGGCATCCGTGATAACTTCCCCTTTTTCATTTCTGATTTTGTTTATTAGTTTCTTTTCTCTTTTTATCTTAGTGAGCCTAGCCAAGGGTTTGTCAATTTTGTTAATCTTTTCAAAGAACCAGCTCTTTGTCACGTTAATTTTTTCTATTGCCTTTTTGTTCTCTATTTCATTTAGTTCTGCTCTGATTTTTGTTATTTCCTTTCTTCTGCTGACCTTGGCTCTCATTTGTTCTTCTTTTTCTAGTTCTTTAAGGTGTAACCTGAGGATATTTATTTGGGATTTTTCTTTTTTTTTTTTTCTTTTTCTTTCTCTTTTTTATTTTATTTTATATTATTTTATTAGTTTCAGGTTAGTAAAATTACATAGATTTCAGGTGTACAATTCTGTATTACATCATCTATAAATCCCATTGTGTGTTCATCACCCAGAGTCAGTTCTCCTTCCATCACCATATATTCGATCCCCTTACCTCATCTCCCACCCCCCCCCCCCACCCCTGTGTCTATGAGTTTCTGTTTCTCATTTGTTTGTCTTATTCTTTTGTTGTTTTGGTTTATATACCACATATCAGTGAAATCACATGGTTCTCTGCTTTTTCTGTCTCTCTTACTTCGCTCAGCATTACACTCTCAAAATCCATCCATGTTGTCACAAATGTTCCTATATCATCTTTTCTTACCGCCGAATAGTATTCCATTCTGTATATATACCACAACTTCTTCATTCATTCATCTATCGAAGGACATTTTGGTTGTTTCCATGTCTTGGCCACCGTAAACAAAGCTGCAATGAACATTGGAGCACACGTGTCTTTATCTCTAAATGTTTTCAGAGTTTTTGGGTAGATACCCAGGAGAGGGATTGCTGGGTCATATGGCAATTCTATTCGTAATTTTTGAGGAACCTCCACACCTGCCTTCCATAACGGCTGCACCAGTCTGCATTCCCACCAACAGTGTATGAGGGTTCCTTTTCTCCACAGCCTCTCCAACATTTGTTAATATTTGTCTTGTTGATGATAGCCATTCTGACTGGGGTGAGGTGATATCTCATTGTGGTTTTGATTTGCATTTCTCTGATGATTAGTGATGTTGAGCATTTTTTCATATGTCTATTTGCCATTTGTATGTCCTCTTTGGAGAAATGTCTCTTCAAGTCCTCTGCCCATTTTTCAATTGGGTTGTTTGTTTTTTGTTGTTGAGTTGCATGAGTTCCTTGTATATTCTGGATACTAGCCCTTATCGGAGGCACTGTTTGCAAAAATCTTCTCCCATTCAGTTGGTGGCCTCTTTATTTTGTCAATGGTTTCTTTTGCTGTGCAGAAGCTTTTAAGTTTCATATAGTCCCATTCGTTTATTTTAGCTTTTACTTCCATTGCCTTTGGAGTCAAGTTCATAAAATGCTCTTTGAACCCAAGGTCCATAAGTTTAGTACCTATGTTTTCTTCTATGCAGTTTATTGTGTCAGGTCTTATGCTTAAGTCTTTGATCCATTTTGAATTAACTTTGGTACATGGTGACAAATAGCAGTCCAGTTTCATTCTTTTGCACTATCCAATTCTCCCAGCACCATTTATTGAAGAGGCTGTCTTTGCTCCATTGTATGTTTTAGCTTCTTTGTCAAAATTATCTGTCCATATTTATGTGGTTTTATTTCTGGGTTCTCAATTCTATTCCATTGGTCTATGTGTCTGTTTTTCTGCCAATACCATGCTGTTTTGATTATTGTAGCCCTGTAGTACAAGCCAAAGTCAGGAAGTGTGATACCTCCATTATTGTTCTTTTTCTTAAGATTGCTTTGGCTATTCAGGGTCTTTTGTGGTTCCAAACAAATCTGATGATTTTTGTTCTATTTCTTTAAAATATGCCATTGGGATTTTGATGGGGATTGCATTGAATCTGTATATTGCTTTGGGTAATATGGCCATTTTAACTATGTTGATTCTTCCAATCCATGAGCACGGAATGTCTTTCCATTTCTTTGTGTCTTCTTCAATTTCTTTCAAAAAAGTCTTATAGTTTTCAGCATATAGGTCTTTCACATCCTTGGTTAAGTTTATTCCTAGGTATTTTATTCTTTTTGCTGCAATTGCAAAAGGAATTGTTTTTTGTATTTCTTTTTCTGAGATTTCATTGTTAGTATATAGGAAGGCAATAGACTTTTGTGCGTTGATTTTGTAGGCAGCAACTTTACTGTATTCGTTGATTGTTTCTAATAGCTTTTTGGTGGAGTCTTTAGGGTTTCCTATATATAGCATCATATCATCTGCAAAGAGTGATAATTTAACTTCTTCATTCCCAATTTGGATGCCTTTTATTTCTTTCTCTTGCCTGATTGCTCTGGCAAGGACTTCCAACACTATGTTGAAAAGCAGAGGTGATAGGGGACAGCCCTGTCGTGTTCCTGAAAGTAGAGCAAAGGGCTTCAGTTTTTCACTGTTAATTATGATATTAGCTGAAGGTTTGTCATATTTGGCCTTAATTATGTTAAGGTATTTTCCTTCTATACCCATTTTATTAAGTGTTTTAATCATAAATGGATGTTGTATCTTGTCAGACGCTTTTACATCAATTGATATAATCGTATGATTTTCTCCTTTATTTTGTTTATGTGATGTATCAATTGATGGATTTGCATATGTTGAACCATCCTTGTGCCCCTGGAATGAACCCCACTTGATCCTGATGAATAATCCTTTTAATGTATTGTTGTATTCGATTTGCTAGAATTTTATTTAGGATTTTTGCATCGGTATTCATCAGAGATATTGGTCTGTAGTTTTCTTTTTTGTGCTGTCCTTACCAGGTTTTGGTATCAGGGTAATGTTGGCCTCATAAAATGAGTTAGGAGTACTGTCTCTTCTTCAATTTTTGGAAGAGTTTGTGCAGAATTGGTATTAGATCCTCTTTGAAGGTTTGGTAGAATTCACTAGTGAAGCCATCTGGTCCCGGACTTTTGCTTTTGGGAAGGTTTTGGATGACTGATTCAATTTAGTTACTGGTGATCGGTCTGTTTAGATTTTCCAGTTCTTCATGGTTCAGCCTTGGAAGGCTATATGTTTCTAAGAACTTGTCCATTTCTTCTAGGTTGTTGAATTTGGTGGCATATAGTCCTTCATAGTATTCTTGGATGATCCTTTGTATTTCTGTGGTGTCCGTGATAACTTCCCCTTTTACGTTTCTGATTTTGTTAATCAGTGTCTTCTCTCTTTTTATCTTAGTAAGTCTAGCCAAGGGTTTGTCAATTTTGTTAATCTTTTCAAAGAACCAGCTCTTTGTCACATTAATTTTTTTCTATTGTCTTTTTGTTCTCTATTTCATTTAGTTCTGCTCTAATTTTTGTTATTTCCTTTCTTCTGCTGACCTTGGGTTTTACTTGTTCTTCTTTTTCTAGTTCTTTAAGGTGTAACATGAGGTTATTTATTTGGGAGTTTTCTTGTTTCTTGAGATAGGCCTGTAATGAGATAAATTTCCCTCTTAAAACTGCTTTCGCTGCATCCCAAAAATTTTGGTAGGATGTATTTTCATTGTCATTTGTTTCTATGTATCTTTTGATCTCTCCTCTAATTTCTTCTTTGACCCAGTCCTTCTTTAAAAGTATGTTGTTTAATCTCCATGTATTTGTGTTTTTTGCCGGCTTTCTTTTTACAGTTGATATCCAATTTCAAAGCCTTGTGATCAGAGAATATGCATGGTATGATTTCAATCTTCTTAAATTTGTTGAGACTGATTTTATGTCCCAATATATGGTCTATCCTTGAGAATGTTCCATGTACACTAGAAAAGAATGTACAGTCTAATGTTTTAGGATGAAGTGCTCTATAAATGTCAATTATCCATTTCATCTAATGTGTCATTTAGGGCTGTTATTTCGTTATTTCTTTTCTGTTTGGATGACCTTTTCATAGCTGTCAATGATGTATTTAAGTCCCCTAGTATAATTGTGTTTTGGTCAATTTCTTCATTTAGTTCTGTTAGTAGTTGAGTAGTTATGCTCCCTGATTGGGGGCATAAATATTGATGACTATTATGTCTTCTTGTTGTATAGTCCCCTATATCATTATGCAATGTCCATCTTTGTCTCCTGTTGTCTTTTTCACTCTGTATTCTGTTTCATCTGATATCATTATGGCTACACCTGATTTTCTCTGGGTACCATTTGCTTGGAGTGTCAATTTCCACCCTTTCACTTTGAGTCTATGCTTGTCCTTGTAGCTGAGATGTGTCTCTTGGAGACAGCATATGGTTGGGTTTAGTTTTTGATCCAATCTGCTACTCTGTGCCTTTTATTGGTGAGTTCAGTCCATTTACATTTAGGGTGATTATTGATATGTGAGGATTTCCTGTCATTCTATCTTTAGTTTTCTGGTAAGGCTGTGTCTCCATTGTTTCTTTGCCTTTTTGTTGTTGTCTATTATTTCTGTGTGGTGGTATTCTATGATGTTTCCCTCTGTTTCTTCTTTTATTTCAGTATATATTTCAGTTCTGGATTTATTTTGAGTGGTTACCCTTAAGTTTATGTAAAGAAAGTTTGATATTTAGAGTATTCCATTTTCTTCAGCACGCTTACTTTCTCCATTCCCATATTCCGGTTCAGGCCTTTACTCTCCCCCTTTTTGAGTTTTGGTTGCCACAAATTGTCCCTGTTGATGGTGGTCGAATAGCCTCCTTTAGTATTTCTTGTAGTGCAGGTCGTGTATTAGAAAATTCCCTCAGCTTCTGTATGTCTGGAAAGGTCTTTATTCCTCCTTCATATCTAAAGGATATCTTTGCTGGATATATTATTCTTGGCTCATGATTTCTCTCTTTCAATAGTTTGAATATTTGGTTCCACTCCCTCCTGGCTTGTAGAGTTTCTGCTGAAAAATCTGATGATAATCTAATGGGCTTTTCTTTGTAAGTTACCGTCTTCTTTTCCCTGGCTGCCTTGAGGATTCTTTCTTTGTCGTTGATTTTAGACAGCTTCAATACAATGTGCCTTGCAGAAGGCCTGTTGGGTTTGAGGTAACTAGGTGTTCTATTTGCTTCTTGGATTCGAGGGTCCAGTTCTGTCCACAAATTTGGGAAGTTCTCGTTGACAATTTGTTTGAATATATTCTCTGTTCCCTTCTCTCTTTCTTCTCCTTCTGGTATGCCCATTATTCTTATATTGCTCTTTCTGATGGAGTCAGAAAGTTCTTGTAGAGTTCTTTCATTTCTTTGAAGTCTCAAGTCTCTTTCTTCTTCTATTTGTGTCATTTCCAGGTTTCTATCTTCGATGTCACTGATTCTTTGCTCCATCTGGTCAACTCTACTACCTAAGCTGGTAATTTCATTCTTAATTTCTTCTGTTGAGTTCTTAATCTCCAGAAATTCTATTTGGTCCTTTTTTCAAATTTCAATCTCTTTCGTAAAATGCTCATGCTGTTCTTTAATTGAGTTTCTGAGTTCATTTAACTGCCTATCTGTGTTTTCTTGTATCTCATTGAGTTTTTTCAGAACTGCAGCCTTGAATTCTCTGTCATTTAAGTCACATATTTCTGTATCTTTAAGTGCCTTTTCTGGAGATTTTTCACTTTCTTTCTGAGCTATCTTGTTGCCTTGTTATTCATGGTGATTACTGGTTTACTATTTCTCTTCCTAGACATCTACAGGAGTGACTTCTACAACAAGTTGATAGGAAGAGGTCTTTCTTTTGTTTTCCAGTACTTGTTGGTAGAACGTTTTACTTTTTCTCCGACTGCAGGCTTTTTTTTTTTTCCTCTCTCACAAGGTAGTGCTATGTTTTCTCTGCACTATTCCTTCTTCTCCCACACTGGGGGGATTCCCTGGGAGACGGGCTTCTCCTCTGTTAATAGTTCGTCTAGGACACAGGCGCTGTGTCCCGGTGGGTATGCGGAGAGCTTTTGATGTTCCAAAGCTCTTCCAGCTCCTGATTCAGAGCCCGTATGTTTCAGCAGTTCTGTTTACTCCTGCAGGGATCCGCCCAGATAGTTTGGGCCAGGGGCGGGGTGAGCTGTGAGAGGTGGCCCAGAGCAATGGCGGCGACCACCCCCACAGCCGGTCCTGCTTCCACAGCTCTCTCCCCTTTGCCGGAACTAGTTGGGCTGTGGATTTGTGTTTGTGGCCACAGTTCTCAAATATAGCAAATTTTCTGTTGTTTTGATCTGACACTGCTACTGTTTTGCTTCTAGCACAGTGCAGGTCGGGGCGGGGCGAGCTCTGGGAGGGGTGGGAGGGGGCAGCTAGTCTCAGTGCCTAAGGCTCCGTTTTCTGCTCGGCAGTGCGGGCTTAAACCACCGTTTTCAGCCTTTTTCCCTCAGTCTTTTCTCCGAGGTCTCTGCCGTGAGCGTTGGGTTCAGCCGTGTTATATGCTGTCCCCTCAGCCCTGTGGAGGCCTGGCGGAGCCCTAGCAGTCCGATCTCCTGCAGCTGCAGTAGTTCCGGGAAGCAAACAGCGAGCTCGGCGCACTGAGCTGGGTCTGAGTCCTGCGCCCGCGGGGCTGTGTCTCCGCTCACTTCTCACTTTCCTCCTCCCTCCACTCGCGCGAATCTCCCACCTGTAGGTGATTTCAGTCGGTAGTGGGCCTCTTCGTCTTGCCTGTCTGCTGTGCAGGGAGTCCTTTGTGGAGTTTTTGTTGTTCGATTCTTTGTAAATTCCAGGGGAGCTTTATAGAGGCTCACCTCACTCCGCCATTTTTCCGGAACTCCCAGTGATTTCTTTCTTCTTTATGGCTGCGTAATACTCCATTGTATAAATGTACCACAGTTTCTTAATCCAGTCATCTACTGACGGGCATTTCAGTTGTTTCCAGGTCTTGGCTATTGTGTATAGTGCTGCAATAAACATAGGAGTGCATAAAGATTTTTGAATTGGAGTTTTGAATTTCTCCGGATTTTGGATTTCTAGGAGTGGGATTGCTGGATCATAAGGTAGTTCCATTTTCAGATTTTTGAGATACCTCCAAACTGTTTTCCATAGTGGCTGCACCAATCTGCATTCCCACTAACAGTTCACCAGCGTTCCCTTTTCTCCACATCCACGCCAGCACTTGTTGTTTGTTGATTTATTGATGATAGCCATCTTGACTGGGATGAGGTGGTATCTCATTGTGGTTTTTATTTGCATTTCTCTGATGGTTAGTGAAGTTGAACATTTCTTCATATGTCTGTTTGCCATCTGTATGTCCTTTTTAGAAAAATGTCTCTTCATGTCCTCTGCCCATTTTTTAATTGGGTTGTTTGTTTTTTTGGAGTTGAGATGAGTGAGTTTTTTATAAATTAGTGATATTGACCCCTTATCAGATATATCATTGGCAAATATCTTTTCCCATTCAGTAGGATCCCTTTTCCTTTTATTGATGGTTTCCTTTGCTGTGAAAAACCTTTTTAGTTTGATGTAATCCCACATGTTTATTTTTTCTCTTACTTCCCTCATGCGAGGGGATATATCAGTAAAAATCTTACTCCGGGTAATGTCTGTGAAGTTTCTTCCTATATTTTCTTCTAGGAATTTTATGGTTTCAGATCTTACATTTAAATCTTTAAGCCATTTTGAATTTATTTTTGTATGTGGTGTAAGGAGGTGATCCAGCTTCATCTTTTTGCATGTATCTGTCCAAGTTTCCCAGCACCATTTATTTAATAGACTGTCTTTACCCCATCATACATTCTTGCTTCCATTGTCATAGATTAAATGGCCATATAGGCATGTATTTATTTCTGGACTCTCTATTCTGTTCCATTGATCTATGGGTCTGTTTTTATGCCAGTACCATGCTGTTTTGTTTACTGTACCCTTGTTGTATAATTTGAAGGCAGTTATTGTTATACCTCCCACTTTGTTCTTATTTCTCAAGATTGTTGAGGATATCCCGGGTCTTTCATTATCCCATATAAATTTTAGGATTATATGTTCTATTTCTGTGAAAAATGTCATTGGTAGTTTGATAGGAATTGCGTTGAATATGTATATTGCCTTAGGTAGTATGGACATTTTAACTATATTAATTCTTCCTATCCACGAACATGGTATGTGTTTCCATCTATTTGTATCTTCTTTCATTTCTTTCTTCAGTGTCTTATAATTTTCTGAGTACAGATCTTTTACTTCTTTGGTTAAATTTATTCCCAGGTATTTTATAGTCTTTGGAGCAATTGTAAATGGAATTGCTTTTTTAATTTCTCCTTCTGATGTTTTATTATTGGTATATACAAATACAACTGATTTCTGAATATTAATTTTGTATCCTGCTACTTTACTAAATTCATCTATCAGCTCTAATAGTTTCTTGGTGGAGTCTTTAGGGTTCTCTATATAGTATCATATCATCTGCATATAATGACAATTTTACTTCCTCTTTACCGATTTGGATGCCTTTTATTTCTTTTTCTTGTCTGATTGCTGTGGCTAGAACTTCCAGCACTATGTTGAATAGAAGTGGAGAAAGTGGGCAACCTTGCCTTGTTCCTGATTTTAAGGGAATGGTTTTAGCTTTTCCCCATTGAGTATGATGTTAGCTGTGGGTCTATCATATATGGCCTTTATTATGTTGAGATATGATCCTCTATTCCCACTTTCTTAAGGGTTTTTATCATGAATGGCTGCTGAATTTTATCAAATGCTTTTCTGCGTCAATTGATATGATCATATGATTTTTATTTTTCATTTTGTTAATGTGGTGTATCACATTAATTGATTTCTGGATGTTGAACCACCCTTGCATACCAGGGATGAATCCCACTTGATCATGGTGTATGATCTTTTTAATGTATTGCTGAATTCTGTTTGCTAGTATTTTGTTGAGGATTTTTGCATCTATGTTCATTAGCGATATCGGCCTGTAGTTTTCTTTTTTTGTGGTGTCTTTGTCTGATTTTGGGATCAGGGTGATAGTGGCTTCGTAAAAAGTGTTTGGGAGTCTTCCCTCCCTCTGGATTTTTTGGAAGAGTTTGAGGAGAATAGGTGATAATTCTTTTATGAACGTTTTGTAAAATTCGCCTGTAAAGCCATCTGGTCCAGGGCTTTTGTTTGTTGGGAGATTGTTGATTACTGATTCAATTTCCTTGGTGGTAATCAGTCTATTCAGGTTTTCTGTCTCTTCTTGAGTTAGCCTTGGAAGGTTGTATGCATCTACGAAATTATCCATTTCTTCCAGGATGTCAAATTTGTTGGCATACAGTTGTTCATAGTAATTTCTTAAAATTTTTTGTATCTCTGCGGTGTCTGTTGTCACTTCTCCTCTTTCATTACTGATTTTATTAACTTGGGTCCTCTCTCTCTTTTTTTTTAATGAGCTGGCTAAAGGTTTGTCAATTTTGTTTATCTTCTCTAAGAACCAAGTCTTGGATTCATTGATCTTTTGTATTGTTTTTCTGGTTTCTATTTCATTTGTTTCCGCTCTTATCTTTATTATCTCCTTCCTTGTACTCCCTTTGGGCTTATTTTGTTGTTCTTTTTCCAGATCCCTTAAGTGTGAAGATAAACTGTTGATTAGTGATGTTTCCTGTTTCTTTAGGTAGGCCTGCAGTGCTATGAACTTCCCTCTTAGGACTGCTTTTGCAGTATCCCATAGATTTTGGGTCGTTGTATTTTCATTTTCGTTTGTCTCGAGATATCTTTTGATTTCTTCCTTGATCTCCTGCTTGACCCATTCATTATTTAGTAACATATTATTCAGCCTCCATGAATTTGTGTGTCTTCCAGTTTTTTTCCTGTAGTTCATTTCTAATTTCATAGCTCTGTGATCAGAGAAGACAATTGGTATGACTTCAATTTTCTTAAATTTATCAAGACTTGCTTTGTGGCCTAACGTATGGTCTATCTTGGAGAATGTTCCATGTGCGCTTGAGAAGAACGTGTATTCGGCAGCATTGGGGTGAAATGCTCTGAAAATATCGATTAAATCCAAGTGGTCCAATGTGTCATTTAAGGCTGCTGTTTCCGTATTGATTTTCTGTCTGGAAGACCTGTCCCTTGTAGTCAGAGGTGTGTTGAAGTCCCCTACTATGATAGTGTTACTGTTGATCTCTGTCTTTATGTTAGCCAATATCTGTTTTATATATTTAGGTGCTCCTATGTTGGGTGCATAGATGTTTACTAGGGTTATGTCCTCTTGTCGAATTGATCCCTTTATTATTATATAGTGCCCATCTTTGTCTTTTAATATTTTCTTCATTTTAAAGTCTATTTTGTCAGAGGTAAGTATTGCAACTCCAGCTTTTTTCTCATTTCCATTTGCATGGAATATCTTACTCCAACCCTTCACTTTCAGCCTGTGTGTGTCTTTTGATCTGAGGTGAGTCTCTTGTATACAGCATATACAACGGTCTAGCTTTCTTATCCACTCAGCCACCCTATGTCTCTTGATTGGAGCATTTAAACCATTTACATTTAAAGTAATTATTGATAAGTACATAGTTATTGCCATTTTTAAATTTGTGGTTAGATTGGTTTCATCTTTCTTCTGTTTACAGAAGTCCTTTTATTATTTCTTGCAACGCTGGCCTGGTGGTAATGAATTCCTTTAGCTTATTCCTTTCTGGGAAGCTCTTTATCTCTCCATCGATTTTAAATGATAGCCTTGCTGGGTAAAGCAACCTAGGTTGTAGGCCTTTGTTTTCCATCACTTTGAGTATCTCCTGCCACTCCCTCCTGGCCTTCAATGTTTCTGCAGAAAAGTCATTTGATAGTCTTATGGGAGTTCCCTTGTATGTAACCCTCTGTCTTTCTCTTGCTGCTTTTAAGATTCTCTCTTTGTCTTTAATCTTTGCCATTTTAACTATAATGTGTCTTGGAGTGGACCTGTTTGGAACTCTCTGCACTTCCTGGGCTTGTATGTTGATTTCCTTCATCAGGTTAGGGAAATTTTCAGACATTATTACTTCAAATATGTTCTCAATCCTTTGTTTCTTCTCTTCACCTTCTGGTATTCCTATGATGCGCATGTTGTTGCACTTGATGTTATCCCATAGGTCTCTTAAACCATCTTCATTGTTTTTTATTCTTTTTTCTTTCTGTTGTTCTGTTTGGGTGATCTCTGCTAACTTGTCTTCTAAGTCGCTGATTCGATCCTCTGCTTCATCTAACCTGCTGTTAATTCCTTCAAGTGAGTTCTTTATTTCGGTAACTGTGTTCTTTAGTTCTAACTGGTTGTTCGTTATGATTTCTACATCCTTCTTGATGTCCTCTCTAAGCTCCTTAAACATTCTTATCATCAGTATTCTGAACTCTGTCTCTGATAGTTTGGTTACCTCTGCTTCATTTAGTTCCATTTCTGGAGGTTTCTTCTGTTCTTTTATTTGGCATATGTTTCTTTGTTTCCTCATTCTCGCTGACTCTCTGTGTTTGCTTCGATGTATTAGGTAGATGCCCTGGAGTTCTTGGTTCTTGCTGGAGTAGTATGTAATAAATGTCCTTTATATTTCACTTGCACTACTTCGTTCTTCTCCCCTGCGTGTGCTCCAAAAGTGACTCTTGTGTTGTGTATATTGTCCTATTAAAGAAGATACTTAATTGCTTTTTGCTTGTGAGTAGGCGGGGTTAACTCCTATGCTGACTAGTTGTGAGACTTGGCTCTGCCCACGCAGGGTGTTCTGCTGCGTGAGGGTTGACCGCTTAGATGTGGTTTGGCCTCAATGTGCCTATAAAGAATCCCCCCTGGGTCTGTCACTTGTAGGTCAAACCCGGTAGTACTCTGGCTTGGTCTGGAGTTGGCCGCTGGCTATGTTGAATCTTGTGCCTCTTAAGCTGGGCACTGGTAGGGCAATTACAGAACAAAGCAAATCACCAAGCACAACAACAACAACAAGGAAAAAATCAAATACATTCACATGTAAAAAACAATCAACAACCCCCACTCGACACAGGCAAAGATGTCAAAAATATAAAGACAAATCAAAACAGAACAAAAAACAGCGCCAGTTGTGGCTTAAGCCCACCAAGTAATCTCCAGGTTGTTCTCTGCTGTAGCACAGAGTCCCCTGCGTATTGTGCAGTTAGAGCCGGTCACCTGGTGCCCAGAGTGACGTTGGGGTTACAGCTTTAGATGCGTGGGGCTGAGGGGTCTGGACAGTAGTTTTTACAAAGCCAGTGCAGTTTCTGCCCTTGCCTGCACATATGCACACTGAGAGTAGCACCACCATCCCTGTGTCCAGTTCTCCTGAGTCTTAGGGCACCTCTTCCCTGTGTGTGTGTGTGGCGGGGGGGGAGATTCCTCAGCTGCTGGAAGCTGAGAGCTGCGTCTGCCACTTACTGCTGATCCCTGGGAGTGCCTCTGCGGATGTAATTGCCCCGCCCCAGGCAGGCCAGAAACGGTGGGGGCTGGGGATGGTAAGAGGTGTTGTCTCTTTCCCAGCCCAGCTGTGTCACACCCCACCCGCAGGCCAGAAACGGTGGTGGCTGGGGATGGAGGAGTCTCCCGTCTCCTAGGCCAGTGCAAACCACACTCTTCTCAGCCTCTTCCCTGGGCCCGAGCTGCTGGCCAGTCTTCCCCAGGCCACCAGGCTCCTCTGTAATCTGACACTGCTCTTCAGATCAGGAGCCAGTTCAAGTCTCTGGAAGGGTGGGGGTAGGACTGGAAGAGCGGGGGGAGGGGCCCAGGTGTGGAGTTTGTGTCCTTTGTCCGGACTGAGGCCCAACTGGGGGTATCAGCTAAGGCTAATTGCCTCAAATGCCAGACATGCTGCCTCCGCGGGGGGGAGAGGTCCGCTGTGGGACGCAGAGCAAAGAGTCCGCCACCTGGCTTTTGTGTTCTCTCTCTTGTCCTGGGAACCCCCGCGTCTCTGCAGCTGGGGATGTGGTTGCCCCGCCCTAGGCTGGCCAGAAAAGGTGGGGGCTGTGGATGGAAGGAGGGGTCTTCTCTTTCCCAGCCCCGCTGTCTTACACTCTTCCCGCAGGCCAGAAAAGGCGGTGGCTAGGGACGGAAGACTCCCCCCTCTCCCAGTCCAGCTCCCAGCCTCCTCTCTGGGCCAGAGCCGCCCGCCCGCCCTCCAGGAGCCCCGGCACCAAGGCTCCTCCGTAATCCGCCACTGCTCCTTAGTGCAGGGGCTAGATCAAGTCTCTAGAAAGGCGGGGGTAGGGTCGGAAGAGCGGGGGGGGGGGGGCGCCCAGGCACGGAGTCTGTGTCCCTTGTCCGGCCCAAGGCCCAACTGAGGTTATTAGCTGAAGTTATTGCTTCAAATGCTGGATATGCTGCCCCTGCGGCGGGAAAGGTCTGCTGGCGGGACGCAGGGCAAAGCGCCCACCTCCTGGCTTCCGCGCTCCCCTCCATCCTGGGATATCCTGCGTATCTGTAGCCGTGGGTGTGGGCTGGATTTTCACAGGCACAGGTGCGGAGCAGATTTCCACAACCCAAGGGTGGGGGCCGAATTTTTACAGCCACAGGTGGGGACCGCGATTCCAACCCGCGTCCCCACCGCTGCCGCAGGTGCGGCGTGTCTCCGCTCCGCTCCCTTCCTTCTTCCCCTGCTCGCCCAAGTTTTTCCCCACCTGCAAGTAATCCCTGCGCGAGTCTCTTCGCTGTTCTGCGTGATGAGCAGAGAGTCCTTTGATGTGTTATAAGCTTCCCATTTCTGATAAGATCGGACGGAGAACTCAAAAAGTGCGCCCCGCTGCCGCCATTCCTGTGACGTCACTCCTGGGATTTTTCTTGTTTCTTTTTTTTTTTTCTTGTTTCTTGAGATAGGTCAGTAATGACATAAATTTCCCTCTTAAAACTGCTTTTGCAGAATCCCAAAAGTTTTGGTAGGATGGATTTTCATTGTCATTTGTTTCTACGTATCTTTTGATCTCTCCTCTAATTTCTTCTTTCACCAGGTCATTCTTTAAAAGTATGTTGTTTAATCTCCATGTGTTTTTGTTTCTTCCTCCTTTCTTTTTGCAGTTGATATCCAATTTCAAAGCCTTGTGATCAGAGAATATGCTTGGTATGATTTCAATCTTCTTAAATTTGCTGAGGTTAGTTTTATGACCCAATACAGGGTCTATCCTTGAGAATGTTCCATGTACACTAGAAACAAATATGTAGTCTGATGTTTTAGGATGAAGTGCTCTATAAATGTCAGTTTTGTCCATTTCATCTAATGTGTCATTTAGAGCTGCTATGTCATTATTTATTTTCCGTTTGGATTATCTATCCATAGCTGTCAATGATGTATTTAGGTCCCCTAGTAAAATTCTGTTTTGGTCAATTTCTCCCTTTAGTTCTGTTAGTAATTGCTTCGTATGTTTTGGTGCTCCCTGAATGGGAGCATAAATATTTATGACTGTTACGTCTTCTTGTTGTATAGTCCCCTTTACCATTATGAAATGTCCATATTTGTCTCTTGTTACCTTTTGCACCCTGAAGTCTGTTTCATCTGATATCAGTATAGCTACACCTGATTTTCTCTGGATACCATTTGCTTGGAGTGTCAATTTCCACGCTGTCACTTTCAGTCTATGCTTGTTCTTGTAGCTGAGATGTCTCTTGGAGACAGCATATGGTTGGGCTTAGTTTTTTGATCCAGTCTGCTACTCTGTGCCTTTTGTTGGTGAGTTCAGTCCATTTACATTTAGGGTGATTATTGATATGTGAGGATTTCCTATCATTCTATCTTTAGTTTTCTGGTAAGACTGGGTCTCCATTGTTTCTTTGTCTTTTTATTGTTGTGTATTATTTCTGTGTGGGGGTATTCTATGATGTTTCCCTCTGTTTCTTCTTTTATTACCGTATATACTTCAGTTCTGGATTTTTTTTTAGTGGTTACCCTTAAGTTTATGTAAAAGAAAGTTTGATATTTAGAGTATTCCATTTTCTTCAGCATGCCTACTTTTTCCATTCCCTTATTCCGGTTTATGCCTTTACTCTCCCCGTTTTATGTTTGGTTGCTACAAATTGTCCCTGTTGATGGTGGTCGAATAGCCCCCTGTAGTATTTCTTGTAGTGCAGGTCATGTATTAGAAAATTCCCTCAGCTTCTGTATGTCTGGAAAGCTCTTTATTCCTTCTTCATATCTAAAGGATATCTTTGCTGTGTTTATTTTTCTTGGCTCATAATTTTTCTCTTTCAATAGCTTGAATATTTTGTTCCACTCCCTCCTTGCTTATACAGTTTCTGCTGAGAAATGATGATAATCTAATGGGCTTTCTGTTGTAGGGTACCGTCTTCTTTTCCCTGGCTGCCTTGAGGATTCTTTCTTTGTCATTGATTTTTGACAGCTTCAATATAATATGTCTTGGATAAGGCCTGTTGGAATTGAGGTAATTAGGTGTTCTATTTGCTTCTTGGATTCGAGGATGCAGTTCTGTCCACAATTTTTGGAAGTTGTCATCGACTATTTGTTTGAATATACTCTCTGTTCCCTTCTCTCTTTCTTCTCCTTCTGGTATGCCCATTATTCTTATATTGCTCTTTCTAATGGAGTCAGAAAGTTCTTGTAGAGTTCTTTCATTTCTTTGCAGTCTCAAGTCTCTTTCTTCTTCCATCCGTGTCATTTTCAGGTTTCTATCTTCGATGTCTCTGATTCTTTCCTCCATTGGTCAACTCTACTACCTCAGCTGGCTATTTCATTCTTCATTTCTTTTATTGCATTCTTAATCACCAGAAATTCTCTTATGTTCTTTTTTAAAATTTCAATCTCTTTGGTCAAATGTTCATGTTGTTTGTTGATTGTTTCTGAGTTCATTAAACTGCCTTTCTGTGTTTTCTTGCATCTTGTTCAGTTTTTTCAGAACTGCAATCTTGAATTCTCTGTCATTTAAGTCACATATTTCCATATCTTTAAGTTTATTTTCTGGAGATTTTTCACTTTCTTTCTGAGCTGTCTTTTTCCCTTGGTTATTCATGGCAATTAATGACTTATTATTTCTCTCCCTAGACATGTGCAGAAGTAGGTTCTGCAACAGGCTGATAGGAAGAGGTCTTTTTTTTTTTCCCCAGTACGTGTTGGTAGAGTGTTTTATTTTCTCTCTGACTGTAGCCTTTTTCTCTCTCACACTGTTGTGTATGTTTTCTCTGCACTATTCTAGCTTCTCACACAATCTGGGTATTCCTTGGCAGGCATGCTTCTCCTCTGTTAACAGTTCACCTGGGTCATAGGGCACCGTGTCCCTGTGGGGATGCAGAGCGCTTTTGAAGTTCCAAAGCAATTCCTGCACCAGATTCAGAGCCCATGTGTTTCAGCAGTTCTGTTTACTCCCACAGGGATCTGCCCAGATAGGTAGGGGCAGAGGTAGGGTGGGTTGTGTGAGGTGGCCCAGAGCAATGGCGGCGACTAGCACCACAGGCAGTCCTGCTTCCACAGCTCTCTCGCCTTTGCCGGAATTAGTTGGCCTGCGAATCTGTGTCTGCAGACCACAGTTCTCAAAACTGCAAATATTCTGTTCTTTTGATCTGATACTGCTACTGTTGTGCTTCTAGCACTGGGCAGGTGGGGGCAGGGTAAGCTCTGGGATGGTAGGGAGGGGGCGGCTAGTCTCAGTGCCTAAGGTTTCCGTTCTCTGCTCAGCAGTGAGGGCTTAAACCACCATTTTCAGCTTTCTTCCCTCAGTCTTTGCTCTGAGATGTGTGCCGTGAGCGTTGGGTTCAGCCTTATTATATGCTGTTCCCTCATTCTTGTGGGCCATAAACAGAGCCCTAGCAGTCCGAGTTCTTCCCTCTCCTACAGCTGTAGTAGTTCCGGGATACAGAGAGCTCGGAGCTCTGAGATAGGTCTGTGTCCTGAGCCTACGCAGCTCCATCTCCACAGTTCTCCCTTCCCTCCTACCCTGCTCATATAATTTGCCCACCTTTCGGTGAATTCAGTAGTGAGACTCTTTGTCTTGCCTATTTGCTGTGCAGGGAGTCCTTTGTGGAGTTATAGTTTTTCAATTTGCGTTGAATTCCAGGGGAGATTTTCTTCCAGTCGCTCACCTCACACTGCCATTTTGATGACGTCTCCAGGAAATTAAATATTATTGGAAGCAATCACGACTTTAGATTAAGGTACAGCAGAAAGATAAGGAATATGGATAAGTTGAGGGAAAACAGTGTCTCGAGGAGTATATTGGAACAATCTCACCCTTAAACAGCAGCTCATGTGCAAAAGTCTGTCCCAGATAACTCAACTCTCTAAACAAATGAGAAGTTGCGAGACTACCTATCCCCAGAGCCATTTTTCACAGGCCCGAGAAAAATCTACAAGAGGTAGGGGCAGCAAAACCCAGACCAACTCAGAAATACAAAATTCATAGGGAAAATAGTAAAGAGCTGTCTCTGTCACTAATTTCTCAACTTTGCCAAGGGGCCAGTACTCTGTCATATACTCAGAATGAGTACTGGTATCTGCTTGTTTCTCACTCTGAGGATCCTTAAATCTCTATATATCTTACTTAGATGCTCTTCCCAAGTTACTGTAGGTTTGAATACACAATCTAATCCAATTCCAAACTACTCAGTTTCTATTGAGCTCCAGGTGCTTGGAAAGAAATAAGCCAAATACATAAACTAATTCTGAGAATTGAAAGGTAGTTAGATGATGGTCTTACAAATGGGCTGATGGTGAATTGCCTGTTGAGTACTTCCCAGCTTACACACTTTCCCTTCATGAATCCTTTCCATAATGCCTAATTTAGCCTGTCTCTTCGTCTTTTGTGGACTCATGAAGGGTATTTAGATGACTAAGACTTTGGGCTATTGTTTTTCCAGGTTGAGAAACCACCAAGAAATTAGTATTTAAAACACGTACAGTGGAGCCCAAATATCCTTCTGCATTTTGGTGAATACAATAACTTTTCAGGGCTAACAATAATCATTCTCAGGTTATAGATGATAAAGAGTGATGATGAAGACTACTTACCATCGTTTCCTCATGTATCAAGAGCAATCAGTCTCTCTGTCACTTTAATAACAGACCGAGAAAGATGATAGTGATAACAGCATTGTACCTACCAGCTTTCTTGCCCAAGTGTTTAAATAACAGACCACAGACTACATATTTAAATAAAGCATTTAAGGAAATTGATGCCTCTCAAACTGACATTCCCTTCAAGGATACTAAAATTTAAAGTCTCCCCTTTAGGTATTAATCATTATTAGTTGAAGCAAACTCCAAGGCAGAAGGTAGGAAGACACATGAAAGTTTAAAAAATCGAGTGACAACAGTGCTAGACATTTCTTTTGAATGTCTGTATTCTGAATGAAACCTGTAGGGAGAGGCAGTGTTTACAGACCATCACAGGTTTGTCTCTTGATGATATAGTTTTGTCTCCTTCCATATTTGCTGGCTACATCTCAGGCCATGGTAATAAAACTCCTACATCTGTGTTGTCCCTTAGGGCACTTGTCCATTTGGGGAGATGCTGAAGTACAGGGAAGACTGGGAATGAAAAAGGGGACAGGACACACTTCTCTGAACACCCAATGCCCCTGACACCTTTCACACCAAAAGCCCTAGTCTTTCTGTTTGCTTTATCCTCTTCCTTGGGAGCAGCTCTACACAGTGATGCTGTTCCTAGCCCTTTCCCCACCTCTAGGCTGTAGGCCCCTGAAAGGAAAATACCATTTTCTATTTGTCACTCCTTCTCTCCTGGTCCTCTTTCTGAAGACTTATCCTCTGCATTTCTCATTCCTTTAGAAATACAGAAAACCAAAGTGGCCGTAGTGCCCCATCTTAAATCCTTTTAGTGCTCTCACACTTTTCTGAGCAGTTTTCAGCACCAGTTATTTCTGAAATTGCAAAATCACATGGTGACACTTTTGGATAAACATGGTGAGCAGGAAATGGGGAGATGGTGGTAGGTTGGGGGAACTACTGTTTTTATGAGTAAACCTCATGGAATTGTTTTATTTTTTAAATGTCATACTTGTTTAACTTTGATAGAAATAAAAAAAAAAAACCCACAAACTTCTATTACCTGACTGGTTTGTCCTCCCAGTGAGTAGCAACCTAACCTGTATTCTGAAAAGCCCTACAAAGAGAGACTGCAGGGAATGTATGTCAGCCCCACAGTGGGACAGTCAGTGACCAAGGGACAGTCTTTTCTGGGTTACTTTTGACTCATTAGACTGCCATGAAAAACACAAATTCTAACAAATGTCTATATGTGATGAGTAGAGTTTATCATGAAGTAAGACAGTAGGGTCAATGCACTGTTTAGAGAACCTCTCATTTCAATAAAGTAGCATTTTATCTCTTGATTATGCTAAGAAATGACAAAACAAAATACCTGGAAGAAAGAAAAGGCTTTTCAGGATCAGGGTAGTATTTGTATCATTAAGATGCACCAAGTTACCTTCCATTCTGGCTATATGTATATATATATATATATATAATGTATATATATATATACAATATATATATATATGTAATGAATCCAGCCAAACTACCGACAAGCAACATTTGGAAATTAGACAAAATTGATTCCTAGATTCAAAGTTCAAGGTGAGAGGGAGGATGCGAGGAGCAGACTCAGATGGGAAAGAAGTCATTACCAGCTCCTCTGGAATACCAATAAATGTCCATTTTGTGAAAGCATATTTTTATGGAATTTCATAAACATCCTTCTATGGTCCCTTGACATTTCCAACCTAACTGTATGTGCAATTGGAAGCCAGGTTTATAGAATAGCCAAAATCAGAGATGCTGACAATAGGTAGCTGGAAAGTGTTTTCTGCTTAATAGAGAAATCAAAATTTTATTGGGTTGAAGTACCCAAATGATGTACACTTATACTAAGTAGGTATGTGTGGGTGACTTTGTTTTGGTCAGAATTCTGAGGGAACAGAAAGATTTTGAGGTTTGCTTATGGCTGGGTGGCAGCCATGGTTTTAACTGATGAGGACCAATTTCTCTACATAGATATTTAAATTAAACAAGCAGCCTCTCACACCCAGGGCTTCTAACTGGTTCTAATTAACACTGATTCAAGCTGTGAAAATTTTCACCTGCAGCCATTTTGTTTGTTTTGTATATCAAAATGATATATTGTTAAAAATGCTTGTCTTCTGTGACTCTCATATATCCTCACCTTCACAAGAATCCTGAGAAGCGGACACTTATCAGCCCAAGTGGAAACAGTAAAACTGGATCTGTTGGGAAGAGATCAAATTTAGAGAAAATACTCTCTGAGCAGCAGCCTACATGTGTCCCTTTGTGGACTGTGAACAATCCTTCTCTCTTCACTCTCTTCCATTATGCTTCCAGCTGGCATCTCTTATCCTGCCTCCTCTTGTGAAGTCTTTCCCCAGGCATTAATCACTGTGTCATCAGCTAGAGAAAGACCCAAGCAAGGAAAGCAGAATCTCCATTCTTGACTCTGGAAGAGCTCCAGCAGAAGCCCACAGGTCTGCTGTTTGGGGATCTAGCAGTCATGAAGCTCTCCTGAAGCATTCGTGGCTATCCAAAGTCCTTATGCTGTAGTCTACTAGAGTGACCTGGAGATTCTGCCTGATTCAGGCACAGTGTGGCAACCTCATCAGCTTCTCCTAGACCTTGGAAAGAACTTCTTATATCTACATACAGACACATAGCAATGGCTCTTGTCCCTTTTGACACCTGACCTAGATCTGAGGCAAGTTATTCCTACAACCAATTCCAGATATTGGGATTGCAAATATGAACCGAACAGAGAAAGCCTCTCTCTCACTTGCGTTTATATTCCCATGGGCCAGACCTACAATTAGTCTGCATCAAGCCGTACAAATGAACTGTAACTGTTCCTGTAAGGATCGTGGTCCTTTAACCCTTTCTACATACTTGTATGCTGTTATTGAAGCCAGATAGACAATAAATCTGCATCAACCACACAACTTTTTAAATGTCACACTGTACAATGCTTTTCAGAGCATTAAGATTAACAAAAATAGAATATTTAATATAAATTCACTGAATCATTATGCCCTTCCTAAGTGAGTACATAATATTTGAGTTTGGAAACAAAAATGGAGTCAAATATCTGAATGAGAAAGCATAGATTTACTTACTAAAAAAACAATAATGAGACTCTTCATCAGAACCAATATGGTATTTTCATAGAAAGACTAGTTGGAAAAACACTAAAACGTTGGCAGTGGTCATAACTCTAACTGGATTGTCAGCAATTTTAAAATTCATTCAAGTGCTGTGTAAGAACTGGCTCATATGAGTGGATAGTGCACATCTCCTCCTAAATCTGCATTCAGTTATGTCATGTTTGTGGCTTAAAATTGGCCGTGGTGGGAGTATTTTCACCTCAGAAATTGGCAAATGCTACAAATTAGGATGTTTTCCCTTCTTTTAGGGAGCTGGTTGCTAAACATTTACCAGCATATCACTTTTTGTAGCCTCTAAACCTTCCTAATGAGCACATATTATAACTTGAAGTTATTTTTAAAGAAAATAACATTTGAGCATTATTACCCTTCGTGTACGTGGTGTTTTTTCATGAAGTACTAAGTAAATTAATTTTTCATACACAAAAAGATCCATAATCCAAAAGATCCATATGAATGGGCCCTTACATTTTCATTATAATCCAATGTCTTTCCAGTTGCCATATAAATAAGAAGTATGAAAAACATTTAATCCAAACATGAGTTTGAGGTAGAAAAACCAAATGAAGAATTTATAACCCATTAAAACTCCAAATAATTAGTAACTATTCACAGAGCAGATCCCAGGTGAGTCAAAGAGCAAAGGACTGATTCTATAGGATTCAAGAAGCCAAGCTCCACCTTAAGTTCTGAATAGGGTTACTTGCACTTTTTCTATGTTTCTGAATTCTGGGGATATCCATCCAAATAGATATAAACCCTTCTGGAGTCCTCTGCTTTGTGACCACTTTTAAAATGCCAGTACTTAGTGAAATTATCCACTAAATCATTCATTTAGGCCTTCCCCACACCCGCCTGAATGAAGGCACCCAAGATGACAGCACTGGGCAGTGGGCACAAGTGTGTGTGGAAGTGGCAGAGTTAGTTAAATTTCACACCTTTTTTTGGAGTAGCAAATAAGTTAAGGTCACTATCATGTTACTTGGTGAAGGAACTTGGCTGGCACAGCTTCACTAAGTGGTTTTGGGTAAAGCTTTTCTAAATACCTCCAGCCTCAGTTTTTCAGTTAATGGGAAACAGCAATGACCCCCACTGTGAGGGCTTTAAAGTAATTTAATCAATAACAGGGATAAATCAAAAAGTTTTGAAATGTCAATGTGCTATGTAACAGCTAGACACTTTTGTTTCTAATAAAAAAGAATGTGCATTTTTTTGACCTTGGGTGGGTGAACTTTAGGTTCCATGATCTTACCAGAATAAAACCTGTGCTAATATAAAAGTAGAGGAACCACAGGTATCTTTTGAGACTAAAGGTTAAAAGTCTCTTTGAAAACATCTTAGGATAGTGCACATTCATATGCAGCATTTTTTCCAACTTTCTTATTGTCAGCATTTTCACCTAATCTTAAATGAACTAATCCCAGACAAGAAGTGACATGTTACAAGCAAGGAAATAGAGAACTTTCTGGGACTGCTAATTAATACGTACCCTCTAGCTCACACAGCCTGACAAATCCTAGAATGTTCCTTTGGGTGCTGAGCCATGTCAGCCTCAGTGTAAGCTGTCCGAGTTGGCCAGAACAGAACTAAGCTCAGAACATGGAAAATCCTGGCTCCCTGAGCCACCTCTTGCTTCACAACAAGATTACAGAGGTGTGATTGCCAAGAGAAGCCAGTGTAATCTATCAGGAATTTTCTGTACCTGAGAAAGAACAGAATATAATTAAAGGAAAGGGGCAGAAAGGGGGCTAAACCAGGCACTATAACGTCCTGTTCCAATCTGTGCATTCAGGAAATGGGAGGCTAATTTCTTGAGAACCTCCTGTGTATTGGGTGCATTACAAAGATTATCACACTTCATTCTTACAACATCCCTGATAGCAAAGTATTATTTCTGTTTTGCAGATAAGGAAACTGAGACTAAAGGATTAGTTAGGAACCAAGGATAGACAGTTACTGGCAAAAACAGGTTTGAACTGAGGACTCACTGACTTGAAAGCAACCCAGGAAGCAAGTTATAAAGCACCAAGCATTAGAGATACATAATGTAAGCATTTACTCTACAGATGATAATAATGAGTGCAACTCATAAGGCTTATTACATAGCTTCAGGGGAAGACCATATTCTAAAACATACACCAAAGTGAGCAACAATATCAAATGTGTAAACTGTGGTTAGAAGATCCCCTATTCTGAGATTTCGTATTCCCATGTTCTGAAAACTTCAATCCCAACTTAATATGAAATCTGATCACTCATCAGAAAGGAATCCTGACCCAGTTACTGAATACCTTGCCATAAAATTGACAGTCAAAGGTAAAATCAAGTTCAGACATAGGAACTCTGCATGTTTGAAAGAAACACATCAGATAGCAGTCTGGAGAAAACAGCACCAAATATGGGGAATGCTTACCAATCAAGCCTTGTGGTATGAGCACTGCATTGACAGAAACTATGACCTGGACAGGGACAAGAGAAAGCATTTACTATACAGAGACAATAAATGTAAACCAATCAACATTCGCACTTTTTGTCATGATTGAAATTCACTCATCTAATTATACTTCTTTTCTGTAGTGGGACAGGAAACATAGTGGTCAAGGAGCCTTAGCATGCAAATCTCAAACCATGCCCCCAGTTTCCAAAACATGAATTCACTGAAAAAAATTTAACAGTGGCAAAGTATTGAAATAACACGTTAGAAGCCCGCTGAGTTGCCAGATTCTATTGTCTTAGAGCAAAAATGAGCTGAGTGTCTCTTACTCAGAGACTGAAGGCTTACTGTGTGTTAAACATGGTATATGGTGCCAGCAATGTCTGCGACACAAAGAAATGTCCAACAATGTATGGAAGAGTGAAGATTTGGAGGGGTATTGACCTATATATTACTTAAATTTCTGGCCTATGCCTTTAGGACCTCTACCAAAAAAAAAAAAAAAAAAATGCCACAGGGAGGACAGGCTGACAGATTACCATTCCCTGCCCCCTACTAGGTTGATGGGTTTCATCTCTCTCCCTTTTTTACAGATAGAGCTGGCTTTATCATTACATTCATTTCATATACCTGTTGAAAAAAGCCTGAGCAACACCCTGCACTCCTTTGACTCCCAAAGTATGTTTTCAACAATCCAGTTCATTCTGTCGATCTGCTGTCTGCTACTAGCTTTCCAAAAATAATAAAAAGAAAAACCAAAACTTTGGTGTTAAAAAGTCAAAGCAATAAATGTACGACCCGAAACCATAAAATTCCTAGAAGAAAATATAGGGAGTAAATTTGCAGACATTACTCTGAGTAATATTTTTACTGATATATCCCTTAAGGCAAGTGAAGTAAAAGGAAAAATAAACATATGGGATTATATCAAACTTAAAAGTTTCTTCACAGAAAAGGAAACCATCAATAAAACAAAAAGGCAGCCTACTGAATGGGAAGAGAATAATTGTCAATGATACATCTGATAAAGGGTTAATATTCAAAATTTATAAAACATTCATTCAGATCAACACCAAAGCAATGCAATTAAAAAATGGGCAGAGGCTCTTCAATAAATGGTGCTGGGAGAATTGGATAACCACGTGCAAAATAATGAAACTGGACTGCTATTTGTCACCATGTACCAAAGTTAATTCAAAATGGATCAAAGACTTAAGCATAAGACCTGACACAATAAACTGCATAGAAGAAAACATAGGTACTAAACTTATGGACCTTGGGTTCAAAGAGCATTTTATGAACTTGACTCCAAAGGCAATGGAAGTGAAAGCTAAAATAAACGAATGGGACTATATGAAACTTAAAAGCTTCTGCACAGCAAAAGAAACCATTGACAAAATCAAGAGGCCACCAACTGAATGGGAGAAGATTTTTGCAAACAGTGCCTCTGATAAGGGGCTAGTATCCAGAATATACAAGGAACTCATGCAACTCAACAACAAAAAAACAAACAACCCAATTGAAAAGTGGGCAAAGGACCTGAAGAGACATTTCTCCAAAGAGGACATACAAATGGCAAATAGACATATGAAAAAATGCTCAACATCACTAATCATCAGAGAAATGCAAATCAAAACCACAATGAGATATCACCTCACCCCAGTCAGAATGGCTATCATCAACAAGACAAATAGTAACAAGTGTTGGAGAGGCTGTGGAGAAAAAGGAACCCTCATACACTGTTGGTGGGAATGCAGACTGGTGCAGCCGTTATGGAAGGCAGTGTGGAGGTTCCTCAAAAATTCCGAATAGAATTACCATATGACCCAGCAATCCCTCTCCTGGGTAGCTACCCAAAAAATCTGAAAACATTTATACATAAAGACACGTGTGCTCCAATGTTCATTGCAGCTTTGTTTACGGTGGCCAAGACATGGAAGCAACCAAAATGTCCTTCGATAGATGAATGGATAAAGAAGTTGTGGTATATATACACAATGGAATACTATTCGGTGGTAAGAAAAGATGATATAGGAACATTTGTGACAACATGGATGGATCTTGAGAGTGTAATGCTGAGCGAAATAAGTCAGACAGAAAAGGCAGAGAACCATGTGATTTCACTGATATGTGGTTTATAAGCCAAAAAAACCAAAAGAACAAGACAAACAAATGAGAAACAAAAACTCATAGACACAGACAATAGTTTAGTGGTTACCAGAGGGTAAGTCGGGTGGGGGGTGGGAGATGAGGGTAAGGGGGATCAAATATATGGTGATGGAAGGAGAACTGACTCTGGGTAGTTAACACACAATGTGATTTATAGATGATGTAATACAGAATTGTACACCTGAAATCTATGTAATTTTACTAACAATTGTCACCCCAATAAATTAAAAAAAAAAAGGGCAGAGGAAGTGAAGAGACATTTCTCTAAAGAGGACATTCAGATGGCCAACAGGCATAAGAAAAAATGCTCAACCTAACTAATCATTAGAGAAATGCAAATAACAACCACAATGAGATACTACCTCACTCCAGTCAGAATGGCAATCATCAATAAATCAACAAACAACAAGTGCTGGTGAGGTTGTGGAGAAAAGGGAACCCTGGTGCACTGTTGATGGGTTTGCAGATTGGTGCAGCCATTATGGAAATCAGTATGGAGGTATCTCACAAAACTGGAAATGGAACTACCTCATGACCAAGCAACTCCACTCTTAGGTATCTATCCAGAGAAATCCAAGATGCTAATTCTAAAAAATATATGCACCCCTATGTTTACTGCAACACTATTTACAATAGCCAAAACTTGGAAACAACTGAAATGCCCATCAGTAAAGTACTGGATTAAGAAATTGTGGTATATTTATACAATGGAGTATTACTCGGCTATAAAGAAGAATGAAATCTTACCGTTTGCAATGATATGAAAGACATTATGCTAAGTGAAATAAGGCAGTCGGAGAAAGACAAATACCATATGATTTCACTTATATGTGGAATCTAAAGAACTGAATAAATGAGCAAAGTAAACAGAAATAGTCTCAGAGATATAGACGAAAAACCGATGGTTGCTAGAAGAGATGGGGGTGGGGATGAGGGAGAAAGGGAATGGATTAGACAGCATAAATTGGCAACTACAATATTGCCACGGGGTATGAAAGACAGTTTGGGGAATATAATCAATAATGTTGTAAAGATTTTGTAGGGTGTCAAATGGGCACATGTCTTATTAGGGAGACCATTTCATGGACGGTGTGGATGCTTGACCACTGCACTGTACACCTGAAGCTGAAGTTGAACAATATTGTATGTCAACTATAATTTAATATGTATAGTCACGGAATATGGAATATAGATAAGGAATAGAGTCAGTGGAATTGTAATAGATATGTACGAGGTCAGGGGGCAATAGATTGTGGGAGGGGGGTTATCACTTTGTGAGGGGTGAAATGTCTAACTATTGCATTGTTTTGTACACCTGAAACTAATTTAAAAAAAAAGTTTAGGGGAGTGACTTTTTTCCCATACCTTCAACATTAGGAGTTAATCTCTTATCCTTGCTATTGTGACAAGCAAAAATAAACAAAACCACAACAATGGAAGCAAGAATGTACGGTGGGGTAAAGACAGTCTATTCAATAAATGGTGCTGGGAAACCTAGACAGACACATGCAGAAAGATGAAGCTGGATCACCTCCTTACACCACATACAAAAATAAATTCAAAATGGCTTAAAGACTTAAATGTAAGATCTGAAACCATAAAATTCCTAGAAGAAAATATAGGAAGAAACTTCACAGACATCACCCGGAGTAAGATTTTTACTGATATATCCCCTCGCATGAGGGAAGTAAGAGAAAAAATCAACATGTGGGATTACATCAAACTAAAAAGCTTTTTCACAGCAAAGGAAATCATCAGTAAAACAAAAAGGGATCCTACTGAATGGGAAAAGATATTTGCCCATGATATATCTGATAAGGGGTTAATATCACAAATTTATAAAAAACTCACTCATCTCAACTCCAAAAAAACAAACAACCCAATTAAAAAATGGGCAGAGGACATGAAGAGACATTTTTCTAAAAAGGACATACAGATGGCAAACAGACATATGAAGAAATGCTCAACCTCACTAACCATCAGAGAAACGCAAATAAAAACCACGATGAGATACCACCTCACGCCAGTCAAGATGGCTATCATCAATAAATCAACAAACAACAAGTGCTGGCGCAGATGTGGAGAAAAGGGAACACTTGTGCACTGTTGGTGGGAATGCAGATTGGTGCAGCCACTATGGAAAACAGTATGGAGGTATCTCAAAAATCTGAAAATGGAACTACCTTATGATCCAGCAATCCCACTCCTAGGTATCTATCCGGAGAAATCCAAAACTCCAATTCAAAAATCTTTATGCACTCCTATGTTTATTGCAGCACTATACACAATAGCCAAGACATGGAAACAACCGAAATGCCCATCGGTAGATGACTGGATTAAGAAACTGTGGTACATTTATACAATGGAGTATTACGCAGCCATAAAGAAGAAAGAAATCTTACCATTTGCAACAACATGGATGGACCTAGAGAACATTATGTTAAGTGAAATAAGTCAGACAGAGAAAGACAAATACCATATGATCTCACTTATATGCGGAATCTAAAGAAAAGAATAAGTGAATGAACTAATCAGAAACAGTTTTGGAGACATAGAGGAAAAACTGAGGGTTGCTAGAGGGGCGGGGGGGGTGGGGATAAGGGGAAGGTGAGAGGTTTAGAAAATAGTCGGTAACCACAAGATGGCCACGGGGTTTTGAAAATTAATTTGGGGAACGTAATCAATAATGTAAAGATGTTGTAGGGTATCCGATGGACATGTGTCCCATTTGGGAGACCACCTCAGGGATGATGTAGATGCCTGATCTCTGCACAGTACACCTGAAGCTGAACAATACTGAAGGCCAAATATAATTTTATATAAATATATATATATATATATGTATGTATATTTATATATTTGTATGTATATTGTTACAGGAAGCAGAGTACAGCTTTAGGAATAGAGACAGTGGAAATGTATGGGCTCTGTGCGAGGTCAGAGGGATAGTGGATAGGGGGAGGGGGGTTCACACTGTGTGAGGGATATAAATGATAAACGTCTAAGTTTTGCTTTGTCTTGTGCACCTGAAACTAATAAAATTAAAAAAAAAAAAAAAACAAAGGGAGAAAAACTCAAAGCAAGACCCATGTATATGCTGTCTGTAAGAGATCCACCTTAGATAGAAAGACACATACAAACTGAAAGTAAAGCAATGAAAAAAGATATTTCACATAAATTGAAACAAAAAAGTTGGAGTAGCAATATTTATATCAGACAAAATAGACTTTGAAATGAAGAGTATAATAAGAGACAAAGAAGAAAATTAGATAAGAATAAAGGAATCAATACAAGAGGACATTACCCTAGTAAACATCTATGCACCCAACATAGGATCACCGAAATATATAATGCAAATATTGACCAACATAAAGGCAGAGATCAACAGTAACACAATCATAGTAGGGGGTTTTAACACTCCACTGCACCAATGGACAGATCTCCCAGACAGGAAATCAATACGGAAACAGCAGTCTTAAATGACACACGAGACCACATGGATTTAATCGATATTTTTAGAGCAGTTAACCCAAAGCAGCAGAATATACATTCTTTTCAAGTGCACGTGAAACATTTTCCAAGCTAGACCACATGTTAGGCCACAAAACAAGTCTCAATAAATTTAAGAATATTGAAATCATATCACACATTTTCTTGGACCAAAATGATATGAAACTAGAATTCAACTACAAGAAAAAAAGTGAAAAAACACATGAAGGCTAAATATCATGTTACTTATGAGATCAAGGAAGAAATCAAAAGATACCTTGAGACAAATGAAAATGAAAACACAACAACCCCAAATCTATGGGGTGCAGCAAATGCAGTCCTAAGAGGGAAATTCATAGTAAACGCAGCCCTAAGAGGGAAATTCATACCTAAAGAAACAAGAAAAATCTCAAATCAATAGTCTAACTTTACACCTCTAGGAACTGGAAAAAGAACAGCAAACAAAGCCCAAAGTAAGAGAATAAGGCAACAATAAAGATCAGAGCACAAATAAATGAAATAGAGACTAAAAAAAAAAAAAAGATCAATGAAACCAAGAGCTGGTAAATTTTGAAAAGAGAAACAAAATTGACAAACCTTTAAACAGACTCATGAAGAAGAAAAGAGAGAGGTCCCAAATAAATAAAATCAGAAAAGAAAGAGAAGTGAAAATAGACACCAGGGAAATACAAAAAAAAATTAAGAAAATACTATGAGCAACTATATGCCACAAATTAGACAATATGGAAGAAATGGATAAATTCCTAAAAGCATACAATCTTCCAAGGCTGAATCAAGAAGAAACAGAAAATCTGAACAGACCGATTACTGCCAACAAAATTGAATCAGTAATCAACAAGCTCCCCAAAAAAGTCTTGGACCAGATGGCTTCACAGGTGAATTTTACCAAACATTCAAAAAAGAATTAACACCTATTCTCTTCAAACTATTCCAAAAAATCCAAGAGGAGGGATGGCTCCCAAGCTCATTTTACAAGGCCACCATTATCCTGATTCCAAAACCAAAGATGTTACAAAACAACAACAACAACAAAACTATAGGCCAATATTCCTAATGAATATAGATGCAAAAATCCTCAACAAAATATCAGCAAACTGAATTCAGCAATACATTAAAAAGATCATACACCACACAATCAAGTGAGATCCATTCCTCGTATACAAGTTTGGTTCAATATCTGCAAATCAATAAACATGATATGACGCAAACAAAATGAAAAATAAAAATCATATGGTCATATCAATAGACATAGAAAAAGCATTTGACAAAATCCAGCACCCATTTGTGATAAAAACTTTCAGCAAAGTGGAAATAGAGGGAACTCTCAACATAATAAAGGCCATATATGACAAACCCACAGCTAATATCATACTCAATGGGAAAAAGCTAAAAGCATTCTCTTTATGATGAGGAACAAGACAATGAGGCCCACTTTCACCAATTTTATTCAACATAGTACTGGAAGTTATAGCCACAGCAATCGGACAAGAAAAATAAATAAAAGGCATCAAAATGGGAAAGGAAGAAGTAAAACTCTCATTATTTGCAGATGAAATGATGCTATATAGAGAGAACCCCAAAGATCCCAACAAAAAAAACTATTTGAACAGATAAATTAATTCAGTGCAGTAGCAGGATACAAAATTACTATTCAGAAATCAATTGCATTTTTATACACCAATAATGAACTATCACAAAGAGAAATTAAGAAAACAGTCCCATTTACAATTGCACCAAAAAAGTAAATATTTAGGAATAAATTTAACCAAGGAAGTAAAAGACCTGTATTCAGAAAATTATAAGACATTGAAGAGAAAAATTAGAGAAGATACAAATAAGTGGAAACATATACCATGCTCATGGATAGGAAGAATTAATATAGTTAAAATGTCCACACAACCCAATGCAATCTATAGATTCAATGCAATACCTATCAAAATACCAACGGCTTTGTTTTCTGTTTTATATTCCACATATGAGTGAAGTCACATGGTTCTTGACTTTTTCTGTCTGATGATATATACGAGATGATATATTATAAAAATGTAAACTCTCAGACATTATCCTTAGTAATATTTTTACTGATATATCCCTTGGGCAAGGGAAACAAGAGAAAAACAAGTGGGACTACATCAAACTAAAAAGTTTTTTCACAACAAAGGAAACCATCAACAAAACAAAAATGTATCCTACTGAATGGGAGAAGATATTTTCCAGTGACACATCTGATAAGGGGTTAATATCCAGAATTTATAAAAAATTCATACAAGTCAACACCAAAAACATAATTCAATTAAAAAGTGGTCAGAGGACATGAATAGATATTTCTCCAAAGAGGACATACACATGGTCAATACAATAAGTCAGACTGAGAAAGACAAATACTATATGATCTTACTTATATGTGGAATCCAAAGAAATGAATAAGCTAGCAAACAAAACAGAAATAGACTTACAGATACAGAGAAAAAACTGATGGTTGCTAAATGGGAGGGGGGTTACGGGATGGGGAAAAGTTGAAGGGATTAGAAAATGCAAATTGGTAATCACAAAATACTCACTGGGATGTGAAATTCAGTATGGGGAATATAATCTATAATGTTGTAAAGACTATGTAGGGTGTCAGGTGGGTACTGGACTTACCAAAGGGATCACTTCATACATTACATAAATGCCTAATCACTACACTGTACACATGAAACTAATATAAAATAATATTGAATGTCAATTATAATATACACATACAGAAGGTGCCAAAAAATGTATACACATTTTAAGAAAGGAAAAAACTGTATTAAAATTGTACTACTCAATAAATACCAATAACAAAAGATATACAAGTCATATTTGACTTCTACAATTACAAGAGGTGCTCAAAGTGGTTACCATCAGTGTCCAAACACTTCTAATTATGACGAATTACTGCTTGAGCAATGTTGACCAAAGTGTCCACTTGTATACATTTTTGGCACCCCTGGTGTGTGTGTGTGTGTGTGTGTGTGTGTGTGTGTGTGTGTGTATGGAGAGAGAGAGAAAAGAGGTTATGGGATGTAAAGTAGGAGGACAGGGATACAGTCAATGGTATTGTAATAACTATGTATGATGTCAGTGGGGTAGCAGACTTAGGGGGTGGGTTATCACTTTATGAGGGGTTTAAATGTCTAGTATGCTGCTTTGTACACCTGAAACTAATAAAAAATAAACTAAAAAAAAAGATTCAAACAGGATTATGGGTAATAAACTTTTGAAATGGGACGTCAAGTTGTTCACTAGATTATAGAACAGCATTTTATGATGTATTTGTGTCAGTAATCAGTAACACAGTAAGTTACAAAATCATGGACATCAGAAAGAAGCTAGTATCACTTAGGGTAATTTCATGAATAATTCCAATCATTAAATAATATTGCTACTGTTTGACACTAAGCATAGATCGCCAAGGAGATAACAATGAAGCAAATTTGACAGTTGCTAATATTGGCTTTTGTAAGACGTGGTCTTTGGAAAACATTCTCTCTTGGATTCTGTGAGCAAAGTGGATGTAATAAAGATGCCGTCAAGTCTGACACCTGGACCTAAATCCCAGTTAGAAATTGTTCAAGGTTTAAGGCTCTGCTTGAAACAGTAGTATTTGTGAGGCTAGTAAATGTCCTGTGTCCTAAAACTTTGCTACTTCATAGTAACAAAGCCAGAGTCAGCTTTCAACCCAGCCAATAATCAATGTTTCTAATTTGTAAATACATATAATCCAGGAATATTTAAACATCATATATAATTCAAGTAAAAATCAACAATAACCCATAGAAATGCAACCAGCACCATTTTACCTCAAAGCAAGAATCAGGTTCCTATCAGTGATTAAGGTCCGTAGCTTTTTGAGAGCGACAAAGGAGCTTTCTTTTAATTATTCCCTTGAATAAAAATTAGATGTCACATAACGGAGGCATGAATATAAATAGGCAATCCTTGCCCATTTCAAATACCTGCCCTTGACAACACCAATCTGCAGCCCATCCAAAGGGCCAGAGCCAGCACGCCCTGAGATGGGGGGAGCAACACTGCATTCCCACCATTTTCTGTTCTGACTAACCACTGCTGTTCTTCTTGTTTGTAAATAGAAACTATACAAATAATTTTTTTCTTGTTAAATTAAGTCAGTGAACAAGAGGATTGTTTCCAAAATTTAACCACACAAATGATATTTAAGAAAAGAAAAATACAAAAACTACTATACTTGAAGGCTGCCGACAGCCAGTGTCTGAACCCATGCACAATCCGTCAACATGCAAAATTTTTCCTTTACAGGTTGAAAGTTAACAGAAACAGAAGGGCCAAGATCAAGAATTAAACAAACACACAGAGACAATAATCAACCAAAGATTTAAATAAAAGGTAAAATCAGCTCCCTGGCAGCCATAGTGCTGTCCCGCACCAGTTCAGGCAGCAATACGATCCGTTTCCTCATTTTTAAAGAGAAAACACCATAGCACCTTAACACCACATACCAGAAGGGACCAAGATTAATATTCATATGAACAAAATATTAGAGTCATTGTGAGGACAGAGCCCCAGAAAGTAGTTTCCAGGCTCTCAGCCTCACATAGACAGGTGCTGGCTCAGATAGTAAATGGCCATCAATTGTGATTGCATGGCCATCAGCTGTGGCTAGTTGGCCGTCAGCTGTAACCAGTGAGCCATTGGCCACTAATATAACTGCTGCGGCTATGCTAGCGGAGAGAGAAGAGAGAAAGAATGGGGGCTAGTAAGAAGATGGTGGCTGGGCTGGCAAGTGTGGATGGCGGTTTGCAGACAGTGTGAATCCAGCCTCCATTGAGAGTATAGTGCCGCCAGAGAGAATATAGTGGTATGACTCCCCTACCTATGGCTCTGTGGGTGTTCCTTTTTGGCCTCACCATGTCCTGCGTTCTTGTATGGGGAGCGGGAGCAGAGATCCCGCAGGCCGTCCCACACGACGGATGGCGTAGCGAGCAGGGTTCCCCGCATGACAAATGGCGCAGCGAGCAGGGTATGGTGCCAGCCAAAGCTCCCCGAAGGGCGGTGGAGCAGTTTGTGCGTATGAACACTCAGTCTGAGGAAGACCAGGAGGAGCAGCTGCCGGAGAGCTGGACCACCGTGGAGGGGTGGGAGGACGTGGACGGTTCTCCCACCAGCATAGGAAAAGCCATGCAGCTGCTGGAGAGATGGAGCCCCGTGGAGAGGTGGAAAGATGTGGACGGTTCCCCAACCAGCACAGGCCAGAGAAAGCGAAGGTCGTTGCAGCCCTGTGGGCCGGGGAAGTTCCTGCTCAGGCAGCCCGGATGCAGGACTTATAGTCCCAGGAGGTAACGCTTGCTGAGTCCTCCGTGGGAGATAGGGTGAGGTCAAGGTCATCCCTCACTCCCAGGACAGCCCTGGTGAATGACTATGGACTATGGGGAATTGCCTTCCATCCCTAATTTAATGGACAGCTTGACTGTTTGTTTGGGAACTGGTGTTAGTGGAACTGGGGGATATTTGCTTTTGTGTCTTGACTGGCCGCCATTGAGAATATGTAAGCACCTTGATTGTGAGTCGCTGTTGTTCCAGCAGGGTACCCTGAGAGGCACAGAGAGAGTGGCAGTGCCCTGAGAGCCCTGGCTGAGTCCAGGAAGTCTGGCTGAGCCCTGAAGATACCTTGGCTGTGCCCAGGAAGTCGGGCTGTTCCCAGAGAGAGTGGCAGTGCCCTGAGAGCCCTGGCTGTGTCCAGGAAGTGTGGCTGTGCCCACAGAGAGTGGCAGTGCCCTGAGAGCCCTGGCTGTGTCCAGGAAGTGTGGCTGTGCCCACAGAGAGTGGCAGTGCCCTGAGAGCCCTGGCTGTGTCCAGGAAGTGTGGCTGTGCCCACAGAGAGTGGCAGTGCCCTGAGAAATCCTAGCTGTGCCCGGGGAAACTAGTGGTACCCTAAGAAGTCCAGGAAGTCTGGCCGTGCCCAGAAGTACTGGTGGTGCCCTGAGAAACCCTGGCTGTGTCCGGGAAGACAGGTGGTACCCTAAGAAGTCCAGGAAGTCTGGCCGTGCCCAGAAGCACTGGTGGTGCCCTGAGAAACCCTGGCTGTGCCCAGAGAGCCTGGCTGTTCCAGAGAGCCTGGCTGTGTCCAGGATATTGCATTCACCCCCAGGCTCCTCGCACAGGGCCCCTCGCAGAAGACGCTTGTTGCGTAGATTATGAGGCGAGAGCCTGTAGGGGTGGAGTGTGGGGGCAGAGCCCCAGAAAGCAGTTTCCAGGCTCTCGGCCTCACATAGACAGGTGCTGGCTCAGGTAGTAAATGGCCATCAATTGTGATTGCATGGCCATCAGCTGTGGCTAGTTGGCCGTCAGCTGTAACCAGTGAGCCATTGGCCACTAATATAACTGCTGCGGCTATGCTAGCGGAGAGAGAAGAGAGAAAGAATGGGGGCTAGTAAGAAGATGGTGGCTGGGCTGGCAAGTGTGGATGGCGGTTTGCGGACAGTGTGAATGCAGCCTCCATTGAGAGTATAGTGCCGCCAGAGAGAATATAGTGGTATGACTCCCCTACCTATGGCTCTGTGGGTGTTCCTTTTTGGCCTCACCATATCCTGCGTTCTTGTATGGGGAGCGGGAGCAGAGATCCCGCAGGCCGTCCCGCACGACGGATGGCGTAGCGAGCAGGGTCTCCCGCATGACAGATACTATCTACTCATTCTTTCTCTATAGGCGGAAAATTGGTCCATATCCCAGGTGTTTGCGCATTATTGCTGGGAAGAATTTGAAAGCGGAGTGTTTGTGCTTGAGTTGGGGTTGTAGGAATTGTGGGAAGCACAAAATAAAGCAACCACAGAGTAACTCACATGAGACTTCCCGATTGGTCCCAGCAATGAATTCAAACAATTCCTCAAGTGCCTTATTTCAGCTTGGCATATCCTCGCTTGCTTTTAGAAAGGTCTTCCTTACCATTTCTGCTTTCGTGGTCAGTCTCAAGTCAGATACATGATTGGCCTTATTAGGGAATTCACCACCACCTTCTCACCCCCAACACCCGCACAGGAGCACTGTACTTGGGAGTGCTCGCTTGGGCAGCACACAAACTAAAATTGGGAAAGAGCAGTGGAGGTGATACTAGGGCAGGCGTCTACGTGGTGTAAAAACTGAGCCTAAATAGCTGCCCATCTGACAATTATACATATGTGTTTGGGACATTGAATGAGGAGGGGCCCAGTCACTGAAGACGATATACACTGAACTAGAAACTATCTAACTGAGTATAGGCAGTTAGAAGACTGCAACAGGGAGGGTAGGTGTGGGGTGAGAGAGGACTGAAGGATGTGATCATGAAAAGAACCAGGAAATGGCCAGTCTAGTTCAAGCCCATGTCCCTCTAACACCAAAGTCCATGCTTTAGGTCTGTATACTAATCATGCCTTTTATGTGCTTACCTCTTGCTGGGATGGCCTTTTCCTTCAATGCCTACCCTCTGGGCCCAATCTCCTGCATGAAGCCTCCCTGATCCCTTTTCCCCACTCCAACAGGTAATAGGCTCTCTCCTGCTGCTATGGGGTGGCGAATATAAAAACAAAGCAAAACATCAGAGCTGGGATGCAGGGAATGTTGCCAGCACTAGGATCAGTTAGCCACCGGGCTGGACATGATTGGAAGGCTTGTACTGGGAGGTTTTTCATTTGTGTCAAGGTTATCTACATTCTGGAAAGTCTAGGGTAAACAAACAACAAAGTAACCCATATCTGTCACCTGCTTGGTAAGGGCAGTTTAAATGCAAACTACAGTTGAAAGCAAACTTTGTAAACAACAAACTTGGTAAGCAAAGTTATTTTCATAGTTGTTCACCTTGAGATAAAAACTAACAGTCACCCAGATTGGTCAAAACCAGGAATTCAACCTCCATAGTAGCTATGTTTCAGGATGGGCAGTAAAATACACAGACTGGATTAAGAAGTACAAATTGGTAGTTACAAAATAGTCACACAGATATAAAGTACACTATAGGGTATATAGTCAATAATACTGTAATGACTATGTATAGTGCCAGGTGGGTACTAGGCTTATTGGGGTGGATCACCTCATAAATTATATAAATGTTTAACCACTACACTGTTCACCTGAAACTAATACAAAACAAAATTAAATGCCAAGTATAATTGGGAAAAAAAGACGAAAGTGCAGAGGTAAATAAATAGACTGAACTAGACAATGCACTTGTATAGTTAGGGGGTGTGCTGGGAGTGGTATGGTCTGCTATTTCAGTTCTATTTTACTTTACAGAGGACTTCTAGTTGGAAAGAACACAGAAGAATCTCAATCCTCATCCCTTGGAAGCCCAAATTATGGGATTAAGACTGGTTGACTAAAGTGTGGTTCTTAAATCCCCTGCATCTATTAATATATCAGTTGGGGAGCTGCTTTTGTTGTTGTTGTTGTTGTTGTCATTGTTGTTATCCAGGTGAGAATCCCATAATATAAAATTAACATTTCAAAGTAAACAATTCAGTGACATTTAGAACATTTACAATGTTGTGCAACCACGGTTTGTATTGTAGTTCCGAAACATCTTCATTATCCCAGAAGGAAATACAGTATGTGTTAAACAGTTGATCCCTATTCCCCCACCCCCCAGCCCCTGGCAAACACCAATCTGCTCTCTGTCTCTATGGATTTGCCTATTCTAAACACTTCATATAATTGGAATCACACAATATGTGACCTTTTGTATCTGACTTCTTTCACTTAGCCTACTGTTTCTAAAGTTCATCTGCATTGTAGCCATCATTACATATTCATAATCACTAGTTTATGAAGATGTCTTCTCTGATAGGAGAAAAATAGTGTTACCAAAACAATATATTTGTACTTTCTTTTATATCTATCTATGTAATTACCTTTACAGATGCTTTTATTTCTTCATATGGTTCAAGTTACTGTCTAGTGTCTTTTAATTTTAGCACAAAGAACTACTTTTAGTATTTCTTATAGGTCAGGTTTGCTAGTCACCAATTCTTTGTTTTTGTTTATCTAAGAATGTCTTAATTTCTCCTTTTTCCTTTTTTTAATTTTTTAAGATTTTTATTAAAATATAACTAACATAAAATATTATATTAGTTTTAGGTGTACATCATTGTTATTCAACAGTACTGACCTGGCACTATACAGAGTTATTACCACATTATTGATTATATTCCCTATGCTAAAGAAGTCATCACCATGATAAGACCAGCAGTCATCTGACACAATACCACACTATCACAACGTTATTGATTATATTCCCTATGTTGTAGATTACATCCCCAAAACTTATTTGTTTTATATCTGGAACTTTGAACCTCTTGTTCTTCTTTATCTTTTCCCCCTTTTTAGATTTTTCAGTAAGAGCTGACATTCAATATTATTTTATATTAGTTTCAGATGTACAGCATAGTGGTTAGACACTTATATAACTCAGGAAGTGATCCCTTTGACTAGCACCCACCTGGCACCATACATAGTTATTACCATATTATTGATTATATTTCCTATACTTTACATCCTCATGACTATTTTGTAACTAACAATTTGTATTTCTTAATTCTTTTTCACCTGCTCCAACCCCCTTCCATCTGTCACTCCGATAGATCTAGTACCCATCTAACACCAAACATAGTTATTACAATATTATTGACTATATTCCTTATGCTATACCCTACGTCCCCATGGCTACTGTGTAACAGCCAATTTGTACTTATTAAGCCCTTCCCCTTTTCACCCACCCCAACCCCCTTCCCATCTTGGCAACCATAAAAATGTTCTCTGTATCTGTAAGTTTTTTTCTGTTTCATTTGTTTCTTTATTTTGTTCTTTACATTCCACTTCTAAGTGAAATCATATGACTTTGTATTTTGCTGTCCGACTTACTATGCTCAGCACAATACCCTCTAGGCCCATCCATGTTGTCACAGATGGGAAGATTTCATTCTTTTTTACTGCTGAGTAATATTGCATTATATATGTAGTACTTCTTTTTTATCCATTTATCCATTCAGGGACACCCAAGTTGCCTTCATATATTGGTTATTGTAAATAATGCTGCAATGAACACATGGATGAGCATGTCCTCTTGAAGCACCATTTTGGGTTTCTTCAGATAAATACCCAGAAGTGGAATTACTAGGTCCTTCTTTGTCTCTTGTTATAGTCTTTGTTTTAAACTCTTTCTTTGTCTGGTACAATTATTGCTACCTCAGTTTTTTGTTTGTTTTCATTTTCATGAAATATCTTTTTCCATTCCTTTACTTTCAGTCTGTGTGTATCTTTTGATCTGAAGTGAGTCTCTTGTAGGCAGCATATGTAAGGATCCTGTTTTCTTATCCATTCAACCCCCCTATCTTTTGAATGGAGCATTTAATCCATTTACATTGAAAGTAATTGTTGATAGGTATGTAGTTATTGCTATTTCATTATTCATATATATTTTTTTATTTTTTTCATCTTAAAGATGTCCCTCTAAGATTCCTTATAATACTGCTTTGGTGGTGAACTCCTTTAGCTTTTTCTTGTTTGAGAAGCTCTGTATCGGTCCTTTGAGATTCTAAATGACAGCTTTGCTGGGTAGATTAATCTAAGTTGTAGGTCTTTGGTTTTTATCACTGAATATTTCCTGTCAATCCCTTCTGACCTGCAAAGTTTCTGTTGATAAATCAGCTGACGATCTTAGTGCAGCTCCCTTTTCTCTTGCTGCTTTTAAGATTCTTTGTCTTTAACCTTTGGCATTGTCATTATGATGTGTCTTTGTGTTGGCCTTTTTGGATTCATCTTGTTTGGGACTCTCTGCACTTCCTGGGTTTCTGTATCTATTTCCTTCACCAGGTTAGGAAGTTTTCTGTCATTATTTCTTCATATAGGTTTTCAATTCCTTGCTCTCTCTCTCTTCTCCTTCTGCTACCCCTGTAATGTGAATGTTGATACACTTTATGTTGTCCCAGAGGTCCCTTAAACTCTCCTCAATTTTTTTGGATTCTATTTTCTTTTTCCTGTTCTGATTGGGTGCTTTCTGCTACCTTATCATCTAAATCACTGATTCTATCCTCTGCTTTATCTAATGTACTGTTAATTCCCTCTAATGTATTCTTCATTTCCATTATTGTATTCTTCATTTCTGATTGGTTCTTTTTTATATTTTCTGTCTCCATTTTTAGGTTTCTTATCTCTTTGTTGAAGTTCTGTCTGAGATCATCGAAAATCCTTATAACCAGTATTTGGAATTCTGCATCTTGTAGATTACTTGTCTTCATTTTGTTTAGTTCTTTTTCTGGAGCCTTGTTCTTTTATTTGGGACATGTTTCTTTGTCTCCCCATTTTGGCTGCTTCCCTGTGTTTGTTTGTTTGTATTAGGTATGGCTGCTATGTCTCCCAGTCTTACCATGTTTCACCGAAAATAAGACCTACCCCGAAAATAAGCGCCAGTTAAGATCGTCAGCCAGATGGATGCATTTAGTACATTATGATGATGTTCCAGAAGAAAATGACATGATTGTATTTGAATAAATGTAGATTGTTGTACTTGAAAAAATAAGACATTCCTGAAAATACTCCCTAATGCGTCTTTTAGAGCAAAAATTAATATAAGATCTAGTCTTATTTTTGGGGAAATACGGTATAAGACCCGGTTTTATTTTCGGGGAAACACGGTAGTAGAGTGGCTTTATGTCGTAGGTGTGTTGTGGGGCTCAGTGACACAGCCTTCCTGGTCACCTGAGCTGTCCACTCCAGTTGTGTCCCTTGTGTGGGTTTTGTGTGCCCTCCTCTAGTACTTGAGCCTTGCTTGCTATTTGCATGCCAGTGGGAGGGATTGAACCTCTGGCTCATTAGTTGTGAGGACTTGACCATGACTACAGTGGAGGAGTCCTAATGCAGGGGCTGATCCTATGGAGCAAGACCTACCGCAGCAGTGCTTCTAGTGCCTACCCCATCCGCCCCTTCGGTGTGTCATCCTTGGAGGAGGCTGGGTGATGCTCTAGCTCATTTCAAAGCTGGCGACTGGTTGTTGTAGCCCCAGGGCCACCTGGGAGGGGACCCACTGTAGGTCAAGTTTAGCCACAGCCTGTGCCCCACCCAGGGCCACCTGGCAGGAGTCACAAAGAAATCTGCAGATGGCTGCCACCAGTGCTGTGCTTGGAAGTGCCTTGAGAGGTCAATCCGTAAACCAAGGTAGGCTACTATTAGTGTTAGCAGGTTTAGGAATACTCAACTAGAGGTACAGGGCATGCTCAAGCCAGATGCTGCTTCTCTGGGTTCCGCAAACCTTTAAGAGATCCTAGGAAAATTTGCATCATGAGCCAAAGAAGGCAAGTTGTATGAAAAAGCCATTGGAAGTGGTTTGGGTGTGCCTGAAAGTAGGGTGGGACAGGGTCTTGAATCACAAGGGCATGGTGAATGAAGAATGTTAGCCTGTTTAATGGAGATTCAGATATTGTGGCCATCTGCATCTGCACACTGGGAAGGGGGAACTTCCGCTCAATAGAGAAACAATGGCTTCCGCCAGCTCCTCCAACTGGGAGAAAGCTGCCCTCACAGCCCTCCTCCTGAAGCCAGACAACTCAGTTCCCCACTATATGTATCTGCGATCTCTTCTGCTGCTGCCCCAGCAGCAGAGCCAGTGATTCTGTTGGTGGGTAAGTCCGTGCATGGTCCCTTTAAGAGGAGCTCCTGAAACTCCAGTCGCCCTCTGTCTCACTCGTCACAATCTTAGCTGGTTTTCACAACCAGAAATTGTAAGGATTTCTCTCCTTGGCACTGGAACCCTGGGCTGGGGAGGGATTGGGATCCCTTGCTGCTTTGGGGGTTAGATACAGCTGACATACCCTCCCCCCAATTTTGAATGGTCACATGTGGGTGTGGGACCAGCCTGTTCTGCATCTCTGCCCCTTCTACCAATCTCAATGTGGCTTCTTCTGCATGTCCTTAGTTGTAGGGCTTCGGTTCAGTAAGATTTAGGCATTTCTCAATGATGACTGTTTTGTAGTGTAGTTGTAATTTTGATGAGGTCATGTGAGAAGGTAAGCACAGTGTTTACCTACTGTGCCGTCTTGACTGGAACTCTCCGTTTCTCTCTCTCTCTCTCTCTTTTTTTGAAGTAGTAAAATAAACATAAAATAAATTTTCCATGTTAGCCATTTAAAAGTATACAAGTCAGTGGCATTAAGTACATTCATAATGTTGTATAACCATCACCACTTTCCAGTTCAAAACTTTTTTTTTATTATCCCAAACAGAAACACTGTACCTACTAAGCAGTCACTCCCCATTGTATACTATTGAATTTAGTTAGTATCAATCAGATCTATATTTTTATAAGTTAAGAGGTTAATTGTAATCTCCAGGACAACTAAAAAAATAACTAAAGGGGGCGGACAGGTGGCTCAGTTGGTTAGAGCTGGCAACAGGGCTGCCAGTTCCATTGCCACATGGGCCACCTATCTGCGCCCTCCGCAAATAGAATGAAGTCAATGACCTGCTGCTGAGCTCCTGGGTGGCCAGATGGAGCACGGGTTCTCAACCACAAGGTTGCCGGTTCAACTCCTGCAAGGGATGGTGGGTGGCACCTCCTGCAAGTAACAACTGTGACTGGACCTGGAGCTGAGCTGCGCCCTCCACAACTAAAATTGAAAGGACAACAACTTGACTTGGATGGAGCTGATGAGTCCTGAGAAAAACACACTACACTTCCCCAACAGAAAAAGTCCTGGAAATGCACACTCTTCCCCAATAGAGTCCTGTTCCCCGTCCCCAATAAAATCTTTAAAAAAAGAAAAAGAAAAAAAAAAAGAACGAAAAATATGTAGTAAAAGAAAATGAAAGGGGTTTAAATGATATACTAGAAAATATCTACTTAATACAAAAAAAGGTAGTAATGAAGAATAGAGGAACAAAAAATTTGTAGACATAAACAGTAATTATAAAAATGACAAACGTGTGTCCTAATTATGAATAATTAAATTAATTGTTCATGGATTAAACACTGCAATGAAAAGACAAAGATCTGCACAATAGATTTAAAACATGATCTGACTGTGTATTATCTATAACAGACACATTTTAGATTCAGGCAGAAATAAAAGTAGAACTAAGTAAAAATTGAAAGTAAAACAAAGGAAAATGATATACCATGCATAGAGTAACTAAAGAGAGCTGGAGTGGTTATATTAATATCAGACAAAATAGACTTAAGGCAAAAGTTTTTACTAGAGACAAAGTACATTTTATAATGAGAAAAGATGAAATCACTCCAAAAATTATAATATATATAAACATATATACACCTAACCACAGAGTCCCAAAATTCATGAAGGAAGGATTGACAGAATTGAAGGGAAATAAACAATTCAAAATTAATAGTTCAAGCTTTTAATACTTCACTTTCAATAATGGATTGAATAACTAGACAGATCAACAGCGAAACTGAAAACTTGAACAACATTGTAAACCAAATAGACTTAACAAACTATAGAACACTCCACCTAAAAACAGCAGAAAACATATAACTGTGGAGTTTATATGGAACAAACTACAGAATAGACCAGATGTTAGGCCATGAATCAAGTCTTTGTTTTTAAATTAAAGTTTATTGGGGTGACAATTGTTAGGAATCAAGTCTTAATAAATTTAAAAAGATTAAAATTAGACAAACAACCGTTATAATACAAGAGTGGGATAAAATTTATTTTTTTCCCCAATTATACTTGACATTCAATATTATTTCATATTAGTTTCAGGTTACAATAGTGGGATAGAATCCATAAAATATAGAAACATGGTAAATTCACAAATCTGTGAAAATTAAAAAGCACACACCTGGAGATGGCATCAAAATGGCGGCGTGAGGTGAGCCTCTGTAAATCTGCCCTGGAATTTACAACAAATTGAACAACTGTAACTCCACAAAGGACTCCCTGCACAGCAGACAGTCAAGACGAAGAGGCCCACTACTGAATTCACCAAAATGTGGGGGAATCGCGCGAGCAGAGGAGGAGGGAAGGGAGAAGTGCGGAGATGAAGCCGCGCGGGCCCAGGACGCAGACCTACATCAGTGCTCCGAGCTCACTGCTTCCCAGAACTACTGCAGCTGCAGGAGAGGTAAGAACTCAGACTGATAGGGCTCCATTTATGCCCTACAGGGCTAAGGGGACAGCACATAACACTGCTGAACCCAATGCTCACCTCAGAGCAAAGACTGAGGGAGGAAGGCTGAAAACCGTGGTTTAAGCCATCACTGCTGAGCAGAGAACAGAAGCCTTAGGCACTGAGCAAAGCTGCCCCCACCCTATCCTCCCAGAGCTCACCTCGCCCCCACCTGCTCAGTACTAGAAGCGAAAGAGTAGCAGTATCAGATCAAAAGAACAGAATATTTGCTGTTCTGAGAACTGTGGACCTCAGACAGAGATTCAAAGCCCAACTAGTTCCGGCAAAGGGGAGGGAGCTGTGGAAACAGGACTGGCTGTGGTGATGGGCGCTGCCATTGTTCTGGGCCACCTCTCACAACTAACCCCACCCCTGTCTCCACCTATCTGGGCAGATCCCTGCAGGAGTAAACAGAAGTGCTGAAACACACAAGCTCTGAATTTAGTGCAAGAAGAGGTTTGGAACTTCAAAAGTTCTCTGCATACCCACACGGACACTGCGCCCTTTGACTCAGGCGAACTGTTAACAGAGGAGAAGCCTGTCTCCCAGGGAATTCCCCCATTGTGTGAGAAGCTGGAATAGTGCAGAGAAAACATAGCACTACAGTGTGAGAGAGAAAAAAAGGCTGCAGTCGGAGAGAAAATAAAACATTCTACCAAGAAGTACTAAAAAACAAAAGAAAGACCCCTTCCTATCAGCCTGTTAAAGAAGCCACTCCTGTAGATGTCTAGGGAAAGAAATAATAAATCATTAATGGCCACGAATAACCAAGGCAACAAGACAGATCACAAAGAAAGTGAAAAGGCTCCAGAAAATGAGCTTAAAGACATGGAAATATGTGACTTAAATGACAGAGAATTCAAGATTGCAGTTCTCAAAAAACTCAACGAGATTCAAGAAAACACAGAAAGGCAGTTTAATGAACTCAGAAACACAATCAAAGAAGAGCATGAACATTTTAGAAAATAGACTGAAATTTTAAAAAAGAACCAAATAGAATTTCTGGAGATTAAGAACTCAATAGAAGAAATTAAGAATGAAATAGCCAGCTTAGGTACTAGAGTTGACCAGATGGCGGAAAGACAAAGTGACATCGAAGACAAAAACCTGGAAATGACACGGATGGAAGAAGAGAGAGACTTGAGACTTAAAAGAAATGAAAGAACTCTACAAGAAATTTCTGACTCCATCAGAAAGAGCAATATAAGAATAATGGGCATACCAGAAGGAGAAGAAAGAGAGAAGGGAACAGAGAATATATTCAAACAAATTGTTGATGAGAACTTTCCAAACTTGTGGACAGAACTGGATCCTCGAATCCAAGAAGCAAATAGAACACCTAATTACCTCAATCCCAACAGGCCTTCTCCAAGGCACATTGTATTGAAGCTGTCTAAAATCAACGACAAAGAAAGAATCCTCAAGGCAGCCAGGGAAAAGAAGACGGTAACCTACAAAGGAAAGCCCATTAGATTATCATCAGATTTTTCAGCAGAAACTCTACAAGCCAGGAGGGAGTGGAACCAAATATTCAAACTATTGAAAGAGAGAAATTATGAGCCAAGAATAATATATCCAGCAAAGATATCCTTTAGATATGAAGGAGGAATAAAGACCTTTCCAGACATACAGAAGCTGAGGGAATTTTCTAATACACGACCTGCACTACAAGAAATACTAAAGGAGGCTATTCGACCACCATCAACAGGGACAATTTGTGGCAACCAAAACTCAAAAAGGGGGAGAGTAAAGGCCTGAACCGGAATATGGGAATGGAGAAAGTAAGCGTGCTGAAGAAAATGGAATACTCTAAATATCAAACTTTCTTTTACATAAACTTAAGGGTAACCACTCAAAAAAATCCAGAACTGAAATATATACTGTAATAAAAGAAGAAACAGAGGGAAACATCATAGAATACCACCACACAGAAATAATAGACAACAACAAAAAGGCAAAGAATCAATGGAGACACAGCCTTACCAGAAAACTAAAGATAGAATGACAGGAAATCCTCACATATCAATAATCACCCTAAATGTAAATGGACTGAACTCACCAATAAAAAGGCACAGAGTAGCAGATTGGATCAAAAAACTAAACCCAACCATATGCTGTCTCCAAGAGACACATCTCAGCTACAAGGACAAGCATAGACTCAAAGTGAAAGGGTGGAAATTGACACTCCAAGCAAATGGTACCCAGAGAAAATCAGGTGTAGCCATAATGATATCAGATGAAACAGACTTCAAGGTGAAAAAGATAACAAGAGACAAAGATGGACATTTCATAATGGTAAAGGGGACTATACAACAAGAAGACATAACAGTCATCAATATTTATGCCCCCAATCAGGGAGCACCAAAATACACCAAGCAACTACTAACAGAACTAAAGGGAGAAATTGACCAAAACACAATTATACTAGGGGACTTAAATACATCATTGACAGCTATGGATAGATCATCCAAACAGAAAATAAATAACGAAATAGCAGCCCTAAATGACACATTAGATGAAATGGACATAATTGACATTTATAGAGCACTTCATCCTAAAACATCAGACTATACATTCTTTTCTAGTGTACATGGAACATTCTCAAGGATAGACCATATATTGGGACATAAAATCAGTCTCAGCAAATTTAAGAAGATTGAAATCATACCAAGCATATTCTCTGATCACAAGGCTTTGAAATGGATATCAACTGCAAAAAGAAATCAGGAAAAAAACACAAATACATGGAGATTAAACAACATACTTTTAAAGAAGGACTGGGTCAAAGAAGAAATTAGAGGAGAGATCAAAAGATACATAGAAACAAATGACAATGAAAATACATCCTACCAAAATTTTTGGGATGCAGCGAAAGCAGTTTTAAGAGGGAAATTTGTATCATTACAGGCCTATCTCAAGAAACAAGAAAATCCCAAATAAATAACCTCATGTTACACCTTAAAGAACTAGAAAAAGAAGAACAAATGAAACCCAAGGTCAGCAGAAGAAAGGAAATAACAAAAATCAGAGCAGAACTAAATGAAATAGAGAACAAAAAGACAATAGAAAAATTAATGTGACAAAGAGCTGGTTCTTTGAAAAGATTAACAAAATTGACAAACCCTTGGCTAGACTCACTAAGATAAAAAGAGAGAAGACACTAATTACAAAATCAGAAACGTAAAATGGGAAGTTATCACGGACACCACAGAAATACAAAGGATCATCCAAGAATACTATGAAGGACTATATGCCACCAAATTCAATAACCTAGAAGAAATGGACAAGTTCTTAGAAACATAGCCTTCCAAGGCTGAACCATGAAGAACTGGAAAATCTAAACAGACCGATCACCAGTAACGAAATTGAATCTGTCATCCAAAACCTTCCCAAAAGCAAAAGTCTGGGACCAGATAGCTTCACTAGTGAATTCTACCAAATATTCAAAGAGGATCTAATACCAATCCTGCTCAAACTCTTCCAAAAAAATTGAAGAGACAGTACTCCGTGACTCATTTTATGAGGCCATTATCCTGATACCAAAACCTGGTAAGGACAACACAAAAAAGAAAACTACAGACCAATATCTCTGATGAATACAGATGCAAAAATCCTAAATAAAATTCTAGCAAATCGAATACAATAATGCATTAAAAAAATTATTCATCACGACCAAGTGGGGTTCATCCCCGGGGCACAAGGATGGTTCAAGATACGCAAATCCATCAATGTGATACATCACATAAACAAAATAAAGGACAAAAATCATGATTATATCAATTGATACAGAAAAGGCATTTGACAAGATACAACATCTATTTACGATTAAAACACTTAATAAAATAGGTATAGAAGGAAAACACCTTAACATAATAAAGGCCATAGATGACAAGCCCTCAGCTAATCTCATAATTAATGGTGAAAAACTGAAGCCCTTTGTTCTACGTTCAGGAACACGACAAGGCTGTCCCCTATCTCCTCTGCTTTTCAACATAGTGTTGGAAGTCCTTGCCAGAGCAATCAGGCAAGAGAAAGAAAAGGCATCCAAATTGGGACTGAAGAAGTTAAATTATCACTCTTTGCAGATGACATGATGCTATATATAGAAAACCCTAAAGACTCCACCAAAAAGCTATTAGAAACAATCAATGAATACAGTAAAGTTGCCGGCTACAAAATCAACGCACAAAAGTCCATTGCATACCTATATACTAACAATGAAATATCAGAAAAATAAATACAAAAAACAATTCCTTTTGCAATTGCAGCAAAAAGAATAAAATACCTAGGAACAAACTTAACCAAGTATGTGAAAGACCTATATGCTGAAAAGTATAAGACATTTTTGAAAGAAATTGAAGAAGATACAAAGAAATGGAAAGACATTCCGTGCTCATGGATTGGAAGAATCAACATAGTTAAAATGGCCATATTACCCAAAGGAATATACAGATTTAATGCAATCCCCATCAAAATCCCAATGGCATTTTTTAAGAAATAGAACAAAAAATCATCAGATTTGTTTGGAACCAAAAAAGACCCTGAATAGCCAAAGCAATCTTAAGAAAAAAGGAACAATACTGGATGTATCACACTCCCTGACTTTGGCTTGTACTACAGGGCTACAATAATCAAAACAGCATGGTATTGGCAGAAAAACAGACACATAGACCAATGGAATAGAATTGAGAACGCAGAAATAAACCCCCATAAATATGCACAGATAAATTTTGACACAGAAGCAAAAAACGTACAATGGAGAATAGACAGCCTCTTCAATAAATGGTGCTAGGAGAATTGGATAGCCACATGCAAAAGAATGAAACTGGATTGTCTGTCACCACGTACCAAAATTAATTCAAAATGGATCAAAGACTTAAGCATAAGACCTGACACAATAAACTGCATAGAAGAAAACATAGGTACTAAACTTATGGACCTTGGGTTCAAAGAGCATTTTATGAATTTGACTCCAAAGGCAATGGAAGTAAAAGCTAAAATAAATGAATGGGACTATATGAAACTTAAAAGCTTCTGCACAGCAAAAGAAACCATCGACAAAATAAAGAGGCCACCAACTGAATGGGAGAAGATTTTTGCAAACAGTGCCTCCGATAAGGGCTAATATCCAAAATATACAAGGAACTCATGCAACTCAACAACAAAAAACAAACAACCCAATTGAAAATGGGCAGAGGACCTGAAGAGACATTTCTCCAAAGAGGACATACAAATGGCAAATAGACATATGAAAAATGCTCAACATCACTAATCATCAGAGAAATGCAAATCAAAACCACAATGAGATATCACCTCACCCCAGTCAGAATGGCTATCATCAACAAGACAAATAGTAACAAGTGTTGGAGAGGCTGTGGAGAAAAAGGAACCCTCATACACTGTTGGTGGGAATGCAGACTGGTGCAGCCTTTATGGAAGGCAGTGTGGAGGTTCCTCAAAAAATTATGAATAGAATTACCATATGACCCAGCAATCCCTTTCCTGGGTATCTACCCAAAAATCTGAAAACATTTAGAGATAAAGACACGTGTGCTCCAATGTTCATTGCAGCTTTGTTTACAGTGGCCAAGACATGGAAACAACCAAAATGTCCTTCAATAGATGAATGGATAAAGAAGTTGTGGTATATATACACAATGGAATACTATTCGGCGGTAAGAAAAGATGATATAGGAACACTTGTGACAACATGGATGGATCTTGAGAGTATAATGCTCAGCGAAATAAGTCAGATAGAAAAAGCGGAGAACCATATGATTTCACTGATATGTGGTATATAAACCAAAAACAACAAAAGAAGAAGAGAAACAAATGAGAAACAAAAACTCATAGACACAGATAATAGTTTAGTGGTTACCAGAGGGTAGGGGAGTGGGGGTGTGATTGAGGGCAAGGGGGATCAAATATATGGTGATGGAAGGAGAACTGACTCTTGGTGGTAAACACACAATGGGATTTATAGATGATGTAATACAGAATTGTACACCTGAAATCTATGTAATTTTACTAACAATTGTCATCCCAATAAAAAAAAAAGGAAAACTGTAAAGTATTTTAAAATAAATTAAAGATCTAAATAAATGGGGATACATTCCATGTTCACAGGTTGGAAAACTTACTATTTTTAACATGGCAATACTCTCCAAATTGATCAGCAGATTCAATTCTATAATTTCAAATTCCCAGCAGGCCCTTTTTTTGCCTTAGAAATTGACAAACTGTTTCCTAAATTTACATGAAAACATAGTGGACCCAAAATAATAATATTCTTTAAAAAGATCAAAGTTAGAGGATGACACTTCTGATTTCATAACTTAATGAAAAGGTACAGTAATCAAGACTATGTGGAGCTGACATACAGATAGACATATAGATGAATGGAATGAATTGAAGGCACAGAAATAAATCCATATAACTATGGTTCAATTGATTTTTCAAAAGGGATCCAAGACAATTCAAGGAAGAAAGAATAGTCTCTTCGGCAAATGGTACCTGAACAACTGTATATCCACATTCAAAACAATGAATTTAGAGTCCTACTTCACATCATATACAAATATTAAATCAATATAGAATAATGATCTGAAAGTAAGAGCAAAAATGAAAAAAGTACTAGAAGAAAACATAGGTGTAAATATTTGTCACCTTGGATTAGGCAAGGTTTTCTTAGGTATGATACCTGAAGCACAAGCCTATAAATATTAGGTAAATTCTACTTTATCAAGATGAAAAACTTTTGTGTTTCAAATGATACTATCAATAAAATGAAAAGATAACCCACAGAATGGGGGAAAATATTTGCAAATCATATATCTGATAAACAACTTGATCCAGAATATATAAAGAACTCTTACAATTCACCAACAAAAAGTGAAATAACCAAGTAAAAAAGAGATGGGCATAGGATTTCAATAGACATTTCTTCAAAGGAGATATAGAAATGGCCAATAAGCACATGAGGAGATGCTGAACGTCACTAGTCATTAGGGAAACATAAATCAAAACCACAATGAGGTACCTGTTTGCATCTACTGGTTTGGGTAGTACCAAAAAAGTCATGGAAAATAACAAGTGTTGGTGAGAATGTGCAGAAACTGAAAACCTTATACATTGCTGGTGGGCATGTGAAATGGTGAAGCTGACGTGGTGAATTTTATGTTATGTGAACTTTACATACATACATACATACATACATACATACATACATACATACATATGTAAATAAATAAATACCCCCACACACACACACACACACTCCATTATTTTCCTGAGAACAAGCTTAATGATCTCAGGATTAGAGATCCCTACTTGTTCCTGTCTTTTAGTGGGGGCAGGTAAGATTTGATCCCCAAGTTCTGGCTCAACCATGGAGATATCTCAGTGACCACAACTTATCAGTGCAGTTAATCATTCCTCACCAATTCTCTGCTTTCTGAACCTTCATTAATTTGCTGTCAACCTGGTAGCTTTGGCCTATGGCCTTTGGTGTTATCTAGACAAAGGTTTGATCTATATTTTGTTACTAACCAGTTTAGTGACTTAGGGACGATTAACTCTCCAAAGGCAAAGAAACATGTTTTGAGCAGTCCGGAGCTTCAGTGGTTTATAAGCACATTCTTTTTAACTGTGTACATACCGCTAGTTTGTGCAATGCCTGGCACAAAGAAAAAGAGCACGATAAATATCTATTCAATGAAATAACTTAGTCCACATAAAAGCTCAATAATTCGGGTATTATAATTTCTATATTACAAATGAGGTCTTTATTTCTGTATTGGTAAATGTGAATTTATTAACATCTACCTCACTGGGTTTTGTTGCATCTTTTAATTATACCCATCGTAAGAGGCAGTATGATGTTGTACAAAGAGTGTTGGTTTTGGTTTATATACCACATATCAGTGAAATCACATGGTTCTCTGCTTTTTCTGTCTGACTTATTTCGCTCAGCATTACACCCAACAAATTTAATTAAAAAAAAAAGAGTGTTGGTTTTGAATCAGAAAGTTGTGAGCTTGTATATCAGCTCAACCATATACCATGAACCTTGGGAAAATTACTTAACTTCTCTGAATTTGTTTCTTCAGCTATTAAAAATGGATATTACTACCTATCTTGTTGCCTTTTTAGGATTATAAATAAATATGTTGCCTATAATATTAAATTATATATTGTATTTATACAATAAAGCATTATGTATCATATATAATTTAAAATATGTTATATAATTACATTTCTTATTTGTACTTCCAGAACTAGTTGTTCCCTTTTAGGGTTTCTTTCTGGTTCTCTCTCTCACTTCTAAACAACAGAGTATGCAGGGTTCAGGGCTTGAGACTCTTATCTGTCTACCCTTATCCACATATTGATTTCATAGCTTAAATACTATGTATAAAATATATACTTATATATAATATATGTGGGTATATTATTACTAGAAAAATATATGTTAGGTATATTACTAGAAAAATACCTAACATATAGTAACGAATTGAAAAATTGTATTCACTTTTACTTAACTGGTAGTTATTATTGGATATAGTATCTGGCTCAAAATAGATGCCAGAAATTTCCTTCACTCATTTTCTGGTCTTAGTTTGGCTCCCATGCACTTCTGCATAGTTTCCTTCCCTGCTTCTGCTCCTGAATTACCCTCATTTCTCGCCAGAACAGCCTCCACTCCCCCCTTCTCATTTAACCTTTGCAACTTGGCTTTCCTAATAAAGACGTTGAATCAGGCATGCACCTCTGCGTCTGCCTTCTGGGTTGATTAATTGACACTGGACACAAATCATGTTCCATGGTTAGCCCTTTGCTGCCCTCACCTGGCTTATTCCAGTATGTGTTAGGGTTGATTAATGACCACTGGCCTGCGGAGGCTCAGTTCTTATCTAGGTCGTGGAAATAATTCCCTGGAGAATTCAAGCTGCTGCATCCATTTCTTTGGGAGATAAGGATGAAGAGGCAATGGCCAGCTCATTCTGACACCAACAAACGGGAAAATTCAGTGACTTCACAACAGTGTTTCAGAATTGTTCAGGACTCTTCATGGCTATGTCAGTCTTATATGGGGAGAAAGCAAAAATCATGGGAACCTCAGGCCTCATATGATGGCTTCTCTGAGCTCAGTTCAGCTCTGGATTTCTAAATGCTGGGATGTACCTAACCCCTAACTCTATTTCTGAACATCAAAGCTGTCTTCCTATTTTAAAATCACATGCTACTCTAAAGGAGGGGATAACAGTGAGAGCAGTATCCTGGTTATTTTACTGTGTATTTTGTAAGATGCTAACTTGGACTTGCCAAGAGAAATTAATTTACTTGGAGGCAGATAGACTGAACCATCTCCTTCAACAACTATCAAAAGAACACACATAAATTGGCGACGGGCAAGGGGAATGGGTGAAGAGGGTCAAAAGGTAAAGAGAAAATATGAAAAGAACACCAACTTCTCATACCTTAAGACTCCCAGCTACTTGTTCCAGAGTTTCTCAAGTGGGCAAACATAAACTTTTTTCCTACTTGTTTGTTCATTAAACCAATATTTATAGAGTAAAAAAAAAAAAAAAAACACGAAAGGTGGTTGTTTTGGAAAAAAAATCAGACCATATTTTAACTATCTACTTTTAAAAAGTGTACGTGGGTTTGTCTCTGTTGAGTGTGTGTGTGTGTGGGTGACTGGAAAAAGAAACTATTGATCCCAAAGCCAAACAATCAGGACAAAATAGAAAAATGCAGATATATCTCATCTCTGAATAGTGACATAAAAAACACTATTTTCTCAGAAAATAGAATCCATCTTCACATGAATTAATACATTAACACATTATAACCAAGTGAAATTATTTTCCCTAGGAAGGAAAGAACTATTCAAGGTAAGGTAGTAAACTACTATTATTCAATAACTTTTTTTAAAGTTAAAGTTTATTGGGGTGACAATTAGTAAAGTCACATAGGATTCATATGTACAATTCTGTAATACATCATCTATATATATCATATTGTGTGTTCAACACCTAGAGTCAGTTCTCCTTCCATCACCATATATTTGGTCCCTTTTACCTTATTTTACCACCCCCCCTTTACCCTCTTGTAATCACTAAACTATTATCTGTATCTATGAGTTTTAATTTCTTCATTTGCTTGTCTGTTCCTTTGTTGTTTTCAGTATCTTAATAAATCAAAAAGATTCAGATTGCGGTTATCTCAATAAATACTAAAATAGATAAATGATAAAATATATCTATACCTGATTTTTTTGATGCTTAATAAAATATGAAATAGTGGATACTTTCTTAACCCTATGTCAAACAAAAGATTGTTCATTTTGAAACAACAGAAGCATTTCCATTAAAATCAAGAACAAGGAAAAGGAGAACGTCATCAAAATGGTGGCATGAGGTGAGCCTCTGTAAAGCTCCCCTGGAATTTACAAATAATCAAACAACAATAACTCCACAAAGGACTCCCCGCACAGCAGACAGGCAAGATGAAGAGGCCCACTACTGAATTCACCTAAAGGTGGGCGAATCACGTGAGCGGGGGAGGAGAGAAGGGAGAAGTGCAGAGATGGAGCCACGCAGGAAGGACGCAGAACTAGCTCAGTGCTCCAAGCTCGCTGCATCCCGGAGTTACTGCAGCTGTGGGAGAGGGAAGAACTAGGACTGCTAGGGCTCCACTTAGGGCCCACAGGGCTGAGGGGGCAGCATATAACATGGCTGAACCCAACGTTCACAGCAGAGACCTCGGAGAAAAGACTGAGGGAAGAAAGCTGAAATGGGTAGATTAAGCCCTCAATGCCGAGCAGAGAATGGAAGCCTTAGGCACTGAGACTAGCCACGCCCTCCCTACCCTCCCAGAGGTTGCCCCACCCCCACCTGCCCTGTGCTAGAAGCGGAACAATAGCAGTGTCAGATCAAAAGAACGGAATATTTGCTGTTCTGAGAACTGTGGATCTCAGACACAGATTCAGAGCCCAACTAGTTCCAGCAAAGGAGAGGGAGCTGTGGAAACAGGACCGGCTGTGGAGGTGGTCACGGCCATTGCTCTGGGCCACCTCTCACAACTCACCCCACCCCTGGCCCCACCTATCTGGGCGGATCCCTGCAGGAGTAAACAGAACTGCTGAAACATACAGGCTCTGAATCTGGTGCAGGAAGAGGTTTGGAACTTCAAAAGCTCTCCGCATACCCAACAGAACATTGCGCCCTGTAACCTAGGAGAACTATTAACAGAGGAGAAGTCTGTCTCCCAGGGAATCCCCCAATTGTGTGAGAAGCTGGAATAGTGCAGAAAAAACATAGCACTACTGTGTGAGAGAGACAAAAAAAGGCTGCAGACGGAGAGAAAATCAAACATTCTACCAACAAGTACTGGAAAACAAAAGAAAGACCTCTTCCTATTAACCTATTGCAGAAGCCACTCCTGCACATGTCTAGGAAGAGAAATAATAAATCAGTAATTGCCATGAATAACCAAGGCAACAAGACAGCTCAGAAAGAAAGTGAAAAGTCTCCAGAAAAGGAACTTAAACATATGGAAATATGTGACTTAAATGACAGAGAATTCAAGATTGCAGTTCTGAAAAAACTCAACGAGATGCAAGAAAACACAGAAAGGCAGTTTAATGAACTCAGAAACACAATCAAAGAACAACATGAGCATTTTACAAAAGAGATTGAAATTTTAAAAAAGAACCAAATAGAATTTCTGGAGATTAAGAACTCAATAGAAGAAATTAAGAATGAAATAACCAGCTTAGGTAGTAGAGTTGACCAGATGGAGGAAAGAATCAGTGACATTGAAAATAGAAACCTGGAAATTACACAGATGGAAGAAAAAAGAGACTTGAGACTTAAAAGAAGTGAAAGAAACCTACAAGAACATTCTGAATCCATCAGAAAGAGCAATATAAGAATAATGGGCATACCATAAGGAGAAGAAAGAGAGAAGGGAACAGAGAATATATTCAAACAAATTTTGATGAGAACTTCCCAAACTTGTGGACAGAACTGGATCCTCGAATCCAAGAAGCAAATAGGACACCTAATTACCTCAATCCCAACAGGCCTTCTCCAAGGCACATTGTATTGAAGCTGTCTAAAATCAACGACAAAGAAAGAATCCTCAAGGCAGCCAAAAAAGAAGACGGTAACTTACAAAGGAAAGCCCATTAGATTATCATCAGATTTTTCAGCAGAAACTCTACAAGCCAGGAGGGAGTGGA